>NC_140123.1:195749518-196949518 GCF_964035555.1 Netta rufina
TCCAGGCCCCAGGAATTAGAGTGCTGGAGTGAAGAGACTGTTTTTCACTACAAGAACAAAAATACATTTTTTTCTCCATTTTTTTTGTTTTCCTATTGCTATAATAACTAGAAACTTACTTTCTTTTCCAGAAATGAAATCAGAGATAGTAACAACTCATAGTAACAACTGATTCTGTAAATAAGAGTTTAACCATGCCAAATGTATGGTAATACAATGAGCCAATTGGGTAATACTGATTTCATAGAAGTCAATTACCTGAAGTATTTCTGTTGGTTTACTGTTTCATATGTTCACAGTGCTCTCTCTCTCTCTCTCTCTGTTTAGTTCTTCATTTTCTTTGTTATTTTTAGTATCTCTTTTAAATTTTTACTTTTCTCCTAATTTCCTTCCATGTCTCAGTTATGCTTGAGGATTGCTGGTCTATTTTCTTTCTTGTCCCTTGAGGCTATTCAAATACTACTCCTTCAGCCTCATTCTCCCTTATTAACATCAGAATTTCCTTTACCCTTTTACATACTCTTTATAGCTAAAATTTGTCTCCCGGCTTTCCTACAATTAGGTATTGTTTACATGTACTTGGAACAAAATGATTAAAAATGAAAAGAGAAGCCAAGTATCTTTGGGCTACTGGCCTCTGAATAGTCATTTTTGGCACTTACTTAAGTATGACTTGTGCAATGTCAAGTTCTGTCTCAGTCTCAATGTGTTTCTTGCTCTTGACTTTCCGGCTTCACATCAGCTGCTGTTCTTCCCACAATTTCTGCCAGAGCCATTAGAGACTAAAACGGTAGTTCCAAGTCCTCACAAAGTGCAAGAAGCATTCTTGTGACATTTTATTCAGTATCTTCACAATTTTAAAAGTATCAGTGTACATTACCACTGTCCAGTAGAGCAGATAGTCTTTGAGCACAAGATATACAGATTTCCATTCTTAAAAAATAGAGTCCACATTCTGACAATGATAATCATGCAAATAGCAGAGGATTTTGAGCAGAAGTTGTTATTTGGGCTTGTCATTAATTAGAAAGCCTGCATATTCCGTAAAGGAAAAGGTCATTGAGCTGTTTAAACTTTTAAACTTTGAAAAAACAAAACAAATCAAAAACAAAAACAACCAATGTTTATTCAAGTTTTAAATAGATACAAATTCCTAATGCTTGTCAATTCACAGGGGAATGCTGCCTCAAGAAAACAAGGACATTACAGACACTTGTATATTTCCTTAAGGATCTGTGGTTCTTATAGCTTTTTTTGTTGTGCTAAAGGGTAAAAAACTTTTGGTGGCAGGTAAATTCCAGCCTGTCCTCATATATCAGAGGGGCTGAGTTGGCTGGGTTTAGATTCTGAATGATGCCCAGTTTGGCCCTGTAAGTCTCGTTGCATTCAACACATTGAATATATAATGGATGCACAAACAGCTCAACACACCGCCAGACTAGTAGATTAATGACTGACACAGTTTATTGAAGCAACAGGAGTAGAGGTTCTTTTGGATTGCTAGTGATAAGTACACCATCTGAAAAGTATGTGCAAATACCAAGAATATGACTAATACAGCCAACTACAAATTGCTTTTTTTTTTTTTTTTAATAAGTGGTAAACTTTTTTTTTTTTTTTTTTTTGGGAGGGGGGGCAATGCTACTCTGTTTTGGGAAACATGTTGCTTGCAACTAAAAGGGATCTGATTTTCCAGGGGACAAATAGCAATTTTCATAAATCAGCTACCTAAATTTGATGGTATCTAGCATCACTTTGACATTTTAGGATGTAAGTGTATTAGTATATTGCAGTGTTTTGTTTACAGAAATAAAGCTGAGATGGTGATTTTAGTCATGCAGAGATTTAATATGAACACAAATGGACTTTATCACAGAAAAATTGAAGAATAGCACAGAACTTCTGGGGCCTGATTTTATACTTCCTTATATATATATTCTTTTAACTGCATTAATTCACTTACGTAAATTCTTATTAATTTGTATGGCTTGGTGCTTGTTCTTACTCTTTATGGCAACAAATACATACAGACCCAGATTGAGAAGAGGACAATCACTGGTCACCAGTTCTTGGCTCATAGGCAGCACGTCTAGGCAACCAGCCTAGGAAAAATTCATACTTTGACATTTTGTTTCAATACACGGGAGTTTCTAATCTCACCACCAAGGCTCCACACTGTTGCCAGCTCTCTCAGCTTCCCTCTCAGCTCTGTGAGGACTTACTGTGAATGCTCAGTTGTCTGGGTAAATCTTTTAGAGATGACTTTTTGTTGAACAGGGAACTACATCACCTTGCTGCTTCTAAATTCAGACTAGTATGTAACTCTTAAAAATGCAAAGAAAATATCAGAAGTGTAAAAGTTTCTGTTTACATCTTTACCTATGGCTTTTGAGACTGTCAGGGACTCTATTAATAAAAACTAGTAAATTTTAATGTGAATTATACAAGTAGTATCAAAATATTGCTTAGATGAGGCATAGTTCTAAAATTGGAAATCTGTTCATGAACAAATTTCATCAGAAGAAAAGAAGGCTACGTAGAAATACAGTAGCCACATTAAAGAAGGCTGTAGCACCTCTGAAAAATTGATTTAAGCAATACAATAAGTGTAGCACATGCCAAAGAAATGGGTCTATATTACTGCCCCATTCTTCAGGTGAGAAACCTGAATGGTATGAAAAGTATAGCATGGCAAAGCCTGTGTGGAGACCCATAACACAGTTTCAAAGGCTTGTGTAGACACAAACCTGACTAGTCACTTGTGTTTCAGTGTGAGGCACACATGGCATTTTCCAAGAAGAAGGCAGTACTTTTCAGGGTGTTTGCATGATGGAAAATGGCAATAGGCAAGGTTGCAAGAGGCAAGAGAGCTCAGCTACAGACCAAATCTCTGGAGACATGCTTTGAATTTGAAACAATGCACCTTTATACATGTTCATGTATATATACATGCAGGAATGCATAATGCCTAAATTTTGTTGGTTTAGGAATGTCTCTGTCGCATTAAGGTGCTATGCTGCTACAGCGATTGCAGCCTTCACACCCAAAACTTCTAAAGGTACTGTAGTGACATGGTGAACATTTATCCCACAAGAGATGGGCAGGCAGCTTGATAGCAAGGTTTAGGTGAGGGGGATGAAGTGTGTGTTAGAATCTGGGAGCTGAATAAAGGAATTGTGAAGGAAAGACTGGTGAAAACCTAGTTAGAAAGCCACTAACCAAGCAGAGTGCAGTACGGAAGAAAAGGTTGCCAGAAGCTGGAGGGAATGAGCACTTATGTGTCTGTAATCCTGTGACTGCTATTACCCAGAAAGGCTTGGGAGTGTCGCACTGAATCCTCTCCAATACCATTTTGGGAATCTGATAAGTGACTATAGTTACTTTTTGCCCAAAACAGAGAAACCTGAGTATAATTAGACAGAGGGTGTGCACTCCACCACAAACATGCCTGGGGTGCTTCATGTTGTGATGGCATGTTTACAATTCTGTAATCTTTATCCTATGTAATTTTAAGAATTGTTTTTAAATGCCTAACACTAACGAGTGCCCTGACTTCTCAAAGCATAAGACAGAGGGGAAGGATACACTCAGTTTCCTTTTTAGCTGTTGTGGGATGGAAGGACACAGCACTGTTTTTGGTAGTCCAACATTTCTACTCCTGCACTGAATCTGTTTCCACATTCAGAGAAGTCCAAGCTGTTCCCAGACTCTTCTCCGATCCTGTCTCAGTTCTGGTGCAGGTAAGTGGAGAGTAAAGTTCCTTTTCCTTACCTGGCACATCTGCATCTTTGTGTATAGGTTAAGCTCTTCAAGAATCATTTTCTTAGGAGTTGGAAGACTTCAGAAAGAGTGCTGAATGATAGCTTAGCAGGGAAAATGTTGTGGGCAGGAACATCATGAGTTTTATTATTCTGAGGCCTTAGGAAGGAACACAAACAAGAACACATTACAGGATTAAGATACCAATCACTAATCATCATTTATAATTAACCTTTTAATGTAAGATTCATCTGTGTACTAAAGAGCACTGGTAAAACTGTCTTTCAGTTGCAATCAACTTTTGATTAAGTGATAGTGTGAGGAGATGTATACCAGGACTTCAGGCAGAGGGAAGGGAAGTAGGAGAAGAGAGAGAGAGAGAGAAAAAAAAAAAAAAATAAAAATAACATGAGAGATTTGATAAAATATCATAGCATATCTCCATAATATAAATGCTAATGACAAGGGACAAGTTCAGAATTGATGCAAAGCTGTAAATTCTGGAAGTGGGGAAAGAAAAACTAGAGGATGATTCGGTGAGGGAGGAGACAGATGAAAGGAGATTCTTGATGGAGGAGTGAGTGCCGAGATGATAGGGTGGAAGGTGGGAGAGATACACAGGATGCTGGAGGAGGGAGGAAATTATCTGGGAAGGAAACATAAGTAAAAGGAAGCACATATAGAAAGGAAGACAGAGGGGAAATCTGGCAACAAACTGGAGGCTGCAGCTGAAAAGGAGGCCACCAACAGGACTCCAAAAAGACCAAAGGTAGAAAAACAGCATTTACATAAGTGAAGAGGTCAGAAAATATCCATGATGGAGATTTCTGGAATATTTTTGTTCCCTTCCTTTCTCTTGTTTCTTCATTTTCTGACTAACTAGAGATGGAACATCATAGAAAACAAGGTAAAGAGAAGAGTCTTATGCCATTGGGTGCCTCTTGAGCTACTACACGTGGCAAGTAGCTTTATAGTTCTTGTCATACTAACTCACCTCAGGGTGCTGTTAACCCTCTGGAACAGCTTTTGTTTTAATTATGAAAGTACATCCCAGACCGGCTGCCCACTATTGCTATTTGCTGTAACTGTCTGGAAGGAGGTGCCTCAATCTGTTTTTCAAATCCCCAAATTAATAAAACCTTTAACAATTCATCACTGCTATGATAAAAGGATCTTGCAAGGATCTGAAAAGGAAGGCAGAAGGAAGCACTAACACTGTCACTTGACTTATATGTTCTTTTAGACAACAAAGCTCTGTATCAAAGCCTGTGAAAGTCATTAGAAAATCCCATGAATTCGAACAGCTGCATGCGTGGCTGCGATCCCTCATTCTGACCTGTCTCTGTGCTTTATGTAACTAAGTATGATAAGCCCAAACCTGAAGAGTTATATGTAGTATGAAACTCCTTACCTGGCTTCCAGAGTCTTGTGAGTATTAAGTAGGATTAGTAGGATTTAGACTGTGTTTGCAAAGAGTTATTGCAAAGACCAAAGTCAATTAGGCTTGTTCTGGATTGGCAACAGGGAGCTGATACATTGCCTCAAATTGCTCGGTTATTGCAGAGGGTAAGGAGTTCAGAGGCAGAGGCTGATGTTGAAAGGACTTTTTGGAGCTAGTCTTTCTTGCAAAGCAGAAGGGTGGAAGAGTGTTAACTTTGGCTGAGAAGTCATACCTCTTTCTTATCACTTGAGACAGTAAGGAGTTTAGAAGGTCTCTGCAACTTTCTTTTTCTCTTTCTATATACTCTATATGAGTCCATTGACTCATATCAGCCAGAAGGCTGATATCAGCTCATAGGCTGCCCTGTGGCAGCCTAGGTTGCTATCAGGTTGCTACAGCATTTTTTTTTTCTTCTGTGGATAAGGAGCTAACTTAGCTGGCTCTTCTGCAACTCTGCAGCTCCTGGTGGCAAGGGTTGTGAGAGCAGGTCTCCCTCCATACAGGTATGTAAACCTTCTCTTGAACTAAATGCAGTTTATCAGCACAGAGCTGGACATTGTATTGGTATCATGTGAGCATGCTATTGCATCCCGTACTCTTATATGTTAGAATTATTAAGATCAAAGACAGATATTTCAGCCTCTATTTCTTACTTGTTTAAAATTATATAAAGAGCCTATTTACAAAAATTTAGCAAGAGTAAATATAATATTAATCAAAATATTTAATTGTATATGAATATATTGCTAACTGCAAGTTACAATTAAAAGGAAAATAGTCAAAGATTAAACTGTTTATTAGAATTATATATAATTATTTGCCTGTGAATAATTATTTTGTATATAAAATTCTGTGATACAAAGGACTATATGCATTTGTTATAAAAATATGAAAGAAAAGAAATATCAAGTGTATGGCCGATCTTAAATGCATACATTTTATATGTGTTATGAATCAACATGAAGATACTGACATAATTATTAATTACAGGAATAGGCAGTATATTTGCATGTCTGTGTAGGTTTAAAATTATAATTCATGTCCAATAAAGATGCTGATGTAACATATCTTAAATTCATTTTGACATGAAGTCCTGAGATCATCTCAGTAAATATAGAATAATCATAAAACCTTAGAATCATTTAGGTTAGAAAAACCTTCAATATAATGTAAATACTAATAACTTGTGCTACTTTAATAATCTGATTCTTTCATATATGATGTAATCACTATAATATTAACTTAGGTTTAAAAGAAAATATATTTGGAAAAAATATCTTTTATATATAAGTGTAGTCTGTAGCTGTCCAGTGTAGGGGATTTTTTTCTGTTCTCAAGTTATATTTCATAAACGTTTATATCATGGGCACAAAATGGTCAGAAATGGAGGTTTTTTTTCTCTCTCTCTTTCTTTTTTTTTTTTTTTTTTTTCTTTTCAAGTTAAGTTATTACTTTTTGGAACTTCTTTGTGTGTAACTGATAGTTACATGCATATTTCTAAAATGTGGTTTCATCTGAAAGTATAATGTCAGATCTTAGCATTGGAAAAGTATGTAATTGGAGAAGTTCAGGGTACCTATTAGCTGAGTGTTTCATTCATTGCTAAAGTACAGGAATCACCACTAATACTTTTTCTACTGATCTGTTCTTCATAGTTGTTAATGTTTCCTAATATGCAATAACTCTTCATATATTTTCCTAATCTCTCTAGATCTTTAACTGTTGCCAAGGTATCTCTTGTAGCAAAGACAATTTTATATTTTCATTTCTTGTGTGTGTGCTTGTCTGTGTGTGCTTGTGATCTATGTTATATATTTGGATTGTAATAATTAAATATCTTTTCAAGAAAGATATAAAAAAGTTGAAAGATCTTTCATTGCCGTGCTCACAAAAGTAGCACAGTAGTACTTCAAGCAGAAAAATAAACAAACAAACAAGCAAAAAAAACCACCTCCTTTGGTATAAGAAAATATAGTAAAAGTTTCTATTGTATAAAGTTGTATAATTGAAGCCCAGCTCACCAGGTCCACAGGGAATGTTTATAAATGGTAAAAAACTCTCTGGCACTTGGAGAACATATTCTTGAAAACAGTATGGGTACTGCTTCTTTATGCAGACTGGTAGGCAAGATCCAGAACTGTTGCTGCCAGCTGAAGTGGAAAATCTGGTTTTCTGAAAGTTCTGCACTGCCACTGCTGTAGTCTCTGAGATTTCTCCTTGAGGGACAAAGCTTGATAAGGAAGGAATTTGTTCTGGACTCTGTCCAAATGATTTTCTATGTTGCCCTTTCTTTTGGAAGACTTCCATCTCCCTGGCAGAGGTCTGGATCTCCTGATACTGGTTCTGATTCTCAAAGTAGGACTGGGGAATTGTCCCAGGACATGGGACTGATTAAATAAATCTTTCTTCTGTTGTTGGCTTGAGGGCAAGCAGACAAGTTTTTTTTTCCTTCTGTATCTAGGCTCATAATTTGGTTTTAATTCCTTGTGTTTGTGGCAGAAGTTGTCCTGGGGAAGATCTATGTGTTGCTCAGATCAAGGATATCTCTCCAAGTCTGGAATATGTCAACTAAAAGAAAATTATGTCAATTTGACAGGCCTCCATCACTAAGGAACTCACCAAAAAGCCAACCTTTAAATTACCTCTTCATTCATTGGAAGCCACTTCTAAGTATGTTGTCCTTAACTATTACACAGACAAAATTCCAGGTGTAGCTGGAAGGGCAAAAGCTAATATAAGGACTACCCAGTTTTACCCAGTTCAGGACTACCACATTACAGGCAGATCAGAGTCACTGCCACTGCCTGTTTGGGATGATTCATTATGGTGACTATTTCCCAATCAGGTATTGCGGCAGTGAAGGAGTTTTGAATTACTCCATTATTCTGTGACTTCTAAGCCAAGGAGCAGAGTTTTGAAAGAAGAGGAACATGTCCAAGTGGGGACAAGATTTATTAAAATTCTCCTGACTTTCAAAAGATACCTGCTTTCAAAATTTTGTCCCTTACAATAGGAGCCTCTTCTTTGTGCCTTCCTTAGGTTTCAGAGCAAAAAGTCTCTAGCAATAACAGGATGACATAGTCCTTCGGCTAACAGACACTGTGCTGCTTCAGACTCACTCAGAAGTTTGAGTTACTATATTACATTTTCTGTATTGGTTCAGTTATAAAAAATTCCTTCCTGCCTACATTCTGAATGACTCACATGAACCCATGGGAGTGGAAGAGTAAAAGTCAGCTTTATCTTACCTCTCTTATGCTTTCTTCACCTGATTTTCCTGCTAAAATCACTTTAAATGTAATTTTGAGGACCGAGAAAGGCAGCAGTATATGCATGCTAAGAAGAGTACAGAATACATATTTCTGGGTAAAAATGAACTGAAGTAGCTGCTGGGTTTTCTATCATTCATTTTGCCCTTAAAGAACTTAGTTACAGTTTTATAGAGACACACATCACTGGCAGGAGCCAAATATATCACACTGTTTCCACTGTACTGCTGCCAAGTTGGCGTGAGTCTTAATACCTTCTTAAAATGGTATTTTAAGATGCTTTCCATATCATCAAGATACATTGAGAATCAAAAGGGGCAATATCTTAGGTCCTAACACTTTCCACAAAGCTGGGAAAACTGCAGTTAGGAGACACTAGTGTGTAGCTACAAAGCAGTTTATAATTTTTTTTTTTTTTTTCCAAGCTCTTATGATGGGAGATCAGGTATTAATGCATCCTTGGAAGGATCTTTTTTTTCATGTTGAAGCAGGCCAAAGGCTACTTGATATCATAGAATGGCTTGGGTTGGAAGGGACCTTAGAGATCATCTAGTTCCAACCCCCTGCCATGGGCAGGGACACCACCCACTAGATCAGGTTGACCAAGGCCCCATCCAACCTAGCCTTGAACACCTGCAGCTGTGGATGGGGCATCCACAGCTTCTCTGGCAACCTGTTCCAGTGCATCACCACCCACTGAGTAAAGAATTTATTCCTAATCTCTATTCTAAATCTATCCTCTTTTAGTTTAAGACTATTCCCTCTTGTCCTATCATTATCTACCCAAAGGAAGAGTCCTTCTCCATCTTTTTTATAAGACTTCTTTAAGTATTGAAAGGCTGCAGTAACGTCTCCCTGGAGCCTTCTCTTCAGGCTGAACAGCCTCAGAGCTCCTAGCCTTTCTTCGTAGAAGAGGTGTTCCAGGCCTCTTTGTGGTCCTCCTCTGGATTCACTCTAACAGCTCCACAACCTTCTTGTGCTGGGGACCCCAAACCTGGATGCAGTACTCCAGGTGGGGCCTCCTGAGGGCAGAGTAGAGGGGGACAATCCTCTCCCTTGCCCTGCTGGCCATGCCTCTTTTGATGCAGCCCAGGACACAGATGGTCTTCTGAGCTGCAAGTGCACATTGCTGATATGAGGCTGGAGCATGCCTTAGGGCATACACTGGAAAACCTTGAAGGACAACACATCTATAGTAAAAGTTTATGATATGAGGTGGGCAAAAAGCTGCAACAGTCTACAGCAGCCTTTGTCAAAAACTATTCACTAATGTCAGGTGGTAAATATTTTGAACTTTTCTCATTATATTTTCTTCTTGTTTTTCAGTTGGTTTGCATTCAACTAGAACCTTGTATAGCTGGTATAGAGCACTGATGAGGGGAGGAACTAAAAACCTTTCTGGGGAGTTTGAGTGGAATCATTCCAACATTAACCATCTAAAAGTTAGGTGTCTAAGTTAAGTGAATCATTTAGGTTCTCTGAAGTTAAAGAAGTTATCAGGATGTACAAAGGATATGATGCCTCTTTGCCTAAGGTGTTTAAGGTAGATGAAAAAATTCCACTGAAGTTCCCATACCTCTCCATTGGGAGGACAGGAAACCAGTTCATCTTCCTTAAGCTGGATGCCTCCTTTCCACCTGTATAAAGTCATTATAACAAGTATTTGTAGATAACTTTAAAGAAACAAACAAACAGAATCACCACTATGAAGCTGTCTTTCTTTTCATTTATGTCCTAAAGAGAGAAGACACTAAAAGCCAAACTGAAAAATCTGAAATATCTTAATATTTCTTTCCTTTAAAATGAAGTCTCTGCTCCTTGCTGTGATCTCTGCCATGGATTTTGGAAAGTAAGATGATACAAAATACCAGTCACAGAGAGGGCACCTGAGACAAAGACATTTAGGAAAAGAAAATTAAGTTCTAAATAACTATTTTTTCTATCATGTTGGTGTTATATATTCAAGTCCTTTTTAGGCAGTACCTGAATACTGGTGATGTTGACTCTAGAAGAGGCTCATAGGTAATAGGAGTCAAGTAAATTGTTGAAGCTGGTCCAGGTGGAAAGCTCACATGCTACTTATGTATTATATGATTAAGTGATACGCAGAAGGGAAATGAGGTTTTCCATAGGAAACCTCATTATCTTTCATAAATACAAAATACTTCATTCTGTTTAAAGGAACATCTCCTAATATCTCCCATACATCTACAAGGGTAAAATTCCCATTCAGATGGTGGCATATTGTACATTTTCTTCTTCAGATGATTCATCTTCCTCATTGTCTTATTCAGTCAAATTAAGTGCACATGAGAGAGCATGAGTGTGTTGAATTAGAAAGAGCATATTTGGGGATGGGAGGTTTTTTTTGTCTTGTAAATACTTAAATCTTTCATTATTGAGTAAGATATAACATTTTTTGAGGATCTTAACTTCATGTTAAGGTTAATTTTTACATTTTTACATGTCTATAATAGACAAATGAAGAAAAGTCCTGAGTGTTTTTGTGTTGGTTTTTTTTTTTTTTTTTTTTTTTTTTTTCTGTAGTTATGGAAGTGCAGAATACAAAGTCATGTTATGTCATATATCAAAGAATTCCGAAAAGCATTTGAAAACATTTATGTGTACATCCCTCAGAATTCAAATTATATGAAACATAAAGATAAGTACTCCCCCAATAGGCACAATCTTTATTAATTAAAAAAAAAGGGGGGGTGTCATTGAGTGTTTAGATTTCATGACATCTATATTTCTTCTCATTCACCCTTTCTATATTTAGAAAACACCCCAAAGAGAGTGATTTCCAAAAAGCCCTATTATAAAATCCCTAGAAAAGCCAGGAATTACATTCATCTCATCAGAATTTTCTCATTTGTAGACTGTTTATTTCAGGAAATAAATATGGATATAATTTATATGTGGTTGACAAATGCATTTGACTTGTTCTGCTTCCTGTGGTTTTCTCTGTCCTCATCATGCATGTGACTGTCATTTACATTAGTTCTCTTTCTTGACAATTTCTCTTTGTCTAGGTAGTCTGTTGTCATATCACTGGGGATTCCAATGATATACGTATCTTTTTTTCTTTCTCTGTCATTGCTCTGTTTCTCTGTCTGTTTTCTCCCCTATAACCTCTGAATTCTGATCTAAAGCCAGAGAAGATCAGAAAACGGTATCAGAAGTACCATTAAGTACTTATACTTTTTTTTTTTCTTTCTATTTTATAAAACAGAGAAATAATTGACATCTGAAAGGGCACAGCTTCTCCCTTAGCTTCAAATCCCTTTAGCTGTTTCTTCAGTTTAACATGGCTGTCCTCATTTCACCACAGAGCACAGCTTGCCAAAAGAGATTTTGCTTATACATGACGAGTACAGAATATTATGTCATAAAATTAGATAGTGAAACTCTGCATATATATGTTGCAAACTGAGCCTCATTACATCTGTTTTAGTGCCTTGTAATTTACATTTTAGGTTTCAAAAAAAAAAAAAAAAAAAAAAAAGAACACCAACAAGAAAAAATGAGCAGTAGATGTTCTCCCTTCCTAAAGGAAGAAAATAGGCATGGTATCTTATCTCCATGGACAGGTGTGAGCAATTGGAATTGCCTTCTCTTAGACAAATAGGTAATGAATAAAGCAGTGCATCTAGAGAGGAAAGCTGGGAGACTCCCAATGAGCATCCTCATGACAGTATCATATGAAGACACCTCCAATGGAAATAATTAATAATATTCAGAAAACTAGTTCATGGTAACCATAGGATGGAGGGCTGCTTCTATCCACAATTAAAATTCACTCTTTAATTAGAAACAGAAGAAAATTTTACTGCATTTTCTAGGGTATGAAACTGGAATTAGTTAGGCTCACCAAATTTCCCTGGCCATGAGCCTTCTTCAGACTGTCCTACAGGTTTCTTTCAAAGGACTAAAGTGACTTTCATTCTTACTTTCACTACCAGAAGAAAAACTCAAATTCAGTAATCTTCATCCCTTTTATACTTAACAGAAGTAGATTAAAAGAAGGGAGCTTCTTCTACAACAGCTCAACTTTCAAATAAGGCAATATCAAAAACAATAAACAGTCAGTCAAAATGTGTAAAAAATACTGAACATGTGGATCACAAACTACAGTGCTACAAGCTAAAAGTTTGGACCTAAGAATCTATTTTATAAGAATATTTTCTCTTAAGAAATTAATAATTAAGAAACCTACATGTAAATCACTTCCTCTTGCTGCTGCCAAAAGAATCTTTCAGAGCAATCCATTCATGGCATGAAAGGGTGAAAAAAACCATCTGACTGCCTGACTGATCATTTTTAATTTTTAGTAGACACTAAATATGATAATAGATATCAATGTAAAACTGATTTTTAGATACGCTAAGAAAAAGAAGCTTGTGGTATTAACTTCATGGACCTTGCAATATAAGGGGAAGAGTTAGTACTTCATGACAAAATGTTGTAATCCAAACTGTGTGTAAAAAAAAAAAAAAGAAAATCCCTTTGAAAATATTCTCACATTTCCTGATTTATGTATGTATTTATTTTATTTGAAAATATACTATGTTGATGATTAAACTGAAAAGGTGTTTATACTGTGTTTTGAAACAGAATGATTGCAATAATAAGCCTTAATACAGCAAAGCATGCTGTATAGCAAACGGTATTTGAAAATGTTCTGTTTCTTAAAGAAGCTGTGAGGAACTGGTTAGTGATAATAAAAGTGCTAATAGAAGCACTTTTAAAGCAAATGGATATTAGAGAAGTGACCATGAACCAAGTAAGTAAGTTACCCTTTTGTCTCCTTGACCTTTGACTCACTTGGATCAAAATTTGACAAAGATTGCAGCTGCTAAGTATATTACCATGAGATGTAGGTAGTGGCATTTAGTCAGACAGCAAAAATAGACAGCCCCCTTCAAGCACCAATACAACTTAACTTTTTCTTCTGGCAGGAAGATAAACGGGGAACTGACATCTCTTGGAATATATAAATACTCCGTTGGTGTTTAGAGGATTTGTCCTTGGTGGGGAGATTTAGCTGCTTGTTTTCTCTTAACTCGATGCAAGTCGTGTGTTAAGTACTTGTACATTCAGCTGAAAAATCAGTTGCCCTTATTCAAGGTGAGTCATATAATACATTTAAAAGTGGGGGGGGAAGTTCCTCAGGAAAAAAAAAAAAAAAAAAAAAAAAAGACTTTTGAATTCACTTGTTGAAAAAATCTTGAAAGCATTTATTTGTAATATAAAATGGAAAGATAGGATTTGGCAACAATGAGTTAAATTGCACATGTATTACTGAAACTCTGCAATGTTAGCAATGGTCCTCTGTGATCAGTGTGGCTGAATTTCCCAATTTCATGCTGTTTTTTGATATTTAATATTCTTGAAATTACAGTTCCTGGAGTCATATTTAGGAATATTTTTAAAGTGATATTTGTAATATTTACTTTTGCAGATAAAAATTAAAAACTGTAATTGTAAAATGCATTAAAAGAAAAAAAAAAAAAAAAAAAAAAAGAACTTCTTCCCTGCAAATTTTTCTCTTAATAACTTCATGTTCTTTAGTCCCACACTCTGACCTTGAACAGAAGAATTGTAATTATGTTAAATCTCCCCACTGTTTTGGGGCTGAAATTCTCATCAGGATTTTCAAAATCCATTTTCATGTTCATTATGCACATTGCTTCTTCCTCATTTAACTTCCAGATTTGGGGCAGCAAATCTGGTTCTATGTCACGGTTAAAGAGGTGCACGTTAAACAGTGTTTAAAAATAACTGTTGGAGCTGGAGAAGTCATTAAGAAAATGCAGATAATATTTCTCAGTTTTGTAAGAACTTGCTTTAAACAGATATGTAAAAAAAAAAAAAAAAAAAAAAAAAAGTATAAGCAAAGTAGGGAATAAAAAAGTTTAAGAGAACTTTACATTTTTTCCTTCTGTTACTTATAAGTTGTCTTTTCAGAGGTTTGAATGGACCATTTCCATTGCTGATATTCCATTCAATATATTTAAAACAAATTAAATATATGTACCCAACAGTCTAGAATGAGTTAAATATTCTTGTTAATTCTATTGTCATGTCTAAGTTTAAATGATATTGTCTATAGACAGTATCTAATTTTTATGGTACTTCTTTATAAGGTAAAATTTTTTTCACTTGAATATGAATTGCCAGATACTATATTCTTACTGCAAATTACTACTTTGGCCTTTATTTTTTATGTTCAGTTATGATATATTAACTTATTATGAAGTAGCTTATTAACATCTGTGTGAAACTGTGTAATGTTATGAGTTCTTTTCTTTGAAATTGTGCAATTGATAATTTGAATTGCATAAATTCGGATATGTCTAGACTGTTATTGCATTGTGTTTGGTGGGAGAAGGGTGAATCTTTTACATTTCACAAAAGTTAGAATAGACAAAAGTTACTTGCAGCCAGTTGCTTTCTAGCTGTTTATTGCTAGCAATCATGAAGAATACCTAGTCAGTCTAATATAAAAATCCACTGGAACCGCTTATACAAGCTTAGATGGAAACCTGTTCCAGTGGAATGCGTATTTCCACTGAGTTTGAAAAGTTACATTACATAAGCCAAAAAAAAAATAAAAATAAAACCAAATAGCAATTTCAGAATTTCCTTTAATTAAGAATGTCTGCTTATTAGGAACAATCAGATTTTGCTAAACTAAAGACAATGATATGAACATATCTGCATATGACAGTCGGTCCTGGTGAATGTCACTTAAAATTTTTCAGATCTAACTTGAAATTCTTGAGCATGCTTAGAAATTTGCCATTGACCACATCATCCATCCATCCATCCATCCATCCATCCATCCATCCATCCATCCATCCATCCAGTACATTATAGAGATGTTAATAACTTGGTATTTTTATAAATCACTCAAGTAATTTTTCAGCTATATTTCTGAAAAGTGCAACAGGTTGCACAAAAATCTGGGAAAAGAGACTTTTTTCTAAAAAAAAAATAATAAAAAATTCTTAATGTTACCCATTTGCAACCACCCAAACCTGTAGTTCAAATAAGGTGCATCTCCTTCTGCAGGAAAAAAAAAAAAAAAAAAAAAAAAAAAAAAAAAAAAGTTTACACTTATATAAACATTCTTCTCAGTCCTTAGTGAAATTTAGCTAAATGTTTTATTTCCTTGTCCTTTGTAAGTGCTGTAAGTACTGGTCAGAGTGTAAAGTTTTGATGTAGGAACCACAAGGAATCAGCTGGTGGCAGGTGGGTGTAAAATGCAATAAAGGAAAAAACAAAACAGAAATAACTGGATGACTTTTATAGCCAATGTATTGTCCTGTAATTGCAAGAAGTAGTCTTTCAGTCATCCTATCTGCAAGTTTCCAAATAGAAATGATTAAAACGCCAGCCAATCTCAAACGTACAGATATAGTCATTGTTAATATCAAGGGACCCATGAACTGCTAACTGAAGAGCAGGCAACAGGTAGGTGTTTGGAGCAGATAAAAGGAGCAGACTGGGCACAGGTGCAGACATGATATGATTGTTGTGACAACAGTCACAAGGGGATACAGCCTGCTGACCACATGCATGGTGTCTTCTTTTTCCCCCATAAAAAATTGACCTCAATATGGGATTCACAAAAATAAAACACGTGGCTGTTCCTACACTTACTATACTATTAAGAAATCCAGGAAGTTTTTTAGCCTTTTAATCCTCATGAGTAAGCTCGGAATTCAGGTTGAGTTGTTCTTTCACTACATCCTTCTCTTTTCTTTGTTCTCTGTGTTTGGCCTTGAATGTGTAATTAACCCTGCAAATAACACCTGCTTTAAAAGTGATTTAGAGATGAACACAATAATTTGACAAACAAAAATTGTTAAGAATAAAAAAGACTATGGGTAATGACATGTAAAATAGAAAAGAGCTGAGTTACTGTTATCTGGAGGTCTAAGGCAAATAAAAAATTCAGTGGCTGTGACTAATTCCCAAGCAAGCATATATTTCAAATTACGAAGTTCTTTGTCCCAGTTATTCATAAGCAGTAACAAATAGGACAAAATACCACTGGGAGCTTATGTTTTACCATCTCTCAACCCTGGCGTCATTTTGATATTCTTTATAACATCTTTCAGTAGGGACCAGATGTCAAAACACTTTACTACATATTACCAGCAACTGTTGTTTTCCAAAGAATAAATGCAAACTTGTTTTTTCTGATACTCAGTGAAATATAAGGTACTACAGCCTCCAAAGGTCAAAATGCAGACAATGTTTTAAAAAGTCTGCCTTTCTGTAGTTAATTGGGATTAATGAAACTTGGTGTGTACAACTGAGAGTAAGAATTCAACTTCTACAATCATGCTTTGGCCATGATTTTGCTGAAACAAAGTTTATCCTTTCAGTACTAGAATATGGACTGACAGAGGTCAGGAAAGACAAATTTTCCATAGCTGTCTCTCACTAGAGATTGGCATTACTGCCAAGGTAGAATGAATTCACAGTTTGGGTAGCTCCCACTAGCAATGTAACATCCTGATTTTGCCTGAAGTGGGAGCCATGGGCACTGAAGCGTGTGATAAAAGATGAAGGCTATAACCTCGTGCTTTGGCACAAAGCTTTCTAAAAATGCGTTTTCCTGAAGAAGAGTATCAGCTACATAATATTGTGAAAATTTTCTTTAATAAAACAGAGGGGAAAACAATAAATAAATAAATAAATAAATAAATAAAATAAAACCACCACCAACAAAACAACACACTTAATAACACACTTAATGGTATTTTAGAGAATTCAGGAAAAAAAGAGATTACAATATGTAACAAGTGACTATCTTGCCAACTGTGTATATCTTTTTTTTTTTTTCTTTTCACTGTTTGCCACTGTCTGGTTTTGACCTGTTATCTCCCTACCTGCTTCACCTAATGCACTTTGTATTTTTGACCTTTGGAATGTGATTTTTGTTCACTCTCTCCTTATACTAGCAGCTTCACTCAGGAAGATCAGAGTTTGTTGGGACCAAGAAGCGAGGAAAAGAAAAGCATCAAGGCTTGCAGCAAGGATTTTTTTACATCGTCTGTCTGCACCCTGAAGAAGGAGAGGAATGGGCTGTAACCGAAACTGTGGGCTCCTCACTGGGGCTGTCATCGGTGCTGTGCTGGCCATCTTTGGAGGAGTTCTGATACCAGTTGGAGATAACCTTATAGGCAAAGCAATAGAAAAGGTAAAAACTATTTCCTCTTTCAATCCAGATGGTTTGTGGATAGTCATTATTTCTGAATCTTGTGTTCTGTTTCTGCTTTTTTCCTTTTTTTAAAAAATTTTATTATTTTTTTTTAAAGCCAAGTCTTTGTAAACAATCCAAAATTAGGACTAGTTACTGCAGAACTTTTAAAACTATATTAATTACATTACTGTGTTTATTTTCACATGAGAATCTGAAATATTTTTTCAAGATGGGTTTTTATTAATGTAATTTAGAAGTAATATATATTTTTTATTTTATTGCAATTACGATTGCTATTGTTTTATTTTTTTTTCATTTCCCCCCCATGATGATACATCTATTTTTCTGCATTTTTTACCTTATTTTGGAACTCAGTCAATGCACTTATGCATTCCCTACTGCACATAACTTAAACAAACTTATGATGCAGAATCTAGTCTTACATTTATGTGCATTCAGATCATGATCTGTGACTATATAATTCAAACACATCATGGTTCACGAGACTACATGATCTCATCATACATATCTCCTTAGTTCAAGGAGCGTGAAGAATAATTGAAGCAGTGTTGTAGACCTGGTAGAAACATGTCCCTCCTTCCCTCTCTCCCCTTCCTCTCCCACCATTTCCCTTTCTCTCTCTTTCTCTTTCCCCCTCTCTGCCCTCCCTCTTCCTCTCTCTCCCTCCCCCCTTCCTCCTTCCCTCTCTGTCTTTATAATCTCATTTTGTCTTTAATTAAAAATGAGAAGTTAACTTGCTAAATCTTCAGTGAAAAGGAATGTATAACCATGGAGCAATGGAAATACTATAGAAGCCATGGGGTATCCACCATAGGAGACATAGAGTCTCCTTGGGGTCATTACAATGGTCCTTGTCATAGAATCATGGAACCAATTAAAACCAGTCTATCCAACCATCCAAC
The DNA here is from genome assembly GCF_964035555.1 of Netta rufina. Classification (NCBI taxonomy): domain Eukaryota; kingdom Metazoa; phylum Chordata; class Aves; order Anseriformes; family Anatidae; genus Netta; species Netta rufina. The sequence goes on from NC_140123.1 coordinate 195,768,128, forward strand.
AGTTAAAAATGTAGAAATCAGGCTTTGGCTGATTGCTAATCTTCCTAATGATCTGTTTAGCTGAAGACCTTGGAAATCTTGGAGATAGTTATTAAAAGGCCCTTTTTGAAGACTGACTTTAATTGATCATCTATATAATTTAGACAAGGAAGTGGAGACCTAGAATCTACCAGTTTGTTAAAAAAAAAATAAATAAATAAATAAAAAAATGGGCTTCTGCATTTTAATTAACATTCTGCATAACATTTTTAATTTTGACAAGAAGAATTATTCAATTCTTAGCATCGACTGTATTTTTTCATATTTTCAGATTCATAGAAAATAAAAATTATTAAAAGAAACATGGGAATATCTCACTAGCTAACGTATCACTCTCCTTCCAATATCTTGACAAAAAAAAAAAAAAAAAAGTTTAAAATAATTTTAATTGATTGGCATATTGAGGAAATGACAGTTTTTTTAGAAAACATGTATTTTTAAAATGTGTATCTCTTTACATTTAAAATTTAGTTTGAGTTAATCCAGAACATTTTCTAATGCCATTCAGCGTTTTCAAAGCAAATTATACACACTAGCAATGTTATGTATTCATCTGTTTACTTATAATAATGAACCAGTTATACAGCATGCTTTGCAAATGTCTACACATTAAATTATACCTGCATGAGTTCTTAGTGGTAAAGTTTTAGACTCTTTATAATTTTCTGCATTGTGATCATGTTTCAGATGCTTATATTTCAAGGCAGCTTGTTTGAAGTATATAAAAAGGAGAACATGTACAAGTGTTCATATGAGTAATACAAGAGTAAATTTGTAGAGGTTTTCTTTATTTAAGTAAAAGAATATATTTTTTTCCTAACCACAAATCAAACTGGATTATTTATTTTATATTTATTGTGATTATTATTCAGTGAGATCATAAGACTGTAAGACAATTCATTTTCTTAACAGATATGTCAAACAGCTGAAATATGTGATCAGTAGATACACAAGAGGGTCTTGAATCTACCTAATTCTGATTTATTTTTGTTGATGGCTAGCAAGAAAAACAAATAGTTCTTAAATATTGCAGTTATACTTAATAAAATTATATAGATGACAGCAAAAATATATAGATGACAGCAAAGGAAACAGGTCTGCTGAACAGAGAATACTAAAAAATGTATTTTTTTCCTGAAACATTTCACTTTTGAAATTGTCATTTTTTAAGGAAACAGATTTTTTAATTGAAACAGAGACATTTCAGTGACAGTTTTATCTAGAATTTTTCAAGAACAGAGACTGCAGGATAGAAAGAAAAACAACAAGCAAACAACCAAAAAAAAATGAGCAAGACTTTCACATATGACCTGTATCATTCATATTTCCATTTTTTCTGATACAATGCAAAGCCTGAACTTGGGTTTTCATCCACTAGGATGAAAACAAGTGTCAAAATAACAGATTTTTAATAAAAAGGAACAATTCTTTGAGATATCACCTTATCAGCCAAATTATGTCTTAACATTCTGCACAATCCAAAGCCTGAAAGAGACCCCACAGTTGTTCCTCTACTTATTTCAGGGTAAAATTTCATTTTACCTATTTCAGGGTAAATCCCAGTTCTTTACAGAAGCTGACATCAGTACAACAAAACCAAATTTACATTCCTAGCTAAAATGAACTTTGCTGCAAAAATATTATTGCTAGATTAGAGATTATTTATTTATTTATTTATTTATTTATTTATTTATTTATCCTGACAATATATTTAGGACACTTAATTCTATAACAAGTCAAAATGTTGTAAATTAACTTGTTATCATCATTTAGTCAAATCACATAATCATCAATTTTCTCTTAAGCAAGTCTGGTTGAACTTCATGGCATTTCACAATAAAGAACAGCTGTAGTATCATCAATACAATCAATAGTTCTTGCCATTCTTGTTCTGCCAGTAGCGGAAGCCTAAGCACATTTCCCTCAAGCATACATTGCTACAGGTAGCCAAACCCTATAAGCCCCATTTCGTCTTTATTGCAGCCATTGAAGGATTAGGTTGAGTAAACACTGCAAGTAATACTTTCCTGGAAGACTTCATACTGTTGTTGCAGCACAGAGAAAGCATCTGCAAATGTATATGCAATCTTAGTTGCCCTTAGATATTCGTCAGACAGTCTCAGAGTGTAGGCTGTTATCTCCTAGCAGATACTGCTAGGTACTGCTTTCCACCCTTCTCTAAAATGAAGTCCATATAACGTATAATACCAAAATGTCACCTCATCATGTGTTTGTTTATTAACATACATCTGTAGTTTGACACAAAACAGACTGTTATATTTTCCAACTTGACTGCTCTTACTCACATCTCAAAAAATTTTTTTTGGATAAACTGTTTCAATATTCTCTCTTTCTCACTCTCTCTATTTCTGAATATTTTAAGAGGCCCTTTAAAAATCTGCCACTTGAGGAGCACACTAAAATGACAACAGCAGCATCTTGGCTGGGATCCATTTAACAAGATTAGTGTTAAAATATTTCAGCTGTGTTACTATACAGGGAAAGGAAACACACCTCTTAAAAGGTGCTTTGATTTCAGTACCAAAGGACAAAAACTGTAATTTTCCCAAACACTGCATTTATCCACAGAGTAGAAATACCATTCCATGAAGGTCCCAGAGGTTTGGAAAATTGACCTTGCTACAGTAAGGAGTGAAGCATGAACTTTTCAGAGCTCCTTAAAAAAATATTTTGTTTGAGACCATCAAAATATATCTGACTTTACACGCTTCCTTTGCACATTGTCATGTCTTATCATCTAATATTAAAAAAATAATAATAATAATCGAAAAGAGAAATCCATTCAAAGCAACAGATCAGAAAGTTTACATCCAATATTGTTGAAAGGAGATATTTTTTTACATGGTCAACTACTGCTATTTGACTTTCTCTCCCCAAGCAAAATATTATTAACCTAGACAAAATTCAGTTTATTTTTTCCAGGTCTAACCACTCACAGCCATTTCTAGTAGATTCGATTACCAGAAAAATCTTTATTGCCAGTTCTGTGAGAACTTTTGCTGCCTGCCTGAGAGTGTGAACTCAGGAGATTAAGAGAAGACACTTAATATATTAAATTCCCTATGAGTTGATAATAGAAAATATTTTGCCACAATACCTAAGTGCTGTACTATTTCAGTAGAGTCCTTAGGGTTAGTCTCTGTTATTTTTATAAATAAAGCTATAAATTTTAGCTATTATTACATATAGCCATCTGTCTCTCTAGATATCTCTTTTGTATGATTAGCCAGATTATTTCCTCTCAGCCGCTGGAAGCATAGGAAATACTTCTAATTTAGAATCTTTTTTTGTGAAAGTCATATGCACCTTCTTTATCTAAACTAATGAACCTAAAGCAACCGCAACTGCTGGCTCCAAGCAGAACATTAGTGATCCAATCATACATATTCCAGCATTATCAGTGATAAGCTTGATTGGCTTCCATAATTTGTTATGACCAAGAAATCTAAAAGGGCTAAAAGTTTTGATTCAACAAAGCTTGAATAGCAAGGCTAATACATAACAGAATCATCATCACATATATATGTGTCTATTCCTTAACTAATTCAGTTAATTCAGTGGGGGTGGGGGTGAAACTAGATGATATTTAAGGTCCCTTCCAAACCATCCATGCTTCTATTACTAGGGAGCTGAAGTCTTTCATATTATCACTTGCAAATTATTAGTTTCCCAAATTACCCTACCTTTCATAAAATCATAGTGCACAAAATGTGTCAGTGCTACTAAGGTGACCAGCCACAGAGCAGAGTAGTATTTAGGGATGGCCTCACTAGTGATCAGACAGACAAAGCCCCAGGGCTTGTAAGTGTGAGGACATTAGTATTATTAGATGAGGACATGATTAAGGACATAGCTCTAAATTTTCTTCCACTTTAACTCACCATTTGAACTCTTGAAGTATATGGCAGTGAAATACATGCTACCCCCTTTGTTGAGAAATGTTAATAACAATAATGGCTGACTGCCAACAAAAATGGTCTTACTCCCTTCCTCCCCCTCCCTCTTTTGTCCTTCTGCTTCCCTTATTTTAACTCTAGTTCACATCTGAATCTTCCCCCTACCCACAGCACTAGCAGAAAGGTAACACTGAAAAATAATAATAATTAAAAAAAAAAGTCCATAAAGCAGAAACAGCTTTCTGAGGAATGAGAGCACAAAGGAAGGGAAAAGAGGTTGGGTCAGGTCAGACGGCAGAGGTAGCTGTCTTTCCCCTTTGTCTGCAAAGCTGCAGAACTGTCAGATCAGACTGGCTGTCCCCTCAAAGCTCACCCCCAGGGAGGCATAAGCACAGAGTAGATGGTGGACTGCAAATCTACACGGTAACTCACAGTTACCTGTCTGCCCCAGTACTTCAGTCCCTGGGGACTCTTCATACAGTGCCCAAGGTCCTACTTTCCCATTGGCATTTCCCAAGCATATAATAGGGACATAGTAATCATTCTTGCATAAAAAATAAGGGAGAGTCACCCAACCTTTGTAGGTGGACAGCAAATTAGTTCTCGATTGATAAGAAAGTACATAGTACAGAACAGTAAAGTGTAGTAAGGAACAGGACATGAAAATGATCATCATTTAGCCTACAGTCCAAGCTGATAAAAGAGGGTATTCCTGGTTGCACTAAAAAGCTGTTATAAAGTCCTGCATGTTCTTAGATTTCCCTGCATTTTTCCATGTCTCTTAAATACCTCTAAGGATTGTGACTCCACCATTGCCCTTGGCATCCCATTACAATGCTTGAATACAATTTCCAGGAAGAAATTCTTTCTGCTATCCAATCTAAATCTCCCTTGGTGCAACTTGAGATCATTGCCTCACATCCTATCACTTGTCACCTGAGAAAAGAGACAAACACCCTCCTTTCAGGTAGTGGTAGGATGTTAAAAGGTCCCTTCAGCACCCTTTCCTCCAGACTAAACAGTCCCAGTTCCCTCGGCCATGCCTCATGTGTCCTGTTTTCTAGCCTCAGCATCAGCTTCTTTGTTCTTCTCTGCATGTGCCTGAGCAACTCAGTATCCTTCTTGTAGAGAGGGGCCCAAAACTGAACACTCTACTCAAGATGCAGTCTTACAGGTGCTGAATACAGGAACAACCACTTCCCTAGTCCTGCTGGCCACACTATTTGTTATACAAGCCAGGATGCTGTTGGTTTTCTTGGCTACCTGGGCACACTTCTGGCTTATGTTCAGCTGGCTCTCAGCCAGCACCCCCAAGTCCTTTTTTGACAGGCAGCTTTCCAGACAGTCTTCCTCATGCATACACTACTGCATGGGGTTGTTATGACCAAAGTGCAGCACCCAGCATTTAGCCTTGTTGAATATTATATGATTGGCCTCAACCTATCCAGCCTATCCAGATCCCTCTGGATAGCCCTCCTACTCTCAAGCAGATCAACACTCCTACCCGACTTGGTGTCATCCGCAAATTTACTGGGGATGCACTCAATCCCTTCATCCAGATCATTGTTAAGATATTAAACAAAACTGGCCCTAGTACTGAGCTCTGAGGAATACCAGTTGTGACCAGCCATTAAACAGATTTAACTCCATTCACAATGATTCTTTGGGCCCAGCCATCCAGCCATTCACATCATTTGGATGTCCAGCCATCCACCCAGTAAACAGAACGGTACATCCGTCCAAGCCATGAGCAGTCAGTTTCTCTAGGAGAAGGCTGTGGGAAACAGTATCAAATGCTTTGCTAAAGTCCAAGTAAACAACATCCACAGCCTTTTTCTCAACCACTAAGCAGGTGACCTTGTCATAGAAGAAGATCAGGTTAGTCAGGCAGGCCCTGTCTTTCATAAACCCTTACTTACCTGATTGTACCATACGTGTCGTGTGATGGCAATTAAGAAGACCTGCTCCATGAACTTCCCTGGCATGGATGTCAGTCTGACAGGCCTGTAATTCTCCAGATCCTCCTCCCTGACTTTTTTTAGATAGGTATCACATTCACCAACCTCCACTGTTTATATCAACCTGCTTCTCCCAGATCCTATGAGTAATTCTCTATGAAAGCACAAAAGGCAATTTCCAATTCATGGAATATCTCTTCACAAAGGAAATGGCCTGTCCTACTTAGGATCACAGCTGGGACAGTCCTTTGCCTCTGAAGGTTTGCAAAACAAGACTGAAGAGAATTTTATCTGTCAGGTCTGAGTGCAAGTCCTCAAGCTGATAAAACATTTGCTGTGGAAAATTTCCTTCCCCTCTCACACAAATGCACTTAAATTATAGCAGATATTCAGACAGCAAGCTCAGCCTACCACCAACAGCATTTGCTGCTCTACCTTACAAATAGGCTTTCATCCTGTCTGTGCTGAGTTCTCTAAGACATTTTATTCATTTTTATGACAGTAGTTCTTAATTGATATTATCCTTCCTCGGATGGTGCTTGCTAAACAAACTCTAGAGGCAGAAAATTAAGTTAGAAAGAAAATCTAGCAAATCTTTCAAATAAAATGCTTTTTCTTGCTACATAACTGGAAGATTCAAGTCTATTGCTTTTTGTGTCTCTGTGAGCTATGGAAATTAACTATAATATTGCACAACTCTGCTAAAAACATGTTATATGTTGGACCTGGGCAGCCTAGACTTTTCTTCTTATTAAAAAATCTTTTCTAAATTTTTACCATCTGGAGGAAAAAAAAATCTATTCTCCCAAGGATTTGTGAAGATTGTGTAGAAACAGGTCAGATGAAGACCAAACAAGGCAGACTTTCCCCTGAAAATATAGGTTATATACCTTCAGACTATCCTTTACACTGTGCAGTCCCAAGGTAGACATTTATCATAGTAAATCTGAGTGCCACACACACAAAGCTGTTGGTTAGTCTATAATGATGTCCTGTCTGCTCCTTCTGCTCCTATTTGCCCTCATTCTCTGACCTGGGAAACCTTCCTAAATAAATGTTATTAAAAGCAGAGAGATTTCATATAAAGTCTCAGTCTTGGTCACAAGAATTTTCTGATAAAAAACAGTCCTGCAAGAGCAGTATTCACTTTCTCAGGTGGTGAAATGACTTAGTGCATAAGTAAAGATCAGAGATAGCTCTCATTTCCTCCCCTGAAATACTAGAAAATGCATGAAAATGTATGAAAATTAGTTTATGGATTCTAAAAACAGCTGGGTATGATTCAGTCATTGACAATTTTTATTCTTACAAGTAATCCTTAAGTTTAGAGAATGGGAATTACAGAGATGCCCAACCACAGCAATAGGAAATTTTTTCTACTGGCTACAATAGCAATTATATCAGCTTATTTTAAGGGGACAGCTTATTTTAAGGGGACTCACTTTTGCCGTTGCTACCATTGCTGCACAGGAATGTCAGGCTGCCTTCAAATGTTGGCCAAAAGTATGTGCTATATACTTCAACAATAAAAGTCACTTTTTATTGTTAATTTTACTTTTTATCTATCAATCTATTTATTTATTTATTTATTTTAGGAAGCTGTTATTGCAAATGGTACCATTGCTTTCGATAATTGGCTTGTGCCAGGAAGCTCAGTTTACAGACAGTTTTGGATCTTTCATGTGCAAAATCCAACAGAGGTGTTAGAAAATGGATCACGTCCAAAACTTGAACAAAGAGGACCTTACACATACAGGTAACCATAGTTCCTGAATACGTGACATGTCATATCAGAATTTTTGTTAAAGCCAGAAAAAGTTCTGCTGAGTCAAAATTGTTTAAATTGGTTTTGGAAAGCTCAGAATCCCATTGTAGTCAGAGTTGTCAAAAATGCCTAAATATTTGGAGCTATGCACTGCAATCACAAACATTTCTTACTGAGTTTCACGTTGGGATACTAAAACAGGTAATCAGATGTGAATCTATTTGTTCTTGTGATAAACCGTTGCTCATTAGTAAGATGTTTACCATAAAAAGACAGGCATGTTGCATTTGTTGCTGTTCAGTGTTTGCCAGCATTTTACTTAGAAAAAAATATGCCAGATGCCCCCAAAACAAGAGATTGTCTTATCACCGATGTAAGTATAACACTCATATTTATTTTAATAATATGTTTTGTTTTATTGCTCATTTATTTATTTTGTTTTGCTTTGGTTGATTGTTTTTAATCTATAGCTTTTTCTTTCTCAGATTTCCCTCTGAAAAACATTTTTTTTTAAATGTATTATCTAAGGCCTATATGCAACAATCCATCCCTGTCCAGGAAAGTACCTAGCTGGCACTCTTGTTATGAAATTGCTTTCCTAAAATGATAAGACATTTCTTTCTTAATGTCATTGACATGTATACAATATTTGACAAGTAGTTTTGTATTGCAGTATATAAACCACAGGTGCCTTAATGCCTAAAAGGTTATTAATTTATCGTTGGAATATCTTGGTTCATACAGTACCTGGGAAGACACAGGAGAAGGTTATGCAGGAGTCAGGAAACTCAGCAGCTGAGAAATATTGCAGAAGGTGAACTCCCACTAAACAAGCATTTTTTACTCTGGTCATGGTGGTGCATATACTCTCAGGGATAAATCTCTGCAGATAGCCTAGATAAGACTGTGCAAGAAATGATGGCTTCATTTCTTGGGGAAAAAACAAACAAACAAACAAACAATCAAACAAACAAACAAAAACAAACAAACAAACAAAAACAAACAAACAAACAAACAAACCAAACACCATCCCTTGATCAGAGATATTGGGTCTACCTTAATCACTGTAATGCCAAGTCTCTTTCTCAATTTCCCTTTGAATGTTTCATTTGTTTCATTGCTTACTACAGAGTGGAACAACTGTCCTTGAAACTGCAATTGTCCCCAAGATTCTGTTGGGATGTGGGAAACTCTTTAAGACTTTCATTTCCAGTTAGAAGTAACGTGGCTTAGAAAACAAACTTCCCAACTTCTAGATAGGTGCTCTACACATTAGTCCATTAACTAAAGTGGCATGCACAAACACCACTCTTGAGAAGCCAAGATCCAGCTGCTTGTGGGGTAGGTCCCACCCTGCACTGGTTACATCTGTACCATGGGGAAAAGTGCTTTGAAATTTCTGGTCCTCCCATGCCCAGGCTGGATGATCTGATAAAGCATGATGATCCCTTCTGAAATGGAACTGGGATAAACTTTGTAGACCCATGGAATAAACTAAGCAATACAACACTTGCTGGATGCCACCTCCGCAGTGGGGTCAGCAAGAGGATGGGGACATAAAGAGTTGAGCCAAAGCCAGAACTATAGCAGCTCAGATATTTGTGCCTCAGTGATCCCCTAACAGAAATATAGGCACTTACAGGCACGATGGAGAAGGGCTTTTGTGTTTCTCAGTGGTGCTGAAAGACTGCTTATCCCAAGACTGCTTGGGATTTCCCTATATGGATGTGAAATATTAATAAAGTGGCTCCCATTATGGATTTAACCTCTAATCTCTTTTATTAGAACACAGGCCTATCACATCAAATCTTAAGGGCATTTATAAACCATTCCTGAGTCATTCCCTTCTAAGAACACGCAATCATGAAAAAGCTTAGAAAATGATGTGATGAAACAAAACTAATTCATAACAGAATACAAAAAGATAAAAGGTCTGTTATTGCAATTAAAAGTAAAAAATAATAATTAAAAAAAAAGTATTTTAGTATCGAGCAAAAAATGCATTAGGCATTAAGGAAATGTTTGGAAAATAAAAATATTTTACATAAAATAGATTTTTACAAATATTCAAATGAAAAGTTTAGAACCATTTCAGTGATTTTTAAATTTAAAATATTCATCTTCAAAAGTGTTCATCAACATCTCAAAATTCTGGTAAGATGTCTTGACTTGAAAATCAGATTTTAAAATATTCTGTGTTTTATTATTTTGTATTTCAAGGGTGCGATATTTAGCCAAAGAAAATATCACAGAAAACTCTGATGGCACAATATCCTACATGTTGCCTAATGCTGCTCGTTTTGAACCTGATATGTCTGTTGGGACAGAAAATGATACCATCACGTGCCTGAACCTCGCTGTTGTTGTAAGTTGAGAAAAGAAACCATAATATGCACATTTGAATGTTGAGATATTCAAAAAATAAGGGGTTGAGATATTCAAAAAGTTAGGAACACAGATTCTGAAGACATATTACATTTACATTGAGGTTTCCTTATACTCCCAGGGTAATCTTAACTGTAAATGAAAATTGACTTGTTCTTGTCAATGGAAGCAAAGTCATCAGCTTGGATGAGATGTATCAAAAGCATCCTTCTAGTCAATTTTAGTGTGGGAATGAATCAAAGGGTTGTGGATGGATTCCTATTCTACTGAGGTACAGCATGACCAGTATAATGTGGGTTTTCCATACTCTTTTCATATCTTCAGTCCTGCTTTGTGGGGGAGACTGCGTTAAATCAGTGTATGCATGGCCGCGCTGCTTCCATGGTGCTCCTCTGCCCCAGTGCAATGGTGTCACCAGAGTTTTCCAGTCCTCCTGCGACTTTAGTTCTCCTGAGGAAATCACAGGGACCCCACCACTTCACTCCAGATGTTTTCCTGTTGTCATAGGATTTGAGTATTTGCCCTTGACCTATGTTTACAGATTTCATATTTGTATTCAGCCCTATTTGCGTTCCTCGGATGTCCCATACTAACACTGTGGTGTCTGCATATCAGGCCTACTGTGACAGAGAGGGTGGGTATTAGTTGCAGAGTGGAGAGATGCTGTGTGTAAAGATGAAAAGAATGTCGATTGCCTTATTGAGACCAGATCTATTCTGCCTATGTTCTAATTTAGGCTAGAATTTCCCTTTTAGAAAGCTTTTTTTTTTTTCTTTTTTTTTTTTTCCCCTGGACTAATGTCCTGAGTCTTTCATCTCATGATATTCTTCTCATGGTATTCACTAACTCTACTCAGTTGCCACATTTTGGGCCATGTAGCTCTTTATGCATGTAAACACAGGCTCTTGCCTAGAAGCAGTCATGTCAGGGGAAGTAAGAGCAGAGCATTCAAGCCCCGTTTTGATGTTCAGAACAAAACTTGGATAAGTTTAAATACCCAGAGAGGCTGTGCTTATCTCACATGACAGTATCAGTAGAGCCCATCTTTGGTATCATAACCTTGTGGTCAGAATATTCACAAGGGAATCAAGAGAGATGTTTTTCACACTTTCTTAACCCTGAGGGGATTGAACCCACATCTCCTCTATCCCATAATCTTTCCATATCCATGCTTGCTGCTTGCTTTATGTTCAAATTCAGAAAGGAATGCATGGTCTAAGAGAGATTAAGAAAAAAAAAAAAAAGAGAGAACAAACAAGAGAACAACTTTGTCTTGGTTGTTTCGACTTTCTGGCTAGCTCTGACTTGCCCATTGTCAGTCCCATTGCACTGAAGACAAGCAGAGATTGCAGTAAAAAGCCTAGAGTGAACACTTGCTCTGAGAGGTACTTTTTCATTACACAGATTTACTTCACAAAATTGTTACTGTTCCCTGCCTCACCACATGGGCCAACATAGATCATTTTTTCTTGTTTTCCACAAGCTAATCAGTGGCTTTAGGGACTTGACTTTGTGTTTATGCCTCTGGAAAAGTTCATTACAATCATGGCTGATAAAATACCACATCATTCTTCATTGAAATAGGAAAAGTTCATCTGCTACGTAGAATTAAAACCATTTGGAAAGAACATATTAGTTGCAGAAATGTATTCTTTCTGATTAAAGAAATAATGGAGATTCATCACTCCACTGGTTTTATGCAGGATAGAATCATAGTGCTGTTAGCATAATTTTATCAAAATAGCAAGTCTAAAACACAGCCAATAGGTAACAAGGCATTTATCTTTGTACTTGTATGTTTATGATGTGAGTGAGTCTGCAGTAATGAGATACGAATATAGCAGAAAAGAAGGAAAATGAAAGTTGCACAGTCTATGTTACATGCACAGAGACCTGAAGTATAGAGACATTAGTGAACTTGTGGAAACAGTGAAGATAAATTGTCTAGTTTTATACACGTCATACTCAGCAACTGTTTCAATAATGAGTTGTAGTTTTAATTATAAATTTGACTTGCATTGAGTAAGGTCTGGAAACAACCTTACTTATCAGCTCTGCCAGAGATTTACTGGAGTTGGTCTGTACTTTTGATCTGCTCACACAGAATTTTATGCCAAACATTAGTTTTATTGCTGTTGTAGGCTGCACCTGCCCTGTATACAAATGCTTTCATACAACTACTACTGAACACTTGGATTAAAGCTTCTAAGTCATCCATGCTGCAGAACAGAACAGTGAAAGAAATACTCTGGGGATACAAAGATCCCTTCTTAAACAAGGTCCCCTTCCCCTTGGACCCAGTTTTGGGAGTCTTCTACCCGGTAAGTGAAACCAATCAGAAGGCAATATTTCAGTTATAATTACGTGAATAAAATCAATACTGCAGCTGCAAGGAAGAAAAATCTGACAAAAATACCTTGGGTCAGTACTTCTAACCGTTATTCCTTCTTGTGTCTATTACAGTATAATGGGACATATGATGGACTTTACAGAGTGTATACTGGGAAAGAAGATATAAGCAAAACAGCAATAATTGAAAGTTATAAAAACAAAAGGTATAATAGCATTGTATATATGAAAAAAATAATCATATTTTCAAGGTTTGCATTTTAAGACCTGGCTCACTGAGAGCTATAATTAAATGGAAAGTTGTCAACAATTCAAGGAAAGCTAGATCAAGCCCCAGGCTAAGCAAAACCACCTCTTTGTTTCAGCTATTTGTGATTCTGAGCTTGGATTTAAGATATTTTTTTGATTCTTCAACACAAGTAGTTATTTCTGTCTTCCATACTTATATAGCTAGATCGCTTTTGCCCTAATCTACTGCATCATATAGTTTATCTGAAAATATGAATTAACATCCCTGTCATATGCCTTTGCTATTGAATCATATTTATACTGGAGCGGTGAGGATTAACAACACAGGTAGTGAAATGGATTACATAGTACAATATAATTCATGCAGCATGACTTTTTTTTTTGTTTGTTTCTTTTATGTTAAAGGAATCTTTCTTACTGGGAAGGTTACTGTGATTTGGTTAACGGCACAGGTGAGCCTATTAAAGCTTTGTGAAACTTCAACAAATCTGGATATTGTAAAGGAATGTTAAGTCCCTCTTGGGCCTTGAGAGTTCTGTATTCTGCATATTAAATATCTATATAAATATGAATATATATATACTACTGCTACCATACATGCATATATATCTAATATAATATATATTATACACTATTTAAAACACTATTTTATATACTTATGTGCATGCTTCAGCTATAGAAGATGTAGAAGACAAGAAACAATCTACCTGTCTGTTTCTATTAAATATCTGCATGGCATGGTATAACTAAGATTCCTTATCTTTGGTACAACATTTGAAAAATATTATCTTTGCCTTCCAGTAACATACATTCTTCTTACTTTCATTTTCTTTCTTTTTCTTACTCTGTTTTTTTTTGTTTGTTTGTTTGTTTTTTCCCTCTGTACTGTGAAGTTTTCCTTAGCATAGATCATTCTCCTAAAAAACAAAAACAAACAAACAAACAAAAACAACAAGAACGACAACAACAAAAAAAAACATGACTAGTAATTTTGAAGCATTTCAAATACTTCCCAAGAATCTGAGTTTCCAAAAGGTTGTGTATCAGGAAGGATTAGTTATTTTAATGATTAAGAAACGATGTTTTCTTAGTTTCTGGGACTTTGGGACTTACCTTCTTTCTTATGGAGCCCCAAATCTTTATATATATATATATATGATAAAGATATATATCTATATCTATATAGATATAGATATAAAGATATATATATATATTATTGTCAGCTTTTTCTTTGTCTTCTTCCACAGCAGATGGAATAAACACACTCACGTAACTAGACTAAGTGTTTCAATACAGTGAAAATGGGGAGAATTTAACTGTTAGCAAAGGTCATTACACAGTTTACATGAGCATTCAATGTGACTGCTAAGGAGGGAATGTGTTTAGAGAATCAGCAGGTTTAAAATGTCTTGTAAGTAAATGTGAGAATTCCTTTGTATCTTGTAAACTTTCACAGCAAAGCATGGCATGTTTTCTGAGCAAAAGTAAATAACTAGATAGAAAGATGAAACAGTTTTCTTGTATGGGGCTTGAAACGAATCCGTATTTGCAAACACTCCAAGACTGCCAAGATTTACAAATAGAGTTTGTCTCTAGGATGATCTTGGATTTTCTTTAAGGAAAAGTGCTTCCCTCAGCAGCGGGCAAGTGGCAGTATGTAATTTAGCTTTCTCACTCTTGCCAACTAGATTCAAAGATACCACAGATGTTTTCAATTCTTTGGTTAGGGTTGCTGAACAAGAAACTAAACAGCAACTTGTTGCAAGAAGTAACAAATGTACTGGTTAAAGGTTTGTTACAACACCTTGCTTAGAAAAATGGCTGAGACTCCTCTTACTTCACACTAGTTGCATGCAATACAGAAATATGCATCTGAACTGGCAAGCTGCTCTTTCCATAGCAAGTGGGAGAAAAACATCACCAAAGTGCTCTTCCTCTGACCTTTTTTGATTGTCTACAATGAGCTCCAATTGAGCAATCTTGGGTGAAAAAAAGAAAAGAAAAAAGTTAAGTGCTGTTTATTCAATAAGTTTTGAAGTCTAAAGCTGCATTTCTTATAAGCTCTGGGTGCCATAACTCCAGGTGACTATGCATCTCCAGCAAGCTTTAATTTTTTAGACTACATAAACCTCGAAGTAGTGGCAACAGGTATTGGGATTCGTATTAAGCAGGAGTGGTATTTTTATCTGCTGTTTTTAATAGGCTTGATGATATATAGATTCATGTCTGTGGGAAAAAAAAAAAAAAAAAAAAAGCTGCCATAATTTGGCTTGCCTTCAAAATCAATCCATGGAGTACCTGTCATTATGCAGTAGCTTATGTAAATATTTTCCTTACAAATGACTCATTGTGTTTACCTTGTTCACAGCTTTATAGGAAAGTATTAAGCACTGAGCTAGAAATTAAAATACATCCTCTAAGTGGAATTGCTTTCAAGCTCTTAATTTTATTCACAGATGGGGCATCATTTCCTCCATTTGTTAAGAAGGATCAGGTACTGCGCTTCTTCTCCTCTGACATTTGCAGGTACGTTGATCCTTCCTTTTGTGCATACATGTGCTTCCCAAATGCTCTTTTGTTTTAGTAGGCTGCTGCAGTATCTCTGCTGGGGCTTAGGTTGCTGAGGCAGTTCCTCACAACTGTTTCACCTAAACTCAAGTAAATTCGTGAGCTGTGCTTATGATTCAGAGCTTAATTCTATCACTTTCATTTGTGTCAAGTAGCAAGTTATTTATGGTGTGTTTCATTTAAGCAAGTTACAGGTGTGTAATTTAGGAATACCACTGCTTAATTTTACAGAGAGAGACACTGCTATGAGCAGTTACAGACACTGAGGTCCAAATGGTTCAAAGTCTTGAACAATTTACAGGATCAGGACTCAGTCTCTAACCTGCCTAATTTGGTCCTATCAGGCAATTTAACCCTCTGCAGGGGCTGTCTGGACCATCTTGGGGATTTCTGCATAATGTCATCTATGCAGAACAGGATTTACTGTCGGCCACTAGATGCTCAAAATTGTTTTCCCACAGGATTTTTTTTACAGAGTTTATTTTGATGTATTTACAAACAAACCAACCTGCTTAATTCATCCCATAATGATGGCTTTTCAGCCTGCTTCATCTGCTGTGGTTATGCAGTGTCCCTGAGTTCTCCAGTGAGATAGCTGAAAGCAACATTAAGAGATTTAAAGGGCATCAGAGTGTATTTACTTTGGGAGGTTCGATCCTAGCATTTATTTTGCTGCCTGGAAACAGCTGCTTCCTTTTAACTAGGGTTAAAGTGGACCATTTGCTTTGCAGATTGTTTGTTTTCAAAGATCAGTGTTTTTACATGACGTTAGAGTTCTTTTTCTTGTGAAGCAATTGTATCCCCAAACTGGACAATGTTTCAGAACTTATGGAAAAGGGAACTCTACTTAGTGGAGAAAAAATAAATTTGAACCAATTGGACACAGTTTGAGAGATTCCTCAGGCCATCTAACTCTCACAATTAATGAACAATGAAGGGCAATAACAACCTCCCAAAGGTCTCAGATGAAACAAGGTAACGGAAAATGGTTCTGACCATGTTGCAAGACCCCGAATCCTTCTTTTGATCAGCTGCAATACAAATTGTTGCTGCCTTGGTTACATTACTGCATACCAACCTTATTTCTTTATCAGTTGATAATGTATCATAAATATATATATATATATATACAAAATAAATAAATAAATAAAAGTGGTAAGCTTGAAGTGGTATTCTAAAGCTTGAAGTAGTATTCTGATTCACATACAATGGAATAAGTTTATAATAAGTATGTCATTTGCACCATAAAGCTTAAATCAGTATCATCAAGTCAGCAAAACTGTAACCAAACCCACTGATTTTGGTATCTTTACAGTAGTCAAACGAATTTCAAACATTTCATAATAGCAGTTGCTGTAGAAGTGTGTAGAAAAGACCTCTTATTAGTTTACTCATTTAGTTTATATTGTTTATTGGTATTAGTATTTTTTCTGCCTTTTTGTGTCTTGCTGTGCTCACCTCTGAGCTTGTACATCCCTTTGTGAAAACACAGAATTGCCTGTGTTACAGGGGAAGGCCCCTACAAACTGCTGAGTGTGGGCTCTCTGAAGTACTTTTCTTTTAAGAGACGGTCAGAGGATCCTTGAGGAATAATACCATGAATTCAGATTTTCAACCAAAGTGACTAAAACATATTTCTCCTCTTTTATATTCAGATCGATCTACGGAGTCTTCCAGGGCAAACAGAATGTGAAGGGAATCCCACTTTATCGTTTCGCAGTTCCTCGTGAAGCGTTCGCATCACCAGTTGAAGTTGGAGATAACTACTGCTTCTGTACAGAGGAGATCGTATCCCAGAACTGCACAAAAGCTGGAGTCCTAGATATTAGTGCCTGCAAAGGAGGTATAGCGGGGGCATGGTACTGCCAAAGAAGCCATCTGACTGGGGAGAAAGCACGTGTTCTGTAGCTGAGGTGTTGCTCTAGGATCCAGGGCATATGTGTTTGTCTGCAAACTCTTCCACACATTGTCTGTGAGAGCTTTCCCTTTTCCATAGCCTATTTTCTCCAAATGAGAGCTATAATATTTCTGTATTTTGAATGTCACTACGAAGAAGAAAATCACAACGCTATAGATTGTGTACTGAAATTGCAGGAATGCACAAGTAGAAAGTAAAGGAGAGGGATTCTATATGTACTGTTTAAAGCCAGAAATAGTTACAGTCCTTGTATTTGTGATGATTCACACCCACGATATATGTGCATGTGTTTGTGTGTGTGTTTGCACAGCTATATACATACACAGAGACTGAGAGACACCAGTTACTTAATTTAACATCAGTACAATAAAATGCACTCCCAGCTCCACAGTGTAGACACAAACAAGGTTTGTAAATACAACTTATTTCACCAGACAAATTCTCCTGACAGTAGAATCTCAGAAATTCTCAATTTATTTTATGTTGGAGTGAGGGAAGCTATTAATGCTTTTTTTTTTTTTTTTTTTCCCCAGGGTTGTTTGTGTGTTTGTATAACAAATTATGAATTATGTTTGCATAGAAAATGGGTTTAGAAGGTGAGCGCTGAAATAAGGCTTAATGATTTAAATGGTTTTTTTTTTTTTTTTTTCTTTTTCAAATAGGAAGACCCGTGTATATCTCTCTTCCACATTTTCTTCATGCAAGTGAATCTATACTGAATGATGTTGAAGGCCTGAGCCCAAATGAGAAGGAACATGAGACGTTTCTAGATGTAGAGCCTGTAAGTCCAAATATTTAATAAAATTAAATAGTAACTCAGTAACCTTGCGATGTTTAAATTTAATTGCAGTAAAGTAGGTCTTTTACAAGAGGGATAAGCAGAGGAAGCAATATTTTTATGCTTGCTTTTTAAGATCTGCTCACCAAGGTGTTAAGCTTTTAGCAGGGGAAATTTAGAGCAGAACTTTTTCTTATTCTGACCTTCAAAGTTGGAATATAAGCTTTGATTTTTTTCTTCATTGGGAATGCATGATGACTTCACAAAGCTTTGAAGTATGCTATAACTTATCTATCATTTTCAAGTACTTTCTGAAAATTCTTTTCTATGAGATGTCTTATTAAATTTTATCTTATTTATTTTTAATTTTCCATAGTTTTTTTTTTTTGTATAATTACTATCTCAATTGAATTAAAGTAAATAAATATAGATTATTTCCAAGAAAATTATTAATAGTCTAAAGCCCAATCCTGACTCTAGAACAGAACTAATATAGTCTTTGTAACTCTGTCCAAAAGAGCTAATAAAGGAACGAATTTATGATAGCTCTGATTTTGTTTGCCTTCAATTTTACATTTACTTCTGTTCCAGTGAATCAGATTAAGACAAACGATTTTAACTGTGTCAGCCAGAGTCTTCTGAAGTATGTGGTGAATTCTGAAGTTTCAAAATTTTATTGTATCTGAGTTTAGATGAAATGGCAAAATTCAGGATTTTTCATTAAAATATTTTTTCTCATATAATTTAAAAATGAAGCCACATAACTTCAATGAAATCTAAAGTTAAGTCTCATTTGAAATAGAGATATAAACCTAAGTTTCCTAAATCCGAGGTGAAAAGGAGACAAAATAAAATAAAATCTGACCTTTGTTTTAATATGTTTGTTCTGATAAGAAATGTCTGTTTTCTGCCCTATGCCAATTAAACTTACCCCTCTCATTAAAATAGAACTTTTAGTCAATTTCTAATGAAAGAAAAAAGCTAAACTATACTTTTATATAGAACATATAAATATAACTGGTATAACAGTTTTCACTATTGTTGCCTTCAGTATAAATTTGTAAATTGCAAAAGTAACTAAGGCAAAACGATAAAATCATTACTTCTATGAGAAAAAGAGACCCTTAGAAGACTCTTAGAAACATTCAAAATTCATAAAAATGTAATTCATCAAAATATAATTTTTCTTTTTTTTTTTTTTTTTACACAGACTGTATTCTAAGCTCATGCAATCAATTCAAAATTTAAATTAATGTTTTTTGTTTTTTGGTTTTTTTTTTCATGTTTTAGACCACTGGTTTTACACTACAGTTTGCCAAAAGGCTTCAAGTAAACCTCCTTGTGAAACCTGCAAAAAAAATTGAGTAAGTGTTGTTTCATTATTTTGTTTTTAAATACATTTTTTTTTTCAGAAGCCTTCTTGGTCTAAAATAGCATTAGTAGAAAAGGGAAAAGAACGAATGCAAATACTTGATTAAAGTCTCTACTTCTCTCTTGCAAAAATTTCAGTCATGAATTTCCAGAGAATATTAGTTTCAGTGAAAGAGCAAGCCTTCTTGTGCAAGGCACTGCCCAACAATTTTAGCACATATTTGATTTCCCCACACCAGCTTACAGTGCAACATGTTCTTAAAAATAACATTGTTACAAAACCCAAATGCAGGGCATAAGGATGAAATAGAAGGAATAATATATTTTCTGCAATAAATCCAATGAGAGAGATAATTTATGTGTTCCCTGTTACTTGATGGAATTTATGAGAAAGGTTAAGGTTTATCTCACTATTTCTTTTATCTTCATTGGACCAAACGAACACGTACAACTCCTGTACACTGTGTACGGGTGAACACAACATAGATTTTCAGACCCTTTCTTCAACACTTGTGCAGCCTTTCTGTGTTCTGACTACCTCTCCATGGAAGACTAGACAGAAAGAGATAACTGCCTGACTGGTGAAATGGCTGTTCTTAATTGTAGGCTTTTTTTTTTTTTTTTTTTTTTTTTTGATCCAAATCTACCAAATTTATCAAAAGGTACTTCCAGAAGACAGAACTGTTAGTGCAGATGGAAAATTGTTAAGTAGATACTGGCTTTATGAACCAAACTGAAGGTAACATGCTGTATTTTTTTTTTCTTCTTCTCATTTCAGAGCTTTATCAAAAGTTAAAAAACCTTATGTCTTCCCCATTCTTTGGCTAAATGAGGTTAGTATACTTTCTGCCTATTAATCTTCACTGTTAAAAAAAATACACACACACAAAATGACTTAACTTTTTCTGTCTTAATATCCTGAAATTGAGCGAATAAGCTCATGTTATTATGTGCACATGAGAAGAATATACTCAGTGAGTGAGGTCTTGTATGCTTAGTGTTCACTGACTTTTTTCTTGTACTGTTTCAGTCTGCTGTTATTGGGGATGCAAAAGCAGAAATGTTCAGAAAAAAAGTCTCTGGTCGGGTCCAGATGCTGAGTCTGCTGCAGATGGTGTTGATCATCACAGGTTCTGTGGTGTTCCTCGCATTCCTGGGTTCTTATTTCATATGCAGATCAAAGAAATTAAAATAAGTAAGTAAACATTAACGGCTCAGTCCTCAGTAGTAACTTCTTAAGGTCTGAGTTGTTCAGAATCATTACATATTTAGTTGTTATTTTTCAAGTGCTAGTAAAGTTCAGCAGTTATTATGTCAGTTCTGTTGAAAATCATCTAGATAGCCATGGTTTTCAAATTCTCTTCCCAACACTTAATCCATCAGGATACTCTTAACATACCAGGGTATGTTAAGGAGGGTACTGGGATCTATTTCCAAAAGACCAACACTTTTTTTTTTTTTTTTTTTTTTTTTTTTTTTTTTGTTCAAATATACAGCTTAATCACTGTGACTTATTGGAAACAGACATTTTATCCAAAACTGTTAGAACACTTCAGAAGTGTACTCTAATACTTCTTTGGGACAGAGGCCACTCAGATGCAGTTTCCTGCACTTTTCCATGACATAGCCCTGTTTCTTAATAAGAGTGTTGGATAGGCTTTCTCACTTTTTTCTCTCTGTCTTGCATCAGAATCACATTAGTCAAAACACATCCTGTTCACAGATAGCCTACTAAGGCTAAATACAGTCCTGTCATGGATAGAATAACCAAGTGGTGGATTAATGACATCGAGGGAAACAAGCAGAGATGTGAATGTTATGGTGAAAATATCATGCTGTAGTAAAAACCTGTTTTCAAGAAGACTTACCTCATAACATGCTGAATTCTGATTTTATTTCACTACAGGTAATAAAAGACTTCAGATGTAGACAGTCTTTAACTGAATTTTCAGCCAAGCAGCATGTTAAAATTTGGTGACAAAAGGTATGATTCAATGCACAGGCAGCCCATGTGCTATGGAATTCAGTGTGCTTTTCCATTTTGAAAAGACCAACTCACTAACCCAAATAAGTTGATGTTTCCAGAGGCCCACACATATGACATCACTAGAGTGGCCACTGTGGAAATTATTCTTTCAAATAACTGATTACATGAACCTTGTTACAAATTTTAAAAGACATTCAAACAGACTGAAGTTGACATGCAGCTGGAATTTAGTCCACCTTCTGCCATATATGCAACTTGCTACTTTTTTTCTTCTGGGAACTGCAAGACAATTGAAAACCCTTTGCTGATGTTCTAGCTTGGAGCACAGGCTTGGGAATGACAATGTCTATGAGCTCAGGCCATACTCTAGATACTCTCGTTGCAAAGTTTCTTTCTGTTCCTTCAAGGAATGGAATCTGCTGCAGTAGAACTGCTCTCTGTCCTCTATTCAGGGATGCAAACTGTGTTGAATGTGAAGTTTATTATGTAAAGTTACTAACCATAATACATGAAGTTAATAAATAATTTACTGAAATATATGGTTCATATATTTTATGAAGAGATGGCCCATACACACACCACAGTCATTCATATGTTGATGGCACTAATCAACATTTGACTTCACAGTTGTTTGGTAATCTGAGTTACTCACTAAATCCCAGCCTCCATTGCTCTTTTTATTGCCTCCTGTGTGCTTCCCTTTCTGGTTCTTGCTCAAACATCAGCCTCTGCTCTGCCTTAGCTCCACTTCACCTTCCCTTAGGGAACACTTCACCCTCCCTTAGGGAATGTTCTAATCCTTAAGACTGAATGAAAATATTTCAGAACATTTTGGACACAGGAAATACTAAAATAATGGTCAAACATCAGAGGGTTCCACTTTCTAAGACAGAACATAAATTAAAACAGGTAGCCCCAATTCTTCTCTGATAAGCCATCTGCCACAAGGAAATATGTGCAATTGTGTGGTTAATGAAGTGCATTGACCTTACTGATGCCCATAGACAGGCAGCTGACATTTTCATCTGTGCAAATGGTTTACTTTTTCACTTAATCTGAATGCCATATCTTAGATATAAGAGTCAGTTGGACAGATATTGAACATCACGGGGTCTCTCCTTTCTTTGGACTCACTGAATTCAGAACAATAGCCAAAGTTCCAGCATTTTATAAAACTTCCCCGTGGAGCTTTTTTCCCTTTAAGAGCTGCAAAGAAAGGAAAATCAAACACAGGTCAGCCTGGTGTTTGGGAAGAGTGCTATAAACCAGAAAGACTTTAAACCAGAAAGATTTAATTCGCTAGCAAATCTTTGGTCAGGTATCTTTAGCAAGCTGTTTTCACCCTTTGGAGAGAAAGGGAAAAACCGCAAAGACTAAAAGGATGTTGTCTTAATCCCTAGTGTTTAATATTCCTTGTGTAGCTATCATTGTATATTAGATCCGACGAGTTACAAAAATCCCCAAAGACTATTCTTGGAGGGAAGTTCTATGTACATTGGTAGTCTTTTTCCAGCCATGGATTGGAACTCTAAAGTACCAGGGTGGGAGATGTGAGGGAAGCATGACACTCAAGGGAAGTTCACACTCAGAAAGCTGATATATTTAATTTCTCCTTATTGTGCTTGCTAATTGATGGGAGAGAGGAAAAAAAAAAAAAAAAAGCTTTTCTCTTTGCTACATTATTGCTGGTGTCATTTGTAATGCTTTGTTCCCACATTAGCATGGGGACAGTTTGACACAACTGAAGCCATCCCTAGAGTCCTATGGACTGGTCAAAAAAAAAAAAAAAAGAAAAAAAAAAAAGAAGAGCACCAGTAAAGGTATTAAGTCGCCTTCTCTTTTGAAACATACATGTACACAGCTCTGCTGTGGTTCATGATCTGACACCAAGTTATTATAATAAAACTATTTTGTGTGTGTGTGTGTGTGTATGTATGTGTGCTGGAATCTAATGGTGATATATTTTCACCAAGAGAGCAGTGGCTGTCGTGTTGATTTTGATACAAGAGTATTTCAGCTTAATTTTCTTTGGCTTGAAGTCCATTGTCAGTACATTAAAGTTTGCTCTGTGTGGTTTAGTGCTATGTGATGCTCTAGCATCAGTGATCCAGCAAGTCAGGCCATGATTTTAAATGTCTCAGGGCCCAATTTTGCATACATACAAATGTACAATGTTCTTATGTATAATCTAATTGATCTAAATGCAAGTTTGGATTTTTAAACTATGTTCAGCACCTAGGCTACACTTGAATTATAATTATCGTTATTTTGTCCAGAGCATTGGTTCCAGTTATTCTTAACTGATGTTATTAAGGCTAATGTTAATTATTTGCATTTGTTCAGACACATGTGGGATAAGCATTTATTAGGGATTTAAAGAACTCAATACAAATAAAATAAAGCTCAAAGTGTTTTTTCTGAGTTCCATATGTCTAAGTGTAAATAAAATCTTCTGTGTTGAATAATGGACTCCATTTATTTATGTTCTTTGTATTTTTTGTTTTATTTTCTTTAAGATTGATTTTATAAATTGATAAATAAATGAGTTTATAGCTATCTTTTATTACATATTTGTAATTTAGCACATCCCTGCTGCTTGGAAGTGCATATCACCTTTTGTGCAAGTGTAATACACCATGTACCATGATGTATTATAAATGCCAGTGACATCTATTTATCCACTGTGTTACAAAAAGTAGGAGGCTTGGCGGGGAGGGGGGGGGGAGGAGCCTGACAGTGCTCATACCCCACATTCACCGCCCACCCCAGGTCATTATGGGTGAAAATTACAGGTGAAAATCAGATCTGACCCAAGATCTACTAGCCCACATACAGCCCAGAGCAGGTGTGCCAGCTCTTGATCTCTAATTATAATTATGCTTTCAAAGCCTTAAAACCTGTTCTTCCTACCAAGCCTACCAGTGTTTGTTAAGGTAATATAAACATGACACGACACCCTGAAAAAGAGAAAGCTGATGTTTTGTTTGTCTTTTTAACTGGGAGATTAGGCAAACACTTGTTTTATTCATGGATGTGCAGAGTGTCAGCATTTAATAAGTAAAAGATGTAATAACTATTGAAATGCATTTTTTTTCAATGATAAAAAAAAAAAAAAAAAGAAAGAAAAGGAAAGAGGCAAATTACCTTTATCAAATGCAAACTGCATTTATGAATAGATGTCATATATTTTCTTTTTTCTGTTCCTTCTTTACATACCAGATTTCCCTGACACTCCATCGTCACACCCACTCTGAGGTGTACTCAAAGCAGCCAATGACCTAGAGCTCAACCAGCCAGTGCCAGGCTGGGGACTTTCTCAGCTGTACTGTGTAAGAAAAGAAGATAAATGCTTTGCAGTAGGCGCCACCCAAAGGGCATATATTTTTTCACAAGTCCTTGTGTTTCACTTCAGTATAGCCAATGAAAAGTATTACTGGCTAAAACTCATAGTTGCTTTTCGTGCCAGTTGACATCATCCAACATAATTGCATCATTTTAAAAGCAGTATGAGAAAAATCACAACTTAAGTGTCTATTGAATGCTATTCTGTCAGAGGCATCGCTAAGACATCATTTTTGATGTCCCATTAGTATTCCAGAGTGTTTGTTTCAGTTCATGTTTTCCCCTGAGTTTTGTGAATTTGTGTTTTACAGAATACATGCCTAATGTGACCTGGGCCTTCAGGACTCTTTTTCTTGCCCAGCAAGCACTAATGTACCACTAAGAGTTTATGGACAAGTTGGGATTTGCATAGAGCCACCTGCATGCTCTTATACTTAGAGACTCAGGTTTGGGATGCACTTAAAACATATTTGCATATTTATTTGCAATAGAATATTTGCATGTAGGACTAGGAAAATCAAATCTTTATCCCTTCTTATTAATTTTTTCCAAATGCAAAGCCCACATATAAGAATTCTTTTAAAGGTAAATTTCTCCAGTGACACTTTCATGACAGGAGCTAAAGCAGGAATGGCACCTCAAACCAGCAATGAAAGGTATACATGCTGGAGGTGTAAGTACGTCTGTGTACTGGTACATAAAGCCATTTTTTTTTCCTGTGTTCTTAGAACAAATATAAAAGTACGTTCTTCTGTGTGTATTCATTCTACAGATGTAATCTTTTTGTCTTTCCTCTGGTCACACAGTGGGTCCAGTTTGTAAAACAAGAAGAACAAAAAGTTATCACAACAATTAATGCACACACACACATCCCCACGCTGACCGTAATGTTGCAGCAACTTCATTTTATTCTGTAGTCTTGATGACTTCAACCTGTTTATTCTCAGCAGAATAAACTGAAGAATACTAAAAGAAATCACAAAAGTGGAACCAGGGGCCTATTATTATTATTATTATTATTATTATTATTATTATTATTATTATTATTATTATTCCTATTAGTGATGGGGAAAACAAACAAACAAACAAACAAACAAACAAAACACTTGGCAAAGCATAACCTTTATTTCAATAACAAGTCAGTGCAGTTAAGAGGTTAATTCAGGAAATCTTCTCTAGTTGCCATCTAATCTACCAGGCAGCACTCAGAAACATCATCCACATTGCTGAAAGGATGTAAGTACATGCTTTCTGGGTAAGATCATTTGGGATTCAAGTATGATCATGCACACAATGTTTCTAGCAGTAGAAGTAAAATACTGAACACAGGTATCAGCCATAAAGTCAAATATGTGGGTTACAAAAGCACCAATTTTAATGTGAATTATTTAGATTACATTAGCTCAGATTGCAAGTATGTATTATTTTTCAGGTCATACCTTCAACTGAAGTTGGAATTGTACAAGAAGGTGCTAATCCACAAAAATGAAGGGGATCTTTGACATCCTTTAGCCACTGGTTGAGAAATATGGGACTACTGTTATGCTGTATTTAATGTTTACTGGATTAAAACCAAAAGTAATCCAATAATCAAGGACCAGAATCTCTCGATTTCCCTTTCTAGCCAGGTGCAGTAACAGCAGCACAAATGCTAAATGCACCTTCTTCTTAAGGAAAGCGAAAGATATAGTGCTTTTTGGAGTTAAAATCTTCTATTACTTTTGACACACTTCTATGAAAACATATGAAGAGCCAGATTTTACCCTGTGCTTCATATGAATTCCTTCCTGGGGCTGAGCACATCTTGGGCGTTGCAGCACCAGCTATCAGAACTCTTAAGTACTTCTGTTCAATACTGCTTCAACCCTCATGAGGGGCTGCTCTGTCTGGAATATGGCATGAGGAGGCTGGAGGTCCCTGAAGTCTGGTCAAATGTCACACAAAAATAAGGAAAGGCAAGTCTACACAGAGAGTTAAGCATGGCAATGCCTCATACCCACATGGAAAACTTTCAAAAGTATGCTTAGATCGGAGTCAGCTAAGAGTTCCAGTCCTGCTATTTGCTTCACAGCATCATGAATGTAAGAGTGTTTAGTGGTCCTGGCTGTGGTGGTGGTGGGCTGACAATATGGAAGACTCCCAAATAGCAGGTAATAGCTGTTATTCTGTGATATCTAATATAAGTTTATTCATTTTTAGCTGAAGATTGAATATTATGAAAATTTTCACGTTTCACAAAGATTCAGAACAAGTGAAATAGATGAGTTTAAAGCTGTCATGTTTTCACTACCTTAAACTCATATAATTGAGTTTGCATTTCAGCCTCTGGGATGCAGCACACACAGCAGACAGTTTGAGCAACTCTCTGATTAATCATCTCTGAGCTGAGACCTATTAAATGGTGTTATGATTGTTTAAATCTTTGACAAGTGGTTAAACTTGTCTATTTGGTTTAATCTGAAAGAAACAGGAAATTGTCACTGTAGCACAAAGGATGATGAAAGAGGTTTGCAGACAAAAAAAGATTTATTTGTGAGGTCCACATGTCATGATATACAGCAACTGCAACAGAATCTTTTTCATTTGATCAATACAGAGAAGGAATGGGAAAAAGAGAAAGGTGGGGTGGGGTGGAGGAATTTTCCAAAGTAGCTAGCCTGGATGAGAAGTGACAGATGTCCCTCCAGATGAACATCATTTTTGGGACATCCTTTACAGTGCAACATTACTTGCAAATAGCTAAATAGCTTTTTGAAAGTAACTGCAGTTACATCATGATCTCACCACTGTTTTCTGTCACTCATTGCTCTGATAGAGCTGACTTATGCATGCTTGAGCCAGGAACAGATTTTGCAGTGCTAATTGGCTGTTAATTCTTATGTCTGTGCATTGCTGGGAAACGTTAA
Organism: Netta rufina; assembly: GCF_964035555.1. Taxonomy (NCBI): domain Eukaryota; kingdom Metazoa; phylum Chordata; class Aves; order Anseriformes; family Anatidae; genus Netta; species Netta rufina. The sequence goes on from NC_140123.1 coordinate 195,795,660, forward strand.
TTTTCTATCTGAATATCTCTTATTATTCTCTGTTAGTTCATAATATATATTTTTAAAATAAAAATTATGAAGTGAGGAATGAATTGTAGAGGGAGAAAAGAAGGAACTTGTGTGGCAATGGCAATGACTTCTGACAAGACCCAAGAGAGCAATTTCTGAGTTCCCCTGTGCGAAGCAATGAAGATAAAAAGTATTCGCTAAGATTAGGACAAGAAGAATGGCCACAGACAAAAGCAGGCATGTTCAGGCAGATGGCTACAAGCAAGTGCAGTGTTCCTTGAGTGGTACTGCAAGTCTGTACCCAAAAAGCTCTGAGCACTGCACAGGCTGAGGAACCAGAAGCATCATCCCACTAGTGAGTTTGCTTCCCACCAATCCCCTATTCACTGATGATACCCTAGAAAGTGTGGTTGTATGCACATGGAAACAAACCAGGGAAAACAGGAATGCTGTGAACATTCTCAGTTGCCTCACTGTATGAAAGCAATATATCTAAGTATAGTGGTTTTTTTTGTTTGTTTTGTTTTAAATAATAATAAATATATTTATTTACTTATTTAGCATCTAGTTTAGGAAGGCCTGGGTCTCCCATAGAGAGACCCAGGTCATAATTCTCATCCATCATGGGTGTTTCAAATATCCTAAAGCATGTCATGTGGGAAGTCTTCCTAGATCATTCTATAATCTCTTTCCATAGATGTACTCTTCACACCTGAGTACTTATACGGAACCTTCCCCAAAGTTCTTTGTGGGCAGAAAAGAGAATTGAATGAAAAGATATCACAACTAAATAGCTCATAAGCAGATTTGTATTAACTCCTCTTGCCAACCGCCAACCTGCCAACCTCTTCTAAACTTTTTTTTTTTTTTTTTTTTTTTTTTCACAGACACTTTCTGGATGCTCCAAAATGCACTTGAGAATATATAACTTCTTGCAGCCTTAAACCCTGAATAATATAAATAAATAAACAAATAAATAAATAAAAACTAAATAATAATAAAAAATGCACATTTTACAGTTTTGGCTTTTGAGTTTTGAGGGGCACATTCATGGAATCACGGAATCACAGAATCAATCACATAACAGTTGAGGTTGGAAGGGACCTCTGGAGGTCATCTGGTTCAACTCCCTGCCCAAGTAGGGATGCCTTGAGCAGGTCTACTCAGGACCATCTCCAAGTGGCTTTTGAATCTCTGCCCAGGAAAGTGGTGGAGTCACTGTCCCTGGGAGTTTTCAAGGAAAGGTTTGACCTGGTGCTTAGGTACATGGTTTAGTGGGTGACATTGGTAGTAGGGTGATGGCTGGACCAGATGATCTTGAAGGTCTTTTCCAACATTAATGATTCTATGATCTCCAAGGAGAGAGACTCCACAGCCTTTTTGGGCAACCTGTGCCAGTGATCAGTCACCCTCACAACAATGAAATGCTTCTTTGATATTCAAACGGATACTCCTGAGTTACAGTTTGTGTCCATGACTTCTTGTCCTGTTAGTGGACACCACTGAAAAGAGCCCTGCTCCATTTTCTCTGCTTCCTCCCTTCAGGTATTTATAGACATTGAATTCCGTGAGCCTCCTCTTCTGAGGCTGAATAGTCCCAGCTCTCTCAGCCTCTACTCATAGAAGAGGTGCTCCTGTCCCTTGGTCACATTTGTAGCCCTCCATTAGAGGCCCTCCATTATTGTGCTGTCATCACAATATCTTAAAAATATATATATTATTTAGTTATATTAAAAAAAGTACACTAAAAATAAAAATAAAAAGAACAGGAAAAAATAAAACTAAAATCACCCTTAGTTTTATAGATAGCACTGTGCGTCTTAACCTCCAGGCCTCGGCCTGCAGTTTGTGAGATGGGCACTAGATGGCAATGCAATATCTAGGCTGGCAGTCTGAATTCTCCAAAACGCGTGTCCAGGGCTACTCACCATTGCACTGGGATTAGGGTGGATACAGTTGGACATGGTGAGACTTAAACTGCGGGTCCTTTATGCGCACTTATCTGCAATGCATCACCACCTCACACAGCTTAGTAGTGTTGCAACAATTACCTAATTAGTTCGTATATGCTAGCATACAGCTTCTAAGAGAACTAGATATAGAGAATGCTTACTTTACAAAGTTGCATTTCAGCTTCTGAAGAAATAATGAAATATTTGAACTTGGGTCATGTTCTCCCAGGCCTGTGAACAACATAAATGATGCTCCACTTACTGCTTGACAGCTTCTGCAGGCAGAGCATGCTCCTGGTACCTGCTCAAAGAGCCAGACTGACTCCTTCTGATGAAAGACATAACAAAACATGAAACACCCAACGCTCAGGAACCTCACTCACCACCCCTTGACATCAAAGAAACAACACCCATTTTCAAGATTCACCTTTTTTAATATCCCCACTCTCCAGCCTGAAAACTCATCTTTTCTTATTCTTTCTGCTTCCTGTGCCTGTGAAGATGTGAACATAACCTGCTTGAGCATTTAAATTCAGTTTTACTTAAACTGATGAAATGTTTAGAAATGTATATCTGTAACTGTGTACTTAAAATATTTGCTTAAATATGGTTACAACATCTGTTCTGGACTTTCAGTTGTAAATCAAGGCTCTAGACCTTAACCAGTATTATACCTTTATTATGGGATATGTTTTGGTTTTAGAGAAAAGAGGTCTTTTTTTTTTTTTTTTAACTGGGAAGAACAAAAATATTACAATGCATGTGGCTAGACAAACGGATATATGTTTAAATAACACATTTACTCCAATATTAACAATACCTAGTTAACAGGGTAGCCATGATAGCAGCTTTGAATGACAGGAAATAATAATAATAATAGTAATAAAAAAATACATGTAAGCTTGACTTAGCCTACCTTTCAAAAATGTATCTCCAGGGTGTTCTGCAGGGGTTTGCAGGGGGTTTACAGGGAGCGGGAAATAATCCATTTCCGATCTCCATTTTCAAGGTAATAGTGCTGGCCCTGCTGAGAACCAGTACCTCATCAAGCTTTTTCTAAATGTTAGATGACAGGTAGGTCAGGTGTAGCTGAAATTATGGTGGTTATGTCACTATTCACCTGTGGCCATAATTTATGGAAATAAAATATTTATCTGTGTGTGTTAATGAGTCTGTTTATTGTCTCTAACTATATATGAATACCTTGCAGAGTTATGAAGACAGAATAGCAGTCTCTTTTATTTAGAAAATCAAGCTTGGCACCTCTTGAGTTGTGGGCTATGATCTCTCATCCCAGTGAGATGATATCCTAATACTCAGGTGGGAGCACTTGTAACACTCAAGAGACCCTTTAAAATGATGAATAATCAGTGGTTTTTTGTTTGTTTGTTTGTTTGTTTGTTTTTCAAAATCAACTTGAATTATACATATAGATGTCCAGAACTAGACTCTAAGTTATTCCTCAAAGAAATAAGAACCAAGACGTTACATCAGAAGTTATCTGTGTTGTAAACCAGACAAGGTGCCAAATGCTGGACTCGTCCAAGTTTTCCTCTCTGTTTCTATTTGCAAAATACAAGTATGGATGTCCTGAAGATACAGTTTCCGTTGACCAGAGGAGAATACTGGTTGTCTCTATCTGATCATCACATCAAAATTCATCATGTTATGGAAGATTTTGGTAACAATTTTAGGATTAGGATTTAATCTTAAATGTTAGTCCTTTAGTACAAAACATTTCTTATGAACTTTTCATATATATAATTATCAAATTTGTCTTGTCACATGTTTTAAATAAGAAATCTCTACCTTTGACTACTGGATGAATTACTTTTTGGCATACCTGTCTTTTCCTGAAGGACAGAGAGTTTTGAAAAGCTTTACCCATACAAACTAAACTTGGCATGGAAATGATCCTGTGGGGAGCCGGTACAGTAGTGAAGGCTTTTGTGTTTCTGCATTTTAAATATTGATTTAGAAATTTGTAACCATTATTCAAATTATCTCTGCAAATATGCTTCACAGCAAGTCTTGCCTGATTGAAGCTTGGCATGTAGAATCTTGGCTTTCCTTCTGAAGACTAAGCTTTCATGCTGACTGCCTGAAAGGCATGGAGAGAGTTTACAGGCCTGAGGAGGTAGTGAAGGCATGTTAAAATGACAGATATACAACATGTATTAAACCTCCTCCATTATTGGCTTTCCCAAAGTAGATTTCACAGGCAGTGGCTATCACATGATTTCATGTCCAGTTGCTGACTCACCAGGGAGCACATGTAGCTGCTCATATATAAAATATTCTGTTGCTACTTCTGTTTTCATTGCTCTGTTTCCTCCAGCCGTGAGCAGTGAATGCTGACATTTTCTCCAGGCAGGCACAGACAACTAGCAAACAAAACACACAGGACACAAACCTGTTAAATAAATGCATTTTGAAGACAGATGCTGCACACATGGGATGATTACATTATGCCCAAATAAAAATAAATAAATAAATAAATAAATAAATAAATAAATAAATTGCATCACCTGGTAAGGCTGGTGCTCTTCATTACATCATATGCAAACACACTGGGTATTGTACACTGCCTCACACCCTCCACCCACAACTTCGGTAATGTCTGTTTTCCATCTCTGTGCATGACTGTACCTGAAATCCCCAGCTACCCAGGATGGTAGGGTTGGATAACCGGTAATGATGCAAAAGAAACACATTTGGGAAATAACATGTCCCATAGCACTTCAGGTGGGCACAGCCCTATTCTCTTGATCAACTTTCCCATTGAACTCAACAAAACGAAAGTGAGAGGAATAGGGGGAAAACCCTACAAGCATGCATTGGATGCACTCCGCCTTTCCCTTCTGTGTGACTCAGCCCTGTATACAAGATTGGTAATGTCTCTAACTACCCAGCAGGACTTTTGCTTGAAGAACTCCACACTTCATTACAAAAACTTAATGTACAGAGCTTTTCCATTCAGGTTGTTAGTGATTTATTTAATGTGTGCCAAAAGTGGTGTTGAAGCACTGGCATGGCATGTTGAAAGGGAGAGCTGAAATGCGTGAGAGTGGGTAACCAGGATGCAATGGCAGCCTGATGCACCCTGTGTGAAGGGTGCAAGAGTTTTCAGGCATTGTTGGTTTATGAGCTTTACAGAATTAGGAAAATGATTTGAAAAGATTCACAAATTTCTTGGCAGGATTGAGGGATTTTAATACCTGTGATAACAAAGTATTAAGTTGACTTTGACTCATTTTCCAGGTCACGGTCCCCAGTTTCTGGTTGTCAAGGTGGGCCTCAGATACACACTTTCCTCAGGCATCAATCCTGTCTTCCAGAGGTTAAACCTTCATTTACAGGGCTTTCAAAACCCAAACATTCAAAGACAAATGAACTCTGACGTACTGCTTACATGTATGAATCCTAGTCATTTTAAGGGGTGTTAACTAAGGATTAGTCAGCTGGATCTTGGGCCCAAGGCTCAAGTTGCTCTGGCTGTAAAGAGCATTGAAAATGCAACCCCAGGATGATTTATCTATCCATACCATCAAACCAAAAACAACAACTAGAAACTATAACCCAAAGCTAGAATATATTGGATGCCATTTAAATTGTATAAGCTTGGATAGCAGCTTATGTGTGAGTTAATGAAAATGATTAACCGGTCTGCTTTCAAATAGGTTGCCTGCTCCAGCTCCCACAAATTTATTGGACATCATTCCATTAATACAGTCAGTGTTGGCTCAGGACCTTTTTGCCTTAAAGAAAGATTTCTCGCAAATAAATAAATAAATAAATTACTTTATCTCATTCTATTTGGAGATTGAATATTGGGAACCAGTAGTTTTTAAGGCGGTAGGCATTAAGTAAAGCTCCAAATAACACCTCTCAATATTTTTTTTTACTCTTTCTTGTATGCATTTTTCTACTGAAAATAAGTGGTTTGTAGTCAAAATTTAATAAATGTACCAGCTTTCAACATTTGGAGAAAAAATAAATTGTACGCTTCACATATTGTTTAGCTCTGGTGTGGTCATTTGATTCCTGAGGAATGAACACATTCTGTGTGTGTAGGACAAACTCTTCACCCTAAGAATTCAATATGGCAAACACCAGCTGTTTAAGGTTTTAGCCAATAGAACAGGAGGGAAAATAAATAAATAAATAAATAAAATTGAAAGAACTAGAAAGCTGTATTTACAGCTGCATTAGCACTTAATACCATGAATTTCTTTCAGACTCAGAAAAAAAATTGACCTTTAAGAGTAGCAAACTTGGACTTCAAATGCAAAACATGGCTTGATTATGAAAGCTCTGATATAAAACAGGTTTTATTCTTATAATGCTTGTCAAGTCCTTGGCTTGGAACTGCAAAGCTCTTTGGTTACTATGCTTTTCCAAGCAGACGATAAATCTGCCTGCTTTGTGTGGCTTGATGTGACAGCATGGCTCGTGCAATTCTTTTAAGCAATGAAAATATGCCTGAGACCACAAGATTGTGTCACAGATAAAGGAGCTCCTTCCTGCATTTTTTTTTCTTCACAGTGATGCTGAGGGGATTGAAATGCTCCTTGCCCATGCACATATGGTCATTTATTGATTGGCTCTACGGATCCAGTTACAGCAAATGACATTATGTGTCCTTCTCCCTAGTTAATTAATGAAATCCCCTTGGGCTGCCATAATTTCCATATTGAAGTGGTGGTTTGTGCGTAAGTATAATGACTAGTGCTGAAACAATCCTTTTAAAAGCAGAGGCATAAGGCCAAAGGACATTTCCTACAATTAGATAATATAAAATCAAGTTTTATCAGGTGAGTTACTGTGGTCATAGAGATATGACCTAGGTTAATCTACAAGAAAAGACATTAAGATTTTACATCCCTTCTGCCTGTAGAGGTCTGGCATCTGGGAAGGGTGGAAAAGGCAGTTCCTGTGAACATCTCCTCGGCAGCATGTAAAGGCTGATGATCCATGTGTATCCTCCAGAGTCAAGTGACTTGGTTCTGACTGCAGCCTTGTCACGGTCCTGCCCTATGACTCCTTCTGCCTTTTATCTACCTTGCTGACCTAGATGGAGGCTGTCACATATATCTGAACAGTGGCGAGAACAAAGGACTTCTGTTCTTGCCTAGCACCTGTAAATGCTATTTTAGTGAAAACATGGAGGTGGTTGATACTCTTCAGTCAGAATCCATTGACTTTCATACAGAACTAAAGAAAGAGGAAAAATGAACCTGGTGAATTGCCTATGTCCGTCCTTGTGCATGCCCCTGCATGAACTGGGGTGTATCAAGCCTTTCAATTGATCCATGGTGTCCATGTCCTTGCTTTTGCTCTCTTCTAGTGCCTGCCACTTTGGTCATCCCAGGAGGCAGCTATACTGAAGTTTATCTCATCTAGTGTTATATGTCCTTAGCTATTATACTAGCACATTACACCCTCTTGATAACTAATGAACAAAAAGAGATACTTGTGAGTCATGATTCCTCTAAGATACTTAGGGCTTATTTTGTGATGAAACACAGCTGACAAAGGTTTGATTCTAACCCTTTAGCCAAGGAATTGAAAGACATAACTTTTACGTATGTTGTCCGTCAAAATATTTGCTGGGTTTAAGGCTTCCAAGAACTAGAAAGTTTGGGTTTTTATTTCGGAATTAGTATTTCAAGCTTCTACGTCTTTCATGGGATCTAACTTCAGAATTGTCTATTCAGTGTGTTGCATCTGGCTTTAGATGCCTCCATCTGAGTGATTTCCTGACCAAGCTGACACCTCATGGCCACAATCAGCTAAGATTCATCTGTCCACATCCAAGCACACCAGTCATCTAAGCCCTTGGAAGTTTTGATGATTTCCACAACAGATATTATTCCAATTGCAAAACATGAGCCTGTAATTATTCTCAGATTATGTGCAACCACAGGTAAACACATCCAGAGCAGGAACTTCTCTTTGCATGGAAAAGAGAAGAAAGGGAAGAGAAAATCTCATGAGCCTTAATAACATAGTGCTCATGATTGCCAATTAACAGAGAAACCAGCACTCTGCATTCTCTGAGTGGAAGGTGTCCCTGCCCATGGTAGGGGGGGGGTGGAATTAGATGAGCTTTAAGATTTATTCCAACCCAAACCATTTTATGATTCTATGATTCTATGATTAATACCTCGCTTTTGTACTCACACCACTGAAAATTCAATCCAGAGCCTCAGTCTAGTTCCTATAACATGCAGCAGCCCAAAGATGTGGCTTGTGATTTGCTCAACACCTCTCTTGCTCAAGAGGGTGGACTGACAGAAACAAATACTACATGAATGAATCAATGCATTCTGACAGTTTCTTCTGCAATCGCTTTAAACTTACTCATCCAGAAAGTGTATTAATGTTTATTTGAAAGCCCTTTGACCTTGTGAAGGTATTGTTTTCCTCAATAGACAGGGCAATAAACAGCTGCAACAATATTTAACTTAACAGAAAAAGTGTTTTCTTTGTATCAGTTTTCTTGTGTGTGTGTTTTCTCCAGCCCGTGGGCTGCAAAAGACATGTATTCATTTCTTTAATTTTCAGACTGGAGTGGAGAGGTATCTTTCTGTTACACTGCAGACATACAACCACATTCATGGCAATGGCTAAACTGCAGTCAGCTTTCTTGTGGTACTGAAAGTCATTGTGTGGAGGAAGGCATGCTGCTCCTGCAGGATTCTCTGCAGTCAGCTAGCATGTATCAGCAAAGGTCTGGTTCATCTTCCCCAGACTAGCTATAAAATACCATACCAATAGCATCTTACAAGCAGACTATGAGGACCATGTTGGGACATGCTGTCTTTGTTTGCTGTAACTCATTTTTCCAGCAGTTCAAAGTCTCTTTTTATCTTTGTGAAAAGGCCAATATGCAATTTGGAGTCAGTGATGATAAGAGAAGTTGAAAATAATTGGAGGTTAAATATCCCCTGAGACTTGCATTTTCATTTCAGCTGTTGCTCTGTGTGTGTAGCTGTTTGTAGAACAGAGTGATAGCTGTTTGTAGAATAGAGTGTGAGATCTAGAATGACACATTTATTTTGAATTGCAACCAATTCTCTGACCAGTCAAATTAAACTATAAATTCAGGCTGCACACAAATGCGTCTACAGCTCTCCCATATTACTTGCATCACATGTTTCTTCAAGTCAATGGACCCAAATGAGTTGAAAACAAACAAACAGAAAAGCACAGAAGTGTCCTTCAAAGAGAGTTAGGGAGTCCAAGATTTGTAGCAGAAAGGAAAGTTAAACTACACAACTGATACAAATTCTTATATTAAGACAGACAAAGTAACCTTCAGAGAAACAAACAAACAAAACAAAACAAAACAAAACAAAACAAAACAAAATGATATTGTCAAAAAGCAGTACCCTGTGGCAATGGGGATTTTTAAAATGTGCATTAGTTTTATTCTTTGTTCTTAAAATCATCTTAATATTTAGTTAATAGGGCATTGTTAATAGTTTCAGGTCCAGGGCTAGACTGTAGAACTGACTCATTTAACAATCTTTAAGCTAAAACTGAGCTTCAAGTACTCACTGATCAACAGTGAGGAGAATATGAGCCATATGCTTGTTAACGTAATACAGAAGTGTACTCTAGCACCATCTAGCCAACTTAAAAGGCAACTTCAAATCAGCAAACAGGTTCCTACTGTCCCGTATCATCAAACCGGCAGTAATGTCATCTGTGTATTGGTGGGTGTGGGTGGACTAAACAGCACTGCCAGGTCAGCCAGGATTGCAGTCATGCACATCTAGAGCTGTATCCTATCCTGAAAAAATGGGTTCTTTCTATAAGAGAGAACCTTGAATGGCATTTAGCCATTTTACCTTATTCAGGGTGAAGGGAATAATTCAGTTATTCAGGAATGTGAGTGTTTTGGTGTATGGAGATGACTCAGAGCAATAACTTTATCACAGTCATGACTAAGATTTGTCAAATAAAATGAACGCTGCTCTATATTTTAATTTCTCTTTTACTGTATAATAGTGGAATCGGAAAGAATTGAATTTCTTTAAAAAATAATTAAAATAATTAATTTTCAAAAAATATATTTTTAAAAAAATCTTGATATTACTGTGTTATTTCTCTCTCTCTCTCTTTTTCTTTTTAAAAATATTTTCTGAGTGTTGCCTTACTGCTTTATGTTTGTGATAAGGCAATTGATTTTGTATATGTCTTTGTATATGATTACTATGGCTATAGTAACCTAAAATAAATAAAACAGAACCTAAGTGTTCTTGTCAGTGACTTGGGATGAATTTATAGAGAGGATATAAAGCACCCTCAATCAGGTGGTGAGAAAGATTTCAAATGCAAAAGACCCTGGACACAGGAAAAAGGAGGAAAGGAACACTTCTCAGAAAGTCAAATCCCACAGGCTTTTTTCAGACCTCACTCTTCGAAGATGAGTAACTAACATCAGCAGGAGTTTTCACCAGAAAACTGGCCTAAGAAACTGAGCAGGAAGTATATTGGACTGGGCTGCAGTTTAATGTGTCATCAAGGAAATACTTGCTGGATCTTTTCTAAGATATGGGGATGGGAATTGGGCATATGTTAGACAAGGAGTTACACATTGCTCAAGATGCAGGGTATTTTACACTAAAGTGACTTGAATTCTGGATCTGTCAAGAATTACATGTTTTCTGTTCCTTTCAAGTAGCTAAATGTCAAGTGCAATATCTGATATGTCTGAAAGACTTTCTTGTTGGTGAAATACAGTTGTGCAGCATGCAGAAAACATTTACAGAAACTCTTCTCCCATTTCACAGCTGAAAGTGGTCACTACCAAGCAAAATCAGTGCGCTCCTGGTTATTGCACCACCTCTTATGCTGAGTCTTTCTTTAGGATGCTGATGAGTCCCAAAACCATGTAGCTTAGTGCTTTGTCCTGGTAAACGGACTTAATGGCCTAGACACAATGGTTACTTTGCACAATTCTGCTGACGAAAAGCAGCTGTGAACTGACTTAATCAACCAGTTAAATGGTGTTTATGACTGCTTCAGCTTTCTGGGACAGCACAAAGTAGCTGGAGTGAACCAAGGGAGAGGCCCAGAGTTGCCAGTTTGAGGCAAAGTAAGCAGACTGCATCATCTCCCTTCCTGTACTGACAAGTAAGGCAAAACCTGGTGTAAATGGGACTAGGGGAATGCAGCATCTGGCAGAGTTGTGACACTGTCTGCCACACTCAACTCTGCCTTCACCAGCCAGTAACAGCTCAGTCAACAGCAGTTACTTCAGAGGTTTCCCTCAGAGTGAGATTTATTCTTGGCATCCAAACCTGAGTGCTCTCAATTCAGGAAATCTTGTACCATTTCCAAGATTTCTGCTGGCTGACTTTACAGTTGGCTGGAGGATACAGGGGAAGTTTCTGTTCAGCTTATATGGTTTTTGCCATCGTGTCGTTAGCTCCTTTCAAAATAACAGCTTGCCTTCTTGACAGGAACGAATAAACTGGCAAGGCAATTCTTTCTTTGTTAGTCTCTAACTGGTCTCCAGCAACACTAGAAAATATACTGTCTCTAACTCCATGGCCAAGATCCTTGGCCAATTTGTACCACACCACAACAGGTCCCATGCTGGGAGACAGCTAGGCTGCTCCAGAGGGCCATGTGGTCACCAAATGGCAGTAAATATAACCCCCTACTTCTGGTGCCCTGGGAAATCCATCAGGTATGTTATTCTCTGCTTTAACCACTTCCTGATAGCCCACTCCATACATAGCTAGGTGGAGGACACAGCACAAGCAAGATCCATACATGGGATAGATCCATACATAGGTAAATATCTAATTCTAATTCTTAGGAATCTTAGAAGGAGAAGAAAACTTGTGAATTACTTTTGTCTTGAGTATGTGAAGGAGGCACCTAGTTTTGTTTCTGTGATAATAAGGGTGATCTTCAACTTCCATGGCAAAGGCCTTTGATCTTTCCACAAACAAACAAACAAAAAATCTTAGGAACATTCTTTGTAACCATTTGGATAGATTGGACTAATTTTTTTGATTATAAACCTTTCTGAGTTACAAAATAATTTATCTTCACAGAAATTTGACAGAATCTATTTGTGACTGGCAATCTGTCAAATAGATTAAGCCTGTGCAATACCATCTATTGATATTTCACTTCTCCACCCTCTGTTACTTCAAGTCCCCTAAAACAAAGTCTTTGAGCCTGGATGCAGTAACAAAACAACACCCAAGCACAAAAATCAATGCAACTCTTAAACCATAAAAAAATAATACCCAAATGTCGAGTGTGACATTCTACTACATACATTCTACTAAGTGATATGTTTCTGATGTTTGTTCTTAAGCTCAAAAGTCTACTTACATCTTAGAGATTCTTCTTTTGTTGTTGTTGTTGATGATGATGTTGTCATTTTGTGTTGTTTTTAGCTGACACCTTGAAGCAGAGAAGCTTGATGAAACCAACAATATGGGACATCTGTTGAAGATTATAATAGGCAACATATTTAAGAGTATTAGAGTGAACAGGGTTTGTAAATAAAAGTTAAAGTAGCTCTTCTGGGTTTGAGTTTGGCTGAGGAAAGGTAAGGAAATATAAAGGAGATGATACAGAAAAGGAAGAGAACATTAGAGAAAGAAAAGCTTTTAGAAGAGGAAATGGTTGATTTTTCAACAAAAACTGAGAGGAGCATAAAAGCTCTTTGAAAGCTCTCAAATCCTTACTGTGAGCAGTTAAACGACATTAATTTGGGTGAACTTTAACTGTAAGTTCCTAAGAATCAGGCCTTCAGAAATGAAAGAATAATATTTCCCATCATCTAACAACATGCAATAGCAATTCATATTCTATTCACAGCGTTGACACAAAACCTGTGGCATGTTGTATTGCTTTGTTTCTGGACTCCTGTTCCTCTCTGTCTGTCATTCGTAGCAAAGTTTTAAAAATGCAAACTTTATTTATTTATTATTTAATATTATACCACCTTCTGAAACTGTTTAGACAAATATCATAGATAGCACTATATGCAATGTTATTTTTACTGATATCTTGTTAGAGGAAAGGCCTGACAGGATGTCCTGGACATTATGTCCTAAGACATGAACTTGAAAGCAAGTATAAACCCGATGTCTCTTAGGGATCTTTGAGACAGAGAGAGAGAGCAGATACTGGAAACAGAACTACTGTTAAGTGCCAAGGAAAAACAACTATCCAAAAGAGTTGTGAACCTAAGGTTAAATAAATGTATTTCTGCTTACTCTTTCCCCATGCTACATGTTGCTGTACAAGTTGCTCAGCTAGAAAACAGTCTTTCTTACTGACTCTCATTTCCCACAGATAACAACACTGACCATTTTTTAATTTGCTCCTTCTAAAATCCTTTAAAAGAGTTTCAGGACTTTTAAAGATGTTGGATAGTTTGAAACCCCTTGGCCTAAACAGTCTTGAATGTAGAGCTCAGCAAACATTCGGTTTCATTTATAAGGCTGGCATTCAAATCAGCAGTAATGAAGCTGATACAGTGCTAAGAATACATGAATGCTGTTTGCTCTGTAAAGCAGTATATAGAATCCAATAATGAGTCCTGGGATACAAGACAGTCTATCACTGTAAAGTAATTATTTGTTGACTGCTGAGCCAGCTGTGTTGAATTTGCATCTTATAGTGTTCAGAATGCCAAGACATCTTCAAATCTCAGTCTTCAGTTTAGATCAGACATGTTAAATGCCAGCACATTTTTATTACTTATGCTATCTTAGTTTCCTGATGGAAAAAAAAAAAAAAAAAAAAAAAAAAAGAGAGAGAGCAGAAAAAGGTAATTTAGAAAACGAGTGATTAGCAGAAAGGGCTTTTGTGGACCACCTTGGGGTGCAGGAGAATGGGTTTAACAAGCTGGCAGCAGCTCAAAGAATAAAGCAATATTGGTCTCCCAAGATCTTGTCCATTGCTTTAGACAAAAGTCACAGTGTCCTAATCTGTTTTCAGTTCCACAGAATTAAAGACACTGACTTAATTCTAGAGACAACAATTAATTCCATAAGCATTCTTCAGTATTGGGACCCATCCTGTTGTTAGTGGTGCCTCCTATGCATGCAACATTTTTCACTGGTTCCCTCTTGGCTTTTGTGGATATGTAGAGGAGGATGTGCCTAACACTGCTCTTCTGCTCCTCTAGGGATTCTGCAGTCACACACATCGCAATAGACTGTATAAGTAAAAGTGTGTGCGGTTCACATTCTGCTTTCAATGAACAGGGCTTGGCATTAGAAAAAAGAAAAGAAAATGAACTCACACATGAACAAAAAAAATAATAATAATAATAAAAAAAATCCAACAAATCTGAAAGACAAGGAAGACAGCTTAGGTCTTTGAAAATCTCATATGTGATGTCCTGAGAAGTCATTTGTTTTACCACTGCCTGGAGCTAAGAAATCAAAACAATAGGTGGTTGAACCATTATTATACAGAAGGTGGGGAAAAAGAGAAGGGAGAGAGATCATCAAAAGACTGGACAGGGTTTAAAGACAGAGGATTAGATCCGTGAAATGTATATCAGAGTGTTGAACTCTGTAAATGCCTAGCTTTTAAGTCCCTGACTTTTACAGCCTAATCATTTCCTACAGCACTTGGGAGTGCTCAAAACCTCAGCTTCAGACCCAAACTGGCCTGAGTGCAGGTAACTTATCCAGTGTCAGCACATCTAGGAGCCAGCCAGTACGGAAATCCTGGAGTGAGGTAATCTTATCCTTCTCACACCTCATAAAGTCTTGCAGGAGTCTATCTATTTGGGAAATCAAAATCCAGGTTTAACGATCCAGAACCTTGTTGTGAAGGTCAGCATTTGTGACATTAACATTTTAATTATTATCCCCCCAAAGCAGGTCCTACGTTTTCTTTTTAAAACCCATCTGGAAAAACTGAAGACAAGAAGACCAATTATAACACTGCTTGGGTGATGCAGGAAAAAGGAGTGTACTGTAGGTGTCAGGCAGGTAATTTCGCTCTAAGGACAAGCCAGGAAACAGGAGAGAGCTGCAGCTCCCTAAGGTGCAGCCCCACCAGCATGCCTTCCCTACGGAGCTGTTTTGCAAATGCCTTGAGTCCCAACTGAAAGAAAAAGCTGAACAACACAAATTTTCATTTGCAGGATTCCACAAAATGTATTTTGTTGTTGGTTTGTTTTGTTTTGTTTCCAAGTGAAATAAAAGCATAAAGCCTTTACATTTCACTCCCCTTTTTAAAAGTCAGACATTTCTTTATGTCATACTTTATACTTAGTAGAAAACCTTTTATTTTATTTTATTTTATTTTATTTTATTTTATTTTATTTTATTTTATTTTATTTTATTTTATTATGAAAAACTGTTGACTTGTTTATATGCAGAATCTTTACAAAAGGTCTTTTCTGAAAGAATTCAACATTGACTCCTCAGATATGCCTGGAAATCACTGTGGCCTAGAGCAGAACTCAGAACGTACCAGATGCAATACCTTATACAGCAAGTATTTTCTTTGACTTAAGTAAGCCTATGGGGTTGTTCTTCAGATAAAGAAATAAAGTTTCTTATTTTTAAAACATATCTGTAAAGGAGAAAATAAATAATAAAAAAAAAAGTTGTTGCAACACACTTTATTTTGTCAGGCAAATAGTATTTTAGATATTCAATTAAATAACACTGTTAAACTACATTTTGTTCATTCTTACACACTATATAATGCATATTCACTGTAATGACAGTTTCATCATGCTAGGAACTTTTACACATACCTACAGTTTTTAAAAACAGGATTTTCTTAATAAAACACGCATATCTACAGTAACAACAACATCTGAAAAGAACACATTGTTAGGTCGAGATTTCAGCAAACTTTACAAACTACACAAAATAATAATCAAAAAATATCAGTACAAGGTGAAGTTCTTAGCAGAGAACATATCTTTACACTTTGTGAAGTTATGCCTAGATGTCTTTTTGCTTTTGTATTTTTTAAGAAATAAAATTATATACATAATTTAGTAATCCTCAAAATAGGAAGTATTAAATAGCACAAACAATATTACAGTCCTAAATTTTGGTGTTACCTACAGTAGAGGGGCTACTTTAAACAAATAAAAATTGAAGTTTGTCTATTCTGTACATTCAGGGCCAAACCCTCAGCTGGTAGAAACCACAGTAGCTAAATGGACAGCAAGGACGTTACATTAGTTTATACCAGCTGAGGGTCTGGCTCCTGACTATTCTATACACAGGGGAAGGCTGCTAAAGCATGGAAGCTTGGACCAGTTATGCACTGACAGCAACTTATTATATATTTGCTGAAGTTTTCATGCAGCAGGAAAAATGTTAGTTTAAGTATAATCCCTTAAACAGTCATACCATAATAATGGTATATGAAGCAGCTTTAAAAATATTATTTTATAATCATATGAAACTGAGCTATGCTGATTGTTTTAACGGAATCCCTTATTGCCAATATTCTATTAGAAAACAGTGTAACTATAATTTCTGAGGCCTAATGGGGGCCTATTAAAATATCACCGTACCTAACCACTTAAGGAGTAAATTGCACCCTTAAATACTTATTAATCACTGTATTCCATCTGGAAACAATTATGATCCTCACAATAGACATTAATATCACACTGACTCTGCAGTGAATCTGCTGGGGAAATAAGAGCATGGCAGCATACAGAGCATATGCACTAATGTCATTCTAGGAGGTAGTTTCATTTTGTGGCACTCAATTTTTGGTTTGTAACTTACACAATCCAGAAGTTGTTTTTTTTTTTTTTTTTTTTTTTCACCAGTTCTCTAGGCTGGTTCCAAGATTGCAGAAATCAAAAAGAAAATTTACCCATTGGTTTCCATGTGAAGGACCTTATATACCAACATCTGCATACTTCAGAAACTTCTATTTAGGCCTTGACTGAGGAAAACACTTAACTACCTGGTAACATACAATCAGGCATTGCCATCCCCTTTGAAGCAAGCACTAAGCATGTCCAAGAGCATCAAAGCATCAAAGGGTCTTAGGTTCAAGTGTTCAAGTAGTTTGATAAATCATGACCCATTTCCCAGCTATTCTGCATCAGGTAGTGATGATCTGACATATCAAACTATGGTATCACCTTAATAACAGAGTTAACTCCATTGCACTGGATCTTAAATCACACTGGCTGAGGTGTCTTCCTACATCCTGTAGAGTTATGCCCAGTATAGAATCGAAATAATGCCCAAGAGTTACAACTAGCATCCATTAAATTTTTCAGAACTGTGTTTTAAATACAGTATCCATGTTACTGGCTGGAGCTAACTTTTTCTTACCTGCGCTGGGCTCAGAAGTTATTTTCACTAGGTGATTTTTTAGAAAGTGTATTTATTTATTTATTATTCATTTATTTATTGAACAGAATAGTTAATTAGCTTATACTGTTGCATACCATCATAAAAATATCATGTAATAAAGTTTTTCTAAGGTAGTCACACACATTTAATCCCTACTATTTCCTGTAAACAAACCCAGTGGCTTCCAGAACACTCTTACAGAATAAAACAATGAACATTTGTCCCTATCTTTTGGCATCAGTGTTGCTCAAAAGGACGCGATTGTTTTGCCCAGGCTAGATGATGCACATGTAACCAATTTTCAATAGACATACTTCATTAGAACTGACAGTTGCTTCTTAAACAAAAATATTTCTATTTAAACATCCCTCTCAAAATTTTAGTTTTTTGACCCAAACATATTTTTTTAGTTTTTATTTTCTTTTTTTTTCTTCTCCTGATCTTCTTTTCAGCAGAAAACCAACCAACCAACCAAAAAAAAAAAAAAAAAGAGGAAGGTATAAAGAGTGAAAAATGAAAATGCTTTAATTCTAGTAATTCTAGATACTATGTTTGCAACTTTGAGAAACCAGCTGAAAAAATAATGTTTTGAAATTTTCAAAGACATTTCTGACTTGCTTCTATATTGTAGACCAAATAAATTGTGAAGCAGATTAAATACAATTTTTGAGTAAACATTGTACTGTATACCCATATTCTGACCTTTGAAAAAAACTGGAGTGTAATTCTTTGAAAATAGCTAAAATGCCCAAGACACTTAGGTGTTTTTCAAAATTGTATGTATAAATGAACATTCTTATCTTGGCTTGTAAGTGGCTTGTGCCACTTACAAAGCTATGTCATGTTATAGGAAATCTTATAAAAATCAATATGAGCAGAGATATTTTAAGTTACATTCCAGACTCATTAATTTATTACAACTCATACTATGCACAATAATCAGTGTTTCCTCTGATAAAGTATATAAAGCTTTTTTCTCTTTTTCTTCTACTCATTCCTTCATTTGACCTTTGAATGAATGAAACATTTCTACTATATTTGCTTCCTATCTGCACGCATTCACATGATTTGAACAATGAGTGAAAGCTGTAAACCCAGTATAGAACAGTAAACAAGTAGAAACTCATGTTCATGAATGCAGTGCAAGGAAATCTTAGTACCATCTTACTTTGAGCTTGCATCTTAACCCAGATTCTTCCACCACCAATCTGTTTAGTACAGTTCCAAAGTTGCAAGATAATGCATTGATTTTGTAACAATTTCTGTTCAACAATAATTAAATACTGAGATGTTGAATGTGAATCTGGTTTAAGAAGAACACTCAGTTTGCTTCTAGGACAGAGCATAATCTAGTGCTGTTAAGCATCTAGGAATGAAAATTCTCCACATCTTTTCTTTAGTTAAGTTACACTGCATTTTATTGGGAGGATGATACTTTCTGAAGCTTGTTGTAATATCATTTATTTCTCGTCATATTTGCTCAAATTTGTTCTCAACAGATAAATATAAGCCTCCTACAGTGAGGACAAAGATATCTCCTACTACAAAATAAAATTAAGATCCAGGTAACTGATTTCTTCTATTTCTACTTTTCCTGCTATTGATAAGGGCCTTTAGTTTACTGTAGTCCCCTCTCATCTTCTGGGATTCTTCCCTCTGCTGACTTTGCTGTCTACTGTCTTTGCAGTACTGGTTAATCATCTGCATTTCTGAGTGGCTGAAAGCTCCCACAAAGTCCTTTGGGTGGAACTGCAGTGCTCGCACTGAGCTGGCCCAGGTCCAAGGGGACCACTTGTCAGTCACGAAGGCCACCATCTCTGTATCTAGCACTTTGAAATTGATTTTTGCTAAGGTTTGCTTGAAGTTGTTCTCTGTTGCAATGCAGTGATAAAGCCCTCGGTCACTGTCTTGGACGGAGCGAATGAGAAGTCCTTGCTCAGTAGCTATGATCCTCTCATTCAGCTTGACCTAAAGGGAGGAAAGACAGAATGAACTTTTTCAAGAATGTTACAGAACAACGCAGTATTGGACCTCCTGGCTAAGGCTTCAAATGCCTCTTTCTTTATTAAGGGTTTCTTAAATGTATTATATTTTGCTTTATCATGCATCACAGTGACCACCATTCCTGCTAATGTTAGGACAGAACTTACCTCAAAGTAGGTTAAGTGTCACTGAAGAAAATAATTTTAATATTTGTATTCATTATGTTACAGTAGATTTGATTGAGATGAAGACAAAAATGTCAATCTGGAGACTACATGAAAGAAAAGTTTTTATAATGTTCAAGCAGAGAAGCTGAGAAAATGAACTTTATTTGCCAAGGTTATATCCCTGCAACCATTCCTTCCAGAATCAGACACTGCCGTTGAAACTTCATGGAAGACAGGTGCAGGATTCGGCCAAAGGTTGATCTGTCTGAAGGTAGCTTCTGGTTAAATGTTTTGACTGGTAGGTTTCTGGGGCTAACTCTGAAGAACTATTTTTGAACTGTGGAGTTTAAAGCCAGATAAAAAAGTTTTCTTCACAATAGCATCAGCTGGGACTTGGTTCATTGGAAACCTAGAGTAATTTTTCTACTCTCCTATTTTCTTTCTGGTTTCAGATTTTGGACAGTCCCAGGAAATAGTAACATCATCTAAAGAAAGCAAGTTATGATATTTTGTTGAGCTATAATCTGATTATAAATGATACTGCACGTGTCTCTTAGCATATCAGCTGTGAAATAAAAATTAACCCACTGTGCAAGAATACCAGTTCTGGCATTTTAATGAATTATTTCTCTATTTTGACACTGCACTTTGCATTATACCTGACCCTCTTGAGATCCAATGCATTTATTATGCTATTCTGTTATTGCAATTTTTTTTTTAGACATTGTAGAGGTAAGATTTTCAGCAACCCAAGAGATTCATTTTAGCTTGAAAAGTAATTAATCTTGTCATTGATTTAGTTTGTTGCTACTTAAAACTGGATTGATTCTAATACTGTTATTGAACATCAGGAAAAAAAAAAAAAAAAAAGGAAGCTGTTCTTCTGAAGCAACAGGTTAAAGAATTTCACCTAGATTGGCAGGATATGGCTCTAGTCTTTGAACAGTGCATGAGAGAATCAGCATGAAAAACTCAGTAAGAGGCTTTGTAAATCTTCTCTGATTTTGGAAAATGGCCTGATATTAGATTAACGCTTTTCAGTATTTATAATCTATCAATAGACACCATATTCATTATTTTTTTACTTACAAAAGTTATTCCTTTTTATTCATACAGTAACTGCCTTGGATTTGAAATGGAGTTTTCCACTTTAATATTACTTAAGAAAGACACATTCTTCATAAACAATCATACTGTATATTGCAGTGCTGAAACTTGAGAGCCTTAGAGAGTGCAGTAATGGAAAATGTGATTGCAGCATGGTGGGGAAATACTTTTGTCAATACGTGTTCTTGCTAAAGAAACCTTTCACATTTCTCCCACTTTTGCCTTTTATCTCTTCAATAGCACAGAAAGGCTGCTGCATGCAGACTTCTTCCTCAACTTTATACAGCTTATTGCTTTTATGCCTGTTTCCTCAGATCAATAGTAAGACCTGAGTGCTGCAAACCTTCCATTTGCAATTAACAAGGTGTGAAGGAAAAATTCCTTAACTGGTTCCCTACGTTTAGGGTATTTTCTGATAACTATTCTGCTTTGATAGAAGTTGGCAGAGCTGAGGAGTTAAGTGCCTTCCAGTCATACTGAAATCTCTGCGTTGACTTATACAAGTAAAGTGCTGGCCAGTGTCCTGCATCCACACACATTCTTCAGCTTCAATGTAACTGGAGAGTCTGATGAAAACACAAACACCATTTTGCCTTGGTCTGGGATGTGGATTAGATACTGACTGAGGTCCCTTACTGAGCTATTGCTAACATTACTCACCTCTTTTCTCCTGTCATTATCTTTTTGTAGCAGCCATTTAATAGAAGCCTGAGGAGATTTGGGTGTACATTCAAGAAAGGTGGTGTTGTTTTTCACTCCGTACTGAACTGTTTCTGCTGCATTTCTGTAGGCTAGAAAGGAAAAGAAGACAGTCAGGATAATGTAAATGCTAGTTTTATACAGAAAAAAACAAACTGTGTTTGCACTATTTGCAATATAGGTCCAGTGAGGCATATCTGATCCTAAAATAACAGATAACTAGTATTTTAAGGAACAGGATTTTCAAAGAAAATAAATGAAATGTAAAGAATCACAGCTAGTTCCAACTATTGGTCTTTACACTTGGACATGATCTTTTTCTGAGAAACTCAATACCTGTGGGCTGGCAGGCAAATGTATATCTAGATGTTTCTATTGAGTTGAGTCCTGCCTGGAAAGCTCTGCTTGCTGATGGGGTAACTGATCTCAGGCATATTCTTCCCAGAAATACTTCATTCTCTACTAAGAAAAGACCACCTTTCTGGAACCATCAAAAGAAAAACAAAGTGTTTTATACACTTCTTCACACTTCACAGTTTACAAATTAGGGTAATATTGTTGTTGTGAATAAAAATACATAATGACCTAAATTAAAGACAGCTCCATCTATTACAGTGGTCATGCAGTATCACAGGGAGGCAAGAGAGGGCAGACTTGACTGCCAATCATCCACTTCTCTTACAAAGCCTCCTTCTAGGAAAGGACCTGGTTCTAAATCTGAAATTCAATAAATACTTAGGCCAGCAACTGAGAACAGGTCAAATTTATAGCGCTCCAGCAACACCTGGGCAAGTGCTGAGTGTATGTCATCACTTAGACTTGTTGTGACCCTTCATAATTGTGATAGATGAACATTTGGTAGTTACTGATAGGAACTTTCAGATTTTCGTTGTTTGCACTAAATTATAGTATTTGTCCTGAAAACAGTATATTTCCAGATTTAAAAGCTTACATCATATATAAAATAAAAGTTATTATGTTTTTATTTATTTAGACAAAGGAGCAATGAATACAAAATAATGTGAGAAATGCACATACATAGAATTTTGTATGTTTAAAATCAGACTGTGGTTTTGCAGTCTTAAGACTGGTTTTGCTCACCCTGTATCTCCCATTCTTTTCATCCTTTTTTTTTTTAATCAAATGATATGTGAAATTGTAATGATACTAAATGAAGCAGGTTTTTTCTTTTAGTCCTTGCAAGTTCTTAACACATTTATTAAGTTGTAAAAAGATCAGTTGTATTTTTTTTTTTTTAGGAGAATAATGTAGAAATATTTTGCATTCAAAGACCACAAACTAGCAAAGAGTTTGTCTGTGGGCTGGTTTGTCTGTAGCTGTGAAACATGGTGAGAATTAGAGTTGTAGCACAACTTATATACACTGGGACTAGGTATAACAAATGCATTTTAAAAAAATCTATTCAGTTGATCAATACATATCTAACTTCTTGTTTAGACCATCCTCCTACCACTTATACATGCTAAGAAAAAGAGAGAGAGAATATAAATGCATTTCTCTAGTGGCTATAAGGTATAAAACAAGTGTAGAAGTATTATAGTGTTTCATGGAACATTTGAAAAGTGGCATTACAAACACTTTAGTTCTTGACAATCTCTTAAAAATAGCAATGTGCTAAAAATGTTTTTATATACAAGCTGAGAATTCTAAGGCATGCAACCTATCATGCTTAAAGACTTAGTCTCAAGACTTCATAGTCTTCCTTATGAACTTTTAAGATTTCTTCTCGTTGTCCAACTCTCTACCCTTTTGTCTTTTAGGTAGGTTTCAATTTTCTCCCTAGAATAATAGTTTTTCTATAAATGGCTTGAATTATATTTTGAAAGATTCCACGTTGCTGTTTCTTTTTCTCTTTTCCACAGGAGAAGATGCTGTCACCTACCTACACAATACTGTCGTCACCAAAACATCCTTTAAAATTGCTAAAACATATAAATCTATAAATACAGCCATATTAAAAAAAAAAAAAAAAAAAAAAAAGTCTGGAAAATAAGACTCCCGTGTCAAAGTTCAAATGTTTATTTCCTCTCAGCCCAAAAAGCAGACAGCTGACGTTCTCACATTTTCCACATGGAAAGAAGAGACACCCGTCCTTGGGATAGATAGCAGGTGGGTGGTAACTGAATATGCCCACAAGGTAGGACACAAAGATCTTCATGTACTTCATGTTTTAAAGCCTTAGCTTCAATATAAATATCTTAGAGCTCAGGTACATACTGAGCAGGTGGGGTCATCTTTTGTAATTAATCTGTTCAAGCAATCAAGCTTCATATAAATGACCTAATACTGAATCATGGGGAAAGACCCACTGGTGCTGTGGGTTGGAAGCTAGAGAAGAGTTAGCCACATTTGGCCTGAAGGTTCTATGCCTGTCTGATTGTTGTAGTCTGTTTTCTTCCAGGAGATTATCTGGGACCCAAAAAAACCCCAACATTTAAGTGGAATTATGATTGACTGAACCTTTGACATGTAACTCTTTAAACATTCTTCTTTTATTCAATTAAAAATGTAATCAAAAATTTAGAGTGAGATCTATTATTTCATCTCCAGCTGGAACAGATGAGAACACACTTACTGAACACAAGCTCAGAAACAGAAGTGGAAGAAGTATCATTCTCTAACACAGGACTGTGGCTTGATGGCATAGTTTGCCACTCGCTGGCTCATACAGGCAAGGGGTTAAAAAGGATTAAACTTCTTTTATGTATATCTACTCTGACTATGACTTTGGCCATATTTGGCTGGTGCCTAGAAATCTGATGAAAGTGAGAACTGGGAGGGCAGATCATTGTCTCCACTATCTATCCACATTGTGCCAGGCTGGCAAAAGAGTTGCACAGCTGGAATAAGGAACTTTTATAAAGAGATTTGAAGCCGTTTGATTTTCCATGTAAAGGAAGAAATGAATAATGGTAACTCAAAATGTAGGTCTAGAACCTCCTGTTTGCTGAAAGATGTTCCCCAAAACATAATATGGCCTCAAATTTACTGTACCTGTTTTTAATCAACACTATCAGCTTCTCATTTCATGTACGCTGAACTTTATATGTCACAGTTCATCATTTTTTATCATATGTGCAGGTTTCATGTAATTGCAAGGAAAAACTTAGACTTGGAAAATAATTATGCTTTACCAGTAAACCACACAGATAATATGAGCTGTAATGAATCATATAAAGGAAAGCCATATGTTCTTTATATAGCACGAGGATCTCTAAATTATTGTACCTTTCAGGTTGAAACCTCGGCACTGAGTCAGAGGGTTTCCATGTCTCACATCTTGCCTGCGACTCCTCCTGAAATATTTTATAAACACAAACTGTTATTCCAAGGTAGGTACACAACAAATAAACTTTTTTTTTTTTTTTTTTAAACCAGATTAGGTATCAGGGATAGTTCATTACCTACTCTGAGACTACTTTTCTGCTGCCAGGGATGCTAGAGAGAAGATACTGTTTAAATGAATAATCATTTTGAAGAATTTCATAGAACAGTTGTTCTTTAGGTTGGTAAAGTAGTTTTGCAATGAAGGCATAGAGATGGAAGAGTTAGAGATAATGCATAAAAGGTTTAGTGATGCAAGACCTAACATTTAGAGGCAGAACCCCTGAATGAAGCTAGAGGTCTTCAAAAAGGCAGGCACATAAGAATGTATTGTAGAAGAGTCACAGATCTCATATCTAAAGCACCAGCAGAAAATCATAATGTAGGACATGTTCCCTCCTTGATTTTGCCAGACACCTTATTTTCAGTGCCTTTAGCCACCATCGTAGCAGAGTAACTGAAGTATTCAACCAGAACGGTGAATTAAGATTCAGTTCTGTCCTTTACATGAGGGCACATGACCTCCTTTCTTTCCAAATATATTCAAACTCACCAAGTCTCAAAATACTTTAAAATGGGGCTTAGTTATATTATATGAATGTTAGATGTAAAATCATGATTATGTAGTTAAGTAGTTGAGGAGCTTACTAGGATTGGGCATACTGGAATTTTAGTCCTCTTTGGCTAGGAGGTCACTGTTCACAGAATTCAGTGCATGAAAATCTAGAACTTGAATTTTTTTTCTTAAGATACATTATTTCATTTACTGAAAATTCTGTAAATTAGATCAATATTTATCAAGCTCAGTGAAAAAACATGTTGTTGTGAAGGGATGCTGTTGGGGTATGTAACAGCCATGCTTTGAACTATTCATTTATGACTCATAAGATAAGAAACCATGAAAAGCCCCTGGAGCTCCAGTATTGCTGGGTTAAGGGTGATGCCTCTTTGGTCACGTTATACCATGAACTGCACAAACAATGAGAGACAGCCCTTATAATCCTTTGTCACCTGATCTTTCACTGGATTGTTTTAAGAGGAAACATTTGAAAGGCAATCTTTCAAAGGAGTAGTTTCTGACATTCCACGTATATTTTTGATGGTAAACACCAAAAGTATTTCATATTGTGCCTTAGGATTTTAACCTGTGTGAGCTGCTTATGTGAGTCAGAGGAAACAATGGAGAATTTCTCAGTGAATTTCAGGATTTCTGTGCTACCCTGAGATGCTCCACTCCATCAGAAATTGTATGCTGGTGACATTAAGCAGTTCTGAGAATCTAAACTTTAAGTCTGATATTTATCCAAACATGGCTGATATGGTGGTGTTTTGAAAATAAAGATACTCTCCGGTGTCTTGAGGTAAATCAATTTGGATGAGAAGACACAGTAAATCATGGGAGACAGAAGTGTCAAAGGAAGCAAATGAGCAAATGTGTACAGCAGAAAGATAATACTGTCTAGACAATGGGATTTGGCTCTGATCACCAAAGTTTTCTTCTTCATAATCTCTCTTGTTAGATAACAGGACTAGTCATTTGCTTCACATAGTAAAAACAGATATATATATACTTTTTTTTCCCATACAATTTTAGGTGTTTATTTTCATTTGTTATAAAAAGCAAACTGAAGACAAAATGTCATCATGGAAGCAAGCCCCAGTGGAAATAACCATGGCAGAAATGGCAAGAAATCCACTGGAAACTGTACAGGCTGGGTATACCTGACTGCTCATTATTTTTCAGTGACTATGTCAGTGTAGGAGTTAGGTGACCTGAGACTTGGAGATTTTCCTTTTCTTTCCACCCTTGTCTTCTGACCTTTACTCCATGGAAGAAAACAGTCAGTTCTCAGACTGGAAGCTGAATATAATATGTGAAAGCAGTAAAAACACGGATATTGTACCATATCTTTTACTGTTATATGACCACGCTGGGCTTTACATTTTTTATGTGAAATGAGGAATGATTCAAGAAAAGGTTGTAATGATAAAAGTAATCGTGATCCCAAGGGATCCCATTGTCATCAACTGGTTGGGTCACTGGAGCATAGCCAAGCTTTGCCTGTTTCTGTCTACCAGCTTTCCCCATGTAGGTATAGTATGTCCACAGCATCTGGACTTCTGCATTTCTGCAGCCCAGGTGCAGGGAGTGAGCACAGGGACTCAAACTAGGCAAAGCTCTGACATGTAACTGAAAGCTCTGTCTCCTCTGTGGTAGTACTTCATTGTATATTCTTTGTACATGATGTGAAATCTTACGAATACAAAAGCTTACTACAACCCTCTGCTATTAAATATTTCCCTAAGGAGGAGGAAAGAGGCTCCTGTTTTGCATAAGAATTACGAGATGGACTATTAGCTCTGTTATAAATTAAAGATAAATTGCTTTCCCTATCTGCTTTAATAAATCTCATGTCAAAAAAATAAATAAAAAATCTCCAAGATTGCAGGCATTACATGGAAATCACATTTGCCTGAAATTCCCCTGGAAACACTTCTTCTCACTTAGGAACAAGTGAGGAATAAAAAAAACAAAACAAAACAAAAAACCACAACACTTTATCCCTTCGACAACCAATCTTGCTGTATTT
The DNA here is from genome assembly GCF_964035555.1 of Netta rufina. NCBI lineage: Eukaryota > Metazoa > Chordata > Aves > Anseriformes > Anatidae > Netta > Netta rufina. The sequence goes on from NC_140123.1 coordinate 195,822,848, forward strand.
AAGGTTATCTTAATTACATCCATAGTGAGTGACTGAATTTAAATAAAGGGAACAAATATTTCACTGATTTTGTGTGTGTGAAACGTAAAGATTAATATTTATAATTAGGAATAGCTTTTTTTTTTTCTTCTTCTTCTTTTTTTTTTTTTTTAATTTTTCCATCCATTACTTTAAATATTAAAAGACAAACAAGACAAACTCCTAGGTAATGAACAATGAACAGAGCCAAGCACAATAGATACAGATGTTTTGTTTGTATTTGCTTCTGAAAGGAATGACATCTCACATCATATTGTAAGGCTCCAAGCTACACAGCAGCACAAAAAACTTATTCATAGAGAATAGGAAGGAACCTTGCAGATTTCACAGGGCTGCTCACCTTTTCCCTGTGGGATAAAACCTGGAGCAAGAGTTGCCATCCCAGGCACAGTACGGATCTCGGGCTAGGCAGCAGTCAGCACAGGCAGTCCCATAGATGTGGCAGCGGTGCAAGGATACCTGGGTGACCCCTTCATCTGAGCTCACATACAGCTGTTGCTGTAGAAGGAAATGGAAAGATTTATTTCAGATGTGGAGGAGCTTCACCTAAGACTCAACTCGCATACCAAAAAACCTTTGAGTTAATTTTGGAATAAACTCAAGACCACAACAGGAGCCACTAATAAATATAAAGCCTAAATAAATAGAAATTTCCCAGGTGATCAGGACCGTTTCCACCTTCCTGTTACAAAACACTTGGAAACACCAGAGAATGTTAATGTTTTTGGACTTTGTCTGTTGTTGTTCCATTCTGGGGCAAGCAGGCTGAATTAATATTGTTCAGACTTTAAAACTTGGTTCTTAATGACTGAGGGCTACTGGTCTTTTACCTAATTAGTTTTTCTGCATATAGTCACATTAATAAATGTTATGAAGAGTTACTAATTGGGTTCTCCAGTTCATACATTTTCAAGGCATAAATCTTAGAGATTATGTTGATGCTTTGGACCAAATTCTCATAGCATCAGTACCTAGAAAAATAAGCCAATAGAATTTTTATATTAAATGAGAACTTTTGCAAAGAACGTTCAAAGTTGAATAGGTCATAACTGGAATCTGGCCAAAGTATCTCTTTTACTCAGAACCAATTCATCAATGATTTTTACACATTAATATTAACAAAAACAAAAACCAACCAAACAACAAATAGTGACTCTTTATCTTTTGGTCATAAAACTATCAAATTGCACTGAATTTGATTCAGTGAATTGTGGATAGTGTTTACTTCTTAGTTTTGTGAAATATTGAGTAACATGTTGTTTGCAAAATCGTGAAATATTTATTTTAAGTTTGTGTGTTAGACAATTCATTAGAAACCTTCTCAACTATTTTTATCATTCCTATTACCATCATTATTACTAATAGATAGATATGTACAATTTCTCTATAGACCTAATACTGCATTTTAAGCCAGACTTTTAAAAGAAAGGTTTTATTTAGGAGCTATGAAAAGAAATGGAGGACAAATTTCATCTTTCAGTACTTTTTTTTCCTTACTTGCTTTTTTTTTTCTTTTTTTTTTTTCTCTCTTTTTTTTTTTTTTTCCACTTTCAGTGAATTAGAAATGATAAATTATTAATATAGATTATTTTATCCTAGTGGCTCTGGGGCAGATAAAAAGCTCATGAAAGTTTTGGTCATATTTCTCCATAGTAATTAGGGAAAATCTCCTGTATATATTTATTATGATACATTACAGCTGATTTTTTAACATTTTTAAGTCAATTTGTTTCTCTATTAAGCGTTAAGTAAGCATCCCACTTCTCTTTACCTTTTTAGATGAGATCTTCATTGTTGTTATAGGAGAATTACTCTGAAAGACAAAATTACAAACCACTTTTACAAAGACTAACTTGTTAATACTCTCCCAACATTTATATTTAAAGTTCAATAAAGACAAAGTTGTATCTAATAAAATTATAACTTTCTACATTGTGGAAAACAAAGAAAAAAACCCCACAAACACGCATACTACTTTTTTGCTATTTCAAAACTATAAAAATTTACATAAATACAATGAATGTATCAGTAAAGGTACTAGTTGAAATAAACAGCGTTATTATTCATCACGTGTATAGGTGATTTTTTGTACACCTGCATTTGTGTTACCTCAACAACATAGAAGTAATGTGCTCTGAAGCCATTACTCTGACTTTGCAATAAATAAACAAGCAAACAAATAAATAAATAAATAAATTGTCCTTTGAAAATGATGATATGGAAAAATCATACATAAATATGCTCATGCATATTTATCACATGATACAGATAAGAATGTCACATTTCTCCTAAACATTATCTACAGTGCATAGAGTGTGGTTGCCAGCCAACACATTCTTTCAGTTTATCAATGACTAGAATATTAAAAATGGCATGTGTGTTATTCAATGTTCTGTTAACAGAGACATTGCTGTATACTACTGTGTGTCGTCACTGGAGTCATTTGTTGTCGGTGTCCAAACCAAACCTTAAAGAGCTGGATAAGGAATTATCACGTTCATTGCCTCAAGCAAGTGAAGTAATTCATTATTATCATCCAAACAAATGATAAAAATGATGGTAATAAAAATGTTCAGCATGTTTTTAAGATTTAGCAATTGCTCAGTCAGAATGGAAAGCCATAACGGTGGGTCTGGATTAATTGCAGTGGACTACACGCATAGAGGGGAGGCCAGGACTAAAAAAACTGGCTGTGAATCATGTGAATTGGCAAAGGTTTTTTAGAGCTGCTATATTTTATGACTGTAGTGTCTGGAGACTCAAGTTCCAATGCAACATTGGATCTGATGCCACATTCTCCTTTTCCTGCTTACACTCTGGAAAGGAATCTGTGCTTTGCTTACTCTCGACATTTACTAGCACATATCTGGTGATCTCATTCCCCCTCTCTTTGTAAGACTCATCAAAAGGCTCAACACTGCCCCAGTGCCCACACAGACTGCAACAGCAGAAATTATGATTTTGTAGGCTCGGGATAAAAAGTTCTGTGCTCAGAGCCCCAGAAATGAGGTTTAGGGTCAGGATTCCTCCCACCCCAACAATTTGTTTGCTGTAAATGGAATAAATAATACTTGGGCAAATGGTGCTCTAAGTAATGATACTCACATGTATATTTACCAAAGGGAAGTATTCAGCAAAAGGCTAAGAGTACTAATTATACCTTTTGGGGGGATTGATAAAGAAAGCATTTCATGTTTTAGATAAATTGTTTTTCTTGTCTGTCTAGATAAAAATCTTACATTTTCCTTTTTGTATCCCCTCAATGAAACTGAGAAAGGCAATGATAAAACCCTTAACTTAGTTTGTAGCTGCATAATTACCATTTGCCCTAAGACTACTTATTTTAAGAACAGCCCATTCAAAAATTTGAAAAGGTTTCTTCAAATTGGTGGTGAATATTTTCTTTAGGTTATTACAAGCTGCTACATACCAGACTGATTGATATTATTCCCTTATTTTTCCCTGTAGTTGTTTGTGTTTCTTTTTTTTTATGTTGTGTTAAGCTTGCTACTCTAGAGGATTTGAAGAATGGGAGCAAAACCCACACTAGTTTGCTTTAATTCTGCAGCCTGGAATCAGGAAGATTAACAGATAATCAATGTATAAAAATCTTAGATTTCATCTGTAAATAGTGACAGTCTCAGTATGTGATACCAATGATAAAAGTTGCCTTCAGGCAGCCCTTATGACATTACGAGAATATACAATGTTATTGTAAAGATCCTTCTATCTAGTATGACAACTTAAAAAATAATTAAAAAAAAAAAAGAAGAGAGAAACAACAGGGAAAAAAAAAAAGGAAAAGATTTAAGCCTAACTACAGTCTTCATAACAGCTGACATTTTATATCGTACTTTGGGTGGGTATCAAGTTGACAGTATGCTCATTTGTTTTATCTTTTATCAAGTCATAGTTGCCCTTGCCAAAGCCTATTAGAACAAAGAGTTTGTGCGAACATACACATTGGAAAATGCGTATGCAGGAGAAAGACAAACCTGAAAAACCTCCAGTTCTTCTAAAATGAGTTCTCCACTTGCAGAAAAGTTGGTGGGTAAGACAACAACCTTTTGTACAGTTCCTTGGTCTGGAAAAGATGAGACAAAGTCAAACCACGCGACATAGAGAGAGAGAAAGAAAATAATAAACATTATCAGGTATGAAAAGAAACCATCAAAGTAAGCACTATAACATAGAGTAAGATATGAAAAGATGTTCATTAACTTCTTGTGTTTGGGGTGAGAAAACACGAGATGAAATTATGAGATGATTCCTTCAGAAGTCACAGATTGTGGATAACTTGGACATGTAGTAATGTTCTCATAGAAGAATTTGAAGAAGTCACAGTAAGACTGGAGAAAGTGACATTATTACTACCATTCTACCCCAAAAGATCAATCAAAATCAATAACTATTTTACATAACAATAATAACAATAACAGCTGTACAGACACACAGATAGAGGCAGTATCTATCCTAATGACCTTGCAGTAAAAACACGGCACTATCAACAGCTACTGTGTAATTGAAGTACATTCACACTCAATAATAATATGTAATGACAACTGATGTCAAGAGAGGTAAATATTCCTTAGAACATTATTCCTTAGAATATCCTCAATCTCTTTCTAAAAATAATGATTTTTTTTTTTTCCCCAAGAAAGTCAAACAATACTTAAATTGTTTATATATTAGTAGGAGTTATTGTTTTGGTCCATGTGGAAAAAAAAAAAAAGAAAATTCAAGATGATAATATTGTAACTACTCTTTTATAGTACCTTGTCAAAATACACTTTCAAACCTCCAAATCCATTCAGGTTGAAGGAGTAAGTAAGAAACAAGATGTATGGGGCAATGGTGATGTTTCTACAAGTAGATGCTATGAGTGAGACAATCAATGATTTAGTGAATTTATGTGGAAAGAACTTATGGGATGGAAGATATTCTGTGGAGGCTGAGACATCTACTAAAGGATTTCTGATGTGGCAGAAAAGGCAGACTGTGAAGAATCATAAGAACAGGCATGTGGTATTTTTACCGGGAAGAAGTACAACAGAAAAAATTCCTCTTGTCTGAAAGGTCTGGAAATTAGCCTGAGTACAATAAATTTATTTGCTCAATATTGATTCTGAGGAATGAGAACACATGGTATAGATTTTGTTTGGCCTTCAAAAATTATATGAGCAATATAGCCTTGCGTGGTTAGTAAAACACTGGCACAGCACAATATAGTTAAGTATCTATGTGTATTTTTACGAAATTGTGAAAGGAAATCTGAGCTTCCTGTTTGACAATCCACGATACTGACTACATAAACTGAAAAAGTGTAATTTCGCTTTTGCTTTTAAGGTCATTGACAAAATTCCGTAGCTGGAGCTGTGGGGCAAGTTGGTTGCAGTAAATAATTTACATCTTCTTATTTCCCTGGAGGAAGCTAGCAAATAGCCATGCATTTTATTTTAAAAATTAAGGTTTATGGCTAGAATATTGACATGTAATAACCTGACACTGCTTGCAGAGAACATTGCAGTATTTTGTCATTAAAAAAAAAATGGAAAAGAGAAATTGAAAGCTGAGAGGATTTAAATATGTGTAGCTATCAATTGTGCATGCACAGGACATATTAGGCATGAATTTTTCATGAGAATTTTCTAGGGCAAACATTTATTTTCATTAGACAATGGCACAATAAACCAGTTCCTTCCGAAGAAACTACCAAAACTAAATCTTGTGATAGCACAGCTGTGGTCTAGACTGGGTGCCAGTATTAGCAAAGCTATGAGAACCTGATAGAGATTTACTAACTGCCAAGAAACACCGAAGTTTTAAACTGCTGCAGATTCATCCTTTGCTGCAGCTAAGGAGAAGCACGTGCATGCATAAATGTGTGTATTTCTGTTCCTGCTAAAGGGAATAATCCCCACACAAATTTACAAAGTTTAAATGCACCTCTACCTCTTTTCCTCCCTTTATCAATGTCCTCTGCCTAACATTAAACAACACCATCTAAAATATTGCGTCAGAATGCAGGAAAGCATAGCAGCTTTTTTTTTTTTTTTTTTTTTTTTCCAGCTGCCTGCAAAGTTTCAACTACCTGTGACCCTGACATACAGGGTATGCAGCCTGTTGACAATGACCCTACCTGCAAAGGAATGTGAGGTTGAGCCTCCAAAGAACAGAAGAACCGGTTTATTTCAATGATCCATTAGTGCATGCCACACATTTAAAATTCCTAAATTGTCTTTAGTCCTCAAACATTGCCACAAACTGAAATCAGAACCTGAGGGGAGATTTTTCCAGGGTATCGTCACAGAAAGTACCGATAATGCCTGACGCCAAGCCCTTGTGTCCTAATAACCTTTCCTATTTGAAAACTAGGTTCATATCTACCTTTTTGTCACAGCCCAGCAAAATACACAGTTGACTTGTTTACCTTAGAATTCATTCCCTTTGAATCACTATTTTACCATTCCCTTTGACTCAGTGTTGTACCATTAGAGACAGATCCTTGCAGAAAGGAATGCACCATTGTTTTAAAGCAATTAGTAAACTTAATACATTTAGAATAAATGTTAATGTGAGGGAAAGCAAGCAACAGAAAGCTATTCATTAAATAAGACCACTTAGAGTTAGGAATTCCAATAGCCTGTACACATATATACACATAATTCTAACAATACATGGCTTGTAGGCCATGTAGTTATAATTCTCCACCCTTTCTGAAAATGGTTCTGCTGCTGTTGCTCAGTATTTTATTAAATACATGAAAAGCAAATATTTGTGCCTAGAAAACTTTTCTTATTCCTTTTTCAGTAGAACTGAGGTCTCCATTAAAACCACAGTAGCTGATATAAAGTCATTTCTATGTGTTTATGTCAGAAAGCTTATGGTACATCTCAGTGTTGTTGAAAATCTTATTTGCTTATTTCATTTAATGGCAAGGCTACAAATTAAACTCCTGGGTCAGAAGGAAGTTTGGAAAGGACGAGGTACTGTGCACTGCAGGAGATGTATGCAAAACAGCACTGCCTGAGCTGTTTTCCAGTGTATTTCACAGCAGATAATCTTCTGTAATCTTCTGTATTGTGAGCCAGACACAAGAGATTGCTAAAGAACGATGTCTTTTTTTTTTTTTTCCACATTTAAGTCACAATATGAAATCATAAGTAAATTCTGTAAAAATCGTAAAAATGAATGGGATAATTTCCTTCTTGATTTGCTTTTTATTTCCAGAAATCTGCATGAAAGCAGTTCTACATTATTGTGATTTCACACAGTCATGAAAAAATAATAATATTGTGTCTCCAGAATACCAAATCACAACTAGAATATCCCAGATGTAGTGACAGTCACTGCTGCCCTGACTTTTCACGAGGAACTGCTTGCAGCCTCACTTCAACCCAGCAGCTGGGAGTGGAGGGCAGACTGACAGCTGAGAAGGAATTCCCTTTGAGCTGACAGCAAGCTGACAAGGGCAACTCATAATGACTGTTTTTCTGTTTCGAACCTGCTTGAACAACTACAGTCTCTCAGCTCAACGTGGAAGATTATGTCACTGAGGTTGCATTCCCTCTGAGAGGACTGAGAAAGAGGGAATGTTAAGACAGGAAAATATTGATATCCCATAGGCTAAAAGATGGAGTACAGAGTATGCAGAATGGTAAATAAATGGAGAAGGAATGCAGCACCCAACAAAGGAAGGGGAGACAAATCAATATTGATAACAATAAGAACAACAAGAAGAACAATAATAAAAGAAAAAAAAACTCCCTTGAAACACGTCATAATTCTGGGCTGGTATTAATCAATTATGTTTCGCTTATACTAGTGAAACTATACTTGGTTATACCACCGATTGACAGTCTGACACCAATTACTGGTCTGACTGACCATGGGCATGAAAAAGCAAAGCTTAATGATCAGTGAGGAAAAATATGCAGGTGTTTGGCTGGAATCTACATTCCAGAAGCTGAATCTGTAGGTCTGAGTTTAAATCTCATTCTCTGAATTCCTACTAGCTTTTTTCCATAGATCTAGGTAAACACTACAGTTGTCAGTACTGTGAGCATCAAAGAGAGACAGGACCTATCCACCTCTGAGCTACATTATGTGGACAAAATGAGCAGCGAATCAAAAAACCTGACTTTTCCTCATCATAAAATAATGACTGCAATGGACATCAACTGCTACACTGCAAGGAGTTTCACGGAGAGGCCTCCTGTGGTAACTCACCTCCCTGGTGTGTAAGACACTGTGGGAGACCCTTTGTAAACTTTTCTGCATGTAGTACTTGTCCACCTGCTGGCAGATTAATTGTTTTTGGTCTCTAATCTGAGTTGAACCTGACATAGACAAATTTTATTTTAAGAAAAAAAAAAAAAAAAAAAAAAAAAAGAAGAAGAAAAGAATTTGCAGAATGCTTGAAATCTCCCTGAGAAAATGTTCAGGCTCAGCAAAGCACCTGAGATGGTGGTAGGTTAGCAGTCAGGCCTGAGAGCCAAGTCTCCACAGTCTCTGCTGGCCTTTGGTGTTTTATGTAAATCTGGGCTCCCACCACAGCCACCTAATCTCCACCTTAGTTCACTCATCTGTTGTATGGCTATAATATTTTTCCAGCTCTGAGTGCTGCTGTGAAACTTGGTAAAGTCATTTCAAGCTGCATCAGAGAACAAAAAGGCAGGTACAAGCCACACTCAAGGGCAAAATTTCCACATAGGGCCCAGCTTGGTCAAACTTCTGGAAACACTGTGAATTTGTTTGAACAAAACAAGGAAACCAAACAGGTGTAGGAAAACCTTCTTTACATACCTTCTTAAGTCTGTGAGAAAGCTTTGGATGAGTTGGTTTCTAAAAGGTTTTGAATGACTCATCCAGTGTGAGCAAGAGGAAGAAGGAAACTGTCTGCTACTTGTTGTGTCACTGTTGTGCAACACCATCTTCCCAAGCTCACAGACGAATCTTTAGCCACCACATTTGTGGGAGGCAAGCTTGCTCTTCTGACCACACTATCTCTCTCTGCTAGAATCTGTCGCTCATTATATGATTTTGTCTCTTGTGTTACTGGAGGCTACTGTTGTCAGCAAGGGTAGGTTTTCCAAAAAGACATCCATAGTGTAACACCACAGAAAGAAGTATTGTCGGGATTAGTTCACATCTTTAAGACTATATTACAACCTTATGCTCTGAAAGCACTTACTGTTCCAGACTTTGAAAACAAGTGTTGCATCAGAGAAGAAAAGATAATAAGAAACATTGATCAATCTCAAGCCACATCAGATGCAGCACACTAATCATTTAAATAAGCCACAGTAAAATCTGAAGTGCCTTTTCATGGCAGTCACTTAGATCTCTTCACACAAAAACATATCCTATCTTGATAGTAAGGAGATGAAAAAAATCCTATTGCTGCCTGTAGCTATTTAATGTACTCAAGTCTGACCCAGACATTTAAATATTTTCATAACACCACGAGCAATAAAAAGAAAAAAAAAAGAACAATCTTTTGGTTGTGTAATCTGTGTGTACTTTGACCAAAGGCTTTCGTACTGCAAGCAGTAGGTGGCATGCTTAAAAAATAAATATTAATCTCAGGAAAATGTTCTCATGCTGGTTTATGGCTGTTTTTAAAACTCAAATGGAAAACGATCTACCAAATGGTAAACTAGGAAAATATTGTATTGTATTGGGTTCTTTACAAATAAGTGAACTGGCTAAAGTACTGACTGTGAAATGCTAGGGTGAATCAAAAACATCAAGAGTGAATCCTGGACTACCACAGAAAAGGGATAACTGAAGCAGAACTCTGAATATGTTATTACTCATCCCATAGAAAAAAAGTATTATCAGTATTACCCTTGTCAAATATGTAAATAAGTGATTATATTATATCAAAGTAAATTATCCCACTGGTTTCTGTTTGTAAAGACAAGGTACACAGCACTCTGCTCTTGTAGCACTGCCATCTACTTTAAGGACTTGCTCTTTCTTACTCTAAATCAACTCAGAGGACAGTGTAGAGACTGTTTTGGGTGGCAAGTTTTGTTAAGTGCTTTGGGAGTCTTCAGGTTGAAAAGCACAAGGAAAATAGGAGATCGTTATCATTTGAAAAGCGTGTGGAATGCTGTGAGAACAATATCTGTCTGTGAGATTTACTTTGTTAGCTCCATAAGAGAGAGAGAGAAAAGCAATGTATTAAGTCTCGGCATGGACCAGCCTCTGTAAGCTCAACACTTCTGTCTGGGGGCACAAAGGAAGCACTACATTTAGTTCATATTAATGTGAAAAAGTAATACAGAAAAAGTAATGCCTGTACCCTTCCAAGCCATGGCTACATGATGAAAACCACTGGCGTTCTTTCGGCTTTCTGTTCTGTTATTTCTCACTTGCATTCAGGAACTGATTTATTACTGAGGCTATAGAGGAGGAAGAGAGGAAAAGCTAAACATTTTGTGTGCTCTGCATCTGGTAAGACATAAAACACTCCAATTTCAAGCATGAGACAGGTCACTGACAGTGACAGACATGGCTGGCAACATCTCAGTTCAGCAGCAATAACTCATCATCCAAGCTGAGTGTAATTGTCACCAGGTGTCAAGTCCCATTGTCTCTGGCTGTGGGGCTCCAGGCTCCCAAGGAAATTATCACATGAAATTCTCCTATACAATGTGGTTTTTGCATTTTGCTGGGATGAACTGACACCAAAGCAAATCCCCTCTGCATTCCTTTTGACAGTTAATATCTCTATTGAATCCTCCTGAGTATCACAGAAAGCAGAGAATAAAGAAAACTCCTCTCAGTGGCTGGAACTTGACCACTTTTATTTAAGTGCTGAGAAACCCAGTAACTTTTATTGCACCAGTTTCTTTTGAGGAAGATCTTGGAAGCTATTAGTGTCTCAGTGAGTCAGTGTGCCCTACTCAGGAAGACTAATATCTACCCCGGCAACTCACTAGAAAGAAGACAATGATCCTTGTCTCCAGTGTACTGCAGAAGTTAAAAACAATGCATATAAAATATCAAGAGCTGCAGGTTACGTATTTTTCCAAAGTGGACCCTGTGCTGATACACAGCAGAGGCTTAACAAAATATAACTACAAGTTGAGGTATGTTAATATTTAAAATGAGTCACAGGTACATGTGCGAGGCCTCACTGGTCACTTAAGAATGGTCAGCAGCTCATTGAAATATACATTGAAATGGCTTGTATTTATCTCTTGCAGAATTACTGAGATGCTAAATGTCTATTTTCATTGACATTTAGTATTTTTTATGCATTTCCAGTATTAACTAACACTACGACATTAAGAATCCTGCATTGTCTGGAAACTTGTATGTTTTATGTTTTCCTCTAATCTTTAGTGGGATTTACTCCAATTACAAGAGTATAGAAGTTTATAGAACATTTTAAAACAATGGCACAACTATATAAAAAATACTGAAAATGTACATTTGAAAGATCTGTTTTAGCCTGCCAAGCTATTTCTATGGTTAGATATAGTGCTTTGGGAAGGAATAAAGCCAAGAGACAGCCAAACCTCTTCTACTAGAACAGAGTTCTTGTGGAGTTGTGTGACAATATCTATTAATGCTCTTGATATTTCTACTGCAGTGTACAAAAATTGTTTTTCTTTGTTCTGAAGGAAAGGAGGAATATGACCCTAAGGGGCCCAAAAGCTGAGAACTGTAGCTGCATTAATTACACAAAAAGAAAATACGGCTACATGTTAGGGAGGGGGGAATACAACAAGAAGAAAGTCCTGACCTAATTACTTAATTTAGTAGTTTCCAATGACTTTGCAAGTGAGAACAAAGAAATTTTTAGGCATGCCTTAAAACTCATTTAGCAATTACCTACCAAGAAAACTAAAATGCCCAGAACAAAATCTGATGAAATTTCTACTGTAATTCACTACTTAGACCTTCTTCTATCCTAACCATGCCTTATAATATTCTAAGCGTTCACAGTACATTAAATGATATAGACATATAATCAAATGGTGTGACATAAGAACGTGAGCCAACTGTTTTTGTTTTCTTATTTCTTTTCATTCAATGATAGAACCCTGCAGGCTGGAAGGGGCCTTTAGAAGTCATCCAGTCTCATACCCCACTTGAAACAGGTCCAATTAGAGTAGGTTGTTTGGAGCCATGTCCAGTTGGGTTTTGAATCCTTTGAATCTCTGAAGACAGATAATTCACAGCCTCTCTAGACCCATATTACAATGTTTGACCACCCTGATGCTGAAAACATTTTCTTTTATATCTAATTACAATGCCCCATGTTTCAGCTCGTGTCCATTGCCTCTCATCCTGACACTGGAGACCTTGAGAAGAGTCTGTCTTTTCCCATGAGTTATCTGTACCCTTCCACTAAATAATTGCAAATAGCAATAATGTTTCCCCTTAGCTTTCTCTGAATAAATCCAGTTCTCTCAGTGTATCACAGTCCATCTCAATCCATTTTATACAAATGTTTTCTTTGTACCAGAGAGCCCACAAATGGACATAGTACTTCAGATAGGAGCCAAATAGAGGGGAAGAATCCCTTTGAGCAACCTGCTGGCTGGATATGCTTTTGTGTTTTTATACTTTTACAGTGTAGTGTACATTTGTCCTCTTTTGACCCAAGGCCACCCTGCTGATAGCTGGGGAGGTTTTCCTAAGAATGAAGAGACTTCATTTTAATCCCACACAGTCTTCCTACAGAAGCCTGAAATTCTGATTTATTTATTTTTTTCTTTTCAGCACCAGCTTTCTAAATCTATTATAACAGGTTGGTTATTCCAGCCCCATGTGAGTTTGCTGGCAGACATAGTTATTCTACAAGGAGAAAACAACCAGGATACCAAAAACATGTGAACCATAAAAGAAATGCAAGCCACCTCTGTAATTATTTTCTGATGCTCAGAGATATATTTTTTCTCCTGGAGTTCTTTTACTTCTTTGTTCTACTTGAAACCATCTGTAGTAAAAAAGAGCCTTTGTGCATATCAGCCTATAATGCCCTGTTAAACCAGTAAGCCAGTGGGAGTTTCACATGTGAATGAATCCTAGGGTCTAGACAGACTGCCACTCTGCTTGTCCACTTCAATCAGGGGAACGTGATTCAGATCTGAATATTTTTTCAAAAATCAAATTTGATCAGTACAAGAATCACTCGACCTGCTCCCAGTAGAGTTCAGCAACATAGCATCAGATTCAAATTTAATGTAACTTAAATTTTTATTTGTTTACTTTTTGTTTTGTTTTGAAAGCTGTTATTTTTGCATTTGTAACATGCTGTTCACATTGTCTTTTTCTTCAGAAGTAGGTTACACAGCATATATTAAGTGATGTATTAAGTGATGGTAGTATACAAAACAATTCAAGGCCAGGTTTTGGTATTTTTACATGTTAGAGAGCATCACATTCTAATATGGAATCACATTGATGACAAAACATATTCAAGACAAGTATTATAATTTAGATCAAACACAAAATACAATAATGTTGATTTGTATCTCCAATAAAATTAATGTTGATACATTCTATCTCTTGCACATAATTAAGATCCATAGAAAAGAGAAAAATGAAAAGAAAGTAAACAAAAAAAAATTGTGGATTTCTGTAGACATTTTAGTAATTAGTAACTACATTTAAGCAAACATTTCTGGAAGCTATCAGTTGTACAGATTGGAGTAGACTGCAAATTAGAATGCAATGGAGGAAATTGTTAATTTTGTCTTACCTGTGCCAAGAAACAAGACATGGTATCTTCCATCTGCTGCATTCACTCGGTCCACAGCAATCTTTGTATACTTGTAGTCTGTTCCTATCCGGATGATTAATGGCCTCTTGTGTATTGGGTAAATGGGATTAAACATCAAAGGGTGATTCCTGATGAAGGTCACAACATCATCTGGAAACTCTTTGGTTGTTCGCATATTGGGTGTGAAGGCTCCTCCTGGACACTGCAAGAAACATGCACGATAACGCTTAAAAATGGCTACCATCTTTCAGAGGGGTTTTCTCTCTAAGTCATTTACAAATATTGACAAATAGTTTACAAAGTTCCTGAAAGAGTACTTCAGACTCTGACTGAAAGTAATTATGTTCCAGCAACAGGAATTAAATACTTTAATGATTTGAACTCCCATCAATTCAGATAAGGCAAACATAAGCATAAGCTTGCAGTATTAAAATCCAGGTTGATGGCAAAGATCCATATTTCTGGACCAATTATTTTCACATTCCTTATGCTGTGAACACCCTGCTGAAAAAAAAATCCAAGCGATTTGTATGGGAATATGCATCTAGTTTTTGTTGGTTTGTTTATAGAATTAGTAGTACAAAGGTAAAAAGTAAATTTTGATACCTCACTGTAATTTGACCAGTACCCTCTAGACATTATTTTGGTTATGTGATTGTGAAAGGGCCTGTGACTCATCTTCATTTGAAAAGGTGATACCATGGGTTTGAAGCAGGATATCTGATACCTGAGAAAGCTGATCATTCACAGGATCTTGTCTATCCTTTCCTCTATAACCAAGAAATAACAGAGGTCCACTGGTGTTCCAGATGCTCCTTTAAATGCAATGAATAACCACCCAAATAAGCAGCCCTGAGGCATTCTGGACTTTGTGAGGAAATAAAAGAAGTCTTAGAAATCTCAAGCGTTTACTGAGACTGAAGCTAAAATAAGACAGCGTGGGAAGAAGTGAGGGGCTATGTTAGTAACTAGTACTATGTGCTGGATGTACTGACACAACTTTCTTCAGCCACTGTTACCTCACTTTTCACTGCTGCTCCTGAGCTTTCATTTTCCCGCTTACAGATTTTTAAGCTGTAAAGCATTCCTTGGAGCACAGGAGCTATTCAGAAATGTTTCAATATAATATTTTCCAGTTGTAAAATGTTGATTTGTTCAATACAAAGTATTTTATGGAAACTTTTTTATTTTGATGAGTACAATTCTTAGGTCTAGTATGGAACTTCTGGTCAAAACCACAGACATTAAAATAATTAGTAGTTTAGGGAGAGATTCACCTCACCTAACTTCTGCTGTCTCAAAGTCAGGCATTTATTCTTAGTTAGCCATCTAGCTTTCCTCTGTAGTCAGTAATTCAGACTAGATGCCCTGTTTTTATATGGCTAAAATTGTATAAGATGAATCATACTTTGAGAGACCAGGAAACTCACCAGAGGTATATGACTCATGTGTCCAGCCTACCTGATGCAAGCAAGCACTAAAATCTGGGTCTTCACATCCCAGGGGATCCCTCTAACCACCAGAGAGGAGTGTCAGTTCTACCCTCAGTGCCAAAAATTACAGAATCACAGAATTGAAGGGGTTGGAAGGGACCTAGAAAGATCATCGGGTCCAACACCCCTGCCAAAGCAGGTTCCTTAGAGCACGCTGCCCAGGTACGCGTCCAGATAGGCCTTGAATATCTCCAGAGAAGGAGAAATTGCTCCATTTTGTTCACCTAAGTAACTATTCATTGGGTAATACCAGGAACCAAGTATAAAAGGGACTGAAGCTTAATCCCAAGTTTTAGAATGAGCTGCTGTCTCAATTAGGATTTAATTTTTAATTTTAAATATTTTATTTTATCAACATTTCTATTTTATTTATGTATTTATTATTTTTATTTATGTATTTATTATTTTCTATTATTTTAATTTTACAATTAATTTTATTATTTAATTAATTTTATAATTTTTATTTATTATTTAATTAATTTTATAATTTTATTTATTTACGTACAGTGGAATTTTCTCTGGTAGGGTTTGTTAAAAAGAAACCACTCTGCAATCATTTACCTTCAGCGGGAAGAAGTGGAACTCAGCTCAAATATGGGTCTCTTTTCCCATCTGGAGTTTTATCCAATTTATCCTTCTGAGCCCTTATTTAACCTCGGGATACTCGTTTGGTTCTCATTCCAAATGACACCACATGCTACCCCTCTAAGACAGCTTATTCTTATTAATCTTCTTTGCCCTTCTCCTTCTTTCTGTGTTACTTCCATCCACAGTCTTCCAGGAAATGTATTGTGCTATCTGCTATGATTAGCAGCAAATGGTGAAAACAGAACTGTCTTCATAAATCTGAGGGCCATTAGCACAATTATTCTTCTCAGTGATCTACCAGACCCCAGTTCATCTCCAAAGAATTTCTATTACACCTGCAGTTCAAATTAAACTTTCTTGTCCCATACAGCTCCATTAAAAGAAGACTTTCTCTGATACTTTCCATCCTTCTTCAGTTCTTGAATTGGAGATCATAAGACTCTTGTCTATGACTTCCTGAAAAAATGTCTACACTATAGTTCACCCCAGTATGACCCTAAAAACTTAGATTAAATAGTTGTTATGAGCAAGTCTTTAAAAACATCTTTAATCAATTCATTCTTTTGCTACTCCTTATATAAACCTATACCAAGCAAAAGGTGTTACTGAAGAACACTATAAACTCTCCTTTTCCTTGAGGGATTGAATCTGTATTCTTCACAAATCAAAGGACTCAGCTACACAATAATTACGTTCACAGTTGATCACTATGCAGTTAGGTTACAGAGAGAAACATAATTCTTTAATTTACAGTATATTCTTCAACTTTCTGTAGGTAAAAAAACTATTTCTGTAAACTGAAAAATGGAAACTGTCCTCAAACATGACTGAATTTAGTAGGAAGCTGCCAATTATGTAGTTTCTTTTTTCCATAAGTAGGTTTTGCTTGTGGAGAAATAAGAAACCATTGGTATTTGGTGAACAGCAGCCAAACTCTGCGGAATTGATTATGACCAAATGAATGTATTTCTTTATTTAATCCTACTGAAGCTATATTGAAGACTTTTCATTGTTTATTCAATGTACTGAAACACAAAAAATGTTCACTTCTGTCCAAAATTTTAGTATTAATATCTCTTTAAGCAACTATAAAGTAGGATTTTCTGAATTTTATATATATATAAATCATCCATGTCTAGTTCAGCATCCTACAAGTAGCATATAATTTATGTTCCAGAGGAAAGATGTTCAAGCCCCTTAATCTGCAAGCTTGGATATTCAAAGCTAATCCCTTGAATACAATTTCTGAACAGAAAACAAAAACGAACACAAAAACCTGATTTTTACAGATGTTTTGATATAATTTAAAAAAGAGTTTGTAGTATACATGTAAAAAATAAAATAAAATTAAAAATGGAGTGTTTTGGCAGTACAGGAAACAAAAACAGAGAAGTCCCATCTTAGAAAATACAACTCCAGGATACTGTGCTATGGCTGAATTGTGAGGAAACACAGAAAATTTAGTTATCTAAAGAAGAGCAGTGATCACCTTAAAAGCTCTTTCATCTTTATTTTTAGTGTGAGCTATGGTCTAAGAATTTATCTTTAAATTAAAAGCTCACCAGCATGTCTGAAAAAGGAAGAAAGTTATAAAAAGTTATAAAAGTTATAGAAAGTTATCTGCAGAAAGTTATATCTAAATATGATTTTTTTTTCCCTCTCCATTGTGCTGCTCAATTCCTTCAGGCCCACCTGGAACACCTCCTAAGTCTCCATGAGGTGAACCATGGCAGTGGTTGAGGAGTTGAGGAAATACAAATACAATATTTTGAAGCAGCAATAAATTCTAAAATGTGACTATTTGCAAAAGCATGTAACTTCCCATTTAAATGGACCATTAATTTTGTGTTTTTTTAAATTTAAGCTTAAAGCCTCAGTGAACTCATTAGATTAGAGCTGTATGAATTAATTGCAAAGAAATACTACTGTTAGCATTAGAAATTAGTGGAACATCACATACCAATTAGCTAATTTTAGAGATCTGTGGACATGAAATTCTAAATCTTACAACCACTAAAAACTGCAGTAAAATATGAAGAATTGTTGAAAGAGACAAAGTTATTCTATATATCTGAGCACTAGTGTATGAGATAGAAACAAATAGAAAGAATAAGATATGCAGCACAAAGAAGAAAATGAATGAAATGGCAATACGGTTAAATGTTCTTGTAGCTACTTGCAAAATTAAAACAAAACTTAATTTCTTGTGACAAATGGAAAAGCAAATAAAAAATTAATCTAAAAAAATAACTACAACTTTGAGAGTAGATTTATGATTCTGCGCATACTTATTAAATTCTGATACTTTATTAAAAATTCTTCATGAGAATCAGTGGAAGTCCACACTACCATACTTCTTTTAACAAATACGGATTTAGGGAAGATCCTGGAGAAACTTTATATATTCTTCATTAAATCTGAAAATTTCATAGCTCTGCTAAATCTAAATTAAAAAATAGAGAGATAAGTAAATAAAGGCAAAGCTGCATCAACAGGATTTTTTATACACCATTTGGTGTATAACAATTATTTTATATGAATATATTAGATTTATTGGATTATTACCACTAATCCACTAATTGGATTATTGAATTATTACCACTCATGGTGGTATTTACTGGATTATTACCACTCATGATGAAAGAAGGTATTGAAACATTTTCAAGGCATAGAAGAAGTGTTTTTGCAGAGGAAGACTACTGTGAACTGACTGGCATGAAAACTCATTTCTGTGTCTTTTTCCTAAGACTCAGTACCTGGCAGGGTATTAGATCTTGTCAAAGAACAAGTCCCAGAAGCCCTGTTCTCATCCTTCACCTTCCAAGAATCATGGTGGAGCTGCAGAACTTTAGAGTATTATGGAAAAGTCACACTGGCTGAAACCAAAATTTTGGATCCAGACTGCCAAACACACTCATAATGCTGTCTTTTTAGGGTTGCTTATGTAACTATCTTTTGCTAAAACCTACACACAAAATGAAAATGTACATGTAAAAAAATTAAGTGCCATCTAATGAAATATCTTACCACCTTTTTGAGCAGAAAGAGCAAGAAAGATAAATATTTTGCATGACTTAATTCCTTCTAGAAGATTTCCAGATACTACCTGATTCAAATGGTAAGCTGAGAAGTAAATAAAATTGTTCTGAACTGTAACTAAATGCCATAGTCAGATACAGTCCATTCTCCTGGAATAAATAAGATCTATTTATGTATTAAACAAAGACAAGTAATTGGCAAGCTTGCATAAACATATCTTGTACTTACAGTGCCAGGCCGCGGGTATGGTATTCTGCCCTGATATGGAATCAGCTGGTGGTTTGGTCCCTCCTTGTGTGCAAATGGCCCGTTGAACACAGTCTGGATGTCAGATAAATGATACACACACACAGCTGAGCCTTTAAATATTGAGCTAGAAGACAGAAGGAAAAAGTTAATATCTTAAGCTACCATCTTTTCTATATATTTTCCATGGTTTTGCATGTCCCAGTGATGAAAGATACCTCTACAATTTACTATAGTTTAATACTTATATAGTGTGTATTTACTGATATTTTAAATCAACTAATCTAGTTTCCCAAAATACACCATTACATGTTAAGCCGGAGAAACTTGTTGAACAGTGAACTGAAAAAAAGAGGGAAGGAGGTACAAACCCAGCAGTGGTATAGGAAAATTTCCAAATGTTGAGTATAAAAAAAATATATATAACCTGGTCCCAGTGAAATTGGTGGCAAAAATAATGCTGACTTAATTGAGACAAAAGTTTTATAAATGTTGTGCTGCCAAGCTCAGCACAGGTTTCCAGAACTCCCTACCAACATATAAACTACAAAACTTCCATGAGTCTCTTAAAATCTACGGCTAAAATGTTAATCAAAACATCCAGCATGTTTTGATTTTTTTTTTATTTACTATTGGTTAAAATATTACAATAAGTTGCCAACTTTTCTAAGCAAAATGAGGGTAGGTTGTGGCTGTAAGAGAATTTCTCCTATAGAGGCTTTAAAATGTCCCATAAAACTAGTTTTAGAGAACTCCTTCAAAAGACTCAAAGTTTGATGTGTCTGAAGACACAAGTTTGAAGAGAAACAGAGGTCTCTCCTGTTTTTTTCTACTATTCTGGGTCCATCTGGGTCTCACATATCTCCTCTAACAGTACAAGCCCTGAATGGCCTGTATCAGCCAGTGACATTGGAAGGCACTAGAGGAATAACTCGCAGTGTGATGCTACGTCTGACTGTCATTATCTTATTTATTTATTTTTTTTTTAAGGTTTTGGATATTTATCCTAACAAACTTGAAACTCCAGACAGTCTAAAATACACCCAATGTCAATTATAGGATGAAGATAATCCAAGTAACTCTCTGCTTTTAATTGACCAGGACAAATCACTCTAGAAGAAAACTAAAAAAAAAAAGTTCAAATCTGCAGTTATGAGACATAGTGTCTAAACAAACAAAGTGCTGTAGATTAGCAAGCAATCCACATTGCCCTCAGCTACATATGTATTAGCAAGAGGAACCTTTTAGATAGATTATGATATTTGTGGAAATTTTAGTAGGAATTAATAGGTTTGTAAAAAAAAATGTACTTAATCTGTCCAGATGTTTTATGGTAGATTTACAGCAGATTATGTCACCAAAATAATTTGCCTCAATATTGCTTGGTTTCCCTCAGTATGGTTTAGATAAAAGTACTAACAGTTATTATTTGGTGGGATGTTTCTCTCTTGCCACTGTTACAAGTTGGAGGTGTACAAAGGTGAAGATAAAGGAAAGTCCAAGGTATAAAAATCATTATCATCACTCTTTTTAACTATGTAACACATTCAACCAAACAAAAAGAAAGAAACCATAAACTACTGGTTCATAAAAACAGAAATGCACAAGTGCAAGAGCCTCAGTAGAGTAAAAACAACTTAAGAGCCGGGAATAAGTGAACTTTTCTTTTTGTTGTCACCCTATATGGTCTTGCAACTCCAAACCTCAGTTCCACTGCAGGAATACCAGAAGAATTAGGTATAAGTGTTTCCAATTCAGGCATGTTGCATCCACAGCCTAATCATAAGTGTGGTTTTACTGCTAAACATAACCTCAGCATTTTTTCTTTTTGTGCAGTAAGAATCATAAAATGTAGATTGTACCAGATGTTTACAAGTTATGGAATTCTGTTTTCCCAACTTAGCATTATAAAATCATATTTTCCTGGCCAGTTCACACATTTGAAAATGCAGATCTTTGGATCCACATGAGAAATAACATAAAATAAAATAAAATAAAATAAAATAAAATAAAATAAAATAAAATAAAATAAAATAAAATAAAATAAAATAAAATAAAATAAAATAAAATAAAATAAAATAACATTTTTTTTAATGCAAGGGTTATTTTATTGGAAATTGCCTTTAGAGAATTAATGGGAATAACTTAAAAATCATGTTGATTCAATCAAGCAAATGAAATAAAATGAAGAAGATTAAACAGACATTTCTCCCCTCACTCCCCCTCACCCCTTTTTGAACTTACATAATAACAGCTAAAATTACAGTATAGCATATCAGAAATTAATAGGCAGTAACTATTTCTACTCTGTATGCTACCTGTATTTGTTGAAAGAGAGAAAAGGGGAAAACAAAGTAGAAATGGCAATATTAGGTACATCTGTAGGTACATCTGCAGGTCTGTCTTTGTTGGGGGTTTCAGCATAGTAAGCTATAACTGGTACTTCAAGTGCTTTGGGAGTTCACTGAGTGCTTTCTAAACCAGGCAGTACGTGAACACTACTGACGTGAACACTAATGGTAGCTTGAGGCTGTGAGGATGTCATCAAACATCATATAGGCTTGCCTTCTCACAGCTCATTGAAATCAACACTGGTTATTTGCCATCTGTGCGATCATCCACCAGCTGAGAAACTGGAAATGATTTATATGCATTCCTGTAAGAATTCCAGGTTTGATCCTTCAGGGTGCTGGTTGTCCTACAGGAGGTGTTAAGCAGTCTTAACACCACACAAGCCACTGCTTTGAAGTTCTTTAGATTTCTGCTGCTGATCAGCAACAAGTGGCTCTCCACAGAAAAGTTTTGCCTGTGCCGACTGCCAGTATGTTTGGGAGCAGCTTGGTTCAAGCAGCACACAATGTCTATTATTGGTATCCTAATAAGGATACCAAAGATACCAATAGTAATGCTATTAACTGAGACTGTTCCTTCTGCATACAAATGCTGGTCACAGGACACATGCATCATTGCACAGGACAGCTTTGACCACAAAACATCACTTCTGGTCTTCCTACAGAAAATTGGGAATTTCAGAAAAGTAATTTTTTCAATTTCCCCATTACCTTGATGTTGTAAAAATTCCATACACAAGCGTTGTTCTGGGATTATCTGTCTCCAAAAGAAACACATCCTCTGTAAAAATAAATAAATAAATACATAAATAAATAAACAAAAAATTGCATTTGAACATTCAGAAACAGAATGAGAAATTAACTCCACACCATCTAGCCATATGAAGACAGAAGGCAAAGATTTTCAAATATCCATTTCACCATCCATGTCTCACATTTCTCTCAGCTGGATCTCATTTCAGCAGGTTGTTTAGTAGTAGTCAAATATTTAAGTGGCAGTAGGTCAAAGACAAAGAGTTCACTTAGATATAAGCCAAAGCAGAGTAATGAGGAGTTTTTTTTTTTTTTTTTTTTTTTTTACATGCCGTACACACTCTAGATGCCCTCCCATTAGCTCATTTTCAACATGATAGGAATGACATACAGTTCTGCAGTAAAGACAATGAGAGATGCAAGCCTTCATTGTGTAGGGATTTATTAACTGCACTATGGAAATAGTACCTACTTGCTGAATTGAATTTGCTCAACTTTACCTCTGATCTGATCACTTTTCTTACATTTAAATGAAAAATGCTTTAGTCTCTGACAGTTTCTTCTTATAAATGCTCTAAACTAACTGACTATAATCAAGTCACTTCTTAAACTTATGTTACATCGCACAAAAAATGAGCTTTTAAAAAGAAAATACATTCTTTAGCTTGCCATTTAGCTTGTCTCCTTCATTACCGTCTGAAATTTTTAAACATTCTTTCAAATATATCAAAAGGAAGACTTCACCATGCAGGACTGGCAATGTTATACTCTTCTGCATTATACATGAAAACAGAAGAATGCATTTCATTGCTCCCAGAGTTTTCTGAATTTCCAGCTGTGGTTGTATTCTTCCTCTCTGCCACAGGATTGTGCTGGAAACTCATACTGAGGATGTTATCTTGTATTCTGTATGATCCTGCATTTTGTCATGCAAAAAAAATAAGAACAGTTCTCCTGCTGCTTTGTTGTAGAGGATTAAGCTAATAAATTACATCTCTGAAAGTTTAGTGGTTAGATGTCAAGCACGGAGAAATTCTGAAAGCTAGTCCTCAAAGCACCTTGCACAGTTATAGAAATTTAGGATCTGCTCCTAGGTATATCATGCTCCATTGTAACCTTGAACCAGGAAAGTACACCAAGCACTTGTAAAGATATCAAGCAATAAAGACTACATACCCTGTTTCTTATTATGAAAATGAGGAATAATGCCAAAGGAGACAGATTACCATGGAAAGAAGATAAAAATCATATGCAACATGTGTGGAAGGAGGAGTGGGGGTTGGGGATGAAGAGAGATTAGCTATTTTATTTTTATACTAATACAGACAGCAAATCTCACAACACCTGAATTTAGAACTATGTCTTTGTGGATCACAGCTATAGACAACATCAAATTTGAAACTTTCCAATATTGTTGTTAGGCACCTAAGTATCAAAATATGCATCTATTAATTCCTCATTGAAAGGAAAGCTCTTGTAACTACTGTATAGGTTATTCACTGAATATTTACAGTGTTTTACATGCTGAACTGAAAATCTAAGACCCTGAATTACATTTATTCATAGTGTTACTGCTGGTGCCAGTAAAAGCACTTACAAGTATCATCTGGAACTATCAAATTTAGACCTCTGCCCAATGATCAAAAAAGAGAAGCAATTATGAAAAGGCAGTATGCTACATATATGAATAGTTTCAAAGAGATACACATTTTAAAATTTCTGTCATAATCCCAACTAGAAGCAAAATAATGATGAACTTCACTTACATGTTTGTTTCCAAATATTAATTCGTTTCTTATGGGATTCCTTTACAAAATCAAGATTGATTACCTTTATTTCAAAGATAATCATCATTACCCAGACAGTTGTAACAAGAATTTTTTCATTTTCCAGCATAAAATTGTCAGGGGAATTTTGCTGTGGGTTTCTGCATGGCCAACATTTCAATGTCAGTGACTTCAGAGAATCACAACATCATAGAATCACAAAAAGGCTGAGGTAGGTTGGACCCTCTGGAGTCCAACTAGTCCAACGGCCTTCTCATGCACATAGAGCAGGCTGCCTGGATGTCTTCTGATGATCTCTAAGGACAGAAACCCCACAACCTCTCTGGGTAACCTGTGCCAGTGCTCTGGCACCCACAGAGTAAAGTGCTTGCTTATGTTTAGATAGAACCTCTTGTGCCCATTGCTCCTGTCCTGACACTGGGCATCATGGAAAAGAGCCTGGCTATGTTTTCATTGCATCTTCCCTCCAAGTATTTTTACATATTGATGAGATCCCCTGTTAGCCTCTTCTTCTCCAGGTGAACACTGCTAACTCTCTCCTCACTAAGGAGCCATAGGAAGCCTATAATGTGTTCAATAATATGCACCAGGTGCAGGATTTAGAGGAAACCTTTTAGCAATTTTCTTGCTATACCTAATTCGTCAAAGTATGTTTCTGTTCCATCTTCATCCATTACAGAGCACACGAGTCTTGCTTTCAAGAAAGTTGTCCACTTGTTCACAAGACTACGCTGACCACCTGTATCATTCTGGAAAGGAATATAATTTTTAGAAAAACAAAATACAACACATCTAACATTTTGTTGTGTCTTCCCTCATTTTCCTCAAGTTAAACTGATTCCATCATCTAGACATTTTTACTGTTATATCTATTATAAATTATAGTTAAAACTAACCCTCACCCCCCCCATCTAAACACTCAAAAAACAAGAGAGCATTTTCTGAGCAGATTTTCTGTGCTGGGCTAGAAAGCTTAGGATGGTCGGGCGGTAAATTTTGTGCAGAAGTCATGTATGCAGAAGTAAGATTGGAAAAGACTGTAAATGTCTGTATCATTTGCAGACACTTAGTGAGGAGAGACATCCATGTTACCTCTAAAAGATCCAATAGTCTTATGGAGGGATGTTTCTTCTAGTTCTGAGAGCAGTATAGCTCCATGTGATCTAATAAATTATGCTAACCCATGAGGTGGATGCTCTAAAATCAGAAATAATGCTACCTCGATTTGCACTGTTGCAAGTCCTGCTAACTTGGTCCAGAGCTAGCTTGGTTACAGCTCACTCAAGGATGTCTCCATCTCTCTCCAAAACACAGTGGAAATGATAATTGCTAAACCAGATTGTGCAGTGCAGAGGTGATAGTTCCTGCCTCACTCTGCTGGTGAACACCTTAGACAAGAGCAGCATCTTCTAAATGGCATAATACAATGTCACCCAAGACAAGTGATAAAAAGGTAATGTAGAAGCTAGCCAAATGTGATTTTGAAATGCTGTGCTTGTTTCTCTTCCTTGTTTCTTATTCCTATAGCTGGTAATCAGACTTTTTGGGTGATCTATAAGAGATCTTTTGCTGGGTTTCCTTTGGCACTATTTTACTAACACATGTGGCCTGTCTCAAATGTGTTGATATATGAATATGATGGTATACAAGTATACAAGTATGACTGGCTCAGACTTGTTTTCATTGTCTTTGGGATTCTGCCACTGACTTCAGTGTAAGTCTAAACAGGCTGAGGCCTCTCAAAAATCATCTGGGCTTCATTACAACAGTAACAATAACAAATACAGTTATAATAGTGTGAAATGTCTTCTTGCAAAATACCCAAAAAGGCCTCTGGGCACCTTCACAAAAATATAGAAAATGGAGATTATAAAACATATCACATGCCTCATCAAACTGCCAGAGCTACATTAACTCAACCTTGACCACACCCTCGTGCCTATGCACAACATCACAAAGCATCAAATTTTAAAGAAGATCCAGATTAAAGACAGGGAATAAACAAACACAATTATCTTCCTGAACCTTTCCAAACAGAGGAATGAAAAGGCTAGTAGTAACTGTTCATTTATAATTTTTCTTTCATTAAAAAAATTAATTTCACCAAAGATATTAATAACTGTTTCAATAATTTTCCATACACAGTTGATTACAGATATGAAAAAGGAAATAGAGACAATGAAGAGTGCTGTGGTTGAAAATTAATTACGGCACATGAGTAGCCGTACCTCCTGTATTTAATTTTCTTATGCATATTGTTAAAGTTAGGCTCTCACATATAATGAAAGAACTCAGAAAGGATGGACATTGTAAAAGTGAAAGCAATATCTGAAAGTTAAATCAACACATTTGAAAGCTCGGTTCCGGTATTTCCAACATGTTTCCAACATGAAGATTTTGTGTGTGTGTGTGTGTGTGTATGAAAGACTGCTGTTCTGTAATTCAGTTTTTCTATGCAATGGGTGTATCTGATTGTTGACAAGGATAGAATGTTTAGAAATTCAACATTGGTAACCATTCTGAGCCAGTCAGAGGAATACACAAATTCCTGATTTTTGCCTATCATTCTATATTTGACCAGTTATACATAACAAGTTCAGACCCTAGCTGCATGGCTGCATGTTTAATAGCATCACTTATGAATGTGGAAGCTAAAACAAGGAGTTACTTTAATAAATCAGATGTTTTTCAATCATATTAATGAACCATAGTCATTTAACTTGTCATGTCTCACTAGCAGCTTGTCCCACAACATGATGATTAAAATAGTTCTTACTGGGCATATTCTTGCAATCATTGAGTGAATTTGCTTGGTGCTGCCACTGTTGTCTGTCAGTCTCTCTTTGAAGAAGAAGTAGATTTTGGCATCATTGGGGTCAGTACCATCTGGGATAACATGAGCATCCACAAAAATAGGCTCTGAAATGAAAGTGTACCAAAAAGATGAAACCAAAAGGTGTATCAGCATAAGCAGTATAAGTAGTTAATGATTTGACAGTTAATGAGTGTTTCAAGGAAACATTGTATATAGAGGTACTGCTGTGGTCGGTTAAGGGATATGCTCTAAACCTGTGTCTGTATGTTTCATATATCACTAGGTAAATTGTTTCAAGCTGGCAGCCTTAAAGTTCTGCTGCCTCAGATTTTATCCCACAGTGAATTTCTAAAAATGCAATTCAAATACAGAATCAGGAGTGTTAGTTTTCTACAGCAATTCAAAGACTGGGAGGCCAAAGAGGGAAGAATCAGTGTGCTATCACAGGTACTTCAGGAAAGACTCAATGAGGTAAAAAAAATAAAGCAAGCTAAATGATAATAATAATAATAATAATAATTAGGAGAGGAATAAATAAGGTACCTTAAAAATAAATAAATAATAGGAAAACAGCTCTTGTAACACTGAGATGGAGAGCAGGGTATGCAAATACTTTAACGGCATTTGAGCTAATATCAGAGGCTGGTAAACAGTCAAGAGTACATGAAACACTGCAAAAGAGAGCTAGTGAGAAAAAAAAATAGAAATGTGTAATAGGAAGCATATGATTTCTGAAATATGTATATACTTAAGAATTCAAAGCACACTAGTGCTTCTACCAGTATTCTGCTTTAAAATGTATATTATGACATGCATGGCTGTGCACTAGGTTATTGCAATGCTTTGTTTGTCAAACACTTCTATTGGCGTTAGTACCTGCAGAACACTTGTTCTGGGGAATTTCCTATGTTAAAGTACAATGGAGAGTGAAGGGAGACCTCAGTGAAGTGAATGGAAAGTGAAGGGAGACCTCAGGGGACTTTCTAATCTAAGTCAGAGTCTTATGTATTTAGAAGTGAAGAAGGCAAATCCCTTATTTTCTGATAACTTGCTGTTTAAAGGTTTTCACACACTTTTCCTTGAAGATTTTGTTTATCCATAATGCAAAATAGAATATCAGGTAGGGTGGCCCATGAGGTTGGTTCCTTCAGAGAGTCACCTAGAGTTGTGCATTGTCTATAGTATGTACTTGCACATATTTCTTCATGGTCCAACTTCATAAGTTTAATTCAGAGAAGAGCTCTTTAAAAAACAAACTCTTTATTTTTAAGTAAAACAAAGCAAAATCTCTGTGACATACATGAAAAGACCTAGTAAAACAAAGGCCTCTTACCACTTAGCCACTTGGAGTTGTGTTGGTCTGTTCGCACTGCATTCCGCCTGGTGAGGCTCCGAAAAATGGCTGCATCCGTCCCCATGAAATCAATATACATTCCTGAAAAAAGCTCTTCATCTGCAAAGAATTGAAATGGAGAGGAAGCATTGTTGTGGCTTCGGGAAAATATGTATTTACTAACCTATTTT
The DNA here is from genome assembly GCF_964035555.1 of Netta rufina. Lineage (NCBI taxonomy): Eukaryota > Metazoa > Chordata > Aves > Anseriformes > Anatidae > Netta > Netta rufina. The sequence goes on from NC_140123.1 coordinate 195,851,227, forward strand.
TATTTTAACCTCATCAGCTTTTTATTTACGCAGGAGTCTACGCTCATAAGTATTAGGCCATGAGAGTGACGTTTCCCTTGATTTATGAAGAAACAATCTCAATGAGAGAGAATCATCAGATTTTGATCAAGGACTTTAGAGTACTGCATAATTAATGCCACAGATGAACCACATATGTGGTGAACCTTTCTTTGATAGAAAATTTAGTTACTAAATATTCATTGCTAAGGATCACTGGAAAATTAGGCTAATGTTATCAAAAAGCATCACATTCATGTTTTTAAATAAATACTTTAAAAAGCTTTGTTATGGGAGTAGACAAAATGACTGGGCTGGACTTATTGCTGGTGTAAACTGCAATTGTCTGTAGTTAGACTGTACATCGTCTACTGCAGTTAACGGATTGGTGTCAATACTGACCAACACTATTATCGAGGCTGCCATAGGCAGCCTCAAGCTGACTTCAGTATTGCAGAGACTAGACAATTGTATTATTGAAATTTATGCAGAGCAATATGGAGCAACCGTTGTCTCCTTTTATGTGCTCCGTTCTAAATATAGGGTCACTATGCATGAACAGAATTAGGCATGCAACTTCCTACATTAGCAGAGCTATGAACTTCTGCTCCCTGTGAATAGCAGAAAACTGTTCATCTGTCAGAATGCATATCTGTGTTTGTGTGTGTGTGCATAAATATATATATGTATAATTATACTTATAATTACATATACTATCATTTTCTACTCTGTGAATAACCAAGTAATTTCCACTGACTAATGACAATGAAACCCCAGAGTAGAAAACAGTAGCTAAAATAAACTCTAGTCTCAGAGTGGGAGTGGTGGCTGAATATATTCCAGTACAGCTGGGTCCTCTGATTGATGTTTTTGTCTGAATTCTTGGACTACCCAGAGAGTGTGGTCAAACTGGCAAGAATCACAGGTTCAGAAGCACTTGAGCTATTTATATGCTTGTGTGTGTGTGTATGTGTGTGTATGTGCATCAATATGGAAGAATATTGGCTCATGAGAGAATTAAAACTCTGGAGATTTCATTTTTATATTGCTGGCTAGAGCCGTAACTGCTTCCCTGCAGAGCTGCCAACAGATATTGCAGCTACTCTTCTGCTCTCCTTTCTCCCAGTGAAGACAGGAGTTATACACATGGGATTTAAAAAATACATTTGCTGCATGTTTGTGAAGCATTTAGCTCCTGACCATATATTGACAGAATGATCGTAGAACTATAGTGGTTTATAGCTGATTTGTATATTGGCCTCATGGCCTCAAACCATCAACACTTTATTTTTATTACAAAATAAATTGTCTGAAGGAGATTGGGCTTATGCTACTCACTAAATCCAGGCCTATGAATTTCCACATACACAGATTAATAATAGTACTACACAATGAAATTTTAATCCTATTACAAAGCAACACTATTAGTTATGTCTTAAGCATTCCTAGCATCTACTTGCTAATCACGTATCAGGTATCGGCCAGCTCCACTTCCTTTTGGTTGAATTCTTAAATTCCACACAGCACTAAGTCTGCACAGTAGTTCACACTACTTCTCTTTGTTATTGGGGGAATAACTGAATCGATGAGGTATGTCTGCTTTTATGAATGTAAGAACCTTGGAGTGGAGAGAGACTTGAATCACGCACATTAGTTTTGCCAGGCTTATTCAAAGCACTTTTTCCACCGCTTTGATGCAGAAGTGTCTCTGTACAATGGCAAACTGTAGCAAGTTCAAATTTGTTGTTATAGTATCACTTTCCTCTGAAGGGTGAATCAGTTTTCCTGCTGTATTCTAGGGTCATACTTTGTGTTATGGCAGCAGGCTGGTAATACCCCAAATTGTAAAGAAATTGCAGCTATATTTAAAAATGGTTCTTTTGTTGTGGAAAATTTAACCAGTCTGCCAGTATTTTCTATCTTTTGCAGCAAGGGGAAGGAATTCCTCCTTCAGAAGAACGCTCAGAGCCCAGTACACAGGCTCAGTTCCACATAATTCAAACTGTGACTTCCAAAATCTTTCATTTTTCCATCTTCCATGGACATTGAGGCAAAATTCATTAAAGCCTGAAGCTTAAGAAGTAACAGAACTTTGCAGTAACAGGGATTTCCGAGAGCAAGAATAAAACAGTCTATGGGACAGTTTTGAAAAAGAATGTGACCTTTACAGAATAATTTAAACATTGCAGATGAATTATGTCATGAAAGATAACTCAAACCCTAGGGAAGGTCTCTTCAGTCACATAACTGAGAGATCAAGTAAGAAACTGTAAATTCTACTTGGATGAACAAAGCTGCCACAGATCTATTGTAAACAAACAAACAAGCAAACCAAACCAAACTAAAACAAACAGAACCAAACCAAACCAAACCAACAACCAAAAAAAACCCAGCATTCTGTATATACAGTAATTCAGAAATTCAGAAACAATGTACTTTAATAAGCTTTCATAAAATACCGTAGGAATTTATATTTATTCTTTAATGATATTAAAAATTCACTTGACAATACCAAACCAGCAATAAATTGTAGCAGATTAATCCATCGCTGGCTTTGAACATATATTTTCTTTACACAGCAAGTGTCTGTAAACACTGAACAAAGATCACTGAGGATATAAAGATGTAAGTGCAGCCAAGGTTCAGGGACCTCCCTGAACCTAAGGTACCTAGGTAGCACTTTTCTGTCTTTTAAAGGTTCTTAAGTTCATAGCTCAGTGAAGGAAATTATTTCTCTTTTGTATTAAATGTATTTGTAACAAGGAATAAAAAAAATCATCAATTTATACTTTGAACATGCTATGTAGGATAAACTATATGATATTTTTTTTTAAGGTTTAGGAGACCCAATATATCCCAAAAGGAAATATCTGCCTCAATATGTTTATATTAGCCTTTAATTTCAGTGGAAGCCAAATGGTACAAACATCATTTGTTGTTCCTTCATAAACCTTGGGTGAAAAATCCAGTATTTGTGTGCACAAAGTTGTCTTTTCTAAAAAATGCCTGAAAAATCTGTGTAACTTCTATTCATAGCCAAAAATGTAGCAAGGATCAGACACATATTAAAATATCAAGGTTTTGGAACTAGAGGTCTTTGAACATATTACAAACGTGAAAGTTGGCATGCCAAGTAGAAAGTACTTGTTGCAGGGCTCCCCTGCAACGGCAGTAAAATGGGACCAAGGGGACCTGATCCTGTCTTAATAACTGTTTTATTTCCTGACTCCTCCTACAGGTGTTTCACACTGCCTGAATAGTGCAAAGCACCCAGTATAAACCGAAGGACGGATTGTACTCTTTTATACACACTTTTCCTTCCATACACAGTGAGCCTCGACTTGAGTTGCACAAAGTCTATCCCCCCTTGAGGTTTCATTTAGGTGGTCGGTTAGGCAATGCAGTAATTATGTGTGTGTAAGATATCTCACAGTTGCTGAGTACACCCATAACCAATTCACAAGAATATTTGATGTGTGTCAGTTTCTGACTTTTCATATGGGAGAAAATTGCAAAATCTGGGGGGTAGAAAGCCAACTGAAGAGTGAAAAGCCTCGCAAGAGCTGGTGGGCTCTACAGCAGAGATGCCAGCAAAAATGAAAATCAAACTAACTAAAGTCTTTGGACTTTTTTATTTTATTTATTTATTTATTTTTGCCTGGCTGTTCTGAGAATAACAAATGATTAAATGAGACACAAGTGTTGTCTAGGATGAACAAGGTCAGAAATTGTTTAAACATAAAATGTTAGGCAGCGTAATAGAAAGTTGAAACTGACCCTGGGAAAATATGTACAAGCTGGAAAAGGAACAATCTTTTCTGTTTTTCTCTCCCTCTCAACAACTTATTTCTGTGTTTCATTTGTATGTTCATCCTTATTTCATGTAATCCTTGTAATGAGAATGGGCACAACTTTTCTGCTCATCAGCATAGGCATAAGGGATTCATCTTGGAGGCTGAATTCTGTGCCCTGCTCATCCAGTCATCCCACCATTACCCACTATCCATGATCATACAGATTTAGACTTGGAGTACTTTTACTTACTGATCATAACAGACACTGTGTTCACATTTGGGTTGAAAGAACAGCGTCCCTTCCCTGATTCACACTTGGAGTCGATCTTGAAGATTTGTTCCTGCAACGTAAATTTGTATGTCACTTCTCATTTTAGAAACCATCAGATGTAAAGAGATTTTTCCTGCATTAACAACGTTTAAGGTTGCTGGGCACTTTTTTTACTTTTTTTTTTTTTTTTTTTTGTACTATCAGCAATTTATATTTCTTATGCAGATTCACATCATTTTTTTAGATTTTTTTTTTAATTGACACCAAGCTATTTTCTAGTTATACACTTAAGACACTGAAACAAAGATTTTTTTCCTTAGCTCAGGTATGCTTTTCAAAGGTTAACTGATGTCTACAATAATAGCTGTGAAGATTACATCTGAATTTCTGTATTTCTGAAGTTATTTATAATTTATTTGCCAAATCTTTGGTGATAATTATACTAGGCTAAAACATTTTTCATAAAAGTACTTGAACAATAGTATATATTAAATACAATTATCTTATGATAACTATAATTCTGTGATTTGGTAATAATATAAATCTTTTACTCTTTACTGAGTTATCAAACTCCCAAAACCACAAAAACAGCAACAACAAACAGAAAAAACAAACAAACAACAACAACAACAAAAAACAACACACAAAATCACACATTTTCTTCAGTGACATCTCCAGTTACATAGTGACAGATGATTTATTAATATCTATTGCTGTAGCCTTAAATCTTTCAGGTTCTTTTGCTCTTTAAGAATCTTGGTAAGGAATCTTGTTTATATTTCATGTGATTCATAAATAAGAAATATATTTGGCAAAGTCAAGGAAATCTGGACTACAGCTTGAAATATGAACAGTCTTTAGAAGATTCTCCCATCTCAGTTCACTTCTTCCCTTCCCAGGTCCTGGTAACCCTGAAGAATGTTGTACGCTAAGCAAGAAAGGACTTTTGCCTGACTCCATTCCTTAAAAACTGCAGTCAGTAATAGCAGAGATAGACACACATAGCACATCTATTTGTGTTACTGTCATTATATACTACAACAAACAACTTGTTCCTAGCATCCTATAACAATCTTACAATCTCTAATAAAATGTTAAAAGATAAAATTTAAAGGAAAACAAACAAACAAACAAACAAAAAACAAATACCAACAACCAAACTTAAAATATATCTATTAGCTGAAGAAAAACCTCCAAAGAAAGGTTTCTATGATATAGATGCCAATGTTTTAAGTATTTGACTGAGGGCAGAAACTCCTTATATTCTCTTTAACAATTAAAGTAAATTGCAGTGGAATGGGGAAACCACACAGATCACTGTACAGCCACCTGGCAACAGCAAATTGAATACTACCAACCTGATATGCTAACCTACAGCAGGAAGTTTTCATATCCTTTATCACCTATCTCCTTTTTCCCTCTTCTGTTTTCCTAATTTAATCACAGAGATCTTATCTATAACTTCTGTAATAAGCCCTCTAAAACAACGTTAAAAATGTAAGTATGAAGTTTCTAATATAATCTTGGGTGGATTTTTTTCTGTTGTTGGCTTACTCCTAGATTAATATGCAGCTTGATGTTAATCTCTACTACATTATAACACTATTTACCAATTCAAAATGTCCATTATTGCAGTATTAAACTAGCTCTAGGATTGCACTTGATTTTCATATATATTAAACTACTTTTTAGTATATAATTAATTCACATAGTGATTACATTTGCTTCTATTTGCATTTACTTTGCCATTAAAATATATTTTGGTGACTAAGAGAGTCATTACGAAAGACCAAAGTATCAAGTGTGCCAAGCAAGAAAATGAATTATTTTTTAAGCCCTGTTTCAGGGAAAAGGGTAACACTCTGCATAATCAATGAAACCACTTTTTCCATGGGATTATGTGGAGACAAAAGAGGAAAACAGGCCTAGCTCTTATGATGGTTGGATATTTCTCTTAATGTCAGTCTTTGTAGCTTCTAGAGAAAAACAGATGTGCATTCTAAAACAGCAGTTTTACACCTGTAAAAACAGCCTTCCGTACATTTAAAACTGTACTAAATTCAAGGTGAAATGATAAAAGAAAAGAAAAAAAAAAGAATTATCTCTAGTCCCATCAGCATTACATAGTTTCTTATTCTGTTGTATTAACTAGACATGTACTTACGTATACAATTGGTTCAGAAGGAAATGCTTGATTTTAAACCGTTATGCTATTGTTGGCCTGTACAAGTAAGGACTTTGAGCATGCAATGACTACAGTCAAGTGTCTGACAGACTCCAGACATCTGAAACAGCAGTTTATTTAATCAATTGATCATAGGCATGTAGCTATACAGACAGGCAAAATTAAGCCAATTCTGGTCTTCCAAGACATGTATCTTTATTTTTAACTTACAAAATTTAACATCTTATATTATGGGGAGCTCATGCACATAAAGAACTCATATCTTTGTTTTTTGGTGTTGGTGTTTTGTTGTTGTTGTTTGCTTTTTTTTTTTTCCAAATAGAGTTTACAAAATTCCTCACATAAAGAGATTCAAAGTTCTCTGCAGCACTACTACTTAAGCTCATAAATGACTTTTCATTAATTAATAAAAGATCATTTTCCATGTTTTAAATAATTTTTCAAGAAATAATTGCGTTAGTGCTATTACCTGAGGAAGCAGACCTCAGTTTCAAAACAAAGCTATTGCAGACTATTAGCTAGGAGGATGGATTTATTCACCCCATTCTGCTTGCTTGTACTTTTAAATCCAGGCCTATGAACCTCTCAGATAATCCATTAGGAATGAAAGTGCAGTGATTCAGACTACATCATCTGCCAAGGAGGTTGGAGCCAGGTGATCTACCAAAAGTCACTGAGATACATGCAAACCTACCTGGAAAAACAACGATTTATCACCCACCAGCAACCTCTGTAGTAGACCTGGGTCCTGGCCAGAATTCCCATCCTACTCACAGTGAAATCAGTGATGAATTTCCCAGTGTCTTCCCTAAAAGCAAGCCCAGCTTTTAAAGCTGCCCTTACATGGCAAAACTCCAGGTAGGACTCTCTGATCTGTCTTCCCAACACATCTGCTTCCCATTCTACTGGAAAATATACTGCACACCCTTGTGCCTGCAGACATGAATCTGACCCAAAGGCTCCAGAGGTTCTGGGTCTTGGTTAAGTACTCTTTTTTTTTTTTTTTTTTTTTTTTTCTTCTGGTTGTTTAATTTATTACCTATTACATTTGCACATAAACAATCATTTCACTTGCAAATGATGAAACCTGGACAATATATTTATGAGACTTCTGGTACTTCATATACTTAAGTGTATTAATAGTGAAACTGAATATAGAAAAAATGGAGAGCTACCTACAGAAAATGGGATTTATACCCTGAAAGATCTCTCAGTGATGAGTAAACTTACTGGTTCCATCCTGACAGGATCTACTGGGACAGAAATTGTGTGTTAGATGAAAGTTATCTACACTTGGATTGCATCTAATGGATATTAAACTGAAGTTCAGTGAATCCTCACATACCTGCACACTTAGTCCACAAAAGTGCTTCTCCCAGCAATCAGTATCACCCGGGAATTATAAAAAGCTGTTGGACTGCAAGATTTACTTTTTTTCTAAAAAACTATTTCCTTTCAAGTATTTATTGACAATTCCAGCTACAAGTAGGAATGAATTCACCAGAAAAACAAAACAAACAAAATCAAATAAAAAGTAACATCAGATTTAGCCCAACATTTGATAAAACTGGAATTTTAGACAAATGTCATATTTGTGTGTGGTTTTTGACCATGGCTTTGCTATTTGCTGGCAACAGGACTGTCAGAAAACCATGAATATTTGTTCTTTTTCTGTATTACACAGGTGAAGAAACCTACTTGGTTCATTAATCTTTCTTTCCATTTTTAAATTTGTGAGGTTTGCATAATACTAGTAAGATCCAGCACAAAATGAATAGATAGAAAGAGATTTACCTCAGACCTGCGTCCCCTGTTGACATACACACACACTGGGCTGAAGGCTCCACTGCCACAAACGTATAGGTGCGTGCGATTGTATGACTGTATCACACGCACAAAATTTCCACAGCCATGCTGGAGGGATTACAGAAGCAAAAACAAATCACATTGGCAACTGTTATTAGACATTGGGAACTTCAGGGAATAGACACAATTCATATTTTTAGCAGTATCATGAGAACAGCTACTGAGTACTGAGTCTCTGGATTTGAACAGCTGTAGACTTCTGCTTTATTTTCATTTTCTCTCAGCTGGGCATCAGACATAGGTAGGGTACAATAATTAGAGGATTGTGTGTAATTCACCCATCTCTACACAGTAATCTTATTTTCATCTATAGACTTCACTGTATCTTTCATGGGAAGAAGCAGCTGCCTCCACAGAAAAGCAAGAAGTAACCTTATGAAGCTTCCTCACGGAAACCTCTAAAACAGTCCCTCCCTTCTCTCTCTCTCTACTCCCTCCTCCCCCCCTTTTTCATATTACCCAATACAGCTGGAGATAATTAAAAAACAAAGCCCAAATCTCAGATCCCATTTCTTGTGTAAACAATTTCTTGCCAAATAATTAAAACTCTGAACAACACATTACACAACAAAGTTTGCAGAGTTGCTTCATATTGAAAATCAATGGTAACATCTTCAAATAAGAATGAAAATTGAAACAGAATGTTAAGTAGTTCAGAGTTTCACACCATCGGTTCTACAGTTTTCTCCTTCCAACATACTCTTTTCTTCTCTTTCTCTTCCCTTTTCACTATCATCAACTGTTAATGCACTTTAGGTTAAAAATAGACTTTTTTTCTTGAACATTTTTCTTACTGAGATCCCAGATCTGCTTTCATATTCACTCATCCAAACCTTCACCAAAGACATGAGAGTGAGAATTGCATGTGTTTTTTGAGCACAGGATGGGAAACTGTGTCATCAGTCATCTTCATGAAAATCTGTAGAGTTAATTCTTGTTCACCAGACTACACAGTTCATTTATATTTAAAGTATTTCACATTTTTTGATTCAGCAGGAGCTGGTACTCTAGTACAACATCTGAAAACTAGTGTATAATTGTAGGTAGTTCAGTGTTCATAAACTTTCTCTGCAGGGAACACTGCATGTTCTGTGTGAAGTGTTAGCTCAATCTATACCAGAAAAATCTTTTAACTCAGTCGAAATATATTGTTTTTCTAAAGCTAAGGACTGTTACTAAAAGTTTCTATTTTCTCTTATCTGGCCATCTTAGTTTGGCTCAAAAGTGGTTTTAGCAATATCTTGCTGTAGAAAACAGCTTTATTTATTTATTTATTTATTTATTTTTCTTAGCAGTACTACCAATTTCCACATTACCTCTCATTTTTTCTTTTCCACAGCTGTAAAGGTATATCACTAGCTTATGTAAGCCAGTGTGTAAACTGATGCTTTCTTGCTTTTTGCAAAAAGCTTTTCCAGAAGAACTCTAGATAAAACACTACATTCTGATAAATTTCAGAAGAAAAAGTCCTCAAGGATAAAGGCAATGAGCCAATGGCTAGATGAACAGTACACTTACTATTCTGCTTCAATACTATGTCATGCACTTTCTAAAGCGCATAGCAAGAATGCAAGGGTGGTTAGATGAATGATTCTTTTCTTTAGGGACAGCCCTCTGAGATTATCATCTGACACATACTGTATCTTCATGTCTCTTTGATAATTTACGGACAAGTAACACAAGTTGGCTTAACACCAACATTATCATATTTTAATGCTCACTGTCAGGAAAACCATTTTATGTTCTCTGAGCTTTTGCCCATCTCTCCAGTGCTGAACCACTGCATGCCATTTTCAGTTTAATGAAATCTGATTAATCTGGGTACTGCACCGTGACTCCACAGTCTAACAAGAAATTGTTATTTATTTTTCAAAATATTCTAGAGGATTGCTTTTTAAAGCTTCCATTTATTTCTCTCTACTGTAGTATTCCTGTAGTATTCTAAATCAGGGAGGTCTCAGGTGACATGAAATTGTCTTTAGGATGGCTGTTTGTCAGAGCTGATGATTAAGCTCTAGATAATTGTATATTACTGATGGTCCTCTTGGAACTGATACCAACATGCATTCTATAGCAGTCTCAGAAACTGCCTTCCTGACATTATGTCCTAAAATCTCATCACAGTACATTGAAAGAAATAGATGTCAGCCTAATATAAGCATCCAAGTTATGTTGGTGAACTCACTATTTGGAGGTGACAATTTCTTTTCAGTAATGAAAAAGGTAGCCAAAAATGACAAATTCAGGCACCAATGTTTGTCTAACGATCGGGCAAATGAGCCCTTCCCTAATCACCTTTGAAAATAAGTTACTGGTTGTGTCTTTTGCTGCCTGTTTTTCTTCTGTCTTGTGATAATCACTATTCTCAGATAGGCCAAATGTTACCATACATCTACCATTATTATTATTATTGAGGTGAAAATTCTAATTCATTTGAAACAATTCCTCTGAATTCATTCTCTGCTTATCCTGTTCTTATCATGATGAATGAAACTCACAAGCACTATTCAATTGCTCTTCAAATTGGTCTATACATTTCAGGTTGCAAACACTGATTTATCTCTGGGTTCTCTTTTTCTCATCATTTCAGTGAATTTTCAATAAGGTACAACACTGATTTGAGAGCAACAGCTGTTAATCAGGATCATATATATGTATATCTTCTGAACTTAGAGGACAAACATTAAGAAACCTCACATAAACATGTGTTTTGGAACTTCACTTTTCTTCTGTTTGCACAGCCAGGAATTAAAAAAAAAAAAAAAAAAAGGCAAGCAAGCAACTAGAAAAAAAAAAAAGAAAAAATAAATTTGGTGCATATGATAAGCTGGACATTCTTAATTAACTGCATTACAGGGCATTACCAGTACCCACAACTAAACTGTTATTGTAAAAACAGAGGTTCTATCCAGAAACCTGTTAACTAAAGCATCAACATTTAACTACTTTAATATGATTAAAAGTTAGGAAAGTCTCACCACTAAACACCCAAGATTAAAAGTTCTCTGGAGCACTCAGGACTTAATAGTGTCCTAAGTATTTTCCCATGAATCACATTTTGTATACTGCTTTCTGCATGTACCTTTTTCTGTTTTGCCTTAGAAGAGTGTTATGTTGGAAACATGAATAAGACCAGTGAACATTTGTATTTCATATAAAAGAAAGTTTCTTAACCAGTCTATCGGGAGCTGTTGCAGTCGACGTTGTCACTAACCAGCGTAAACGTTAATTATCATGAATAAAACTATATGTTTTATTTTCACACTTTGTATGACTCAGCGAGTTATTAGCTATAGAGTTTACTGCTCACTTCAGTAATCACAATGATGCAAAGATGCATAGAAATGTGATATTCAACAGCAGAATACTTATTATTATTATTATTATTTTTTTTTTTTTTTCACTACCGTAGCTATCAGCAAAGAAAGTAGGTAAGCTGCCATACCAAACATAGAATAATTATTCATAAGGACTCCTTCTGTTGCTTTGGAGACCTGTAATGAATTACTCTCCACAGTTTTGGAAAAGGTTTGGCTAAGCTCCAGGAGGCCAACCTTCTGATGTCTTTATATCAGCACTTGTAATAGATTTAAAACCAAACCAACAAACAAACAAAAAAAAAACACCATATTTTTGTTACAAAGCAGACTCAGCAGAATTATTGAAACATTGCAAGTCATTTGTAGGCTTAGTTAACAATACAAAATGTGTAGCTAATATAAATAGAAATATTAGGCCTCACTTTTGTTCCTAGATTTATGCAGAGGAAGATGTTCCAAAGACCTATCTAATGTGAGGGTTTCTGATTTCCATAGTTTCTTGCTCAAGTGAAAGTATAAGTAAAATCAAATTATTTTCTTCATGAATTTAACATTGAGAAATTTCAAATTTCTAGCTCAGAATAGATTATGAATTCTAATATTTAAATATCAATTGGAAATCGGATAATAATAAAAAAAAAAGAAGCTAAAAAACTAGAAAGAAAACCAGATACCTAGGTGTGGCTGAAGAGAGAAACAGACAAAAAGATAACAGAATAGAATAGAAATGTGACTTTCTGTATTTTTCTTACACTTTAACATTCTTTCTTGAATAAAATTTGGGCATATACAGACTGTAAGATCAAATAACTTCAGGAAGATAACTGTGTTCATACACAATTCTGCCAAAGACAGGATCTGCTGTATTGTATTCTACATCTTTCAAAATAGCTAATTTCTACCTATTGTCTATAAAGAGAACATTAGGAAATTATCATCTGATTTAGGTCCTTAGGTAGCTGCATTTAGATGGGATCAAATCAATCAGGGTGCAAAATGACTCAGTATGACCTCTTTGAAGTCTGGGTTTCACATGACCCCAGAAGCCATCTTTACCTTGCCTAGCAAAGTATACTAGTTTCCAGATACTCATCAGTGCATTGCTTTACGCAACTTAAAGAGATGATAAAAAAGGATTTTTGTGAGTCTAAGATTTTCATCTGTAGACAGTGGGTAACCTTCTTTCTGGGGGCCACCAGAGTGCATCCCTACACTGAACAAAAGCTTAGTAGACTGTTTGGCATCATTTCCAGAACATAAAATTTTTGAAAATTATTATCACCAGTAACAAGAAAGAGTGAGGCAAGGAACCGGGCAATTCTTTTTCTTTCCTTTCCTTTTTTTTTTTTTTCCTCCCTATTTTGTCAGTCTGAAGGTGCACTCTCTTTACATAGTCTTTTTTTTTTTTTTTTCTTCACTTTATCGTTTGGCCTGCAGAGCATTTAAAAAGCAAAACACTTCTTTCATTTTGTTTCTGGCTGCACTCAAGGTGTCCTGACTTTACTGCCAAGTATGTAATTTGGGTATGCGTGTGGATGTGCATGTGGAGTACGACTTACTGTAGGATCTTTGCCAGCCATTTTGCACTCCTCTACCTTGTTTGCAGATGCTGGCCAGAAAATCTGTGAAGAAAGAAATATCTTTTCACTAACACATTTATCACATAATTTAATTTTAAATATCATTGTATTGTATAACTTACACTAATAAGTTAATATTTTGATAGATTTTATACCTTGATTATAAGGACCAAAAGGATTTTCATTGATAAATGAGAAAAATTTTTGTCTTAGAGAGCAATAAATTAAGGAAAGGACAACACTTGTGGTTGATATAAATTATCATATATTTTGAAGATAAGTTAATCAATTTATTTAATTTTGTTTCTTCCAAATGAGATTTTCATCATTGTCTAAATTACCATCCACCTTTATTTATTTTTTAACCTTTACCACCTTTACCAAACTCCTAGAAATTGTTCACACTGGAAACTTGAAGACTAAAATATAGCAAGAAGACTTCTTGTAACAAATTTGCATTTTTAAGGTTTGAATGTGTTATAATAAAACCTGCTCAAACCTTAAGATTTTGGGCTGATTTCTTGATTTATTTCCAAGACTTCTTGCACTACAGACCTGAAATATACAATACTACATTACCTGAAATATAATTAAACTCTGATTTATCTTGATTTTGAAATAGAAAAAAAAATAGAAATCTCTTACTGGAAATTTAATAAGTGACATAAATTGATAATATTTAGTCTCAAGATAATATAAATAATAGTGTTAAAAGATCTTTGTTTATATATATATATACATACTCATATGCAGAGAGTTGCAGGTTCATATGAATATAGCATAAAATTAGCAAAGTAGATCTGTTATAAAAGTAAATAAACTAAAGAAAGAATACATGAAACTGCAGAAAGTAATTCTGAGTATAATATTGGGTGATTACAATAGCTGCCAGAAAATTTAGGGTAATTTGATTTCTGTTGATTTTAATTTTATATGGGGCTTTCCATGCCTAAATAGACTACTGAAACACCTTTATACTTTATACTGCAGAAAGTATTTCATGCCACAGAAGTTGTTGTACCTAGCTAACTCTGCACAGAACTAAAAAAAATCTGTTAAGTAAAGGTGTGCAGTGCAGGGACACCACCACTTCTAGACCAGGTTAGCAGAATCACTGTGAGATCTGAATTAGCAAGAAGGTCACACCAGCCATTTCAGATCAAAGTAGGCAGCCCCATTACAGATCATGACTCCCAAACCATTAGGAGGAGGAAGGAGGTGTTCATGCACACAAGAAACATTTAATTTAAACGTGTAAGTTAGAGAGTTAGTCTGCTCACACTCACCACAAGATCAATTCAGGTAGACAGACATGTCCAGAGGGTGATTCAGAGCAAAGCTTAATTTAAGTACTCTTAATCACCCTCCAGTGGGATCTCACTCTCTCTCTGCTGACACATTAAAAGCATTGACTCTTAAGTAAAGCATTGAACTTTGCTGCCACAAGCTGGATCTCCCTGCCCCTTGACATGCCTGAGGTACAGTAATAAAGCCCACAGATTAAAGGGTCAGATGAATTTGGTATAACAAGGCATATAGGATACATTTTAAGGTGTTGGTGTAGGTGTAATAATCTAAAGTTAGGCAAGGCAAGGTCCATACATGTAACATCTTAATAGTCAAGCTTCCGGGCTCAGTATTTCTGCAGGCCACTTATTTTAAAATCAGAGCACCTGGATTTCAATTGGCTCTGGAAAAAAAGAGGAATCTAAAAAAGTTTAAATATTCACTAATTTGACCCGTTTCATATACAGGGTGCCTACTACAAGTTGGGTAGTTGGAACATAGAGAGACCTTGGAAAATGACATCTCAGTATCTTCAGAGGAGCAGCCACAAAAAGAGTGAGATGAGGGTCACGGTGTCCAAAAAAAACAAAAGCTAGTCGTGTCTTAGCTATCTAACTGAAGGGCAAGGGCTGATGCAGCCATAACAAAGCTTGACAAACAGATCAGAGACTAGGATTCAGAGTACTAAACAAAAATAAATATAGTCAAAGGTTAAAGTCAGATCTGTCCCTGTAGATTTTTTTTATTTTTTGCTTTTGGTCTGAGAATGATAGCACATATCATATTCTTCCTTACAATCTGTTTTTCAAAGTGCATCTCTGAATTATCTTAAATCTTCAATAGAATTGGAAACCATCAACCATATAACTTTTTTTTTTTTTTCATAGAAATTCTCCCTATGAGGCCAAGCCATGCTGTATGTCACTTCAAAACAAGTAAACAGCTCAAACTGAATGTCTGAGTCACAGTCATGCTAATAGTTTGTTCATCTTGCTTTACATATAAAACAAGTACTAACAGTTCAATAAGGTGTGGACCTGCAAAATAATGAAATACTTTTTTTTTTTGTCTTAAAAATAAATGCATTCAGTAAAGCAACCTTGGATTCTCAAAATAAATCCTGAACTTACACTGAGAGGGTCTTGGCTTATATTATTAATATTCAAAGACAGAATATGATCTTTGCTGCCGACATAGATCCGATCCTGATCTTCATCCATTAATAATATCCTGTAATCCAGAGGACTGTGTGATATTCTGTGATATTCAGAGGTCTTAGTTTCTTGCAGCTCTGAAATAGTAAATACAAGAAATTAGTAAACTGCTTCTTTTTAAATAAATGAATCTTTAAACATAACTGGGACCAATAAAAGATGAAGAACCCCTATTAGACACTTGCAATAGCTGAGTTGAAACAAACTTTTTTTTCTCAGTTTGAATGCAACCTTTTTATACCCTAAGTAACTATTCACAGCCCATAAAAATCTGGCATTACTTTTGTTCAGTCATGTAATGAATTGTTATTTTAATGGATGTGATTATTTACAGCTTCGGCTTTTAAGGAAATTAAATTAATCAATGTGTTCAATATATTTTGAAGTTTATGACAGCACAAAATCCACAAAATCAATACAAATTACATAGAACAGTTCGCTTGCTTTTCTTGACAGGGGGCATCACCAACAATAGGAGTTTATTGTTTCCAAAGTAAATTTTTTTCAGTCCTTCATGACTATACATGGCTTATTAAAAAAAAAAAAACAAAAAAACAAAGGTAATAGAATCAAGGTAATTCAATCAAGCCTTATTGCCTCATTGTGTGTCTATTTATTCAGTTATTTGTTTATGAGATTTGGAATAAACTATCAGAACTGTATAACTGGCTTTTGTTTTTTTTTTTTTTTCACACTTAAAATTTTCTTCAGTGAAATGAAGTGAAAAACATCCTTTGATCTCAGTAGTGCAGGATCAAGCCTGTTACAGGAATAGCACAAACATTTGTATTAATATTACTTGTTGCCTTTAAGAAAGATGAGCCTTCCTGTCTTTGCTTGGCCAATATATTTTGGCCTCAAAACAGATTATTTTTCCTTTCAGTAATAACAGAAGGAATATTTCTCAAGATTTGAGAATGGAAAAACAAAACAAACTAAACTAAACTTTAACAATCAATTTCTCCATATTCAAGTATTTAACATAAAATAGTTTTCTTAACTTATGAACATTATTATTGGATTGTGTTTCCCGTGATTCAAACAGGGTTGCAAATACAGAGTAAATATGAAAATGAAGCCCTCTTAAAGTCATAAGAACTGAGTCCATATCTCTTTTTCAAACTGGGTGTCTGGGACAATATGGCTTGTCATTGTTGCTAAAGCCTGTTTTTCTGCTAAAAGAAAGGTCTTTGCTCAATATTCTTCTATAGAAAATGGTAGATATCTTAGCCAAAATAGTCACCTAGTATTTTGGGATTTAGATTTCTGTCTACTACAGATCTATTGATTCAAAGAATGCTTGACATAACATGATTTGCATTGGTAAATATGATACACAACCACTTATTTTTATATTGATTTTTAAACAGCTAATAGAAAGATGAAAAATACCTTTGATTAATTAAAGAGATGACATTTTGAATAACTTAGGCATGTGACAGCTTTCAGGAGCAAAGTGTTTTCTATATGTCTTTATTAATGTTAATATTAAAAAGATCAACAAATAATATTTCTATATTATTTTTCTCAAGAAAATTTACACATACAAACTGTGCTTAAGAGCTTAAACTGAAACAGTACACCTTGAATATTTATGAAAATTGTCCACATCATTTTCAGAAGTCTTTCTTCAGTCCTTGAAAAATCAATTGCTTTACTTCATTTAAAAATTCTCCCTGTAAGTTTTCAGCTGGGAGTTCCAAAGACACCTGGGAGACTCACCAGCACAGTGCCATTAAAATTCAGTCCCTTTGCTCTTGCAAATTTTCAGATTGACCTTTCATAACAAGCCTGAGAAGCTAGTGCTCATCCCCTTTCCTGGTGGCCTTATTAACTTTACTGTAATATTTTGCAGCTGTAAGATGAAACTGAACCATCTCATAACTGTATATTTAATATACTAGAAAAGCACAGATAAACTGGGAGAGGCAGCAGTTTCCCGCACAAGATTGGGTAAAGGTGAGCTTATTTATTTTGCATTATATAATATCCCTCCTTATAGCTTCAGTGTTTTTAGAGTAAACATGATAATAAATAAACTATGATGGACATAAAAGATGATAAAGATGCTAATGATTGTTTTTAAGGAAGAGACAAAAATAACTACATATATTTGATTTCCATAACCATTATTCATAGAAATACATTATTTTCCTGGATTTTTAAACTTTGTAATGGTATTTTTTCTTCCTAAGGCACGTGAATGGTAATCTGTCTCCATCAGGGTGCTGATTAGGAGAATCACCTTATCACATGCCACTAGCTTACAGAAACTCAATGACATTCATATGAGGGAAGGAAGGTCCTTGAATACAGAAGAACACTGCCCTATAACAAGGATTCCTATATAGATTTATCACCTTTATTTCTTTCAAGGCTGAAGCATGCAGTGTATTGGCTTAACAGGGCCACTCAAGCAAGTGGGGAGAGAATTTATAATTGATCAAATTTTCTTTTCAATTAACAAAATTTATCATAAAATCAGGAAAAATTAATTTTCTTAAAGATTCACTAGCTGGATGCTGTTACTTAAAAAGATGCTTAAAGGTCTTCCACATTCCCTTTCATCTCTAAAAGTTTTGGAAAAAGTAAGGCAAATATTTACTGATTTTTAAAGCACATTTTATTCCATGCTTTGGGAATTTAACCGAACTTTCAAGGCAGTAAAGCCTGTGTGGAGAATAATGTCATGGACAGCTCTCCATGAATAAGTTTATTTTTCTTTGGCAATCAAAATAAAGATTAGAATATATTCCATATGCCAATAATTGTCATCACTAATAATACAAGAAAAACCTTTGTCCAGCATTCTTTATAGGTCAGTGAACTTAGTTTTGGCTTTCTTAGAGTGATAAAGGCAATACCAATTTAATTTCTAGTGCTAGAAATCTGTCAGGTCAAATAGCTCTCTTCCCTTTTAATGAAAAACAAAAACTTCAAAGAACTCTCTTGCCACAGCTATTATTATTATTATTGACCTGCATGTTTTGGAGATCCCAGTGACTAGGAGCTTTCTGTGAACACCATGTAGAGCTTACTGAAAATTAATTTACAACTTACTCTTTAATTATCTTTCTAATCCACCACATAAAAGTTAATACAAGTGTTACAGAGAAAATATTGTGCTCTCACAAGAGAAAAAAAAAATATATATTTGTATAATATCTATTATTAACATCACAAAAGCCTTTGTAATGCTTAAAAAAACACCATTGGCCAGAACAAAGCAAACTACCGTTATCAGAATCTGGAAACTGAGGAATGTGGAGATACCTCCCCCACTGATAAACACAGCCTGTTATACATGAACTGTCCAAGCCACCAGTGCATGTATGTATGAGCTACATCCTACATCAGGTAGTTCTCTGAATATCTTGTTTCATCACTTGACATGACGACACTCCTTATTTTACATTCACTGGTGTTTGAAAACACAACCTGACTTTCTCAATATAAGGGATATAATAATCCCCAATATGTAAGATAAAACCTTAATGTAAGTGACTTTGTCAGTATAAATGTTATGCTAATATGGATGCTTGATACATCCTCGTAAGGGGGTGTTGAGAGGCAGGAGACCTTTTCTCCATTAACGCCAGTGACAGGACCCGCGGGAACAGGGTTAAGCTGAGGCAGGGGAAATTTAGGCTTGACATCAGGAGGGGGTTCTTCACAGAGAGGGTGGTTGCACACTGGAACAGGCTCCCCAGGGAAGTGGTCACTGCACCGAGCCTGTCTGAATTTAAGAAGAGATTGGACTGTGCACTTAGTCACATGGTCTGAACTTTTGGGTAGACCTGTGCGGTGTCAAGAGTTGGACTTGATGATCCTTAAGGGTCCCTTCCAACTCAGGATATTCTATGATTCTATGATTCTATGATTCTATAAATACTGAAACTACTGCGGTAATTAGTGGTAACTTCCTAAAATGAAAAGAAAATAAAAACCACCCTATTTGCAGACCCACCTGCCCATAAAAACTTCAGTATAATCTGTAGATATCTTTACATTGCAGATTTTAGTAAGCTACAATCATGGGGTGCAAGCATCCCCAGCCCAAATTCAATGCACTGAACTTATCCACAGATAAGATGTGGACAAACTGTGATATACGATATGAGTGCACGCAGACATCTCTGCACTAAATCGTCCTTGGGCTTCCAACCTGGCAGGGCTTCTTTGAGCAAATCTAGGATGATCTGTCAAGCTTTTAAATTAGGATCCCCTGTGGTAAAGTACAAGAAATAATATGTCTTCTTCCTCTTTCCTGCTGGCATAGGGATTCAGCTTCAGAAGGCTTGTTTATGGGAAGCTCAGAGCAGAAGCACAGATTTAGAGACCAAAACAAAAAAAAAAAAAAGAGGAAGAAATGCAGTTTTATGCACAGAATGACAGTGGAGGGGAGAGAACTAGCTTTCTGGAAAGAGGTTCACAATAGTGAACCTCTGCTGCCCAAATTGGCACAGATTTTATGTAGCCTTAGTGACTTGGAAGTCAGCAAAGCTACTCTGTTTTCTTTATACTCTCACAAGCTATGGGGTTCACCATTGACTGGCCTTGTGTGCATCCCGCAGTAGGCTTGACAACATTAGCCCCTTGTTAATGAAACTGTAAGAGTCTCTTAAGCCTCATTAAACTGTCAGTTTGTGCCAACAAATATGCCAGCCCCATGCCAAATGCGAAATTGCAATGTAAAATCTCAGCTTCTAGGAACAGAAGTAGAATGATGGTTTTGCTTATAATACCTGATGGAAATAGGACCATTTTATTGCTAGCACTGAAAGGAATAGCCATGTATTTTAAAAATGCAACTGGAATCAGAAGTATTTGTAAAGTTACAAGAAGATCGTTTTAAAAAGATTAAAGCCACAAGAAAAGCTCTTATTTTATTTTCATTATTTTCATTTGTATTTTTATTGAGTAACTTATCTGTTTTGTACCTTACTAACAGAAATGACTGGAAAAGATCTGGTTAAAAAATATCAGATTTCATAAAAATCTAATCATTTTAACTATTGTTTTCTTGGACTTATTTCTGATTCTTCTTTAAATGTAAAGACTTAGAAGAGATGTATTACTTTTACAGTTCACATAGTAACTGTGGAAAAGAACCTTATTTATATTCCTCATTTATATTATTGCTTTTCAGCTACAAGAGATACATTGTGACTGTTTATATTTGCAAAGAGAAGAAGGTGAGTCCGCATATTTCCTTTCAAAATCTTCAGAACATGTCACCTTTTCTCTGTTGATATTCCTATTCCTTAAAAAAAAAAAAAAGAGAGCTGTTAACGCATTTTTGCTACTGTTCCTGCAGTTTTCAAACTATGAAACAACTCTCAGCCAGCTCCCAAGTGAAGCTGACTATAAATGGGTACATAGTAATTTGGTCAAAGAGCCATAAGCAGCCAGATGTGCTACTTGTCAGTCCCCTGTGTGCCTTAACCACTCAGGGCCCAAAAAGCTCAGGTGGACCTTTGACCTTTTATTTATCTCTTTATCTCTTCTTCACGCATGAGAAATCTTGATATATATATTTTTTTTCTAACATTGTTAGAACGAAATTTGTCCTTTTCTATGAAGAGGCAATAGGCTTAGAAGAACTGTTAGCTTCTGAATCTGTCTGGAAGGGTTTTGATTACATTTTTTTCTTAAAAAAAAAAAAAAAAGAAAAGAGTTAATGTGAGGGGAGAAAATAGATTTACAAGTGCTCATAAAATTACAGACTAACTAATTAACAGCATCACCTAGAGGATAAGGAGGAAGGGGTTTCATACAGTGCAGGCTGAAACAGAAGCCCTCATCGCCCAGAGCTAAAACGTATAATTTACTAGAAGGAAACTTAATTGCTGTATTTGGAATGAGTGTAAATAACATGAAAATGTCAACAATATCTAAATGTGATTTGGTTTCACTATAAACCTTGAATACTTGTTGGTGTATTTGCTAAATGAGTTGAAAGTGGAATATACATATTACTGGTTTAAGATAGGGAAGTCTTTTATAAATAGAAATAAAAGTGCCAAGGTGTAATCTTTGAAGAATCAGGCCTAGAGGTAGTTGTAACATGTTTGAAGAGCCATCTGTCACCTTGGACAGCTTTACATACACATTAGGAGCAGTAAAATGCTCAATAGCTCTTTGTGAAGGCAGCCCATTTGTTGATAGGAAAAGACATACCAGTTAATAGTTAACCTTAAGCAGAGCATTCACATATGTCAGTATATGATTCCTCTTTTACAATTCACAAGACACACAGAAGTCCTAAAATCCCAGTAACTTGTAGGATTAAAATAATAATAATGATAATTACGATGATAATAATAATAATAATAAATCACAATGGATTATTAACCAGCTTTTGTTGGGGATCTTCGAATGCTGTTCTAGAAGACACTCCTAAAAGAGTTTTATTGCTTTTCTTAATACTGCTTCAAAA
Source organism: Netta rufina (assembly GCF_964035555.1). Taxonomy (NCBI): domain Eukaryota; kingdom Metazoa; phylum Chordata; class Aves; order Anseriformes; family Anatidae; genus Netta; species Netta rufina. The sequence continues at coordinate 195,873,201 of NC_140123.1, forward strand.
GCTATCAGATTTTTTTCACCTTTGATTTATTGCTTTGAAGAATGAAGAAGGGCAGGCAGACCCTCTGAGGTATAGGCAGCTGCCAGTTTTGTGCAGGAGGAATGTGCTCTCTAAGCAAAGACACAATTAAAGAAAGTCATTTGCATGTGTGTGGCAAATCGTAGTAGCATGGCGGTGTGGCACATTCAACCTACTATACTCCATCAGGTTAAGTGCACTTTTATTGCAGCTTTACATTGTGAAGAAAAGACACTACTAAAATACTGCTTTTTGTTTTTTTTTTTTTTTTTGATTTACAGAGATATTGTCATGATGAAATCATACCACATTCCACAACAGAAGCTGTACTCTGAAACAAAGGGGAAAAATATGTCAACATTTTCCAAACTGCAGCTCCACAGCCATTCCGAGACCTTCCAAAGATTCCAGTACTGAGATTCCTTCACTAACAATTACGCAAGACCACAAACACCCTTCAGCCACACAGTCTTATTTGGCTATAGACACTTCTAGGAATAATTTTCAGATTATTCCTCCACTTACCTTGCAGTAAACCTGGAATAACTCTTCTAAAATCTCTGTAGACATTTCAACAAAAATGCTGAAAAGTGGCCTTCTTACTTTTTTCATAAGTTCAGTACAGTTATAATTTTACTGGTCATCAACTTCATCCCTCAGTATAATTGTAATTTGTGTGTGTGAGAAAGAGAAAGCAAGAGAGATGTCACTAATACTGCCACAATACAGAACTTTCCAGAAGTTATCTAACTTTTCAAGTATTACCTCAGCCATTTCTGCCCGCTATTATTCTGTCCAGGACTTATTCTCATTTTTGGTCTCCAAACCAAAGAGACAACTTTGGCAAATGTGGAGATTTGTATGAAGAAGCAAACTGTGTTTAAGATTACTGCAGCTGAGTTAGGCATGTGAGATGGAAGCCAGTCTTCTCCATGTCTCATGCACAAAGTTAACCACTGTCCAAGATCTGCATACTTCAGAGTCTGCACATAGTCATGCAGAGCTGCTTTCTTTACTTCTTTTTGAAAGAAATGGAGAAGAGGCTTTGCCACGTTGCCTGGGGCTCCACTGGCTGAACCAGTCTCACCCACTAGCCTGTGTGCACATAGCGGTTTTGCCACTGGCACTTGAGATGTTTTTGTTTTCCAGATTCAGAAGTGAGAAGCTGTTGGTTGCCAAATATAACATTATTTTTGACATGAATTGAGGAAACAAAAACAACACATCCATGGGGAAGTCAGACAAATTCCACATTATTTTACTTCTACTGGGAGCAGTATATCTTTTCATTGTAATCTCTTGTGTTTTCTTGCTTTATTTATTTTTTTTTAATTGGACCAGCAATCACGTCATTGGAGGAATGGTTGCACTTCCTCCTCTGATGCTCATTCACACAGAAAAATGTTCCAAGTAGCTATCACACTAAGTGACCAGCTGAAGCCCTTACAGCTTGCAGACACCAAAACTCTTTGATGCATATTTAAAAAAGATGTGAGAAAATGAAGAAAATGAATTATTACAATTGTCTCTCTGAAAAATGAGTTAAAACTTAAGCTATTCTCTAACTCAGAACTGTCAGCAACATGAGACACATGCGAGCTGTTCTCCCAGTTCATTCATCTTCATCCCTTTTACTGCCAGTAGCTTGAATTCTGTGAGGAGAATGAGGTCTGAATGGACTTACTAGTTTTGCATCTCATTCAGGCTGCTGGTTTTGTGAAAAAGGCAAACTTCTTTAGGCATAGGTTTGAGTACTTATTTACTCTCCATAAACTCAAAACAGCTGATGTCAGCTGGGATATTTTTGAATATCTGTGAGCGAGAAAGGGAGAGGAGCAGGGAGAGTATATGTGAGGTTGAATGACAGGTAGGACATTTTACTGCTAGAATTGTCTTTCCTTGAAAGTTTATATTTTGCTTCACTTTAAAATTGTACTTTGCATTTTCACTAAGGTATCTTGTGTATAACGAAGATATGTTTTGTCCTTTACGAAGTTGACAGTGGCAGCTACTAACCATACATACAATTTTGAGGTGTTAATACATTTTCATTGACATGCGAGCTCTATGCACAGATAATTGGAATGGAGAATTATCAAATATTACAAAATATCCAATACCTTTAGTGATGATAGTGGTCTGTTAACCTCTTTTCAGACTGAGAAAATTTTCCACTTCAACTCACATGCACAGTCTTTCCTTTTCTTTATGAGTATATTGCTGCTAAGCTGCAGAATTACTCTCGTGGCCAGAGCTAAGGAAAATTTGTTGAGAAAGAACAGCTAAATCACTGAAATATTTCATTATGGGTTCTAATACAGTATGAATCCCCTTCACTGTGAGGTAGAAGAATCTTTTTATTATATACATTTTTCTCCTCCAAAGAGCAACCTCTCTAGAGATTCAGCCAATCTCTCCATATCTAGGATTGGCATTACTGCCCATGCTGCAGTAATCCCTGTCTTTATTGATCCAATCAACTTTAGCTGTGTTTTTCATCCATGTCACTTTATTCACAAATCTTAAAATATACTGCTCTTTTCTTCAGCAGTCACCCCTTGTCCTTACTCTGAGGAAAAAAAAAAAAAAAAAAAAAAAAAAAAGCTTATTTTATGCAGGCTTGGTTACAGTTTCATTATTATTATAATAATTCTAATCAAATTAGGATTAGCCATCAGGCAAACATCAGATCCAGCTAAATCCCAAGTGCTTTCCTTTTTTTCACTCTTCAATAAAATAATGTAAAATTTACTCAGCCATGAGCTGAAGAAGATGTGGAGGATAGTATTTCAGGTTTTCATTATTTTATCATTTCACAATTTCATTATTGATTTAATTTCAATGGACTAGTGAATTAAAGGGTTGTATTTTAGACTTTAACAATTCTGAATATAGAGGGATGCTTTGTAAAAGAAGCTAAGTTGTCTATAGAAAAAATACAGAAACAGATATGTGGAATGGTGGATGTCACATACAACTAGGTAAATTACTGCTTCCTAATTTAGAGTGTTTTCTTATTTCCTATAAGCATTTGTATGTCAGTAGATGGCATTTATTTATCTGGTGTCAGACAATTGTCTCTATATACTAAGTTAAGAAAGTTATCAAGCTACACTTTACATCTGAGAAGGATGAAAGAAGCACATATTCTCTCTCCACTATGTGAGAAAACAAAGCAGCTGGAGGTCAACAAATAGCATCCCGCCACCAGTGAACCTTCAATGAACCCCGATTCCAACATGATGCCAGAATGATCATTACACTGAAGATAACAAACTTTACCAAGACAAAGCCACGCTCAATTCCACAGTTTTTTTCACAACTGTATTTATCCCAATCTCCTCTTGATATTTCTATCTCTTGAACAGAAATATTAGAATAGTAGAAGATTGATATTCTTCATTCTATTTCCTACTGTGTTCTGCATGGTTAAAATATCTTTTGTTGTCTAATTTGGGCTGTTTGATTAGACTTGATTTTGCAGCCAAGAGGCCACCCAGCATTCTGTATTGACAGGAAATAAGCTGTTTTCTGGATGTGGGTGTTTGCAATGTTTCCTACAGTCAAGAAAATTTTAGTTTGTGAGAAAAGATCAAGCCTATCCTTAAGTTCTTAATTTTTTTTTCCACCTTGAAATATATATATGTATTTGCATATTAATATCCATCTACTTGCATCAGAGGAAGATCCATAAGATTGCACATTAGGATTTCTTTTTTCAAAATGACTGTGATGCCACAACCTGCTTCACTGGACACAGGACTTGGTCATGTCTCAGAGGATTTCAGAGGCTGGACACAACTGGAAGTTAGTAATTGTATCATCAATGTTCATTGTGTTGCTGAACACCTTCAGATTGTTTATGAGTATTTTCAATTGTAAATTCATCAGGACTTATATATATATATATTTTCTTAATGTCATCTCTAAAAACAAAATGCTTCCAAATGTGCAATTAATATTATTTTATTTATGCTTACATATACATATGTCTGTATGGATTTGGAAGCTGGAGGTGGGTCTGTAACTGTTAGGTGTCTTTTACAAGATGTGGCAGTCCCTACTGGTGGCTATGTGGGAGTACAAGAGTTCTGTGCCCAAACCCTGCAGAGAGATGTGTTCAGGAGGTAGTATGCTTGCTTTTTAAACACACGGAACATAACCATTTTTTACACCATAAAGACTGACACAAAGAGTGAATTTAGGAGCACATTCCAGAGCTGCATGCTACCATCAATCTTCAAGTGATCACCAGCTGGTATTTGGCTGCACAATAAAAGTCACGTTTAGTGGGCTGAACATAGCCTGGTGGATTAGGGTCCACTCGACTTTAAATCCTATTCTGATGGTATTCTGCTTTTTACTTAAGACATGTCACATAAACTCTCTGAGTTACATATGTAAATAGGCGGTAACAATTTGTAATATACCTGACTGACTTGTTTTGGGGTTTCATTTGGTAATGTACCAAAGAGCCTTTGAAATTAAAAATGAAATAGCTGCAGGAAGTTCTTTCAAGTGTATTTCACATGCAAAAAGAGATTTTTTGTTTGTTTGTTTTAAGTCCAGACTCTTAAGACTTAATAAGCTCAGCCAAAACTCTGGTTTGGATTTAAGAGATAACTTTTATACTTTTCTGTTTAGATTTCATCTGAACGGGAAGCCATTTAAATAAATAAACCTTCTGCAGTCACTCACTCTGTGTTTAAACTAGATCTGCCATATTTATTCAGCAGGACAACTATCCAGTAGTGGGCCAAAATAATTTTGGAAAAATTATGCGAACCCCCCATCTTGCTTGTCCACACACACACATATATATATTTAAATAAAAGCGCTATATATATATATATAAAGTTAATTAAATAAAAGCTATATGTTTATATTCAGCTTTGAGTTGTGAAGAGTCTCATAAGTACAACTCTATCAGTTTTAGACATTTATTTTTAGCCTCCGATGGGAGCAAGCTATTAATTCATTTGGATATGCTGAACATCAACAAAGAGGAAACGAAATATAAATGGTTGCTTCAGGTAAAAGAATAAAAGAGTCAACAAGAGTAACATACTCTGCTAAAGTACTGCATGGATCACTCGCAGGTTCAGCACAGAAAGAGCAAGTTCAAGGAAGGCAGTTCTCTGTCGGAAATCCAAAAATGAAGGGTATTTAGATTCTTAGCAGGCTAAAATTGGCACACTGCAGGTATAGGATAAGAGGCAGACAATAGTATGGAATAGAAGTCAACCATGGTCAGCCACTTAGGTCTGTAGCAAACTATTACTTGTACTAAAAATTGGCTGTACTAAAAGTTGACTACTAAATTGTACTCATATTTTGGGAGCATAAGTAACAAAATACGACTATTCTTTTAAAGCATAGTATACAAATATCTAAACAAAGGAGATTTGTTTCGTGATCAGAACAGAGAACTATAAGTCAGAACTCCTGGGCATTTGCTCTCTGACCTTGAACAAATCTCTCACCCTCCATTTATGTCAGTTTAACCATCTGTTGTATGTTTATAACTACACTTACCTATTTTTCAGAATCACTACCAGTTTCAGCTAATGCATGTTAAAAAAAAATACAAGTAAAGGCATTTTTATGTTCAAAGTGCTATTCCAACTCATGTTCTTACTAACCGTTTAAGATTATTGCATAATATATTTAAATCACTCCATTTTACAGGTACACATGCTTTAGTGTTTACATGTCATATAAAGTAATGCTGCTTAATGCACAATCCATTTCAGCTCCATTAAACATATAGTGTCATGAGTTCTATTGCAGTAGAAAGGAAATCTCCACAAGAGAGAATCATGTGATTATGACAGAATAAATAGAATTCTGAATAGCTTTTAATCAGAATTACTAGGCATATTAACTCCACTAGATTGGCCCATAAGGAAGAATACTAGGCATTCTTTTGAAACCTTTTGAACCCTTAGCTTGAATGAAAAATATTTCTAACAGGTTAAATCCTTTAGTTGGTGTTTTGGGCTTTCACTGCTGTATCTTTATAGCTTCACTTCATGGCATTTTACTATATACCTCAACTGTTCATCAGTTAAACAAACAAACAAACAAAAAACAAAAACAAAAAAGCAGCAATTCTAAAAACTTTTACTTTCCTTAAACTAATCCTAACTAATTCTTCACATCTGTTTCTTTACCTTGCCTTTTATTTAGTATTCAATGCTGGATTATTTGGTGGTTTACTAGCAATGAAACTTTCAAGAAGCAGGAATTTTTTTGCATCAGTTACCTATTGAGAGTAGAATAAATATTTTTTCAGCTTATTTTTACATATTTTTGGCAGTAAAAGTAAAAAGTAAAAAAATCCTAAAGACTAAATATTAACAGCTAAAGACACTGCAGTCTAAAGATATCTGTCTTTCTGATTTGTGCTACAGAAGTTATCAAATCTGTTCCTTTGGGAATATCATCAACCTGAGAATTACAGCTCTTTACGCAACCCTGGGTTTTATTGTAACTGGCCAGTGCTGACTTCATTTTCCACTACATTGCTCCAAATTTCCAGTCCTGACTCCACTAAAATTAACAGAGATCCACTGGCATAAAATATGATTAAAACCTTAGGAATTAATTCTTAAGTCTCTGAGCAAGCTATCAGAAGTGCAGTCTCAAAAATTAGCAAATTTACAAGTTGGCTGCAAGCAAAAATTCAAAAAATGTTGAAATATAAGCTCATGATGAGAAATGGCCTAGAAGTACAGACCAGTGGGCTCTACTCAGGATATTGCAACCAAGCAGGAGAGCGGATAATCCTAGAAATGTAATTCTCAGCTTTGCAATGCCTCTGAGACTCTTATTTGGGGTACTGGAGCCTCAGGGCAGAACTGAGGAGAGTGCAAGTGTTCAGCTTCTTAGGGGAATTTTTCCAGGCATTAGCCTTCTGCTTTTTTTTTTTTTTTTTTTTTTATGGCTACCACAGACCCTTCAGAGCATGCTGGTAAGGCCTGACCATGCATACTAGTATCACCAAAGGATTTAGGCAAAGAAATGCTTTTGTTCTGCCTGCTAATATACCACCTTTTTAGCTATCCCAATCCAAAGACAAACACTGTGCTGAGCACACCAAGTTGTACAGCTTTCATCTGTGAAAATTTCTGATTAAGAGTTAGGATGGATTTTCTTTAATTAATATAATAAATTTAATGTCTTAATTCCCACCTAGATGTCAGTTGAGATGCAAAACTGGTGTATTGAATACATTCCATAATACACCTCCTTCTTATACTACACTTTCTTTACTCTAAATTGGGAATGTCTCAACTACTGTAATCTCTTCTATCATTAAATAGTACAGCAATGACAGATTATCTACAAAAAGATTCACCAATAGGTGTAGATTTCATTACAAAGAAAATACCCCAGAGTCTGTTGAAATGTGTTTTCCCTTCTGTACTTTATCCACTTCTGCATGTTCCATACTCAAACAGTCATACAGATATGGTATGGCTATGTTCAGAAGTCTAGTGCCTGGTCCAAATCACAAGACACAAAGTGGCCTATCCCAGACTCCTCACTGCCTATCAGATGGCCTGTCTGTCAATCATGTAAAATCAGTGCATGACATTCCAGAAACTGAATAACATAAAACAAATGATTCAGAATTTACAACTCGTAAGATAAAGCACACACAAAGAAGTTCATCCATTAGTGTTCCAGTATTGAATATAATAGTCACAAGTTCTGCATTGTTAGAAAATCCATCACCTTCTGCAGGCTTAAGAAATAAGAAGAAAATTAAGGCAGTGTATTTTAGGCTTCAATTTGAGAAAAATAAAACCTTAAGAATAAGTGAATATTTGGGAGAGAAAAAAAATACTGAGTAAGGAAGAAGTAAAGTCATTATTTTCAGGTGTTTTCTGAAATGAAGAACAGTGACACAAGAACCTAACACATTAGTCCACACTGACATCAGTTTGTCCTTGGTCATTTATTTCAGTCTTCTTCAGTAGGCTCCTGTTTCCTCCTCACTTTCTTTTTCTGTCTAACAATTAGAAAAGAAACCTGGATGATTAACTCAGACAAGATATCTAATATTAGATGACAACACTAGAAGGATGTGAATCCTAAGACAATTGTGAGAGTAAAATAGCAAAATAAAATTAAAAAAAAAGAAAAAAAAAGATAACAGGTGACTAGGGATTTTGTTTGATCATTTAATGGTTGAGCTTGGCAATCAAAATTAAAAAGATTTAATCAGTTATAAATATATTGAATACAACATTTCACCAAAAACCTCCAAACAGGAAAAAAACACAAATAAACAACAAACAAACAAACACCTGCACAGACAGGAGTGTGACTACCATTATACATTAACTTGCTGGATTTATAAACTTTGAAGCAAGTGACACATGAGGATAGGAAGGAAGTGAAGACAATAAAATATCTGCAATTTGAATACATTTGCATTTATTTCCTGATAATATTAAATGCTGTCTAATATCCCTCGGCCTTACACACTAAGCCAATTAAAACCAAAGGTCCTAGAAACCCTATTTATAGAAGCAATCAGAATCTTTTCATAGAAGCAAAAACTAGTCACGTGAATAAATGTTTGCAAGTTCAGTCAGACCATGTGTCACTTATATTTACAAGCTGTTCACAAAGAGCACTGTGCAGATCTTATGTTTAATATTTTCTCCATTTCTTTCTCCAGCTCTCTAATAAGGCAAAGGTGATTCTTTTAGCTAGTATGAATTTGTGGGTATCAATTGAAATGACAGACAGTCCAGGTACAAGCATGACCTATAGTATGCTTCCAAAATTTGGGTAGCAATTCTTCTACAAAATTATAAGATGCATTTGTTAAAAGATCATTTTTGTGCTGTGCGTCATCCCACTAATTATTTATATCCTGCAAAAAATCTGCTTAAAGTAGCTGACTATCTGTTCAGTTGTTCAAATATGATATTTAAAATATCCAGAAAGGTTATTTATAGCTCTTGTATTGCTCTAATTAAAATAAACCCTAACAATTACATTAATTAATAACAGTATTTTGTGTGTGTATGCCTATAGTGAATATAGAGTGTAATTTGTTTGAACTGTTTTTTCTGATGGAATGATATTGTTACTTGGAGGACATTAGTAGTTGGCTTGATTTAACTGAACAAAGGAAACTATGTCAATAGCTTTGGGAAAAAAAACCTTCTAATCAGAAATAAGCAAGCATTTTAACAAGCTTGTCTATGTACTGAGAAAAAAAAAAAAGAAAAAAGAAAAAAGAAAAAAAAGGAGAAAAGGCATAAAATAACTGTTGATGTCAGATGAAGACATAAAAAAATAAAATACATTATCATTCTGGAATACTGAAAGTTTAAAATATTCTGAGAATCCCATCTCTTCTGTTATATGTCAAGCTAAAAAGCACTTAATTATCATGGATATGTACGTCAGAATACCATACTGTGACAAGAGACAGGATATTTCTGATTCCATTTCATGACATGGGAGACAATGTTCTTACATCTTTTCTGTTGGTGAATATATTAAGCCATCATATTTTTTCCCATGTCTTTCCACTAAAGTGATAGCATCTAGTTTTTCAAAGCTTGGCTTTTAGGTGATCTTACTTGGTTTTTCTTATTGAAAAAAAAACAAAAAAACACATTTCTGGTAACAGGATCTTTTAGATTAACATGAGCTCAACTACTAACTGGTTGTGTAATTCTATGTGTATCACTCTACTTCTCTATTTTTCCTTCTGACTTTGATCTCTTCTTTTAATTTATATTATAACCTCCTCAAGACAGGACCACAGACAGCTTCTGAACTTCTGTGCAGAATGGCAGGGACAATATAGTACATCATTTCAGTTTATTGCAACATCAATGCAAAAGGGTTTTACAGTAAAAAATGGTTTTACTTTTAAAAGTGTTCATACAAATGCTATTCTTTTTAAGTTAGTTTCTAAACAGTGCTTTTGGCTGAAAGATTTTAGGTTCCCAATATGTATCAGGAGCAATATTCTCATTAAGAACTTCCCTTCAGGTTGCCTTCATTCTGCATTCAGTTGGGAGATCCAACATAAATACTTTATCATTGCTATTGAGTCACTGAGCCACATTAATTACTCAAGCCAAAGCCAAATCTTCTGTGGTAGTTAGGATTACAAACAATCTAAGCATCATCCTCTGGAGCAACTAAACAGGCAAGGAACACACAGGAAAGTGATACGTAACAATTGCCTTTGAATATTAAACAAGGCAGGTCAGTAGAAGGTCAAAAATCTTTCAGACGGAAGCAAAAACCACAGACTCAAAATCAGGATTGCCATTAAGTTAAAGGAGGCCTGCAAAGATTACAGGAGGAGGAAAGGCAAGTGCATTCTTTCAAAAACTGGTAGTTCCATCATCCTTTCTGACTCAGACAACACATAAGCAATTAAGAGAGGGTTCAGCAGGTCCATTTTAAGACTTCTAGGTTATCTAAAGCTAGGAACATGGCTTGCACTAGTTTTTGTTTTCTGTCAACAAACTGAAATCCCAAGAAGATATGAATTTGTCCTTACATAGATGAAGTAGTCTGCAGGAAGTCATATAGTCTGCTGCAGGCATCTGGTTTGAAGTACTGAATTTGGGAGACCTGACTCTATAAGCTTTTTATATTTTAAATGAGAGAGGAAAATTAGAGGGTTAAAAAGAGCAGGGAGGTAGCTTTGATTCTCTGAAGCTCCCTCTGAAGGAATCTGCCTTGATCCAACTCCAATTTGCAAATAATTTTCACAGTTTACTTGATCTGCATAAGGGCACATATAATAGTGTCAATTCCCCATTAGATATCAGAGCAGGTGGAAAGTACAAAAGATCATGGGCATTTTTTAAAAACACCAGTCTCTATATGGAAGTGTTTCCATTTTTTTTTTTCCCTTGCAAGTGTGTTAAAAAGATGCAATGGCATGCCTCTCTCTTGTTACATGAAGTTTTACAGCTTGACCTTTTAACAACTTTCAAGAGCCATTAGCAACACAAGAGTAAACAACTGTAGCCTTAATTAATAAAACTTTCACCTTCCTTTTATGTCCTTCAAAAGTGATTATACATTTTCGGAGTTTATCCACCCATTGTAGATATTTATACCAGTGCTCCCTTGTATTGCAATCAATGGGCCTCACAAGATTCTACCATAAGACTGGTGGCTGTATTTTCAGCAAGACAAGGTTAAAACATTGAAATAAAACAAGAACTTTTAAGAATTCAAGCAGGATACAAGAAGAAAATAGGGACAGATTTTCATTTGCTACGGTTGTAATATGGTCTACTTCACTAAGGTATTTAACTTACAGTTTAACTTAGAAGGAGTTTAACTAGGACTTTGTAAAAATGCAAGTTAAACATCTTTAAATGAACTGTTTGACCAACCTTTAATTTCAGGTAAAAAGGAAGGTGAAGAAAGGAATAGATAGAAAATAGAAGGAAAACAAGCAAGGAAATAAAAATACTGGGTTAGTTACTACAAGTGGAAATAGTGATGGCAGTGATTAAAAATGTATTGCAGTGTCTTACAGAAAGATAGGAAGCTAAATTTTATCTGAATATTGTAAATAAATCCTGGGCTGCCACTATTATGTATTACTATCCCAGCAGAGGAAACAATCAACAAGAAACATGAGCGTCATGAGAAGAGAGGGGGAGAAGGGAAAAATACCATTTTAGAAATAAGACTGTCAATACAGCAGAAAATTGGTTCACATACTTTTTCCTCCTCCTGTCTCTATGAAATCTTGTCTGCAGGCATTTCACAGAGTCACAGAATTGTCTACATTGAAAGAGACCTCAAGATCATCGAGTCCAACCTCTGACCTAACACTAACAAGTCCTCCACTAAACCATATCACTAAGTTCAACATCTAAACATCTTTTAAAGACCTCCAGGGATGGTGACAACCACTTCCCTGGGCAGCCCATTCCAATGGCTAACAACCCTCTCAGTAAAGAAGTTCTTCCTAATATCCAACCTAAAATACCCCTGGTGCAACTTTAGCCCTTTCCCCCTCGTCCTGTCACCAGGCATGTGGGAGAATAGACCAATCCCCACCTCACTACAGACTCCTTTAATGTACTCAGGTCGCCCCTGAGCCTCCTCTTCTCCAGGCTGAACAAACTCCCTCAACTGCTCCTCGTAGGACTTGTTCTCCAGACTCCTCACCAGCTTTGTTGCCCTTCTCTGGACTCGCTCGAGCACCTTGATGTCCTTCTTGTAGCAAGGGGTCCAAAACTGAACACAGTACTCGAGGTGCAGCCGCACCAGAGTCAAGTACAGGGGGACAATCACTTCCCTAGACCTGCTGGCCACACTGCTTCTTATACAAGCCAGGATGCTGTTGGCCTTCTTGGCCACCTGAGCACACTGCTGGCTCATATTCAGCCGACTATCAACCAATACTCCCAGGTCCTTCTCTGCCAGGCAGAGGACAGATTTCCAAGATTCCTTCGGGGTAAAGGAAACATATAATGATGGTGGAAGGATACTCTTCATACACTCTTACTCATACAGTGTACTCTTACTCATACACTGCTTATATATCTATCTGATAGTATATTTTTTCTGCCATTCTTAATTTACATGAGGCTCAAATAAAAATCATAGCTCTGTGCAACACAAATATAAGGCAATCTCTTTCTGAAATTGTTGCATCTTTGTAAGTAAGTCAAAGAAGAGAAATCAGAAATATAAGGAGGGAAAGTGACCTGCCAGAATTCATTCAAGACCACGAGTTTCTGCCAAGCCCACTGACACATCCTGTGAGATCAAGGATAAAATCTTGGCCTTTCCTTAAGCAAAGGGAAAAATCGTTTTGGGAATAGTCATCCCCAAGGAGTCTGCATGCAGCAGAGACAGGATCCCTTCTCAGAGCCCCAGTGAAAGCTTCTGAATCCTTTCCGATGTCTTTGGAGGAACCAAGTACTCTGGCTGCCTACTTGCATGGGTAACAAATAAACAGCAGATGCATGTGGAGAAAAATGTGGAAACCTCTTCTTTAAACAGCCATTAATGGTTTGTGGCTTAACTAAAAATAACAATGGCTGGAAAGACAATGTGAATTTGTTTTTCTTTATGGGTTCAGATTATGTTGTTCAGTGACCAAGACATTTCATGAGATTCAGTCCAAAGAGGTTCAAATTTCACTGTCTGGGGAGGAGAGCTTGGTTATATATCCTGGGGAAACCTGTTAGAAGGAAGTTGGCTTTTATAAAGCCCACGTCAATACACTTCACTCCCAGACTCCCACATAACAGAAAAAAGAACTAAGACATCACTCAGCCCATCTGCCTTCCTCTACCTCTTAAACATCCTTCCCTTGTGTTTTAACAGTAAATATTTCATTTGGTTAACAGCTAAACAACTTTAATGAACAAGGGAAAAAAGGGGAAAAAGGAAAAAAAGAGGATTTGTTTTTGTAAAATTTAAAGAATACACAAACCAAAACCAACAACAAATAAATAAAACCAAAAAAAAGCACTCAAGTACAGATATACTATAAAGAAAGAAGCATGCATTCTAGTAATACAATTTTCAGTACTCAACACCCTCTAAGAACAGCATGTGATGTGGCAAAGGTTTATTACTTCAGCACCTTGTCACTGAAATATATACCCATTTTCAGCCACACAGAAGGCCACTGACCACTCTCTGTTTTTCTGATTTGTCTTATGTAACATTTGGTATTCTTATTACACTTAATATGCTGTGCAGTGAATGTATACAAAGTCATTTGTTATCTCTGTTTCCTATTAGTGGAGGATTTATGTCACTGTGTTAGAATGCTATTGCAATGAGTAAACTTATCACCACCCTAAAAACAAAACAACAGGAAGAATAGGAAGAAAAGGAAAAGAAAATCCAGATGCATATTCAGAGAGAGAAAAGTTCTAAAGGTTCCTTAAAAAAAAAAAAAAAAAAAAAAAAGAGTATATTTTGGCCATGTATGTATTTCTTGGCTACTCAATGTCCCAAGTGCAAAATGTAACGACTTTGGCCCAAAAGAGCAGAATTATTGAAAGAGCCACTGACATTTCCAATAGCAGAGATGCGCTTCAAAGAAAATCCAGAGTGAAAAAAAATGAACATTTGCCCCGCTGTGCTCAGGAGAAAGCAGCAGAACATACTGATACCCAGTTAAACCTGCCATCTTCTTTAATGTAATCCAAGTGCAGCACAAAATTTTCATTATCCTTATAAATATCACTTCCTATGTGGAATATCACACAAGTAAAAAGTTCAGAAAATGTCCTTTTGTCTCTTTTTTTTTTTTTTTTTTAATCTCCTTAAAACAAACAAACACTTGGCAGAGAATAAGGTTCATAGGTTCATACCAATCTCAATAGAGAGACAAATACAGTCACTTTTGTGAAACATTGGCCTATACCAACAGGAATGAACAGAAGAATGACGAAACCTAATTCAAGACTATTTCTGCTAAAGAAGATCAAGAGTTGAACATTTAAGAAAACAAAGTTTCTGGTACTAGAAAAAAATCATAAAGCAGTCATGGAAAATTGCAAATCAGATCTGTCTCATAGTAAGAACAGAAGATGACTCAATCTCTATGAAATAAAACAATAAAACTTTCGCTATCCCTCCAAAATGAGGCCAAAATCAAAGAAATTTGTTAATTTATTCCTTGAAATCTTACTGTGAATGTTGATTCCCACTATTCTTCTAAGGCTCAGCTGGCCTGGAAGAAGAGCTAAAATATCACGGGACATATGGCAGTAGCTCCAGTTTCTTCATAAGTAGTGGTTTGATATTTCCTAAAGTCCTGTAACTTTCAGAGTTATTCCTCTGACACAATCTGAAACATGATTTCAAACAAAGATAGTCAATTAGCAATGCTGAGATTCACACAGGGCTCAGTCCAAGCCCATTAGAGACCTCCCAAGTTTTTTGTTACTTAACACACCAGGCTCCACACGCGGGGTCATGTGAACGGTTACATCCCCACACCGGGGCATTTGCAAAGGGCGTGCTAGGCATGCTGGTATGACTCTGAAGCCAAGGACTTCTGCGAGGGAGCATGCCTTCCAGAATGCACTTCTTACTTACTTCTTCCTGTGGTGCAAAGTCCTGGCCACTGATCTCTGCAAGCTCATGTCCCAGTGCAACAGGCCATTTAGCTGGGTGTGGCATGCGTTGCTCCAGAGGCAACAGGAAGCCATGACATGGAAGGGTTGGATGTAAGGGTGGCCGTATGAGTAAGTTTCTGTATAAAGCATGTGACTTATCAGGTACAGTACTAGTGGCAATAGGAAACCTTATCAAAAATGTTAATAGAAATGTGATAGAAAATACAGAAAGTTTTTAATAGGGCAGGGAGATAGTACACTGATGCACACTTTGTCAAACAAGGCAATCCTAAAGCCACACAGAAGTAATTATGAGAAAGGTCTTAGTACAGAAGGAATGAAAGTTGGCATGTTTACCAGCAGCAAACAAAATCTTGACTTTATTGAGGCTCTCCCTGTTAGTATAATAACAGACTGAGCTGTAAGAATAGGCCACATAATAATGAGTTTTTTGATAATGTTTTTCAGCACAAATATTTCACAGTAGCTTCATTTGCTGCCTAACACTACAAGGGAAGTCATAAATACTAGTTAGAAATATATAGGTCTTTATGGACTCATAATGTATTTGTTACTATCACAACTAGGATTAAGCTGTATAGAGTTAGACCTGCAGGCTAAATAATAGCAGGTTTAATTAATTTGTTAAAGCCATATAAAGTATTCAGCTTTCTAAGTACAACAATCTATTCATCTCTGTTGACTGAATAGCAATAATTGCCTAACAGCAAATTTAGCTGTGAGACAATGAAAGCATTCAAATAGCAAAAATTAGGTGTAGCAATTAGTTAATATGGTAAAGCTAATAAAGCAAGTGTTCACAGCATGAAAAGAAAATGAAAAAAAAAAGTGATAGAAACCAGTATATATATTTTTATTAAAATAATAAAAGATATGTATAATTCCACTTGATAAATAAACATTTTGTCTCTCAAAACAACTTCCTTCTCCCTCCAGAACAACACATAGCCTAATAGCTGGTATCCAGGAAAAGCTCTAAGTCTGCTCTCTACACTTTTCCAGGAAACTAACAATGGAATTGACTTTAGTTTTTGGAGGTTTTCATCTTAAGTAGGAGAAATGGCGTACTTGACCAGACTGCATTCCATCTCTGTGACCAGACCAGCTGTTTTGGCATGAACTTTAACATCTTTTCTTTTGTATTTCACTTGCAAGGAATGTGCACTATCCATATGTATATTATTTATTTATTGTTTAGTAGGTTCCACAAAGAAATTTGTTGGAAGGGAAGAAATTGGACTATTGTCTTCACAGAGTCAGGTTAGTAGGTTAGTGCTCTTCACTGTATGTCAATTTGAATATTAGATGTACAAGTTTAGATCATGTATACAAAACATTATTTTAAATAGTAAACAGCAGTTATGAATGCAGTGGGTAATAAAATTATAACATGCGGTAACACTGACAGAAGATCCCAGACCTCTTACAAAACTTGAATTTCATCTTAGTACATGGCCTGCAGAAGAACAAACAGCACAGAGAACACATCATTCAATAAGCATCTCCAGGTTAAAAGAGAGTAGCTGTTTCATACCACATAGCAAATAACACTCAATCTTGGGGATAAGAATAAAAGTGAATGCTCAAACCAAACAAAGGTGCAGATGGTAGGTCAAGCACCAAAGTCATAGGTTTAGGTTTTACACCCCTGTGTACAGGCTCCAAAGCAGTCTGAATCTTCAAACTCTAGTGACCTGACCTCTGTTTAACTTTTCACCTAAAAGATAATACCTCCAACAGCACAAAACAATAAGACCTTTTTTTCTGGCTGTACTGACTTAGGAGAGGGTCACCCTCTGAATCATCAGCCAAACTGCAGCAGCAGCTGGGTGTGCCTGGGTGATGATCCAGCTCCAATTAACTCCACAGCCCTGAGATTTGGCAGGATCTTGTGCAAACCAGAGCAGCTGCAAAACTTAGGTGGAGTGGTGTCTTAAGCTGCCTGTAATGAACATTAATTTGTTAAATGTGGAAAAATATACTGTGCAATATTTACAGTTAAAAATATAAAAAAGATACGTCTTTGTGATGAACACTGATTAGATGGCGAAATGTTTAGGAAATCATGTATGCTACAAATAAGCAAAATCAACTTTTAAAAACAACATGTTAAAAGGAAAATTCTTTCTGTTAATGGATCAATTTTAGCTAATGTTTTGACATCTAGAAATTTACTTATTTGTTCTCTTTTATTGTCTGGCATTATAAGAGTTTCAATGGGTGTGTAACATGAAGGCCAAAATGTTTATCTGTATGCTGACAATGCAAAAGATTATCAACAAGCATAACCGCAGACAGACGAGTTTAAAATGTTTTAACCTAAGTATGTGGACACGGACTTATATTTCACTGGCATGATCTGTAACCATTAAAGAATATCTCATGCTTCTAAAACGCAAATGAAAAGTGGAATCCTCAGAAAGTTAGAGGTGTTGTTATTTGGAAAGTGTCTTTTAGTCTTTTAATATTGTATTCTAGTAAAGCAAAGCCCATTCATCACCCCTGAAAAAATGTCATACCCTTAAGAGCCCTTTTTAACCATCCTATGGAAACAATAATGTCAGAGACATAGAATATTTGTTATTGTTCACTGCTCCTTTGTAAGTGAGAATTAGACCAAAAATAGCATGGTAAATCTCCATAACTACGAAGCACTGAGAACCTACAAAAATCGTGAAGTATGTTTGTAATTTCTCCATGACAGGGTAGGGAAAAAAAAGAAAAAGACTAACAAACAAAGATAAAAATCCAAAAGAAGCTAGGAAGTCTACAGTTGCACACTTAACTGCATTGCAAATATGTTCTGTATCTATGTGAGGAACTTGTTTAAATCTTAACCAACACTGAATGATTTAATGGCCATGTGAGTTTGCTCTGTCAAGCACATATTACTGACCCAAGCCCTGGTGATATAATCAATATAATATCCCCCATAGAAAGACAGAATCTAATCATCACCTGCCAATTCTCACTGATAGTCACAATACTTGCTAATTAGCTATACAGAAAAGGTCAAGGAAGGAGGCACCGGAAATGAGATTCCTGTGGTGAAGTCCTACGTACAACTCAGTTTGACCAAAACAACTTACATCTGGACAAAATTAGCACTCATACTGCAGATTCTTTGAACTCTGAGATAGTGGCCAAAGTGGCTTGGATGCAAATACATGTATGTGTATATATAAACACACACAAGACTCAAAAATACTTCCGACTAAGTTTTCCATAGGGCTGGTCACCAAGACATATGCGTATCTGTGTCACATCTGTTAATGTTACACTCAGTACTTCAACCATAAGCAGAGAAAAAACAAATAACAAGATTAAGTGGAAGATGCATACGTGGAAAAGAAGAAAAAAGATGCTATCTTTGAGGGCACATTAAATGGTAAAGAGTACTAAGCTCTTTGATGTACAACACACAGCTAAGACTTGTAATGTTCAGTACAAGAGTCTAAAAATGTAAAGAATCTCATTATACCAGGTTAAACATTTAAATTCCGACATAGAAAATGATTCTGTTTCTAGTTTTCCTCAGTGTTTGGAGTTCTGTTAACTCTTCTATCACCATTCTGACTCAGTAGAAATTACCATGATAGCATGTATCAAGTGAGAGAAAAAATTTATGTAAGCACTCAAAGCAGATTTCCACTATTTCCAGTAATATTCTCTCAATGATATAAAAAAAGTCTGTTTGACAAGGCGTAGAACTTTAAATCCTAAATATAAAAGACTCTGTCTCCAACAATAGTGGAATAAAACCAGAATGAAGTAACAGTAAAACTAGTACAGTAAAACTGGTATGGTTTCATAGCAATTCTATACAGTTTCTTAAATTCAAAATTTAGGTTTGCAACCAGCAAAAGACTTACTGTTAAAATGCTTGAACACATTTGTCTCTCCACATAAAAGTGTGTGGAGGAAGGACATATGTGACACATGCTCAGATTTCTTGTTTCCATACCCTTTCCTCAAAATATTCTTGCAAAATATGCCACCAACAGCATGATGCCAAGTGTCTTAAGGGTCACACTGGGTTTACTGCACAGGACTGCAGTGATTATATCATGGTGGCGTTGACATGCAGCCATGTCCAAACAGCTGCTAAAGAGATGACAGGATACCATCTGTCAGGAAAACCATGCCCAGCTGCTTTCTAATCTGAAGATTACTTTGCTGACATGATGCAGATGGCACAAAAAGCTTCATTACCAGGTTAGTTAACCAAGTAAAAAAATAAAAATTAAAAAAATCCAATGCTACAATTAGCAGAATCCTTTCTACAGATTAACAATGAAGCCTGGTGAAAATAGTATTCATACTATGGCACAGCAGAAGGCAGTACAATCCACCATACAGAAGATGAAAGCTAACTAAATGCTAAAAGATCTGACAGCGTCTGCTGTGAGGCTGCTGGCATTCTCTGCCAGAATAATTTGTTCTTATAAACAAATCAGGTCTGGCCTCTAAGCTTTATCATCCTGTTCCCCAGGATGATAAGGAGATGCAGGAGCCTACCTTGGACCTCTGAGTAAGGCAACTGGATCCCTGCCAGCCAAGACCTCTGGATTTAGCCCATGGGGCAAAGTTAATTCTAAAGGCGAAAAGCTCTCCCCCTAAAATGCAAGAGAAAATAGCTGCTTTCTTCACACAGGTGAGCAAGGAAAATTTTTTGTTGGTTTCTGAAACATCAGCTTTTTCAGTTTTATTGTTGAACAGGCTTTGAGTTTCTTCATCATTGGCTATTAAGGAAAGTGGTAACACCTCCACGGACTTCAAAGAGCACAGTTAGCTAATGTTAAGAAGCCCACTGCTTTTCCTTCTGTTGCTTCCAAGAAAAAAATAAATGTTGTTGTAAGCAAAAAGATGCTGAAGTATACCTTTTAATGTGTTTATGGTCTTACATTACCACAATCTTGTTTTCTTTGTGATTCACATTGGATGTCTGCTGATTGGGATAAATTATATAGATTTCATTGCTATAACATTCAAAGTATGAGTGGAATCCTGCATCTAAAAAGTTTAGCAATACAACTCACTTTGAGTAAGATTTGTTCTGTCAAGCCACAAGTGTTTGAGAGCCTCACCCTCTATTAACTTTTAGGAAAAAAGACAATGTCATTTCATAATATAGGCATATGGTATATTATATTTCATAGATATGTATGTTTTGCAGTCTCTGCCAAAACTCATAAGAAAAAACAACAACAACAACAACAACAACAAAACATAGGCAGCAATACTGAATGCTGAAAAGGAACTTTGTTTTAATCATGTAGTTAGTTTATAATTAGCAAACGCAGTAATTCCATTTAAGGTTACAAAATGAAGATGCAGAACTCATAAAGAGTGTAGCTAGTAAAGAAGCTGGATGAGTAATGTCTTCCTTTCATGTGTTTTCTCTTTTATAAAGAAAAGATTTTAAATAATGGAATACAGGGACAGTATCAAAAGACTTGTTCTGCAGTCATTCATTTTTTAGAATGCTTTCTCTAAAAGTTATTTTTGGTAGAATTATATGAAATTTAATTGAGTAAATTGTAATCTCTCTCCCCAAATACTCTGTTTAAACAACTTGTGTTTAAACAACATTTATAGTTACCATAATACTTGGCAAATTTATAAGTGTCTTTATTTTCTTAGTATATCTGTGATGTAGCTCCCTTGATGGAAAATTACAGACAGAGGACTAAGGTACTTTCTCAAAGCATCACAGAAACTGTTAAGTAATAGGGAGGTGAACCTCCATCTGCAGGAGGCATCACAACTGCTCGGTGAGCCTTCTGCCAAAACATATCCTGGCAGAACTGGCAGAAATATAATTTTGCTTCCTTAATCATTAAAACCTGGACCAGGGTGTGTAATAAATTTAGAAAAGCAGAGAGGGTACTGTATCATGTTTATGAGGGTGTCCAAAGGAATAATGTAGGCTCTCTTGAACTTGGACAATTGGGATGACTTCTCTGTGCTTTAGTTTACCTAGCTGATAATATCCCCTGTAAAGCTTTTGATACTTCTTTCTCTACAAATATTACTAAAATGCTAAGTATTGTTGTTGTTACCATCTAAGCTTTGGACTCAGCAGAGACTCTGAATATCTTACAAACAACAACTGTGTAGAAATTCTTTACAAACTTTTGTAGTGCATCTTGGGTAAATCACACTAAATATAATGACTTGGATCAACCTTCTTTCTAGAAAATGAAAAAAAAAAAGTTTATTGGGGGAAAATACATTTTATATTTTCCAAAACTGTGTTTTCCTTTTGAAGGTAACTATGAAATTGTTAAACATATAATAAACTCTTCACTATATTTTTCACAAAAGCTAGAACTATTGCTTCATTCAAATATTAAAAGCATGTTGTTAGTGTTCCCCTCAGTGAAAGCCCTCCTTTCTTTTCTAATACTGCTGTACTACTAACAAAATCTACCAAGAGTGAGAAACCACACTGCCCACCCAGCACTCATTTCAGCAAAGTCCAGACAGCACTGGTTGCTGTCCCTACAATATCCCAAACACAGGAGTGAAAAGCTGCCAGTAGCCATTCCATTTTTATTTTATTTTTTTCCTCTGCATTTTACAAAGAAGAAGCAGCAGCTCCAAGAACTCTCTGGCAGGGTGCTGTACATGCTGACTTGGAAACTCATATCTGATTCTAATCCAAACCAGCAGGCTGTAAAGAAAGCCATAGTCTCTCAAGTGCAGCAAACCTTTCTCCCTCACCAGTAGTCTAGAGACATTGTATTGTCAAAGATTTTATTGTCCCAGCAGGTGAGGGGTTAGCTACCTCCTAGATACCAGCATTTTCACTTACAATCCAGACATGACACATTTTTTTCTTTTTTTAAAGGGGCAATTTTCTGTTAAATGGTCTGAAAAACATTCTGTACAGTTTAAGAACTATATCAAGACATTTAGACAGCAGGGGATCAGTATGACAGAGCAGGAGTACATCTACACTTATAGCTGTATCTATTGAAAATTTCCTCCTAGAGAACAGAACATTATGCACATAAGTGCTTAAGTTGTATTTGACTCTAATCCTTTAATTAAAGCAACTATGAATCCTTCAGACTACTGCAGCCATCCACTAAATCAACTTCGAATACATGCACAATGAGATTAGCTCTGTGTCAGTAGGTGCCTGTTTGTACCATCTTCTCCTTCCACACTTTGCATTACTGTTGAGTAGTTTATCCTTACAAAAGGTTATATTGATATTCTAAATATCATGTTGATAATATTTTCTATATATCTCTGCACTTACCAGTCAACAAGATAGAGATATGACAGGAGATACCTTCTAAGAGTATAGTTTTATGTCATTATGTTCTGATGCTTGTTATTTTTAAAAGCATTAGCCCATCTGAAAATGCAACATGTGTACCTTGTTGTATTTCTAGTGTAACGGCCCTTCTTGACCTAGAAGCGTTTGATTATTGGAGGGAAAACTTGGTGTTTTCCCAGAGTACAAGAGAAGATTGAGTTAACAAAAACAGTGCTGCTTAAATGTCTGAACACTCTCCACATGGAAGCCCTGGGTAGTAGTCTCTCCCCTTTCCTACCTTCCTATGAGTAACTTCAAGTCTAACAACCAAATTCAGAATTGCAGGCCTAATTTGGCGTTTCCTCTTGTTACAGTGCTTTTTAGAGGTGCACTTGATTCTGGGTTCTGGGGACCTGTCCATTTCTAAAGAATTAAACTGTATAGAAGACACACAATGTTATCCGAACTAAGGCTTTTAGAGTAACTATGGTGGTTTCGGACAGCCAGATAAATATGTTTCTCCTAGGTTCCTAATATTTTAATCATGGAAATATTAAGTGATTTTACAGCTGGAATCTCACCAGAAAGCAAATACTGTATACACTCAACACATTAAGTATTCATCATTCCTTTTAGGAGTAACTGATAAAAAATGCTAACAGGCAAGTGGATTTGGCATATGTGTGAGGGAAAGGCTGACCTTCACGAAAAAAATGTGTTTGATGGAAAAAAAGCTAGTGTGTTTACAACCTGCACTGGGAATGCAGATCCGGCAGCCTTTCTACATCACTAATGTTTTAACCAGACTCACTACCTTACACCTCTACTAGCCAAACTCACCTCATTATTATTAGTTCTCTGTGGCCTTTATTGTTCCTTATCAGCATAAGAAATCACACCAATTCAGCATGACAAATGCACCCAGCTTCTGGTTCTGCTGTGCTTACCCCAGGACTGACAGCATGGAGGGGTGAGTCCAAGTAAAATGTTAATGTTGAATCTCAAATAAAAACATAAAACCCAACTACAAACTGCCAAAAAAAGGTCCTTGCCTTAGCCAGAATCTCTCACATCCTTCCTGTCCTTCTGCCAAAGAATTATCACTGCTCAATAGGTGATGAGGCTCATACTGGCTTGTTCTTTCAAAATCCTTCATCATCATCAGTTGTTTAATCATTCCTCTGCATCTCTGTGGTGATAGCATTAATTCAGAACAATGCTTGCCTAAAATGTTACTTACAGGTGCAGTAACATTTACTTTCACATAAATATATTTTGTGTATATGTGAATTAGGTTGGCTAAATGCACCTTGTAGTATTTATCTTCAAATCCTGGCAGATGTGAGTTGGCTCAGTTCTTGGTGAGGAGGCAACCAATGCGCTATTTTCAGAGATGAAGAAGCCATATTCAAGCAGTTGGTAAATACAAGCCCTTTTAAGATAAATTCACCTAACCAAGTTATTTATTTCTTGTTATATGTCCGTAAGTTTTATGCAATGTGTAATCTAATTTTAGAAACGATAAATATTAGAGATATAGCTTATTCCAGAATCTTGTTGCGTGGTAGCATTACTTAGTTATTAGTGGCTTTTTGTAAAAATGAAGGCCTTTGAGATAATACCGAAGTACCAAAACTACAGCTGTTATAATCAGAAATAATTATTTTCATGAATTCTGTTGTTCATAATACTTTTTTTTTTTCTTGTTGACCTGGTAACTGGAGGAAGTAACTTTCTTTTGTATGTATAGACCACGCTGGCTGTAGGAGAGTTTTCTAGTTCTAGACAAATTACTTTTGATAACCATGTTTACGGTTGACAAGGACAAATAACACAAAATCATGTTATTTCTATTTATATTTCTCAAGCTGAAAATGTGATAGATTTTCTTAATTTATTGTACATGGTACAGAAGAACTTATTCAATATGAAGCGAAGTGAGCCTACTTATTAACTGAATAATGTAAATACACTGGGTAGGATTAATAAAAAAAAAAAAAAAAAAAAAAAGAAAGATAATCCTTCTCATTTCAGGAAGGATTATGAAATCCATAGGATTTAATGAACTCCAGTTTAAGCTAGGGTGCAAAATTTCTATTTCTTCCTTTAGTACATTTTTTCTTAACCTATTAGCAACTGTTCTTTAAATATGCTGCCCTCTCCTGCCTTGTGTCAACTGCATCTTTCTTCATCCTCAAAGCCCTGCTGCTGCATCCACACCATCCTCTGCTTTCTTCCTCTTCCTTTGAGGTGCTGCTGTTAGCTGCAGCTGCACTCAAAGCCCTTGCCTAATGCTCCCAGAGAGCTTACAAGTCTGGACCCTGTTTCACAGTATGCCCCTCTTCCAATATTGAAAATGAACTGGCACACTTTTACAAATGTCTGTGCAGGAGTTCAATTTTCATGTTCATTTAATATTAATGACCACAACAGCTCAAGCTACAGCAAGCAGAGATTAAAGGTGACCAGACACTGGAGAATGTCCTAATTCACAGAAAATGTCCTAATGCACAAAATCAAGTTATAAAACCATGGAACCAATAGAATTATCCTGGCAAAACTTATTGGAAGTAACTATGAAGTTATATTTCAATTTGCATTTTTCCTTTATGGTTTATAGAGTTCATTCAAATAGTTCAAGTTGTATTTTCTTTGGGCATACCGTGTTACTCTGTTTAAATTTCTGGCTCAGCTAAAGTCAGGGTAAGAACATGGGACATCACTAGAGGGATTCCAGAAATTTAAGTAGACAGGAAACTGAACTCAGCACAGTAGGAGATATTGGGAAAAAAAAAAAAAAAAAAAAAAAGAAAGAAAAGCTGAATGAAAAAAGTGGAAAATGCCAGGCTTGTAATGCTATGCACCACAACACAAAATGATGGCATCACTCATAGATGGCACACATCCCAGACCTGTATCAGGAAATATGCAGTTTTGTACAAGCAACTAAAAAGTGAATTTTGGTGCCACAGTTTGCTCATTAAGTATCTCTGTCATATTTCCACTTAAGTTGGTGGCAAAACACTTCTGATTTTTCTGATTTTATGAATCTAAGATGGCAGTTTTTAGATTTGCTCATTTTCACTTTGAAATAGGATTCATATTAGAGTCAAAAATTATGACTGTTTGTACATTTCATAGGAAAGGTTTAATTTGTAAGATTGTAAAGATACTTATCTAAACTTTCCATTTTTGAATGAACATTCCACACAGACCTAGCATAGACTGTATGGAGATACCATAAAAATGGGTTAACTGTTATAGCACATATAATATAAAAATATATGCAATACATGGCATATGCAGAAATTTATAGAATATATTTATATTACTTGTTTCTAATCTATGGAAAATATATAATTCATCAGTATCAAAAAACAACACCGTGTCCTCCAACAGAACTAGTGGAGATAGAACAGTTTTCATAACAAAATGTTACAGGTTATAGATTGCTGCTAAAAGGCAAGAAATGCATGATTTATTATACCATTCACACAGAAGCTAATGTAATGGACCAAATCAAAGTGGAGAAGTAGAATTGGGAAGGATCTGAATGTCATTATACCATCCTGCTGAGCTGAAGAAGGATCAATATATGCTTTCAATGTTTTTTGTTTGTTTTGTTTTGTTTTTGTTTTTCTGATAAATGTGTAATTATCTGGGGACCATTACTTTCATTCTTCCAAAACCATCTGTTTCAGTCATCAACTGCTTGCCCAGTAAAAGTTTCTCCTATGTATCCCCATAGCAAATTATGTCAGTAACTTCCAGCCTTGTCCTTAGAGGATGTGGGGAACAACTGATAATTACTATGGAAATAACAGTTTGAAGACTATTATCAAGTTCTCTTCTCTCACTCTGAGGACTTCTCCTTTCCAGACTAAACAAACCATGTCATTTCTAGCTTTCCTTGCAGGTCTTATTTCCTTTCATACCTCTTATCACTCCTGTTGCTGTCCTCCAGACTTCCTTCACTTTGCTTACATCTTTGCTAAGTGTGTTGAATAAAACTGCACACGTCAGTCTGGAGTAAAATTGCCTCCTGCCATGAAATGGACATTTCCATGAATTTATCTGACACACTTATGTTGTTACTGATTCAGTTTGCAAATTATTATGCCTACCTCCAATTCTGCAATGCTGCTGCCCAATTATCTCCCATTTTTCATTTGGCCATTTCATTTCCTCTCCCTAATTGCACACAGAGACTTTGCAGTTCTCCTTATTGAATTTATTGATTTCAGATCACTTGTCAATTCAGTGAGATTATTTTGCACTCTGACCTTATCTTCCAAAAATCTTGTAAGTCCTCATAGCTTGGTGTCATGTTCAAATGTGGAAATTTTCTGACATCCAGTTTGCTGCTGAAAATATTTAATAAAAAGAGATTCCAGGCAGACAATCTGCAATCACTCTAAAGAAGTCTTTATTCAGTTTGACAGCAAAACAATTGTTTAAAAAGTATTTTCTACCCACCTAACATATTAATCTAGGGCTTTAATTCCATATTTTACTTTTATAAATTTGAAACGGGGTAGTGTTAAGTGAAAATTTAACAGATGCACTTCTGCACATTCAGAAAGTGTACTTCTTTCCTTCTTCACTGACTCTTTAACTAACAAGAAGAGTTTCTAGGCAAAAGTTAAGCTTTAGTGGGTTGATTATTAAAAACACACAATTTGAAATGTTTTTTTTTGCATGATTATGAAAGTTTCTATTTCAGTTTGCTTAAAAGCACTGCAACATACACACACACATAAAAGATGCAAGGGTCTCTGAACTAGTATTTATTTGCACTCTTGGTCAATTGATTTGTAGATCTTTCCTAAATTAAGTAGCTAATCAAATTTTTCTAGTAGTTTAATGCCAAAAATGACTACTCTATCAGTCTCATGTGGTCCATAGATTTTACAAAGG
This sequence comes from Netta rufina, assembly GCF_964035555.1. NCBI lineage: Eukaryota > Metazoa > Chordata > Aves > Anseriformes > Anatidae > Netta > Netta rufina. The sequence continues at coordinate 195,900,528 of NC_140123.1, forward strand.
TTACCCAATACTTTTGTTTTCAATTGCTTGAATGAAATTGTTTGGGCTAAAATTTTCCATTCTGGCTGTCTGCCTTGGGCTGAAACCCTGGAAATATTCAGCTACACATTTTTATTATTCTAAAAAAAAAAAAAAAAAAAAAAAAAGAGTCTAGGAAAAATGTATTATTTTGACCATGTTAATGTCAATGAATTTTCATAAAAAAAAGGCTTGAGCCTACCTTAAATGATAGACTCAAAATTTTATAAGTGTCCTTTTCTGTCCTGTGGAAAAAAAACATCAATTTATGCACAAAATGAACACCTTTGAGAAATGACTCTGCCTTTGTCCAGCAAACACAGAGAGGGCATATTCCAACCTGGAACGACTATCAGGCCAAGACATCAGACTAAAAAGAAAGGAACTCTTTTGAAATGAACCCTTCCCACAACCTCAGTCTTATATCCTTTCTGCTCTTCTGATATGAGGCTAGGCAGGATATAGAGGACACCCGTTCAATACAACTGGGAACACCAGGAAGGAAGTTGGCCTATGGTAACAAGTGCCTTCTCCAAGTTTAATCAACAAGGGTCATCTTACTGCTTTCATTCTTGAATGGAAGATGACTCAAAGACCTCAAAAATTGAATATAACATGATTTTTTATGAGTAGTAAGATGGCAGACAAAGGAGGCACTCAGAGTGCTTCACTATTGTGAGGTTTGTTCAGCTTTACTTTGAAAGCTTTACTAACACTGCAAATGTAAGCACTCAGAAAACTACCTGAATAAAATGCAATTTAACCTCTACGTTATTGTGAATTATAGTATTATGAATTATAACACTTTTCTTAATCACATCAGCATATTTTTCCAAAGAACTCCAATTAACTTATTCAGTACATAGAATATTGAATAACCTTGAAGTAATTCAATATTTTTTTCATCTTCATTCCTTGAGGATAGGAATTATGCAACCGCATCTGAACACAATATTTTAAATTCCTCTGGGGGCTTTCAGTGCTGCTTGGTAGTATGTGAGTGCCTTTAGAAATGTTAATTGAGTGTGTATTATAACATGTATGAATTAATGGACAAAGAATTGAGTTTAATAAAAATTGGGGTAAGCAATTGAAGAAACAAAGAAAAATATTTTTAGACTAATATTGTGTAGCACTTTGTATGCACATTTGCATTTTGCTTATTATCAAGCCTCAAGTTTAAAGATTTGGCACCTCTGCAATCAAACTGAGGCATCTCATATCTGATGAAAGAACCTTGTGACCAGCTGAAAATATTATTTAATTGGCTGGTTCAGCATTGTCAAAGAAAACTGCAACACAGAAAAGGAGAGACTCAGTTCCCTCAGAAACATTGAGCTGAAATTTTACTGCCTTCCGAGGCAGTAAAAAAAAAAAAAAAAGACAGTATTGATCCACAGCCAAGGATCGTATTTCAATTCCTGGTTAATTCCAAAGATGGAGGTAAGCCTGCAAAGAAATGACATGATAATTTCACAATACAAGATCACAAAGAAGCAGAGTTAAATTTGAGATGGATATTATCTAGCCTTTCAGTGATCCTTCAACTTGATCCTTCAACAATGTTCTCTTCACATGGCTGAGTTTTGGAAGAGTTTTGTAATGAGCGTGTTACCCACGCTCACTCAACAGTTCTATTTCCAGGCTGATGTGAAGGGGGAGCTCTGTGAATAGATGACCTGCTATACTAAAAGGCACCACATTTCACAAGCTCTTATGCTTTCTGATCTTTAATAATATAGTTTGTCAGTCTTTCACTTTTTATCCAACCTGGGGTCCTATCAGAAAATGCTGGTAAGCTCCCTCTGAGACCAGACCTTCCACAGCAACATTTAGGTCATGGGAATCTTTTCACTGACTTCAAGAGACTGTGGAGCAGATTTTAAAACAATGCCAAAACCGGTGTTTCTCTGAATTTCACAGGGCTACAAATGCTTCAGATCACTGTTCAGACAACATGCAACACATTGGTGTGTACACTGACTAGTGACAACACTGAGTTTCATCTGCAAGGCTGATGTTTATATATAGGACCTATTCACACTTCTCAAGAGAGATTCCATGCCTCAGAGCTAAGGTAACCGAGACCTTTGAAATAGACTGTAAATGCACGTAGTACACAAATAACACGGTGGTTCTGTTTCTTGCTAGAGGAAATTTTCAGTGTATTTACAATGTCCTTTGATGCTCCCTGTATATTTGCAAACAAGAGGCCACAGGACCTCTCAATGAAACTACAGTTTTAAATATATGTAAAACAAGCTGCTGGAAGAGTTTGGAAGAGTTTGAAATAAACAAACAGAAAGAGTTACACATACATTACCAAAACATGGCTTAGCTACATTTTAAAAGATCAACAGTGCAAGTTTTGGCTCCCACATGTTACAAAGGGTTGTTTAAATAGCTCTTCTTTAGTTATTTAAACTGAGAACACCACATCTCAACTGGAGATTAAGATATACACTGGCTGTGTGTTTCAGCACTTTTTAAACAAACCCCTACAAGCTATCCACGTTAGAATTAAACACACACAATTAGGAATGATTGCCCTTTCTTCTGCATACAATTTCTCTCATTTCTAGAGCAGAACTCAAACAGACTTTAACATGTGGATCTGAAATGTTCAGATTATTTTATCCTAAACAATGAGAAAGGAGTGTCTCAAGACATCTTTTGGTATTATATGCTCTAAATGGAAACAAATCTAGAGAGGAATCATCTTGACATGGTATTTATTGAAAATAAGAGTTGGTTTTGTAGAACAGGCTATGTGCTACATGTTAAGTGAGAACTGAAATAGATGCCAGCTTAACTGGGAAGTCTGGATATCTTGTTGGTAACCATTCATAATTAGAGGGCAGAAAGCTTGCTTGACATGATAAGCATGTAATCTCGAGCCAATCTCATCCTTGCTAACTCGAACAGATACTTTAGGTGAAAAATATTTTATGGTTGTCCCAAGCAACGGAAACAATGAGATTCTGTGCATTACCATATAGCATATGAAAAGAAAGGAAAACTGTATGGTCTTTAAACCATGTGCATATCTACAGCTTTTGTACTTCACACTGAAGACCACTTTCCACTCCACGCTATAATAGAAGAGTTTTTTAATTCCTCTGAGAGACACCAGGGTATGATGTATTAGCAGCAGTGACTGAAATAATCCTTCTGTGGAAATAAGCAAGATGTCACCAGCATCACCAAGAATGGCCTGTCAATGGCACGCAGAATAGAAATAATATGTTTCTGCAGACTTTGATCCATACATATCATAATTGAGGCGACAAACCACACCATATATATGAAGATAGGATTCTTTTTAAACTCCCCTTTATTTAAGGCCTATCACTTAAACTTTCTCTTTTCAAAGTCTACTCAAATCCAGGTCTTGATTATTTCTGGGCATTTTTGTGAAATCCATCTGAATTTCATAGGCATAGTGAAAACTTTGTTTTTCTGCAGATTTATTTCAGCTCATCCAGAAGGGCTGATGTTCATGCATGTAAAAGCTCCACTATAAATTAGGCTTTTTACACTGATTAATAAGGGTGTGTCATTTTGCATTCCATAAATATGAAACTATTTTTCAGAAAAAAAGAAAGCTCAAATTAATGCACGCTGTAAGTATTCCTTGGTAGGATCTCCAGTGTACCAATTGCAGGCAGCTTGCTCATCAGTGAACAAATTACCATTTTGATTAGCTTTTACAAACATTCATCTTTTACTGTCCGAAACATTTGAATGAGACTAGGCAACCCTTTCATCTAAATGAGTTGCTGTTGCACAGTGTCCCATTAGTTTATATAAACTTGCTGCTGTAAGCATCCATTACCACTGACTGGTTGTGACATATTGATTTTCAAGCTGGAACTACTTCCCTTGAGACTAGAAAGCATATGGCAGTTTGTTAGACCTGTTGGGTAAAACACGTTGATGTTTAAAAAGGCAAAAGATGGAAAAAGTAGGTGTGAGTGTAATTATTATTATTATTATTATTATTATTATTATTATTATTATTACAGTTCTGAAAACAATAATAATTCAGTCTTAGTAGCTGCCTTTTTAGACCAAATGATGTTGACTGGATTTATTACACAGCTAGTATAATAAACACTGGAGCTATAATCAATAGTGATACTATGTTAAAACTATTAGATTTTGAGCTACTAGAAAGTACTGAAAGGCAGCACCAGGGACTTTTGGTATTTGTGACTAAGATCATAATTAAACACCTGTTGTGCAGAGCCTGGCCAGACAGCTGGACAGCCATGCAAGCTGTAGTAGTCCTGTGAAATATTTAATGAGCTTTATGTTAGAACATAAAGAAAGCTGTTTTAGCTCACACCAAAGGTCTATACGGTGTCTACTCCCAAAATAGCTGTAAGGGAAGAATATGACGGAAATGATTTTTCAAATGAGATTCCATCTTTTCCCCACAAAATGTTTCCACGCATGTATAGATCATTATTTGGTGTGTCTCAATTTCTATCTTTAGCAGTGTAACAAGACAGACACTGAAACTTTTTTGGCTGAACATGTGAAATAAATTATAGTAAGTGGAAAATTTAAATACTTTGAAGAAGATTTCAACTGAGGCACTTAGAAGGGGTGTGCCAAACTCTTTTTACCTCCCAGCTTCTTAACACATTGATGAGACACAACTGCCTCACTGAACACACTCATAAACTCCTATGCTGAACAGTAAGTAGCGTTCTGTTCATGGCAGAAACACAAGAAAAAAAATATTAAAAGAATTGAGTGAATGCTCAGAAAACAGTATTTAAAAATTGTAGCCTAAAGGCAAAGATAATATAATTCAAACTGACAACCTTTTCATTGGCTCCATGAATGCAAGCTCCAATCTTTCAAGATATAAGTTTATTGGATCTTTATTACTTACTGAAAACAGTGGTTTTCTGCAGGTTTTAAAAACAGTTTAGACAACTATATACAAAGGGAGCCAAAGAAAGGAAGCAGAAATATAGCTTCAAGCAGAAAATATGAAAGACCTGTTCCTTTATTGTACACATCCATGGGCTGGCTGTATTCTGTAGTGGCTAAGTGCCACATAGTCCTAGCTCAGAAAACCATGTTATCAGATAACCTTTAGAAAATGTTAAGAAGTTTTGTTTCAGTAATGATTAAGGACAGCTAAATGGGTAAAGTGACCCCTGAAAGGAGCAGTAGCTTACATATGACTATATGGAATTGTTCCTTTTTCCGACCCTTCATTTAGATCTACAGCACAGAAGATTCTTACACTCAACTACTTTGCTTCTGTACTCATCTTTCTTCACAAATCTGCCTGGACCACATGCAATCCAATCTGTTCCCACTAATACTAATACTAATATTAATACTAATACTAATACTAATACTAATACTAATACTAATACTAATACTAAATCAGTATTTAGACAGAAGTCCATTTTTCACGCAAAGACTCATCCAAATCTTTTTACTTGTTTACAGCAGCTTATACTGGAAAATGGAATAAACTAACAGAAGAAAAACTGTGGCCTTGTCTTATGGATCTAAATAATAGATATAAATTAAAATTACATCTATTGGATGTGTATATGTATAAGTAGACCAGTGACAAATCGCTGGTCACAAATCAATATGCTTTAGGAAGTTCCGCTCCAGGAAGAGCTCATTACAAGTGCTCAGCTGAGAGACTCAACAGTAGCAAAAATGAAACATTTCATTATATTTTCTTAGTGATTTAATGATTTCTGAGCTTCCACCCCACAGGCACAGAGAAGTGCAGGCAGTGAAAGCAATACCCAGCCCTGGAGTGTGTGCACAAACGTGAGAGGCAAAGCAGGAACAGGTACAGTGAAACAGCAGTGTACATTCAGAGTTTTGTAGGTACCGAAATACAGAGAAGAAGGAAAGACGTCCTGCAACCCACTGCGAGGGAACAGCAGACACTAAATCTAGTTGCCTTATTTTTTTCATCTCTTATTAGGACCAGGGAATGAGGAACAGAGTTAGAGGCAGCGATTTTCTTCCCTCTAACCCCACACATACATCCCAAGTAACCTTTTTGTGATCCCAGCCTTCAAACACTGAAGTCACCATGTTGGCTGCCAGCCCAGGTACCAACAGCCTCAATACACCTCAGGGGAGAGAGAAACCTGCCAAGCGTACTCCAGCTAGCTATGGAGTAAGTTTCCTACTGAAGGTGTTCCTCACAACTTGTTTCCCTAATAAATCTCTTTCTTAGGAGCATTACAGAAATAAAAGGTGGAACACTTGAAGCAGCAGGAAATTTTTATTCATCTTAAACATGATTTAATGGAAACACAGTTCTTCATTCCTTGGAATCCAGTAAGTGGTCCACTGAGGTTAACTCCATGACAGACTAAGCAAAGTTTTTCCTCACTCCTTACTCTGAAACAAACATATATTTCCCAGTTTAATTCATTCCAGCATTTTCCTGGCTGTTCTGCTCATTCAGCAGCACAGTCCACTTCTTCCTTTATCCCACTGTCATTCCCCACTCTTCCTCTCAAAGCCTGCCACTGCAGCATGCTCACCAGTGGTGTTAAATACTTGCTCAGCCCAAACTACTCTGGAATAAATTACAAATCTCTAATTCCTGGAAAAAAGATTTTGTTCTTAAAAATCTCTCCTGTTAAAAATATAATTTAATCACTTTTAACAAATGGTGAGATTTTCCATTGAGCAGAATTCATTTCTGGATGGAGACAAGAAAACCGAATCAGACTGACCTGCATTTGTAAGTTTGATCCACTTAAATTTGGTTAAAGACAGTCATGCTAGTTTTATTGACACTGTCAGACCAGCAGGTTAGACAGCAAGCACTCATGCTCATTGCTGCCTGAACTTTTCCTAACTGCTTCTGGCACATCTTGAACTCTAAAGTTCAGAGACTTCTAAAAATACCCCAGGGGAGCTGCAGCGGCTGGCTGGCAGCAGATCCTCTGCCCAGGGCAGCTGCTCCATGCCACTCCTTAGCTGTGGGGATGTCCATGAGCCTGTACCTGCAATGCCACCTGGGTGAGAAGTTGTGAGATTGACAGCAGCATCGGCAATGACAGCGGGGAACCCTGCTGGGATCCCTGCCCTGCTGCATAGGGTGAGAAGGGGCAGCTAGATTTACCCACACTTTCACTGCCCCCTGAGATCAAATCCCCTGTTGGGATGTGTAAGCACAGGATCAAACCAGCCTGTAGGAGAAAAATTGCGGCTGAAGCATTCTTACAAAAAAATAAATGTATTTTTGGAAGTCAATAATGGAAAGAGACAGGAGAAAAAAATGACATAAAATGCAACTGAAGATTAGAAGGATTGATTTCCTCTGTCTTATTTTCAGTTCTGGTGTCTAATCCACATTTCAATGTGATAGCAAAGAAAGCTTTCTGCTACTCTTTTCCTGCAAGTCTTACAGATCCTGACGACATTTCTGCAGATGACTCCATGTCTCTCTTTTGTACAGCCTCCTGATATGCTTAATATTGCACAATGTTCTCATCCTGCTTTTTTGGCTTTTATGCAAAAACTCTTCACAGTAGGTAATGAAAATCTGCAAATCTGCTTTACAATCCAAGGACAAATTCTAATGATTCAAATGAAAACATAAGCATTTTTGGTTTTATTTAATACTTATTCCAATTTCTTCCAAAATTTTCATACCTTCAAGGGAATGATGAAGTTAATGGGCTCAAAAGGTACAACCTACATCAATTTACTTAAAAAACAGCAACATCAAATTAATTAAACACCATTAATTAAACACCATTCCCTATTGCATACCTAAACACTACTGCAATTTAAACCTGCCAGGTGCATTGCACACAAACATTTAACCATAAAGAAAGGAAAAGAACAAACCAGAAAATCTTCTTATTTTGCATATACTTATTACTGATCTTACAATCCTTTGAAACCTCTGCAAATTAAAACAGCCTTCAGGCGTCTTATACACTTAGAATGAATAAATATATATATATATATATAAAACTTATTTATTTATTTATTTATTTATTTGTTACCTGGATCATATTTTGTAAGGATACATTTGCTAGAAATGTATCTAAAACATTAGAAAATACACAAGTTTTTCTTGATCCTCATGGAGAGAGGCTTTCTTGGTTTCTGTTGTTCTTTAACAACGGCCTATTCACTCCCACCAAGTGCTTGTTTCTCTTTGCCCCTTTTAACTCCAGCTCAAAGAACTGAAGGATCAACTGAACTTTTTCTTCATAAGACTGCAAATTCCTCTGCAGTGCAACTTTTTGTTGTTGTTGTTACATAGTAAACAACAGGAATAAAGAGATAAATTTACACACATATTTGCACAACAGTAGTAAAGACTCCATTGCTGAACTACGTTTTCATTTCCTTTTCACTGTTGTCTTCTTCTGGCATTTGTGAAGGAGATGAATAAATGTTGAGGCTGGTTATCCTGTATTCTTGCCTCCTTTCTGCAGAATGTGCCTTCATGCCATAAGAAGGGCCAAAGAAGCAGCAGACTTCTAAGTTGTAGGATAAGGAGTGTCAGCACAGGTGACAGTCATCTGAGTAAACAATATTACATGAAGCCTGAGGCTCACACCAAAGTTTAGACCTAAATGTCTACTATGTTGGTTATGTATGAGACTGATCAGATCTCTAGACTATAGGGCCAAGTCAAAACCCTGCTTTTGAAGGAAGCCCTCAGAAGAGGAGACAGATTCATACAATTGGGAAATGTATGGAGATGGGTTTCAGAGTAGGCAGCAAGTCTCTTATAATAAAATCTGATGAAATCTGCTTTCACTGGACTATTCCAAAACTGGTAACAATATTGAAAATATCATTCATGGAGTAAGAAACACGTAACTGGTTCCTACACTGTGAGGCCCCTATCCCTGTATAGTAATGTTAGGAATATTCCTGTATTCCATGTTGGGAACTCTCTGCTGTTTGCCTTCATTCATTAAACGTACCCTCAGTGCCTAAGAATGGAGTCACAAAGTGCTGCAAGAGGAAGTGGGGAGATGAGACCCTGAGATGAGAGCAGCCCAGTGCACCTCTTACCAGCAACCCAACATAGTGTGGCTCTGCCCCATTACACCTGCTAAAGTAATTTTGTCTCAGGCATCAGGACGGAAATTACTTGAATGACCTTTAGGTATTGTTTCCCTTTGTAGGCTAAGCTTGAATTTTTTTTCTTCAGTCAAACGGAATGACAAAACCCAGAATGAAGTAGTCTGAAAACCTCTAGAACAACATACTCTCTAATTCACGCTTCTGTCCTACTGCATATGTGGTCTTTAGAGGGCAAGAATAGACATGTGCCTGAATACATTAAAAAACTGAGAGAGCAGCCCAATGTATTTGTACAGCTGGTGAGTCAATGTTAAAATGACAGGCTTCAGAAAACAGCATGCATGCGGGCATGTAAAGAGAGTGGTCCAAAGTCTTGGTTCTATTACCTCATTATCACTTGGATCATACTGTGTCGCTGATAATACATTACGATGTCTAAGGACTTGCCTAACTGTATCTTTATTATTTCAAATCTAATACCTTACTACACAATTAGGAGGGTGGTGCATATTCACTGACTTCAAAGGAGTTAATCTGGATTTGCACACATTAAATTAGCATTATAACAATGCATGCATATACACCTGCAAGAAATAACTTTAGCATGCACTAAATTGTATTTAGCATTACTTTGAACCCTACCTGGAGGAAACCCATCATGTTATAAAGTTTTACCACCCCTAGATTATCCATGGAATAATGAACTGAGCTTGCTGAGCTCTTCAGTATTAGTAATGTGAAGGAAAACTGGCACAAGTTGGAATACTAAACTATTCAAGAGACTGAAGAGATTGAATTATGAAGGAAGACTGAGAAAACATGAACAAACAAACAAGCCAGAGCATGGTCAGCAAGGCCAAAAAATGATTGTAAAGAAACGTAACAGTTCTGTGTGAGTGCCCTATGTTCAGATGGAAGAGGATTAGGATAGTGCACAAAAGTATAATTCACTGTTACAAAGTTCCAAAATATAAAACAAAGGCTCATAGTTAGAAAATAATTCTTCTTCCCGAAATAACAGCTCAGAAAAAGTTTCTGTGCTTAGGACATTCATTACTGAACAAGAGAAAGCACTACAAAAATGTGCTGGAGCAAACACTTTTTAACTACAATGAGGTGGATTAGAGGAGTTAAAAATTTCTAATATCTCTGATTTCATTATTCCTACACTTATAAGACACATTTTTTATTAGGTTTGAATTTAGCTGTTGACTGTTGACTACTTCTTAAGACAAAGGTCTCATGGTATTTTATACATTTGTCTATGTGTGTGCACATGTACACAAGAGGACAGAGAAGTGTGCATACATGTATACATATCAGGAAAAAGAGATATTTTGATACCTTTCTTACCTGGGGCAAAAATTATAAAGTGTTCTGAATTCACATGTATCTTGAATAGATATCTACACTGTTGCTTGAGGGAATGACACATAAAAGCTCCAAGAACCAAGCAAAGTTAATGAAGCGGAGCCAAATTCTCTGCTGCCATAACTTCATTAGAGGTAATCGCAGCTGCCCCCACATACATAGCTGAGGAGGCTATTTGAATGACGAAGATAGGAGAGGGAGTCAGCCTAAATGCGTGGTTTCAAATTGTATTTTTCATTGTCAGCACAAATTGTGATTGCAACATAGAGCAATTTTTACTAATTAAACATTTCAGAATTAGCTTATATGTATGTATATTTTCCTGCATTTCGCAGTTTAGAATGAATATCTTCAGGATTGTTCTGATATCCATATTCACTGCAAAGTATGCCTTATATTGAAGAAATGTACAATTTTCTCCCTTAGTCATTACCTTCCTCCCCTCCCCCCCCTTTTTTGTGTAAAAATAATGTATAAAACAACAAAATTCACAGTCTTCAACATTTTATAGTTGCTTTGGGGGGTAGTAGTTTCCTCCAAGTCAAAAAGTAGATTGTTCTTAAAAAGCACCAAACAGTAACTTAATTAACCTTACCAAAGTTTTAAAGGCAATATGCACTAGGGGTCAAATCCATTATAGAACATAGACATCTCTGTATGTCTGTATGCATTTGGGGATGACTAGAATATAGAAATTACAAGATCTCTTCATTCATAACTGCAAGAACTTAAAACATCCAAGCATGGGAGAATTTTTTAGGGAGACACACAAAATTAAATTTTGCCATGAGTTAACTGTCCTAAAGTCAGGAGGAAATGCTAGTAACCTTCCCAAATTAGATGTTTTCCCACATCCATTTGTTCTCTGACGCTTAATCTCTGCAGACAACAGTAAAAAAGATTTTGGGGGCAAGCGTTTAATGTTCCTCCATCTTCAGTGGACTACGAGAATCGTCTGGCAGACATGCAGAGAGCTGTGGCTGGCCCACAGCTCTGGTCCTCCACCACCCAAAAGGCTGCTCCTCATGTACAGTTTAGCTACTAGTAGGTATATAATAAAATTGCAAGTATGAAAACAAGAAACTGCAGCCAGGACTCAGATCTCACCTACTGCTCCACAGCCTAGCTGAATTTATTCTGATGTTGTCTTCTGTTTGTTTCTCTTTGTGTGTATGTGTATGTATTGTAGAGACAGAGCTTAAAAAAAGGAATGAAAAGGTCTCTTCTCTGGTTACCTCACATCTCCAACTTATTGACAGTTATTTAGGAAACATGGTCTGAACATGGTCTGGAACTGTAACTTCTGCCTCTTTGCTACAAAACAAAGATGAAATTAATCCTTTTTTTTTTTTTTTTTTTTTTTTTCCCCTCACTTTTTACTATATACAATACAGAAAGTAAAGTAATGTCTGCTCAGTTCTTTATATGTAAACTATGCAAACATTTCACTTCAGGCTATAACCCTTCATCTGGATTCCAGGCTGATGGAGGTACCTGCAGACCTGAATAAAACTACTAAATACCAAGACTTGTGTCATATTCATGTCCTCAACAATTCTCCATTGGCTAATTCCGTGTAATGTTTAAAGAAGTATGATGGGTTTTGGCAACATTTGTTTATTTGACAGGGTTGCTTCAGCTCCCAGTCTGAGGTTCTTAACTCTCCCCAGGGGCTCAAGTGCAAACAACAGACACTTAACACTGGGTTTGAATCCCACTATAGGAGCCAGCCATATAAAAACTGTTGTTGTTATACAATTTGACACAGCATTACTTTGTTGTATTAGCCCTCATTTTGAAATATTATTTGCACAGTTACTATCTAGTACGTTGTGTATTCTACTATGCTGTGTGTTCTAGTATGTTGTGCATATAACATATAGCAAACAGCATCGTTCACTAAATTGTTTTTTGAACACCATCCACTATAACTTAACAAAAAGTTTTCAGGTATTGCTATTACAGACTTTTGTACTGGACTGGACCACAGCATTTGAACCATTTTACAGTTCACCAGGGAGTGAAAAATATATCTTAAGTCCTCAAATCACAGCTCATTAGTTACCACAGGTATCTAACACTCAGCTAAAATGTCCCTCCTTTATCCTAGCTAGCAAGGCTTGGAAAAGTAAGCAGCTATAAGGATGGTTTGGTGAGAATTTTGTTGTTGCTACAGAAAGCTAATCCCATCTATCCAGACATTAAATGCATTCATTCTTGTTCTTTTCTGCTAAGCTACTAGTGCATTTACTATTGTACTTAGAATAGTCTAAGTACACATTCTTGTTCTCATTCTTGTTCTTATTTCTTGCTCTAAGGTAAACTTTATGGACATATTTTTGATTATTTAATGAGAGGTATGTGAGCTTCCACTGGGTGCTTAAGTGCGTTAAAAAATCCATGGTATGTGGCTACCAGGCGTATAAAGTATATAAACCACACAGTGAACAGTGACTGTATTCCTACTCAATGGTTAAAGGCACAAAAGAACCATGGGAACCTTGCTTCAGCCTTTATTTCTGGCTTTAGTAAAACAAACCTGAATTCTTTATTTGTCAAATTGCTATCTGTTACAGTTTGAACTTTCCTTAAGCTTTACTCTCCTAATGAAGTTTAATCTGCCTCAGGTTTAAAGCAAAAGAGCATTGTGTGTTCGTGTGTATACAGTGTGAATGTGGTTTTGCAGAAAAGGAAGTCTTCTGAATGTTAGGGGCTAAAATCAATGGAAAATGGAAGCCAGCCTATTGCCCTTGTTTTTCCAGCTGTCAAATTTTACTCTAATAAAGTAGATAGTATTTCTTTACAACCCCATTAGTTTTTCCTAAGCAAACTGACAATACCATTCACTGTTCTGTGAACGCCATCTCCATAATTTATGCTATTATTCTGTGAGAAATACCCTGAACGCTTGTGTGTAGAAAAAGGAACCTTTCAGCAATGTGTTCAGAGGCCCAAACATCTCTTCTACTTTATTTTACCTTTTCTGGGGGGAGTGGGATGGGGAGTGGGGCAGAGAACTAGATATAGAAGGGAATAACTGTGAATCAATGAATCAAACTGGAGGAGACAGTTAAGTGTGAAGAATTGTCAAGGCAATGCACATTTTATCTTGGCAAAATAGTATGCAGTCTCTTAAAGAGCTCAGAAAAACAACAATAGATTTTATATAAAGAGAAAGACATTAAAGAGACCAGCACTACAAAATACCTTTATAATCATACTATTCAAAAGATAGTCAAAATGGAGTTGGAAAGGGTGCAGAAAATAGGAACTCCACTAGGTGAGATGATCTATGATTTCACATAGGATCTTCTGTTAAATTTGTACCTACAGAGCAGAACATCAGGTTTCTTATCCATGGGTCTATAAAGTGTGAACATTTATTCAACATACTGCTGAAGAAATTCAATAGGTCTAGCTATTAACAGGAGTCAAAATCAAAGTAGGAAGAAAAACTTCAGAAAAAATTATGCAGCTGTAGAATTCATATTCTAATTCATATTTGTAGAGGATACAGTCAACCCCTTCAGTACTTCTATGGTCCTCATTACTCAGGTATTTGCAAGCTTCCGTCACTAATAATTTTATTGTTCCAACACCTTCATATATAAGGAGGCAGCATAAGCACGAATGGCCAGATATATACTAACAGTATTAAAAAGTTTATAAAAATTCTAGGTATCTAATGTTTCTTCTGAAATACTGAAGTATTGAGTTTCTTTTCTTTAAATATCTCTGTAGCTGAGTTTTCTTACTCTTTTTTATTTTGAAAAATTGTTATTTGATTTTGACTTCACGTAATTAAACCAGTAAGGCTGGAATTTGGCTTTTACTTTCTCCTTTGTACTAAAGATGCTGGAAGAAATGCTCTTACTCTTAGTCCATTTCAGAAGAATCTTATTCTTACCATAATGGAAAAAAGGGCAGGTTTAATCAGTTAGGTATGAGACATATTTAATTGACTGCAGGAGAGACAGTAATGAATTATTGCTTCCCATCCACCCCCATATTCTTCCCACTGACTAACAAAAGCATTAGCACTGCTCTGCTGAAAGAGATAGTATTCTGCTTTTAATTTCACCCTGTCTTCTGAACTGTAGTGTAACATTCTCTCAATCAGGAAAATTAAATATTCTCAAGCATGAAGATATTAACTAACTATGAGACAATACAATTACACAGAAGTGCTGTTTTTTTAACCTTTGTCTGAACTTGTAAATTACTTATTTCTTTTTGTGGTAGCTGCTTGACATGCCTCACTGTAGTTACTGCCAGTTGTCATAAGATAGCAAAGTACACAAAAATCTTTAATTCTGCCTCCACCATACAAACCTCAACAAAAACCCTGGGTGAAGTTGTGTGGGGTAGTGGCTAAATAGGAAAAGGAGAAAACAAACCTACAAACCAACTCTGTCTCTATAAATAATACATGGCAATTACTGGCATGGGCAGTGAAGAAAGGACAGCAGGAAACGTGTACCCTTTCCGTCACTCCCAAGGGAACAGACAGGGCTGTTCTCAGATCTTCAAGTGCCACCCTGTTAATGCAGCCCCACTTCCACAGGCTTTGAAATCTCTGAACAGGATGAATGCTTCATGATGAACTTGGGATGTAAGAAAAAAAAATAAATATATGTATATATAGAAACTTGTTCTATTTAATTTATTTTCACTCTGACTTTCGCTAGAAAGTTGAATACTCTCTTACAACGAAAAAAGAAAAACACTGAAAAGCGTTATGCATCACTGTGCTCATAACAACACACCTTCTGTTAGACTAGAGAGTGATTAAATGTAGGTGAAATACTGAAACCATTGGAAAATATGATCATGATCTAAAGCTTATTAACATGAGTGGACTTCAGAAGGATTTATAATTTGCTTTTTTGCTAAATTAAATGTCTTTTTAGTTGTTGTTTCCTTGTGTTTTGCCAAAACCCAATGGAAACATATAAGGCAGAGAAAGACTGCGTCGGTTCACACTATATGCTGTGGATAAACCTCTGTGGGACATTTTAAAATTAAAATGCATCAGTTCAAAGTGTATGGAGACACAGACATGAATACTGTGTTTGTTTGTTTGTTTTTCACATTTTGTACCATAAGATTTTGTAACACAAAGTTCTGTAAGACAACCTTAGTTTCATTTGTGTGCAATATCCATAAAATTGAACTAAGAATGAAAGCTAGAAGAAGCAGCCTTTCTCTGTCTTTTCTCCTCAAGAATTTACTTGGTTTTGACATTTTTGGCTTGCCTGTTTCTGGAGTCCTGTTGTATCAAGACTGCTCGCGTTGTACTGGAGCAGCAGTTTTCAGTTTTTGCAGCCCTGAATTAACTGTGAAAATAACAGTAATAATAATAGAAACTTCCAAGACTTACTCTTGCACTCTGGATCACTATTACATGTCACTGTCTATGACCACACCAGGGGACTGTGCCCTCTTTTCCATGCTGAATATTGATGCACCGTAAATAGGTTAGAATTACTGTCTGGGTGGGATATGCATGTGGAAGCAAAAAGTCTTAATCCTATAAAACTGTTTACATTAATTATGGTCTACAAGTAGAGCAGCACTAAGACTGTTATTTCTTCTACCTTTCTTTCAGTCTCTTTATTCATGTGCAGGAGACAAGGCAGAGAAGGTGCAGCAGCTGGGCAAACAGAGGTAGCATATTCTGCTATGAACTGTGACCCCTAGATCCCATTATCTGAGCATTATCTGAAGAAAAAATCAATTATTCTATCCAAGAGCAATCTTATTGGTACTTTGTATCAGTAAGGAAATCATCAAAGGATTTCCTTTTTCTAACAATTTTGAAAGAAAATTGTTTTGTATGTTCTTCAACATATCTTAATTGCTTCTTCTATATCATCAATATTTGTTAGATAGTAGATAACAGCTGCTGAGAGATTTAAATCACAGAGCTTTTGAAGGCTGATGGAAGCATCTAGCTAATATTTTCAAAAGGCTCTGGGATCTGAACAGATATCTGCAGGATTAAGGAAGATCAAATAAAAATTAATACCTCTTTTCAGAGACAATCCACCTGTCTTTTACGACACGGTGAACAAATCTGTTTGCACGAAGTAGAGTGTAAACTATTGAATTGAAATACTTTCTAGTTTACTATTCATATAAAACTTCTTTTGATCTTTTGTTTTTCTTTGATATTACCAAAGTGATGTACTGCTGTGGGTACTCCAATGACAAGACTTAATGCCCAACATAATAAATTAATAGGGACTGGTAATGGATACATAGGCTTTTCATATTTAATTGCTTATATGGATTGAGTATTGGGCAGGGATTGAAAAGTATACTCAGAAATTTACAAGAAAACTTCTGTAAAAATGGCTGGCAGGGAACTTCTTCATAATACCCAGTCTCAAGAAATACTCAGAAACTACCACAGGACTCAACACCTGCATATGTCCACACTCTCCAAAAAAAACCCTCAATAGTTGTCTAACTCACTAAAGCCAATGAAAGCCTCCTTTTTCTTCTCCAGCTGAACACTGTACAACTTAATAGTCACTAAATGCGTACACAGACATATATACGGTCCTGACTCTGATCCTACTCAATTTGAAAGTGGCTGAGTGAAGCTGAAGTATTATAATATGATGAAGTCAGACTGTTGACATGATATGTGGAGATGCACCTGGAGAGAACTGAAGAGATGGTGAGCAGCTCTGGAAAGGAGCAGGTTAACATTTGAATGAAAGAATCATTTTCTAAGACTAAAATCAAATAAAAGAGTAAATAAAGTTTCTAGGGCACGTAACATGCAAGGAGAATTGAGAGAACTGGGTTTGTTCAGATTTAACAAGTGAAGAAAAAGGCATCTTAATACCAGAAAAATGCTATCAAAGTGGGTAAGCACGCGTTGTTCAAACAGGCTGTGGAATCTACAACCTTGCATTTATTCAAAACTGAAGTGGAAACATCTCAGAACATCCAGATCTAATCACACCTACTTTGAGAAGAAGGTTGGCCGGAGGCCCCTTTCAGCCCACATAATTCTGCGATTCTATGAAAGATATGGAAAATGTATTTTGTTGTTGTTGTTTAGTTTTGTTTTTGTTAAATAATTCTTAGTAAAAGACCATTACAGCTTTTCTGAGAAACTAAGGCAAGTTTCCCTGAACAAGTCTGTACAACCTAACAATCGATACACTTTTTATAGCTTTTCAAATATTCAAAATAATTCAGCAGCATTCACATGACTGAAAAGAATAAGCTCAGAAACACATACCATATTAATGTATTTTTATATGTGGATTCTGTGTGTGTGTGTATTTGTTAAATAACAGAGCTTAAGATCGTAAGCCATCGAAAAGAAATAAAATAATTTTTAAAATTATTTAATTTAAAAATTAAGAATTATTTTCTTAATATTTTATTTAATCTCCTTAAAAATTAAATATTTTTTTAAAATATTTATTTAAAAATAAAATTGCTTAAGCAAATTTAGGATGATATGCACACAAAATAGGATGTGGCCAGGTAGTTTAGATTTTTTTTTTACTCTGGACTTCACAGTTTTAGTATTATTTTTCCATACTTTTTGCTACATACCTCCGCCATACATCAGGTAATATAAAACTTGCCCAGAAGTAGACACATTTACCTCCACAAACTGAATCTGCTTTATCTGCTATATGCAATATTATACACATGTACACATGCAAAGTCTGAGAATAAACAGAAACCAGATGTCATGTTAAGACCGTTTCTGAGACCAAAGGTATGCTGTGAAATTTTGTCATAAATATTACTTATTTAATTTAGCATTAGTTTTAACTTGATATTAAAGGATTTCATTAAATTTCATCAAATTCTGTATCTGCAAATCTACCTACATTCTACACATTCATATGTAGTGATTTATTCATGAGCTCAATTTAACAAAAAGAAGACAATCTTTTTTGTTGTTGTTAGTTTAAAAGGAAGAGCGACGAAGCTGATGAGGGGCCTGGAGAACAAATCCTATGAGGAGCAGCTGAGGGAGCTGGGCTTGTTCAGCCTGGAGAAGAGGGGGCTCAGGGGCAACCTTACGGTTCTTTTAAAGTACATTAAAGGAGGCTGTAGAGAGGTGGGGGTTGGTCTATTCTCCCACATGCCTGGTGACAGGACAAGGGGGAACGGGCTAAAGTTGCACCAGGGGTGTTTTAGGTTGGATATTAAGAAGAACTTCTTTACTGAGAGGGTTGTGAGCCATTGGAATGGGCTGCCCAGGGAAGTGGTGGAGTCACCATTCCTGGAGGTCTTTAAAAGACGTTTAGATGTTGGACTTAGTGATATGGTTTAGTGGAGGACTTGTTAGTGTTAGGTCAGAGGTTGGATTCGATGATTTTGAGGTCTCTTCCAACCTAGATAATTCTGTGATTCTGTGACAGCAAAGATTGTATTCAGAAAATACAAGCAGAATCATCTAACAGATTGCTTTCATATTATTTCATGCAATACAGCATATCTATGAGTTCTACTATTCAATTCATAAAACACACGAGCTTTCAGACTTGGAAAACCACACTTCAGGCAAAATAAGGTGCAGTAGACATAAAATAAACAAATAAATAAATAAATAAATAGATAGATAGATAAAAACTCATGATGTTTCCATTGTGGGCACACAGGCTGCCAGGTCATTTGGGTCAGATTTCTGAACTTACTTAGGAAAGTTAACTTTCTTCTTCTGAATTTCTTGATAAGCTGTCCTGGGAAACATTGCCAAAGTTGATACCAATGTCTCACACCTGCTGAACAGTGATAAAATCTCAGAACCACAAAGCATGCAGATTAGAAAGGACATCTGAAGGTTATGTTGCCCAAACATTTTCTCAAAACAGGACTAACTACTGCAGCGAGATGGGGTTGCACAGGAACTCATCTAGCTGAATTTGGAATATCTGTAGAGTCCAGACAGGCACCTGGAATCCTCTTTCAATGTCTAACTACCCCATGGTTTTAAAAAATATATAAATAAATAATAATAATATTTTATTATCTAATCAGAATTTATTTTTCTAAAACTTATGACTTTTGTGCCTTGTCCTGTCACTGTGCACATCTAAGAAGTACCTGGCTCTGTACTCTCGATAATACCCCATCAGATGGTTCAAGACAGCTTTGAAATGCCCCTTAGCCTTCTCTTCGCCAGGCTGAATATAGCTGCCTCAACCTCTCCTTGTCCATCACACGCACTAGCACCTGTAACAGATTAGTGCTCTCTCATTGGGTTTCTTACATGTTGTCAGTCTCTCTCATGCTGGGGACTGGAAAACACAACTGTCTCTTTCTATGATCTCTCCTCTCTGAAAATTAAAACAAACAAATTGGAATGACTGCAGAAAAAAAAATTAATAAAAGAATGTAATTAATAGGTCAGAATGATGATCTACTTCTGTGTAGAAAATAATATTTTGCCTTGTAACTGAGAATGGAGAGATACACATCTGTACATTCCCCAGCATGGGAAGATCAGGTATCTCTAGATAGCTGAAGTCATCTTCTAAGGAGCTGGAGACTACCTCTGCAGCAGACGTTACGGGTGGATGCTCTTGTACGACATGGGCTTAGGTGGAGTAAATTCATCGCAACTCCTGTGTTTGTGAGTAATCTCCATAAGGTCCCTAACCTCTTGGTGACAGCTACATCAGCCTTTCCTTCTCCATAGAGAAATAGTTGCTTTCTCAAAAGAACGTTTTAAAGCAAAAGTATCCCCCAGTCTGCTGTTTCTCTCTCACCCATTTCCACATAGGAATCATACCTATCAGCCAAGAATTAGATCCACTTTGAACAAAACATACTTTCAGCTGCTCAGCAAACTGGTTGGGGCTATCACAGACACAGAGCAGTAAAAATAAGCAAAAGGAATGGTAAACAGCGAATGGCCACCTTGTTTATTCAGAGTGCTGAAGTTTGTTGATGTCACACACACTCTCAAGTTTAGTTGAACTTAGATGTTTTTTCTCATATGCGCCCTGATTTCAAAAGGGAGTTTTCTCCTACTGGTTGGGGAAGCTTTCAACAGCCACAAGCAAGGTATGAAGAAAGAGAATAACCTTAAAGCAAAGGCTTACCATGCAGAGTCTGACTGAAAATAATAAAAATAAATAAATAAACACTTTGCCTTTTGGATAAGTACGGGTAGACATTTTTTCACTTCTATAGGGAAAAGATAAGTGAGAAACTGAGTATACAAATGAATCTATTACTGGAGAAAAATATTAGATGGTAACTTATTTCCAACAGGTCACAGTTTTATATTTTGTTTTCTATAACTTTGTGGTCTGCAAGCAGAGCAACCACAGAGAAAAATCAGGTGAACATCTCTAAGTGTTGCTTTGGTGGCCTGGAGGGAATATATGTTGTAAGAAGGACAGACTGCCTCATAATCAGTATTCAGTGTCTGGCTCCAACACCAATACCGATTAAAAACCACTCAGTAGAAGCATGAATATAATAATTTTTAATGGAGGGGAATCTCATCACTGTACAGCAGTGCTGGAGTGCTCTTAAAAGAGAGAGTGCATTGGCAATGACACCCTGAGAATCTAGAATGAAATGTGTCTCCTTCCCCTGACCTCCCCCCCGCCCCTTTTTTTTTAAAAAAAAAGAAGCAAATAATAATTTAATTCAACGTCTATATCTGTGGCACAGTCCTTTATCTGCAAACAAATCCAACTTGAAAAAATAAATAAATTAATCTTTATTATTTAATTCTGTCAGAAGATCCCCAAACACACCTAAGTAAATTACCACTCTAGCTATGAATCCTGCCTCAGTATTGATTCAGCTGGCACAACCTTCTTCTATAAAACCCTCTTCAGAGCCCCTGCATCAGGGTGGTCTGTTCTCTCCAGCTGCTGGGTAAAATGCTGAATTCCTGCACTTGCCCCTCTCCCCCATCATCTGCTGTTATTGAAGTGGACACAGCAACAGCATTTTCTAGTTGCATACATGCATACAATAACGTCAGACTTATGTCCTTTCCCTTCAATAGGCACCCGTGCAAGTGCTTCATAAACTCACTGGACACTGTCAGGATGTCAGGGTGGGAGGAAGAATTCATCTGCAAAGAAAGCGCATGGTGTCCAAGCAGAGATGCTCCCAAATGTTAGAGGAAAAGATGGGTCCAGATAAAAGCCCATTGTTTGTTGGACCTGCCTGGTGGGCCAAACCATGGTGGCCAAATTTGTAAGTCTTATCTTTGTTTCATATCATTCACAAACCATGTCAGTGCAGATAATGACATACCCTACCACACCTGAAAGTTTCAAACGACTTTTGCAATTTTATGCAGTTTTACCACTTCAGGAACAGCCTTTTCCATCTTCCTTTCTGAGCTTAAGAACACATTTGGAGACCTGAGCTCAGGAAATGGTAGAGAGGAATCTGAAAAATATCCACTGAAATAAAACTCACTGACATTTGATTCTTCTCCTACTGTGCTTATAAAAATTATGTTGGAAGAAGTCTCAAGTTTGCAAGTGGATACTTGCAAAGGAAAACAAGGTTGCTACAGGAGAAAAGAATGGCTGGCATCCTTCTCATTGTTACGGGAATTACTAATACTATAAAGATTATAAGATATTTAATCTGAAGTAATGGCTTTATAGGTATATTCCTTTTCATGTTTTATTGCTATGAATGCACAGCTTTATTTCCTTAACACAAAACACCTCATAAGGACTTCCCAAGTTCTTTTGTCTTTGCTATGAGTATCTGCTTTAGGGAAGAAAACAAAACAAAACAAAGGGATAGTGCTTTATTTTTAACAGTGGCAGAAAGTGGGATTTTAACAGAATAAACTTAAAATATTCCAGCTGTGTTCACATTGAATCCATCAAAAAGTTTAAGTTCAGAATCAGCAACACATGCCAACTAAATTCTTTCAGGCCTCAAAAAGTACATTTTTGAAAAAATGCCAGGCCTCTCCCTGAAAATAACATCTTAATGGCTGATATTTAAAAAATGGAAAGTGCCATTCTGAAGATATAAGTGTTCACTATTTTGTACACTAGTTTGATCTCTTGGTTTGTAAGAACACTCAACATATTAACACAGAGACTATCAACAAACTGCAATGGCAGGTATGCAAGCTGATTATTTCAAATGAAGAGGAATTTCTAAGAATTGTAGAAACCAAATGTGTTATGAACTACCTTGTGCCACTGAAATGCACCAGAATAGTCAGTGTGTAACTGTCTGCCCCGAAGAAAACACTGTGTTTCATTCCAAAATGGCTGTGGTTCAGTAGAGTACAAGTAAACTCCGGTCTTTTTCTCTTCTGAGACCAACAGTTGTTTTCAAGGAGTTTTCGTATCAGCTTTAGGATCACAGCTTGTAAAATGTTTGAGGTCAAAAATCAGAAAACACCATTGTGTGTACTGAGGTACGTATATATACACTACTTTGAATGCACATGCCTTTTTGCTTTAAAAACAAATTCCTTCAGGATTATGAGTACATCTATCCTTTTCCCCCTTTGTTTTCTATTGCACTAATAATTTTTGTGTGCATATATACCGTGAAATTTATCTTCCACTGCTGTTCAATACTTTACATTCTTGGTCTGCTACATGAGAAGGAAAGAAAACGAACCTCATCATTCCCACCCATTGAAGCGAAGGAGCAATCAGACATTTGCCTCACATATTTCCTTTATCCCTGTAAATCTAATGCTGCAGCTCCTTCAAGCTGGGTGTCTGAGATGCATAGGCTGATTTACACAGATGTCAAAAGAGGGAAAATATTTGCCCAATTGAAGTGATTCTAAGCTGACATAAATTGATTTATTCTGCATAACTTGAAGCTTCTAAGAACAAATTTATTTGTGTTTTTCATTACGAAATGTAAAGGGAAATTGTATTATTAAGCAAAATAAAATATATATATGTGACTACAACAAATGATCAGAAAAGCAGGTGACAGAGAAAATCCATTAAAAGATATACTAGACCTCTTTGTTGTTTTTCCAGTCGGATTTGTAAAGCAATGATGTCACATAAAGGAACTATGAAATTGCAAAGGAAATACTAAAAAGGAGATGATAGCAAATACTGCTGAAAGTTAGTTTTAATAAGTTTAATAGTTTTAATACATTTATAGTGTGACTCTAAATAAAAGTCCTTTTTCTTCATTGCCAGCCTGACCCTATTAATGGCTGAAAATGATGCCTTTTTTTTTTTTAAATAAAGCCTTTTAAAAATGCCTTTGACTTTTTATTTTTTTAATAATTGTCAGAATACATTTTGATTTTCCATTAGGCAACTTGGCAACCCAGGATGAAGGAGATGTCTCCTCATCCAAATGCTAGAAGATAATTTTTGTGAAGCAATCATTTATCCCAGAGCAGTATGCAAGATTAAGGAGACAGTTCAAAAGTCTGGTTATTCATTCCAAACTATTTCTACATATTGCAATTCATGAAATCATATTTGCACTTGAAATTTGTACTAAAACTAAAAGCTTCTCATAAAGATAGGGTGTGTTTTTATATGAAGTATCTACTTACAGCCCACAAATAATTATAATAAAAATATCTCCATCCTTCCTCAAGCTAACTGAGCTCATTAAAAATGTCATATCATGCTCCAGAAAAGCAAAGAAGTGTTATATCCTTAGATGGTGGTTCTATTTGGGAGAGAATTAAGAGATCAGCCCTGAAGGATTCTCACAGACAAACTCTTAGCTTACAGTGATTTGAGGGCTTGTTGGAGTTAAGCACTGCTGAAATGCTGTTTCTGAGATTTTTCTATTAAGTTGGTTGGGTGAAGGAGAGGTGTGAGACAGAAAAATATTTGTTTCAGATAACAATGAAATACCATGGATTACAGTTTCTTGTGGATAAGATACATGATGATAGAAGGAAACTTTATTTTTTTTTTTCAAAATGTCATCTCTTTTTTTGCATCACTGTCTTGGAATATATAATTATTTTAAGGTCTTTAGTTAAAAATATTTATACGGTAACTCCGAAAATAACCTAAACATAAACTGGGGTATAACTTGTGGTAATGGGGGAACTTTCGTAACACACACTTTTGTATGTATAACTGATTTGCTGAGTGAGAGCAGTAGTTAGGAATATCCAATATACTACCTGCTGTTCAAATGGAGAGGAAGTGACCTCCACCAACCTTACCCACACAAGCTGCAAGGTACTTTCCTCAACAAGAAAAAAAAAAAAAAAAAAAGCCTTATATTCATATGGACAAGGAGAAAAATTTATTTCTCTGAACAGCACGATGGTCCTACCTCAAGACAAAGGGTGGTTTCATGGTAGAGACAAAGCTATTACTCTGTATCTTCCTTCTGCTATGGTACTAGAGTCTTAGCTCCAGGATATCATTAAGCAGGATTTTGCTTCCAGGAAGAAGCCACATCACTGGTGGATAAAATTCTGATGCAAGTGTAAAATGCTTATTCAAACAAACTCGTAACTGTACCAAGTCTGAACTGAATAAGGATGGAGGTATGAAGGGAACAGAGGAATAACAGAGAGGTGTAAGCCCTCCATCAATCACTGTCTCCTATTTCATTTACTGGAAATGCACGCTTCAAAGTAAGAGAGGAGATCTGACATCTCATTGATTCATGCAAGTAATGGAAAACTGTTTGCTCCTCAGGTGCATCCTGAGACCCCCAAAAAATTGGAAGAAGGAAAAACAGATAACCTTCTTTTAAATTGATGTCTGACGCAACCACAGCAGTCTGAATGTAAGATGAGATGTCACACTGTGAATCAGAAAATTTTGCCCTTATCAAAGGCCTCTCCCCTGAGAAAGAGTGCCTAGGTTTTTTAGTAAGGAGTGTTATTGAGAACACTGAAACAGCAGCACCAAAAGGAACAAAATACACCTGTTGAAGAAACAGTCAGTTCAACTGACAGAATAAGGTCTTGGTCTCTGTATTTATTCATGACAGGATCTCAGTCAATGCACTTCAATAAAACAAGTAATTATTGTGAGTCATGTCAGTAATTATATCTCATACACAAAAAGGCTTGTGCAGCACCACATATAGAAGTGTACTGTGAACTCATCCAGTATGGAAATGGCTCACAGAGGAGTTATTGTTACTGATACACTGATAATTCTGAAAAATATAGGGTATTAGAAATGTCTATGACACTTTTCTCATTGCATTTTTTTAAACATAAAAGAACTGATGTCTGGTATAATGATCACAATATAATTGTCTGTGTAGGAACTTCAGGAAACACAAGGAAGGCTTGTAACAAGAGAGCAGTGTAATTGGCCAAGATAAGCTGATTTCTTCTGCGACAATTGAGACAGCATAAGATGTGTTGAATCTGTAGAAGTGTTCTAAGATAAAGTTTGATTTTTCCACACTAAAAATCAAAGACATGGTTCATATAGGGGTCAAACTGACTGAGTTGGGGAACAGAAAGAGACCAAAGGAAGTAAGTAATTTCTTAGACAATATATCTACTTTCTAGCATGAAAGTCTTCTCAATCTTTGTGAAATTTGGATGACTATTTCATCCAACAACAGGGTTACATTCATAAATTTTTGTCCTAAATCTGGGGCCTGATAATTAACCACCTTGAAGACTATTTATTTATTCATTTTCTCGTGTACTGACTTCAGAGAACCCACGATCAACTGGACCAAATGTTTCCTGTGACTTCAGCTTTATCACATGGTATTTTTCATAACTGAAGTCACAGTACATACAATCTAACTTTGGATACAGAAACAATACAATAAATTCTCCTTTCACACTCTTTCAACAGTGACATAGAAGCAAAGTCAATGACACTGGAAAAGAGTTTGTGTGAAAATAATCAGGCTCAATATCGTCTAGCAGTAGTATCTCTACCCATGAAACTCTAGAAAGAACACTGAGCTTTTTAGATTGTGCTTCCTTTAATCTCTTAGAAAATATTTTGTTACATTTAACTCATAGCTTATTCAAGTAATTCAATTTATATAAGAGTAAGATTTATTGCATTATGTCTTTATCTGTTGATTTTCAAGAACAGAAATATAGGCAAAACAAGAAAAAAAACAAGCACTGTATACAGAGAAGACAAATCTAAAAGCTACTCCCAGACTGTAATTTGTATATTAGGTGTTTGTCTTTAATAACAACCAAAGATTTAGTTATCTAAATGTAACTCCAAATGTAATAATATCAATTTCACTACTAAAGATAAGAAATAATTTATTTGTAGTTGACAATAGTCAAGAATGAGTTAACTTCTTAGATCTTCCACGATGAGACAACTGAGGGAAAGAAATTTTACATGGTTGTTGCTCAGAGCTTTATAAATCAGCATCATTTAAGGTCCATGGAGCTGTGAAAGCCACAAGTCAGTCACTTTTGAGAAAAAGTGACCCACGATTTTCTAAATATTAAGCCTACAAGAGATTTCTGGAATAGTTCTGCATTAAAAATAAATAAATAAATACAATGTTTCGATGTTTCCCTCCCCTCTCCCTCCCCCCATCTCAAATACTCCTTTACTGCAACTTCATTTTGAAAGTAGTTTTCATTGCATGGACACCACCATGGATTCAATCAACTATTTGAGCATAAACCATTGCCTACTAGATTGTCGTCAGCACAATGTCTCCCAAATAATAAATGGACTTCTTATTAACTGTGGTAACATTAACATTACAATGAGGGATTGTTTAAAAACAAGTTGTACTGCTGTTGCTCAAGAGCTCAAAGAAAATGGTTCTTAGTTCCTTTATTTCTCCTTTAGGGTAACCACAGGGGTTGCATTAAATCTTTTAAAATATGTTGACAGTTGAATGTGTGCTGCTGTTGCTCTGGTGACATTTTATGCTATTTAATTGTCATTAATGAAGCTGACTGATACTTTCTTAAAAGTGCTTTACATGTTCTAGTAATTTTATGACAAAAAGAGAAACAAAACAGTCTGCAAATTAGCCTTGATCCACTTCTCGTATGGAATTTTCACTGGAGACAATGGGAGAATCTGTATGGGAAATATCTGCTTGGCCAGATATTTTTAGGTAGGAACGCATGAAATGTTCCTGGTAAATTGTGAAATTAACACTTGTTTGCGTGTTTGTCATATAAATTCAAAATTCAAAGAAGATGTGTTTGTACATATTTTCAAAAATAAGAACTGAAACTTCTTTGACCAATTCAGAACCTGGTATTAAAATAGCTTGGCTCAGCTCATTTTAGGATTGTATTAAAACCCAAAATGTAAATGGAAAATGGAAAGTTTGACACTATCCTGTAGTCTCATAACTCCTCTTATTATGATAATACTCCCACTGGCTTTGAAAAAGGCTTTGCCCCTATAGAGACTGAAAGATACAGCTCCCAATTATCTGTTCAGGAACATGCAGTAACAAGGAGGAATGCATGCAGTCTGAGAAAGAACAGGCACTGTGCTTAATAGTTCATAAACAGATAAGGTAAGTCTTATGCTATGAGGCAAAAATAAATTATGGGTCTTTAAATTATGATGGGTGATTTAAGTAGATTAAGGAAGATCTATTAAAGGTCAAGGAGCCAGAAGAGGTAAGAGGAAGGGGAATGGCGTAGGGAGATGCGTTAAGTCCTTCTTCCTTCCCAGGTTACTCAGCTCCCACATTCTCAATGGTAATCACGGTAGACAATCTGCTATCCCCCATCTGCTGCATGACAGACTTCACATCTTTATTTTAGAATCAGGAAAAGCTAGGGCCACCTTTCTTCAACTGCAGCAGCTCTTCAAGTGCAGATGTTATGCAAAGTTGACAACCTTAGCCATTACACTTACACAAGACAACTAAATTATGATAAATCACTCCACGCGAATTGAGAACCCCCTCACCACATTCACTATAGGCCTGATGTCATTTATAACTAAGTATACCTGTGCAAAGCAAGCAGCTCACCTCCAGGCTGACCTTTTTCTTTTATGAATGGCTATGCAAGGTGGAAAGCAAACAAAAATCAGGCCTGTTTCTGTGTGAAATGGGAATTGTCAAGACACTCAGGGTGCAGACAGCAGTAAGTTCCACACTCACATCAGATGCACATTTAACTACCTCAGCTAAGTCATGAACTACATTTTAATTAGTCAAGAGGCCAGGCTTTTAATTTCAAAAATAGAAATTAGGGTAGCAGTCCTTCACCCATTGAAGTTAATTGCAAAATGCCTATTATCAGGCTCTTGAGGTATTACACAGGCTTACTTTTTAATTACATTTGATTCTTAATGAAGTAGATGGCAAAGAGAAAAGCAGCCCATGATTCAAACAATTCACATTTTTATCTTTACTGATGAACAACAGAATAGGTCAAGATACTTGCTGGATTTTCCCATGAGAAATGCTGTGATGTGAATAAGCTCAATTGACTTGATCCTGAAGGAGCAGGTTAGCTTTGAAAAGCATCACTCATTTTCTCTTCCTGTACACATTCCACCCCCAAAACTTAGACAATGTAATTACAGATACTAAGCCAAATCCAATTCAGAACTTGAAAAATATCATGTAAGTATCCTAAGCTTAAATGACTTGTCTTTATTGTCTAATGTCATTTAAAACATAAGGAGTCCTAATTATAGTTTTATTTTCAAATGATGCACTTTAAGAGTGACAATTCTCTAACTGACAACTTCTCAGGACATGAAGACAGCAAATTACTTGATATTTCCACATGATTTAAAAAACAACAAACTATGAAACAGCTTATGCAGAAAGAGTATGTTATCATACTTGTCAAGAGAACAATACAAAGTTTCACCGTTTTCCTCTTATTTCAGTACCCATGTAAATAAGTGAAGATTTATAGAACAGAAGTTAGTTTTATTGGTAGGACCATTATCTTGCTACACACAACAACCTGCAAACTCTTCTCACATAATGAAGACTGTTTCTTACCATCTGGATTAAAAATAAACTTACTGTTTTTACATTGTATGAAAAGTTCAGCCCTGTATATCAGACATTACTAGACATATTATAAAATGCATATTTAGTTTCTTACTTTTACACCTTTGAAAGACCCATTAAAATCAAATATTTTATATATACACATATATACTTTTAGAAAGGCTGAATGTTGAGAAATATTAAGGAAATTAAAATGTCCTTTTAAAGATAACATCACACAGAATAGGTAGCACTTACTTTCCACTAACTTTTACTGAAAAAGAGGCTGTCAGTTTTACCTATGCAAGCCATTACTTTATTTATAAAGGACATGGTACAGAACAAACAACTCCTATATCCTGGCAAGATCAAGATGTAATTGATTTAGCTCATTGTGACACAGAAATGTCATAGTTTCTTGCAAAGGAAGGGGAAATAAATTCCTTTTAAAGAACGACAGAGAAACTAAGGCTTCAACTGACACATTTTTTTTTTCCTCCACTAAATCCCTAAGCTATTTTTTTTTCCCCTCCCCTCCTATGGGTGGCCCTACGTTTCAGACTCACAGGATGACCACTGTGACAAACCAAAGAATGAAAGAACTCTCTTGAGTCCAAGTTAAAACCACTTGCCCTTATTACAATTCTCTCCCGTTAACAATGTTGAATACTGTAAAACCTGAGTTCTTCCTACCTCATGCTCATATAGTAGGTCAGGGGAAACCTAAGTTACAGTCAAGGCCTCTGGGAACACAATGTGCAAATCTGACACAGCCTGTGTTGTGTAACTGTGGCACACCTGCAAGTGTAATACACAACCATGGCAAAATTTACTTCTATGTTGAGTTGTGTAGAATCAGTACCATCTATGTTATATCAGCATTACTTACACAAGGAAAAGAAATTCCCACCCACTTCTTCATTTGGCAGCTACCACTTGGAACACCATTTTTGTCATTGCTTTTACTGGAACTATGCCATTTTGTACCAGAACTCATAAGTTTAGGGCCCTAAACTGTACAATATACAATACCTTGCAGTTGTTCAGTCTGCTCTTTGATATTTTCAGAAGATCTAACTTGGCAGGCTTCCTTCTGAATGTCTTTCAGACTCAAGAGTACAAAGTTATAGTCATTGCTGTGAATAGCAGTTTGAGTTACATCCTAGCTATAGTTATTCTTAAAAATGACACTTTAAAGATTGATCAGACCATGCAGACTATCCCCATGGCAGGACATGGCAGTGTCAAGAAAACCTTGCACTCAAACCATACAAACCATCCTAACACAGACATTATTGATACAGGGTGCAGGAAGCCTTCATGCCTCACAGACAATCCCAGAAAAATGAGAGAGTTGAAGAAAGTAAATGCCCTTGTATTTAGTGACAGACAATTTCTGCTCAAATTTAAAAGAATTTAAGGTAAGCCCAAAGAAGGGGCTTCTCACATGTTCCCAAGTGGTGGTTAAACATGATAACTAAAATACTACATTTAAGATGGGGATTAAAACTAGAAGAATAAGCTACCTTGCTATTAAAGTAATATTGAAGTAATTGGATTAATACAGTATTGCTCATCACTTCAGAAGTAAATTGTTTTCAAGAGAAAGGTACATTATTTTGATTGCTTGTTTACAGTACGTAGGCATCAGTGATTATAAAATGCTAAGTACACCTGACCTATTGTAAGAAACACACAAGGACTGCTATTTTGCCAAACAACTCTGTATCTTCCCATCTACCTTGGTAAAACCTTCAAGCACCTTGATTTTCAAAGTATAAAGTTCTCAGCTGGTTACCAAGTAAAAGCAACTAGACTTACCAATAACTTTCACTACATGACATGTACTTCACATACTATTATCTTTCCAATGAAAAAAAATCAAGAAATAAAACCTTTTTGTTGCTATTAAGTCATAATAATTTTCTAAATGAAGAGAAGGGATTATTACTTATGTACCCGTAACTATAGTAGGAATGAACTTCAGGTGATAATCAAATTTAAACAGGTACCTCAGCAACATAAACCAAAAAAAAAAACAAAAAACAAAAACCAAAAAACAGTTGTGAACACAAAATAAAAATAATTTCTACTCAGTTACTGAATGGAAGGCAGAGACGAAAGTGTTCAGTCATAACATTTGCTTAAGAATGCTTATCTTCTGTCTTACCATTGAATGATAAAAACACCCTTGCTTGAGGCTGGGAAGATCCTTTTACACTGTTAAAATAAATAAATATCCCAATCACCAGGTGCAGTGCAAGAAATGCCATCTCTTCAGATTTGCAGCTTAATATCCAAGAAATGAAACCTGAAAGAAAGAGAGAACATTACTGTTACACAGTTTGGTGGAGGAAAAACAATAGAACAATCTGTGCTAGAAAGCTCTTCCATCTGAAGCCATAATATATGATAGTGTGAAGGAGACACAGCACTTCTGTTTTTTTACTTTATAGATCTGAAAATGGTTTTCTCTAGCTGTGTTCCATGATGGAAAAAGAGCTCTCTGCCTGTTAGTATGAACCTACAGAGCCTTAGTTTTGGCTACATAAGACTACGACATGAAATTCAGTTTATTTGAATAAGGACAATTCCACCTGCTGGAAAAATAATTATACCAAATGTCAAAGCAGAGCAAAGCAAGGACAGGAGATAAAGTTTCATGAATAAAAAGCTGGCTGATATTTTTAGACCTCTCTCCTTAGTTTACATCATACTTGATCTCCCCCCCTCCCTTTTTTTTTTTTTTTTTTTTAACATTTGAAATCAGCAGTGCTTGGAAATGAGCTATGAGTTTTTGTAAGTTGAGTGCTCTAACAGCCATCTACATCCTCTTTTAAGATGAAACCCTGAATATGCGTGTCACTAATTTCAGAAACATTGAAATCAAAAGTATTTCAACATGCTTGAAACTATTAATGACATTTGCTTTTTGGGATAGCTACTTACAGTGTGCTTACCTACTGTCTTAGACTTCTACAGAGCACTGCAGTTACCCTGCATTGGACAGTGTGTAAACTGTTGAGAAGACTGAGCTCTTGAGAGAGCCAGAAGACACAACAAAATAAATCTGCATCATTTCTTAGGTCAGGAAGACTCGCAGTGGACTTGAGCTGTCTGAAGTCAGGGTCACTTTTCTATCAATGCCAATGGACTTTGGACCAGACCCATAAAATCCAGCAGACATTAGAAGCTGAATACTGCATATCTTTAATGTTCCTCAACTGCATCTCTCCAAAAACTCTGAAGTCATTTTACCTATGAGAACAGCTTTGGTCTTAATGGTATCAGTGGTGTTCTTCAGTTCAGCTGCTGAAGTTAAAATAAAAGAGTCTCATTTCAGCCACATTCTTCTTCCCTGCTTATATATTTTTTTTCCATTTTGACATCAACAGCCTTTGTACTAGACACCACTTATTGGTTGATCAGGTGGAATACTGGATTCTATGGTAAATGACACCACTTTGAAGGACACAGTTCCTAAGGCCAGAAGATAGCATTAAAAATAGCGTTTATGTATTATACAAAATGTATATTTTTTTTCATGAAGAGTTCTCTTGCCTGTGCAATCAGTTTACACTTTACCTCAGATCTGCTCTAGCACTGCAGTCCCTCCAGTGGAAGACAGTATTTCTACAACCTTGTTCATTTGGTCCCTTAGATTCACACCTGCCCTAAAAGAACTGGCTGCAACCACCCCATCATGGCAGGAACCAGCTGTTAGACAGGGATGACTTTAGGTCAGCACCAATTTGGGTTGTATCCACTTCAGTGACTAAGAGGTAAAAGCTCCATATCTCATTACTAGGTCTGTCACTTCCCTATCCACTCAGTGTAAATCATTTTTAAAGGCTTCTCTCTGCATTAGACTTTCATACTAAGTTGGGGGTGGGATGGAGAGCATGCAAGACAGCACACAGCTCTGTAGCACAAGCAGTAAACTACCCTGCCCAGTGTGCTCTGGGGTACTGAGAAGTGCATGCAGATCAAGTAATGCTACCACCCTGCTAATTGACAAAAACACCGGTGTCAGAGATTTTCCAGATACAGATCTGGTCTACAGAAGAAACATATCCATTCTGGCCCAGTTCAAAATTATTAGTAAGGGTCTGTTAACTAATAGAATTATAGTTGAAGAGTTTTTGCCAAGAATAATTTTTAAACAAGCTGCGCGAGCTTCAATATTAATACTGCTTTGTGGGCTTTAAATTCAAAACCTTGAGACTAGCCCATGGGATATCCTTTAACTTAGCCCTCTTCTAAAAAAGAAGTGCCATTAAATCCTGATAAAATAGCTTTGTCAGGCCAAAACAAATAGCCAATCATACTGAACATGTGATTTAACAGATGCAATGGGATTAGTACTTTACAGTAGTAGCACTATGCTTTCTTTGCAATAGAGATGAAAAGCCAGAGGAACAAGCATGTGGCTTTCCCTCTCCACTTAAATGACACTGTAAGAAATAATAATTAAAACAACAGAAAAGAACCAAAAAGAAAAAAAAAATAAAATCAACCCTTTCAGCACTCTTTCCCTCCCACTCTCATGCCTCCTGCCAATTCTAGTGCAATCAGCTACAGGAGTGACACACTGCTACATTTCATTGCTAAAATTGCATATTTTCACCATTAACACAGAAGTGACAGGCAAATGTAAGATTCAAATTGTAAGCTATATGGTTCCTACCCAGCTGTTAGACACATAAATAATACATGCATACGGTGCCACAAAGGTATCACAGGGTGTCTGACATGTGAGTTACCTAATGGAAATAAGTTTAATTTCAGAGATTTACATACCTGGTAACTGAACACAAACTCATTGGAGTTTTGAATCCCTGGGCTTATATCCCAGTTCTGAATTTATCTCAGTAAGTCATGATACTATATTCAGCATGTCCTGTGCACATGATCTGCACTGACAACCCACAGACCTAAAATCTTTTTCAAGTCCTCTTAAAGAACTTTTTTGGACAGACAAAAAAGCAATATCTAATTCCATTTCTGCTCTTACACCCTATACTAGCTGTAAACAAGGTGGCAAACCACTACTAAATTAAAGTGCTGAAGTTTTCCTGCCACAGAGGTCACTTCCAGCATGCTGCATTGCTTTGGAAAGTATCATACAGCTTTGCGGTGAAGCGCTGTGCAGGTGTCATCTGCTCCAGGCTCAGTCCTACCCTCAAATCCTGTAAATAAAATTGTTCAGCAGAAGAAAATAAAGAAAGAAAGAAGTGAAAGAAAACCCCAAAACCCAGACTATGCTAATCTAGAAAATATTGCTTTAACTATCTGTGAACAATAGGAAAATTCAGTCATCAAACACATTTCACATCTATCAGAGCAGAGAAAGAGAACTTTCAATTATGCTTACCCAGCTATTGGAGGAACCAGTAATACAGCTTCCTATCTGCTTTTTATCAGTTTATGGACTCTTCTGATGTTACCAGAACGCTTTAATTCCAAACTTGGCTCATTGGGGGGGGGGGGGGGGGGGGGGATAAAATAATAATAACAGTTAAAAAAAAAAAAAAAAAAGGAAAGGAAAACTCTCTCGTCGTGGTGGTTGCAAAGGTACTCCTGGTTCCTTTGTAAAACAGTCCTTCCAGCTGGTCTCCTAAGGCACCGGGAGCGCTTCTCTCCTGCGCTCAATTAAGCACCTAGGAGTGAATGGAAAGTGGCCGGGCGCTGAGGGTGAAGCCTTTGGTTTCCAGTTACGGGCGCTGCCCTGCCCTCGGCGCTGCCGCGCTAGCGAGGCGAGGCACGGCGGCCTCCGGTGCATCATTAGCTGAGCAAATAGGGGCTGGAGCTCATAAATAACGCCGAGGCCACACCCCGCCGGGCTCAGCAGCCGCCGGCCCGGCCCGCCCCAGGCACCGCGGGGCCGCCGGTTCCACTCAGCTGCGCGGAGCGCCCGCGGGCGCGCAGGCTATTTGCGCGGCGTTTCGTTCCTCCTGGGGCGGGGAGGTTCATAATGCAGTAAGAGGGTTTGGGGGGAAGGGGATCTAAAGGGGAGACAGCGGCAGGTTGCTCTCCAAGCTTCACCCGCGGGCGCGGAGGGAAAGTCGCGGCCAAAGTTGCCGGCCCGGGGCTCCCGGAGCGCCTCGACGGCAGCGCCGCGGATGCCGCTGCGAGATCCCGGCCGGGGACGGAGGCCAGGAGCCCGGAGGAGGGGGGCGGCGAGGACCTAGAGGGGAGCGGGGCACCGGCGGAGAGCGGCCCCGAGGGGAGCCGGGCCTCGAGCTGGGAGCCGAACGGGGCGGGGGGGTGCCGGGGGAGCTTTCGGGGGAGGCCGGTAGATGTCACTGTGACGAGAGGGAAAGAGGCAGGGTTGTGGTGAAGGAGGAAAGCCGGTCATATCCAGCCCCGGACACAGGGATTTCTTTCTTTTACGTATATATATATATATATATTTTTTTTTTTTCCTGAATTATTTCCCTTATTTGAAACCTAAAAGAAAGCTAGAGAAAAAAGTAGCATTATATCCATAGTAAGATTTGTAGCTTAGTCTCTTGACTGCTCCAGGAGTTTTTTCTACACGCTTTTTGACTTTTTTTTGTAGTTGAGGAGGCCTGGAGCAGCGTTTGTTCAAGTTCAGCCTTGACTGAGTTACTGAGCTATTAGTTGTTCAAAAGGTTTTTATTGTTTTTGTTTTTCATGAGATTAGTGCTCTCATGGCAGTCAGACAGCTTTGAAAAATTTTACCCAAAATGGTGAAATTCATCTTGAAAATGTGAAGTGCATCACAGCCCTATTAAAGCCACTAGGATGTTCCAAACAATGTTATTTGGGTTCTGGGCCATTTGGTAGACAAGGCCTGTGGAAAGGTTTTCCTAAGTTGTTTTTTGAGTATGTTCTGTTCTGGTTTGACCTGCTGAATGAGTACTTCTGAATCAAGATTTCCACTCTTGCAGGGAAAGATGGTCTGTGAGCCAGCCAAGGGTTGCATAGCCGGGTACTGTTGCAGCACTCCTTCAAAGGAGCACATCTCTCAGTACTTATGCAGCCATGTCCCACAGGCAGAAGTACATTAACACGTAAACAAGTACCCACAATGAATCAGTGCACACGCTCAAGTTACAGTTTTGTTTCCAGCTATTACATGCTCTGGCCATACTAACCAAAGCAATCAATAACACTAATGCATTGTAGCCTGGGAGCAGGGAGTAGCCATTACTGAACAGATTTTGTCCATACACGTGGATGTCCTTATGGCTGGTCTACAGGCCAGTTTGCAAAAGTTCACCTGCAAGAATTATGATCACATGTATTTCAAAGACAGTTACTTACCCAGGCCTCAGTGTCAGCATAGCAAAGTAAATGTTTTCTTCAAGCAAGAAATTACTGCATTATAAGACACCTATAATCCCAGAGAACACAAAAAGTAAGGGGTGAAGTGCTTCTCTGAAGCGAAGCATCATGTTTTCATCTGATGCCAAAAAAGAAGTCCAGAATTTTGAAAAGCTTTACTCACTTCAGATCATAGCTTTAAGACAGACTAATTGCTGCCACCAGATGAACTGAACACTCCAGATCATGAGTCCTTAAAAGTACTGATGCTGTTCCAGTTCTGCTCAACACAAATAAACTGCAGAAATGCATGAACATTTACTGTCATAGCAGTTAAACTAAGCCATCAGAGAGCTTGTTCATTCAATGGCCAGGCAGTGTGACTGTGAACATGATGCTGCTCATCCTTGAAATGTGGTTATGTCCAAATGCCACAGAGTCTGACAGCAGCACCCTGGCAAGAGGAGAAGTCACTTGTTTGCTTCGGAAAATCCCCACAACTAAGTGCAATTAGAGATCACCACACCAAGCAACAGGAGTGAATCAGCTAACTCAATATTCTCTCTCTTGCTGTGGTCTGTGCAGGCTGATTCAGAGGAGAGCACACAGAAAACCACAAAGCAAGTATGAAATAACCTCTCGTTTAGGAGATTTCTGGGAGAAGTGTAATAGGTGGCAATGCTAGTCAAAGAGAAAGAACAATGGTATCACAAAACAACTAACAGTGAAAATGATGTTGATTCTAACTGACCTTATCAAATATTTTTTGCCTTAGGAAAAAAAAAAAAAAAAAGATGGTTCTGCTTTTTCAAGTTCAGAAGAAAATCTAGTTAAGATCACAAACACATGCTCCTAATAATGCACTATTAGGAAAGGACAACAAAAGGAATATACTCGAGCATGAATCAACTTCAGTATGAGTTCAAGTCACTTGTGTTTGTGTGTGATTTGGTATATATGGACAGTAGAGAGCCATCTGGCTATCTGCATTTCTTTTTCATATGTGCTAACTTCATCAGAGATAAAAAGGTAAAATGAAATACTGAAGAAAATGATGGGGATTTCCAACACTCCCTCAAGGACTTGGGGTTTATAAAATAGTAAATGAACTACAAAGAGACAAACACAAAACTTTAATCTGTGAGATACCATCATACTTGTATATCTGTTAAGCAAATCAAGAGTATGCTAATTTTAAAAACAAAAAGCAAATTGAGACATGAATAAGCATGCCATATTGATTTATTTGTTTTTAACATGTGCATATGTGCAGGTCAGAGCAAGATAATTAACTTTTAAAAGCAGTTTGAACTTCACAGCTGGGCTGAGTGAAATGGTTAAAGTTTTACTTTAGATGTTTTGTAATAGCATGTATTAGCTTCAAGCAAAACTCATGGAATGGAAATTACTTTTCCAAACTAGGAGGTGGGGTTTCAGTATTTACTGGCATGAATCAGCCCTATGAGTGAAATGAAAAATATGCAAGACACTTGCTTTCCAGGCTGTGCGTTTTACAGGCTAACACAGGGATGAGGACAAATAAGTTTGACTCAGCTATGCCGGTGATTTTTAATTATTTGTGTATTACACAAAGCATACAAGGTTTGTTGTATACACAATTTGTTTCTAGCAACTTGGTGTATGTGTGATTTATAACTTGTGCAGTTATGCCAGGTGGCATCACAAGCGACAGGAGAAAGTCAGAGCCTTTGCTTTCAGCTTCAGAGTCAGAGCAGTTCTGACCCCACAATGTGATTCGAGCAGGCAAAACCCTCATGGCCAAAACAAACAGATGTTGATTTTGTCCTATCTGTGCATGGTGTTTGCTTCTTACCCAAACAAATCATCCTAATGGACCCAGGCCTAAACACTAACTGAAGCCAGGAAGGAAAAAGACAAGGGTGGATCTGAGCTTCTACTTAACATTTTGGTTTGGGGTTTGGCTTTTGGGTTTTGTTTTCTTTTGTGTTTTTCTTCCCCACTTAGATTTTAAGCTCCTGAAAAAGTGAAAAGATTATTGGAGACAGTGGTGAAATAGAATCAGGCAAATTCCTCTGGATTGGCAACAACTGGTCATTAAAAAGATCAACAGTTTCTGTTTTGAATACAAGCTGAAACTTACTATTCAAGCAAGGTCAGATGCTAGCTATTATAAAGAAAAATGTAGTAAAGATGTTAAAGTGACCATCAAATGTAATCCAGTCCTTGCTTAAATATCAAAGGAATTGCATATGCAGTGATGCACAGATTCTAAATTATAATACACAATGGTATTAACTTCTCTTTCCTCTCTCCTCATGCATGAGTGTCAAATCTCCTTACAGAAATTACAAGGTTATTAGGTAATCCAATCAGCCCCCCTTTGTTTCTTCCACTGTTATGAGAACTGGAGAAACTGTGAAACATACCAGGAGCTTACTGTGGGAAAACCATGAGTTTTGTTTTTGCTGCTGTTGTTTTGAGCTAATACGAATAACAACTTATATTCTTATTCACAATAAATAGTCCAGAGATTGCAAGAGACACTCAAGACAGCTGATGATACCTCTGTATCATCGGAGATGGTGGAGAGTCCTTGGGCATAGTGTGTCCTAACTGGTCAATGGGCTTATTCACATGGGTCAAACTAGGACTTCTCATGAACAGCAAGGCTTCATCACAAAGGTCAAAGCCTTAGAAAACCACTGGAATGTAACTAATAATAAGCCATTAAACTGAATTCACCAAACAGTTTTCTTTTTACTACTTTATGTTCATGAAAGTCAATTTGCAGGAGATAAGTTGTCTTTTCATAGCTTAGGAAAAATGTGGAACAGGATCAGTGAAGCCACATTAATGAAGTACTATTATGTGTATGGGGAAGGAGGAAAACATGCTCTTAGTTTGATAAAACTCCAGTTGTCTCCAGTCAAATAGACCCAGCTCTGAATGGCTTCCCTGGAAGTAAGTGTGCCAGTACTTCACAGTAAGCTCTGTCATTAAACAGATTGTGATTTCTGTAAGGTCATCATCAAATAAGTACTTCAGTGTCTGTACAAAAGATGTAAGCTGATTCTGGTATGCTACCAGGCCTTCATGCCATTTCATCCCCACCCCCGCCCCCCTTCAGTGAGGCAAGTACATTACTGCTGTTCCTAGGAGAAGCACAGTATTTTGGTCAGCTTTTCCACCTTTTAGCCAGTATGACTAAATGAGGTCAGTGATATAACCAGAGCCACTGTGCTTAGACAAAGCTGGGTTTGAGCTTTTAGTAAATAAAACAAGACATCATTATTTTGCAAGTGGATTAATAAGAATATGTATTAGGAAGACTTGAATGGAAAGGGATAGGTCCTTGACGCATCACGAATGGCTTCAGGCCAAAGAAGCTATAAATACAAAAACTGCAAGTGCATAGAGGATGCAATAATGTGTTGTCTGTGTTCTGGAAGTATTTAATTAAGATCCTGTGGTGCAAGGAGCTGTACAAAGAGGGAAGTAAAAGAGGAGCTGTTATGGAGAACTTTTTAATTCAAACAGGAAAATTGGAAAGATGGGGAGAAGATTACTTCAGGATAGATGGGGACAGTGACTTAACCCTGGACATCATAGTAGATTCCAGTATGAGATGCCTCTTTCCAGCTTGGTGCTTGATCTGTTGCTACATGCCTAAGGGCTCACATCACTTCCTCTCGCTTTGTTGGAAGGAGGTTTTGGAAAGGTAACTTTTTGCCGATTATTCAGCTATTTCATTGTTTATAATGCATTATGTGAATCACTAGTTGGCCAAAAACTAGTGTGTGTGATTTTCCATTCATCTTAGGTTAGAAACACAAAGCCCAGTTATATAAAAGGTATCTTAGAAGCCTGGATATATAAACCTGCCCACTGCCAGTCTGGTCCCAGATAATAATATAACAGTGCAGTCCTATTTCTCACTACCCTTCATCTTCAAACGAAAAGTAATGACTGCATACCTTGCAGTCTTCAGTTTATTTTGTTCTCTGTAAGTACAGCCTAAGCTGTATTGATGGTATTTGTTAGCTAATTGCTCACTGCATCTTGTCTGCAAGCTGGGTACTGCAAACAATTACTTTTGAAGCAGAGCCTGCAGGGCACTCTGCATATGCCTTGTCCTTCACCAAACATGTCCTGTTGACCACTGTCCCTGTTACCTTCCCTAAGGAAGTTTTTCTCATGCAAAATAATAATAATAAGAAGAAGAAGAAGAAAAGACCATGTCTTCAGATAAAAGAAAAGCAAAGCTATTGAAAAAGGTCATAAGTTAAACCACGCCAAACTGCATTGACTGGAGCAATTTGAATATTACCTACTGTTCTGTGGAAATGTCATGCATATGTGTGTATGGATCAGGACACAGAGGAACAGAACAGGCCC
This sequence comes from Netta rufina, assembly GCF_964035555.1. Classification (NCBI taxonomy): domain Eukaryota; kingdom Metazoa; phylum Chordata; class Aves; order Anseriformes; family Anatidae; genus Netta; species Netta rufina. Next base: position 195,941,529 of record NC_140123.1, read on the forward strand.
CAGAGATGTTCCTTCTCCAGCTCATCAAGGTTGATCCTTTTGCATTACATCCTAGCTATTAATAGAGTCAGAATTTTACTCTTAAGTGGCCCACTATGACAGTTCTTATCTTTCCTTTAAAAAAGAAAACCAAACCAAAACAAAACAAATAAATCATGGTAATTTTCATGCAAATCCAAAGTTCCCCATAATGAAAAATGTGGAAAAGATTGAGATGCCATAGGATTTGAGTTCTGCTTCTTTACCATAGTATTATCTCAGTGTTAAGGAAGACATTCATACTTCCAGCAAAGTGGAAGCCTCTTCTCCATTCTTGAAGAGGCTGTCATATTGTCTGCTGTGAATGAAGGTTTGTCTCAGGAATCAGCATGAGGCTGTTGGTGTTGTATTGATATTTTAGCTGTAATAATGGTTAATATATTGCTTTGTTATAGAGATACTACTGCATTCTCCTAAAGTATGAAAGAAGATAAAATGGAAGCTCTGGTTTTTGCTGTGTTTGTGCTGTATTCTTGATTGTGTGAACTCTCTTCTTCCTTTGTCATGAGTATTCATACCATACCTCCAGATGCTAGTGATTCATGGGGACAGGAGTCTATTTTCCTTTTTTTTTTTTTTTTCACTGTCAACAGTTTTGAAAGGCTCCACAAAAATGCTTTTTTATTTTCTTTTTTCTTTGTTTACCAGTATAATGAGCTATCATGTTTTAGTCATCAAATCCTTTCTTGAAGGCCACCCTATTTTATTCATTAGAATACGTGGCATAAGAAGTGTGAGCAAACTCTTGGCTTGGATAGCGAACTTCTAGGCAGGCAATACGTGTTCAATGGAATTTAAGAGAGTCTGCTGACGTTTTTGTACATTTTTAGACCCCAGAACAATCAGGATATGGGCTAATTTAAAACAATATTAAGTCATCAGGTTAAAAACAAATTTTATTAGTTAAAAGAAAAAAGACTCAGAAGAATCATAGAAAGTCAGAGAATCTGACCTACCTGTTTATTGGTCTTTATGGATTAAAATTTGCTTTCTGCTTATTATTTTATTAACTGCCCACTCAAAGTTAGCACAGGCTTTATGGAATCTCATAATGCAGAATAAAAACAGCATCAGATAATCTAATGTGAATTAGATCTCAGGATTTTCTATCATACTAAAGCTTCTGTTGCTTTAATTTAGTTCTTGGCTTCTCATTGAAAAAATCACAATTTAAAGTGAGTCTACATTTATTTTTTTTCTCTCACAGCATAAACATTCCATTAAATATTTATCTTTTTTTTTTTTTTTTTTTTTTTTTTTTTAATATTTGGCTCCCTCCAGAACAGCTGTTAATTGAATCTTTATTTGAATCTATTAGCAGTAGTTTGTTTTAAGCCAGAGGACCAAAAAAAAAATAAAAATCTATAGCTTGGGTGGCAGCCAGAACACAACATCTTCTACACAATTATACCTTTATGACTTGAAACCAATTTATTCAAAGTCAATTATTCAAAGTCAATTAGACAGTAAAAGAAAAAAAGGCAAAGGAAAAACAGAGAATAGATACAAAATGTTTCTGAACAGCTTTTCTATTTACTTTTGCTGACATTTAAAACACTTAACTTGTATTACTTCATACAAATTTATCTTAATGTACTTCCAAAGAATTGGGAAATCGGAGATAAACATTTTCAGTAATGTTTCACTACAATGTTGCCTGTTTATTTTTTACAGTTTACTTATATTACAAACATTTCCAGAAATCATTTAAATCCTTTCTTGTCAATATCAATAAATATATCATAAATATATCAATAAATCATAATATATATGCATTCTCTTGCTTTATATGCACTCATTTTAATGTAGCAATTGGCTAAAAAGATTCATCGAAATATACTAATAATTTATCTTATACAAATTATTCAAAAAATGCTTCTAAGGGTGGAATTTTCTCTCAAATGCCAGCAAAATGAAGTGAAAGAATTATAAGGAAAAACAGAAAGTATGTTGGTTTTGATCATAATATCATGTACAGCATATTTTCTTTTTATTTTTTTAATTCCACGTTAAGTGCTTTTTTTTTTTTAAAAAAAATGTATATATATATATAACATTAGGTCATAATATAAATGACCTTAGGTAAGATAAATTTGAGGGAATCTCTAAATTTTGCCATAAGAGGGCATTATTTATGCACTTAGAACAGAAAATGTATTTCAACATAAACACATATGTTTTAAGAAATGGTAATTCCTTACAGTCACGTAGCAAAGAAGAAAAAAATATGAATACCTCTGTAATTAGGAATACATTAAATGAGTTACGTGGACTGGCATTGTTCTCTATCTTGTGTTTTCTTTCTGATTAGTCTTAAAATACAAGACCAAAGAAGAGGCAAAGTACTATTTTTGCAGTTTAGAAATTACCACAGAAGACACAGCCAAAAGCTGGTGGTTTGACCTATGGATGCAATTGAGAAAGTATGCCTAGGCAGAGTTGACATTAAGCACTTGTTTATGTTCTCCATGTGAGTGGAAGTTAAAGATACATTCAAATGCTTCTCTTGAAACAAGCAGCAAGAGAGCAAAACCAAGACTTTTAAACCTTTATTATGAAAAAAAAAAAAACAACAAAGGACTAATTGAAACAGAGAGGATGTGTGGGACAGAGGGTATTAATTCTTAAATTCCTGATATGAATTAAAAAAAAAAAAAAAAAAAAAAAAAAAAAAAAGCACTAAAACCTAAGCCTCTAACATTTTGGATGAGTGATATAGGTTGTCAGAATGGGAGGAATACAGAGATATGCTGTATCAAAATGCAGACATGAGAAAAATTTGGGATGTAAAAGACTTGTCTCTTCTCCCCTCCCCATCAAAAAAAATAGAGTAGAATTTGGATCCCAAAACATGTTGTAATGACTTCTGCTAGTGTTGGTGAATGCTGGAATGTTTCCCAGAAAGACAGAAATTCTTCAGTCTGGAACAACAAAAGTTCTTAATAAACAAATGTGCACTATGTAGCGTTTTCAGAGCCCTGAAAGACTGGAAGCCTCAGTTCTGCACTTCATGAACAAGACAGATTCATGACCACACCTTTTGGGTGTCTCAGGCAGTGACTGTCTGTTTTAGCCTGTTCTGTCAGGTATTACAAATGTTTAGCATTATAGAATCACAGAATCACAGAATTTCTAGGTTGGAAGAGACTTCAAGATCATCGAGTCCAACCTCTGACCTAACGCTAGCAGTCCCCACTAAACCATATCCCTAAGCTCTACATCTAAACGTCCTTTGAAGACTTCCAGGGATGGTGACTCCACCACTTCCCTGGGCAGCCTGTTCCAGTGCCTCACAACCCTTTCAGTGAAGAAGTTCTTCCTAACATCTAACCTAAAACTCCCCTGGCTCAACTTAAGCCCATTCCCCCTCGTCCTGTCACCAGGCACATGGGAGAACAGACCAACCCCCACCTCGCTACAGCCTCCCTTGAGGTACCTCTATAAAGAGCGATAAGGTCGCCCCTGAGCCTCCTCTTCTCCAGGCTGAACAAGCCCAGCTCCCTCAGCCGCTCCTTGTAGGACTTGTTCTCCAGGTCCCCCACCAGCTTCGTCGCCCTTCTCTGCACCCGCTCAAGCACCTCGATGTCCTTCTTGTAGCGAGGGGCCCAAAACTGAACACAGTACTCGAGGTGCGGCCTCACCAGAGCTGAGTACAGGGGGACGATCACCTCCCTAGCCCTGCTGGTCACACTGTCTCTAAACATAATATTTGATTGAATTATCCTTGTTTTATGGATTCTTTCAATTCAGAGTGTCTAAGTTATTTTTTTGACTTCATACTGTTTACTATATACCAAGGACGCATTTCATTTCCCTGTTTCCCAAAATTATGTAATCTATTAAATATACATGGATTTTATGAAAAATACATGAAATCTACTTCTAAATCACTTTTGCTAAAAATGTAGAGAAAAAAACAATTTGACAAGAAGAATACAAATCACTTTTGGATAAGGTTTGGATATTCTCCAACTTGTCAGATTTTTTTTTTTTTCCTATTGGCATATGATGGAAAAGCACTAAAATCCAAAAGTAAACTATTCTTTGCAAAAACTGGTAGCTGAACTTAAATGTTCAATTTGGTCTTTTTGTCATCTAGTTAGTTTATGAGGAATTATAATTATTTTTAATGAATTATGTAGGGGAAATGTTTAGGATCTTTGAATTTCAAGCCACTTCATTGCAGGCCCAGTGTGTTAAGAACTGAAAAGGCAATGCTGCAGTTGGCACTAAACATATATAAATATATACGTGTATATGTTATGGTGAATCAGTAATTCCACTGAGTTACGAGCTGACAAATAATTTAAGTTAATACTTGCATGTATTTAGAAGAACTAGATACCTTCCCCAAGACAATTATATGTCATTATCTGTTCTGGAAATCCTGCCAATAGAAATTGAAATAATGGAAATCATATAAATGAAATTCTGCATCTGCAACCTCATATTTTTCACCTTTCTTCTGCTTTAGAAAGAATACCAAGATTTTTGTTAAATTAATCAAATTTCAAATATTTGAAATGATACAGCTGAACTAAACTCCAATGCACAAACTGAGTCATGAGCAATGTATTTGGCATATTTATTGGGAATAGGTGGGAAGTAGAAATCTCCATGACTGGCATCTTTCATGAGCACTGCATTTGCTCCACTTATGGAATGACCTGTAGTCCTACTTGAATGGATTCAGTTATATGCCTCTGTGCCTGAATAAAATTATAAAATGTTCATTTTTCAAACATAACAGTTAATGGATCTCCCTTCTGCCCCCTCCCCCCCCCCTCATCATTATTGCTGTGATTATAATTATTAACTACCTACTTGGAGATCTCAAGCAATATATGGCAAATGGAAATTTTCAGTTACAAATAAATAATTGGGTAGTAATAGTCATTATTACGTGGAATTACACTGATGGCTGCTGTGACTTTCTAGTACAGCAAAGTTCGATGGCTGGCTTGAAGGTCAAACAATTCCATCCAGAGCATCTAACACAAATTTAAGATTCAATTGAATGTGGGTATGAAATGGTGTCTGTATCTACTTGTAAGCAAGGAGCCCTCTGACAGCCTTTGTATTAGGAGCAGGCTCACATCATCTTTTAATAATAGTGGTAATAGTAAAAAGACAATGTTTCCCTTCTGTTTAGTTCTCTCTTTAGCACACATATTACACATACTGAGAACACATGAACAGATATTAGGTACAGGTTTTCAGGTTTTCCAGCAGTTTGACAGTACCTTTAAACACAGAACTACTTCATGATATTTTTTTTAATTATTTTTTTTTCTCTTAGAAGAAATAACAGTTATCACTTCAAGAGTCATTGGTTTCAATTGGCCAACAGAAACACTCTCCTTTAGGCTCTTTTGGGGAACTGCTCTGAAGAAAATATACAGCCTTCTATATGCTTCATACTTGTACTCAGGTGACCCATTCTCCTATTTCTGCTTGTCCTTAGGACAATAGCTCTATTCAGGTGGAAGCAAGTCAGAAAACAAATGAGATTAGATGGAATTATTTTATATTCAGTAAGGGCAGGGCAGGGCAGGGGAGAGGAGAGGAGAGGAGAGGAGAGGAGAGGAGAGGAGAGGAGAGGAGAGGAGAGGAGAGGAGAGGAGAGGAGAGGAGAGGAGAGGAGAGGAGAGGAGAGGAGAGGAGAGGAGAGGAGAGGAGAGGAGAGGAGAGGAGAGGAGAGGAGAGGAGAGGAGAGGAGAGGAGAGGAGAGGAGAGGAGAGGAGAGGAGAGGAGAGGAGAGAGGAATTTTTTTTTTTCATTTAAAACCAAACATGAATATCAAACTCTACTTCAGTTTTCTTCTGTGACTTTGATCATTAATTCCTGTGTGTCACAATTTAACCTTCATTCCTATGTGCCTTTACCTCCCACAGAAAATGAGGCAAGAATACTCCCTCAGCACACCCTTTTTCCAGCTTTTCTACAAGAAAAGAAATAGGAAAAGGAAACTTTTCACAGAAAATTTGTTTCTCAATATGTACCTCACCTAGTGCTACATTGCCTTTAGGTAAATTCTTAAAACTAATCCATTATGACTCAAGCAAACATTGAAGAGTTTTTAAGAAGCCCTCAACAATTTCCAATAACATCAGAACATAACTGTGTTTTTATGTTTTACAAATCTACTTTGTGTGAGATAGTGTCGCACATTTACTGCATATCTGTGAGACATCCTTTCAAATGAAGAAAAGACTTGAATTTAACAACCTGGTTACATTTGAAAGGAGTTACCATAGAAAAAGGAACTTTTACCAAGAGTATTTTCTATCATATTTCAAACTCTCTCTCTGTGCATTCAAAGAACAATTCTGATATGCCAAAAAAAAGTCTTTTAAAGTGCAAATGAATATTTGTGAGCCACCTCAAACAACCTCAGGACTCGCTCCTGCTTATCTTCTTATTTGGGTAATGACTGGTTAAAATAACTTTTGAATAATGAGAACATTATCAAAAATCAAGTCTATTCACATAAGATGCATAAGAAGAAAAAGGGGCTCAAGTTGTTGAATAGATCTTCCATTCTGAATAGTCTGTCAGACTCTTTACATCTAAGAGAGGATTTTGATTTCCTAGTTGGTTTTAAAATACATATTCACTTTGTAAATATTTAAAGATGTTAATTTTCTTCTTCTGTGGTAGATATTGGGCAATAATCTTTTTAAAGCATCTTTCTTAGTGTAAAAGTATTCTGCCCCTATCTGCTGACTACTTCACACCTTGTTTTGTGGTTTGCACAGGTGCAAGGTGATGTAAATTGCAATCAAAAGAGAACGATTTATTTTTTAATTTTATGTTTATGTTCTCTTTGCATAATTGCAATAAGTGAAAGACATTATTACCATATATAGGGTGAGCAGATTCTTATGACAGAGAGCACAGAATTTGTACACGGATCAGCAGCTGTACACAGTGAGCAGATGTCCTTCTGTACACAGCTCAAATAGAAGTAATTTTTATATGGGATGTGCAAACCTGAGGGAAATAAAAGAACAAAAAGTTCTATTTGTTTTTACTACATAAGTTCCTCCTGGAGCAGTATATCTTCTTGACTAATAATATTTAAAACAAACAGCCAGAAATAACATTGAAGGGAATTCTAGTTAAAAAAGTTTACTTTCTGAAAAAAAAAAAAAAAAAAAAAAAACACAAAAACAAACAAACAAACAAACAAAAAAAACAGGCAAAACATCTTGTTATCATCACGCATGCTAAAGAAGTAATAAATAAAATGTTTTACTAGCACTTACACACTTAAAAAGTGCATCAAGAAAAATAACCTATATATTTTTAAATTAATATATTATTAATTTTTATTTTTCAAAATAAATTCAAATCCTTTGGTATTTAATATATACAGAAACAAAAAATGTTCCATTCTTAAGATACTGTTTCAGGTCCCTGTTATTTAGAATCTGCATTTTCTTTGGAAATTTCTCTCCGAGGAGGAAAAAAAATCTTCCAACTTATTAAAACTGGTGCACTAGATCAGGAAAGCTGTATTCTATAGCAAATATATGAAAGTATTTTCTCATTCCTTGTGTCTGCCTAAACTATAGATTATATCAGAACATCAGAAAAATTATGTTGTTATCTGCTGAGGAGGGGGGAGTTTCAATGAAGTAAATTATACTATATATTATAGCATAGCATCATATCATAGCGTCATATCATATCATATTATACCATATCATATTAAAATATATAATATATAATTCCTATCATAAAGGAGTGCAATGGTTATGTTGCAAATTACATTCATGTTAGTGCAGCGTTACTCATTTGCAGTCACTAGAACTGTTTCTTGTCAACACTTTTGGCACCTGAGAAGTGAATTGAACTAGATCCCAGAATCACAGCATGACTTAGGTTTAGAGGGATTTCATCTTGTTCAACCCTCTCTCAAAGCAGGACCAACTCTGAAGTCAAATCTAACCTCCAAGAGAGGCGACATCACTCCATATTCTGTCAAATCTTGAAAATCTCTGAAGTTTGTGACTGCCATCTCTGAGCAGCCTGCTCCTGAGCATTTTCTCTCTCATAGCAGTGTTTTAACTCATGTATAAGTGGAGTTTCCTGACATCATCATTGGCCTGTCCTTTCCTTGATCACAGCCTGTCCTTTCACTGTGCTCTTGAGAAGCAAATTTGCCTGTCTTCAAAACTACCATCTATGTAGTAAAGTCTGCTGCTTTATCCTTCTTCATCTCTTCCATTTTGTAGTTGTTTGCTCTCCCTCAGTGGGCATGGAGCAGGGGAGGAGGAGTGAACATATTTGCCCAATTTGTGCACAAGGATGGTTGCAGCAGGGTTAAACTTTCCAAAAATCATTTTTAAATGGAAAGTTTAAGAATCAGTTTTGGTTTCAAGAACTGTTTGTACCAGATGAAACTGTTTCAGCACATCCCTGATCTGAGCAATGATATGTATTTGAATTTGTAATTGAGGGCTGTGATTTATAGAGAAAGTATGTACGAGTAGTCTATGAATGAATACCTCACTGGCAGCCTGACCAACTTTGTGTAAGGGAAGTGAACTAATGAATATGTACCATGTGTTTAGCTTGTGTAAGTGGAGGCAATCCTCACTGACTTCAGAGAAGCCATCCTTGTTTACACCAGCTAGGGGCTAGCCTTGTGCATATAATCTGCAGCTGAATAAATGCAGATGTTAGCATTATACAAAGCTTACAGAGTTTCAGGTTACTTTTGTTAAACGAGGCATCTAGCCCACAAGTTGAGATTTGGCAGCATTGAACCGCACTGCTGTCTGAGAAGAGACATAGGTTTGGAAGTGAACATGGCATTCTGAGCCTTTGGAAAGCATAAAATAAAAATGCTCATATATCTTAACTGTACAAAAAGTCTTGCAAAGCAGAGAAAAACAGAAAACGAAAAGAAAAAAAAAAAAAAAAAGGAGAGAGAAAAAAAGGAGAAAATCTGGAATCTGAAACACTGGAGTGAAATATGACAGAATAATTTGAATACCTGCAACTTCATGCCCTGCCTATCTATCTGCCTTTTCCAAAACACACACAAATAAATGCACTAACTATAGCATAGGCATCTTAAGGATGTACTAGTCTACCCAAAATATTTTTTTTCTTCATGTTTCTTCAGTATATTTACACCCATCACTGAAAATACCGGGCTTCCTGAAAATATTGACATTATCTAATGAGAGAAGCCTGTGACAAATCATCATTTTTGACCAGCAGTTTCCCTGAAGTCCATGGGCGGGCTCACATAATGAGGTGTTACCCAGCAAGGAAAGGGTTGCAAGAACTAAACTTTTAGTTACTTAACAGCACTGGTAAGAGTTTAAAGCCCAGGAGGGTGTGCTAATTAGGCATGAGGGAAATAGTTGTCGTGATGATGTATTTCAGTTCATTAGGTGAATATACAGTATATTAAACTTGGCTGACTTTTTCAACAGTGTTTGCAAACAAATCTTCTGGGATAAACTGAAAATGCATGATACTGCTGACTACAATCTTACCAGGCAAATGTGTTTTGATACAAACTAACAGATACAAAAGTTGCTGTAGCTACCTCTGTACTGTAGCACCCACAAATGGTTTCTCATTTCCATACCAAGGAAAGCTGGGCACTTGACACAGAAGGCAGATGGCGTCTGCCTGCCTATGTGCCAGCTGGAATGACTGATGTATCCAGATCCCAGGACTTGCTGTAACATCAGGAGACATGTAGGTGAAGATGCAGCCAGTATCTTTACCATCACATATATGCTGATCAGTATAGTATCATTTCTGAAAGATTGTATGACTCATTCTCTGCCATTTATTTCTCATGTTTATTTATCAGGAATATCTCTATATACAATCAACTCAATCATAAAGCTCATATAGAATTAAAAACCAGCTTTGTTTTAATGAATTGTGAGATTGAAATTGTAGTCGTGGTTTTATTTCTGCATAGAGTGATTAAAGGTCAATTCAGAGAAATCTTAAGGCCTGTGTCCTGCAGTCAGTTTGAGTTGCTTGGCAGAGTGAATCCTTCTGAACTTATATGGATGTACTGAACTGACCTTTTTCTTTTCTTCTTTTCTCTCCCTTTTTTTTTTTTTTTTTTTTTTTTTTTTTTTTTTTTTGAGACAAAATAATTGTTTTGCATTGCAAGAGACCTTGACAGTGACATTTTAACACAAATGGGGGCGGGAGGAGAGGGTGAGGGGGGGAATATGTCTTAAGCAGTCAGCAATTTTTTCCAAAATGTCATGTACTTCTCTTTCTGCCTTCTCCTCCATTTCCTGTATGGTTTGCTGAAGCATTTACACACTGGAATGGATTCACTGGGTTGGCTGGATTTACTGATGAAGATAAAGACAACCAGATCTGCAAAGAATTTTATGGTTTCTCCCTCTACTTTTCCCACTAATAGGAGTTCATTTCCAGCCTAAGTTACAGAGTTACAGACAGATCTGAATGCCAAGCAGGGACATGCTGTATTCATTCCTATTCTTAAATAATTGCTCTGTGTCTTTGACTTGGTTGCCTTGACTGTAGCTTCCTGTGCTGGTAGCCAGAACACCACACAATTGCTATAAATCCCTCTCTTTGATCTTTGGCTCACAGTACACCTTATTCTGGCTTTTCATCTAAAGGTAGCTGTCCAACCTGGCATCCCTGCTCTTTCTTACAACATTTTAAAAGCAGTCTCTCACAACTTACATGTTGGCTTTTACAAGGAACATGTCAATTACTCTTTGCAGCAGCTTTATTTTAATAGTGCTGTGAACCTTTTCCTCCTTCATCTACATTTTGCCTGTTCACATTTCATATTCTCAGGACTACATTCTCTGTCCCTGAATAAAAGTCTTTACACTGTGTATTATAATAGTTATACAATTATTTCTGAAAACAGAAAGTGTGTCACTTATCTTCCTTTAACCTGTCAGGTGTCCATCCTGAGTTCCTTTAAAAGCAAAGTGAATCAATACGATCTAATGAAGAGTGATGGCATTGCATACACTATACACAGGAACAGGAATCCCTGACAAATGCTCTTGTTGGGGCTTTGGAGGAGCAATGTCAAGAGGAGCTAAAAGCAAGCTGGTGAAATATTCAGATATTCATTTGGGGTATTATCTTCATTCTCTCTTACAGCAAGTCCAAGCCTTGAGCAAGCGTTTACCCTTTTTCCTCAATTCTGATTCATAAGAAAGAACAAGATCAATGTCTCTGGAAAACGGCATAAAATTATGCATCCGTTATCTAAAAAATATGTGAATACCAAATGGAAGGCACTGTCACTGTGGCTGCTATTTGGTGCAATGTAATGTTGAATTCATATATAGTGTTTCAGTGGTGGGTGAAAGAGTTTCTGGAATAAAAACATTTTTAACTAACACAGAAACCAGTACAGCACATACAAAGCCATTGATGTTATCAGAGTGGTTCTGCAACACCCAGAAAATTAATCATAACAAAACATCCTGTGCCTCCTTAATGTGGCAGTATGGCTGTTTTACTACAGTTTTTAGCACAAATTTGAAACTTTTATATTAAATTCCTAAGCCTCTGTCACATTTTTTGAATAAGCTTTTGATTCAACAGTGAACCTGCAATAATTTCAGAATACTGAGGGTAAAGTTGTTTATCTCAGATGTCTCAAAACAATGAGGTAGAAATTAGCCCTTGAGACTTTTTGTAGAAAATACAGCTATACCAGTTTCAAATAAGGATGCCACACAGTTGTAGAAATGCACCATATGCCATTTATAGAGAAGCCTAATGCTGTACTATCCTCTTCATAGTACTACACCTGAAAATATCTAGGCATGTAAATGGTAACTTCTTTTTCAGCTGAATGGCTGTCTGTCATCACTGAAATATGACAACTCAGTTCAACAGTGAAAGCTCTACTGTGTAGCCATATAGTTATTATCAGAAATACTTAACACATCACTACTTTGAGTGAATTCCCACAGGTTTAAAGGATGCTGAACTGTACCTTTTAGGGTGAGTCCAAAGGAGGACCATGAGGATGATCAAAGAGATGAAGCACCCTCCTGTGTAGACAGGCTGAAGGAATTGAGGTTGTTCAGCTTGGAGAAGAGAAGGCTCCAGGTACAGCTTTTAGAGGCCTTCCTAAAGGGGGCCTACAGGAAAGCTGGGGAGGCACTCTTTGTCAGGAAGTATAGTGACAGCACAAGGGGGAATGGCTTTAAACTAAAAGAGGGTAGGTTTAGATTAAACATTAGGAAGTTCTTTATTCTGAGGGTGATGAGGCACTGGACCAGATTGTCCAGAGAAGTTGTGGATGTCCTATCCCTGGAAGTGTTCAAGGCCAGGTTGGATGGGGCTTTGAGCAACCTGGTCTAGTGGGAGGTGTCCCTGTCCATGGCAGGGGGGTTGTAATTAAATGGTCCCTTCCAAACCAATCCATTCTATTATTCTATTATTCTGTGAACTAATTATTTTCTTCCACAGATACAACAGTTCCATGGAAACATAAGCAGGGTGGGGGAAAAAAAATAAATATATATATATATATATATCTATCAGAAATTGGTTGGAAAGGGGTAAAAAGAGAAAACAAACAAACAAACAAAAACATAATTCAGTTACTGTATTTCATAATCTCTGTATTCATAGGCATTAAGGTTGAACAAAGGTATGGAGCAGCTTTCACACAGAAACAACTACTGAGTAGGTTGGACCTCCTCAATCTATGAAAGAGAAAAAAAAAAAAAAAAAAAAGCCATAGAAAGAGGAGATAGGGACCTATTCCTGTTCTTTTTTTTTTTTTCTTTTTTTTTTTTTTCCCCACAGTACAAGAGAGACACATCAGATGTTCTCCCTCTACTATTGTATAGTAGTAGAGAATTTCAAAACAAACTAAAAGTGGTGATTCTTCATGGAAAAGGTTTTATGACTGCGGAGTTTTTTGCCAAAAAAACATTGTTTGCAAAGTATTTATGTGGGTTTACAGACAGTTTGGACAAGCGCTTAGAAAACAAATTTAAAAGTAGCTGGAGGCAGACAGAGTATTATGGGTGAAATATCATACATGTTTTCCCTGATCCTCTTTTTCCTTATATGTTCACGTGTGGCCACTTTTGGAGACATTGCTGGGTTATACGGACTCTTAAACAAGTATGGTTGTTTTTATATGTGATGAAAACTAGATGAATCTTGGATTTACTTACCTGTTGTGAATCCATCAGAGAATATGGATTTTCCAGTTGTATGGAGTTTAGAAAAAAAAAAAAAAAAGAGTTGCAAACTGGGAATAAAATTTTGTGTTTCAACACATCTGACCAGGGAGTGTTCCACATGGAATGTCTGTAAGAGGATCCCTTTTCTTGCATTTTATTTTGTTGTCTTAAGAGAGTCAGTTTAATACAGAAGTCTAGTGTAATGTGCCTGGGGATATTGAGTCACAGCAGACAGACATACAGGAGGCTCTGAAAATGAAGAATAATAAGTAAGTCTTCTTCAAACTTTGTAATTAAATTGATCTTACTCTCCTCTGGTAGTTTGATGATGACCCATAAAGCTAGATGAGACATAAAGATGATCATTTGCCATTATTAAGTACCCCATAATTTATTTAAGGTCTGATCTTGAGAAGTGAAACCACTCCTTTTAACATATGAAGACTTGCAGAATTGTGGGGCTTAGCACTTATCCAAATTGGTGATTAGCAAGCATAGAGATGTTAGCTCTATGGTCCTTGGCAAATTCCAACTAAATGAAAGTACTGTTTATAGTGGTGCCTACATTTTCCTCTGGTTTTATACAGATACACCATTTTTCAAGTCTCCTCCCAGAAAAGTAACATGCTGAGTAAGTCAGAATGATTCATGCTTCATACCCTTTATGTGGATGTATTCCAATAAAACAGAAATCCTAAGAATGACTGCAGTTCTGCAGAACTGAGCTATACTAGATAACTATCAAGTGTAATGCACTAGCTTTGTATAAGGGATCCAGACATAAAGTAATTTTTTCTCTTGTATCTAATATACAGACAGATAAACAGACTCCACTGAATGGCTAAAATCATAGCCTATGACAATAGATACTGGATATTCTGAGTATAGAAGAATAAGAACAATATTTTCTTAGAGCTCATAAAATGCTTCATGAGTTTCAGGGAGGAAATGTTGGAACGAAGAGCATTTCTGATGGAGAAGGGATCCTCACAGGAAAAATGAAGATCACTTATTGAACCTTCCAACATTTCAAGGAGAAAAGAAATTAAATCACATTTTTCCTCCGAGTACTGGCAGACTTTTCCTATATGCTGATAAAAGGATATATAAATTTTGCAGATGATGGGATGTATCTCCTATGTTGCCAGCTATTAGCATATTGACTGTAGACAGTGCAGTCAGCAAATTCAATAGGATGATGTCAGTTTACCCCTGATGAGGTCTGGGTATGATTTTTGGAGCCTTTGTAATCTGTCTGGACCATAGACACAACCATATAGTTCACATGACATCTGGATAACTTAAAAAGCTCTTCTGGATAAAACCCTGCCTTGTTACAGTAAAATGTTAGGAGATGGAAGGAGTTCTTAAAAAAGTAAATAAATAAATAAAAAATGGGACTCATCATTGCATCAAAGACAGAGGGATGGATGTGGATTTCTGCTGGTGCAGGACAAGAGGGCTTGCCCCATGTGGGCCATGAGAGCAGCCTGCTCTCCTTCTTTCCTGTCTGACTGACTCAGCACTTGTTTCCATAGCAGTCTGAGCTTGAATGCAAGGAATGCTGGGGTGTGAACAAAAAGGAGCGTTTTTGCATTACCCTGTGACTCCACTGCTGTGACTAGCACTTGCATTCCTCACTTCTGTGAATTGGCAGCCAGTATTGATATAGATTTGGACTTTCAAGCTTGAGTTGTTTTTATTAACAAAAAAAAAACAGGCAGCTTTTAGGAAAAAAAAAAAAAAAAGAAAAAAAAAGAAAAAAGAAAAAAGAAAAAAAAAAAAAGAGAGAGAGAGAGAGAGAAAGAGGCAATACAATGATTCCATGTAGTCAATTTCCATCTGTCTGGCAAAGGGGCAAAAGATTTCAAGGTGCTTTTTCATAAACCTGTGTGCATGACCATATGAATTCTCCAAAATGTTCAGCAGAAAGATGTGTATTGTGTAAGTTTTGTGTTTGCTTGGCAGTTGCATTTGGTTCACTGTGACAAATTGCACTGATACCTTGAATATATAAGGTATTGATACTTCTTGAGTTTTATCTTACTAAGAATTTAACTCCCACTGATCCCTTTCTGGTCCAGACATCAGGTAGTAATTCCTGTGAAACCTACCTAAGTAACCTGTTCAACATGAAGTTGTAGTTGTACATGTGAGAGGAGAGGAAGACTGGAAGGGTAATAGAGGGAGGAAAATGTTCCTGCAAAATATTTATTAATATTTCTAATTAAAAAAAAAAAAAAAAAAAAAAGATGAAGAGTATTAATTTGGTCTGGGGATTAGAGAAAGAGAAACAGCTGGAAAATTTGATTTGGCAAAATTGGAGACCTTCAAAAGTTAAAATAAAATAGAGTTTTTAAGTAAAAGTAGTAGTTAAAAATATAACCAAGTATCTGAATCATTAGTATTTTCTCAGATTAAAAAGAGTATTGATTGCTATGTCTACACTGAATTCTTAATTGTTTCTTCCCTGTGCTTTTGACAGCACATTTATTTGTAGTCAGCAACACAGTTTCCAAGATACAGGAGTGAAATTTTTTGACTGTCTTAGCTATGAGACCTATTATTTGTATAAAGGTTGTTAGGACCTTCCTTCGTTCCCTAGTACAAGACTTGCATGTTTAAAAGCTAAACAGAAATTAAAAAAACTCATATGCCAAACAAAATGTAAATGGTTCCATGACCCTGTTAACCTTCTTAAGCTGACATTTGTTATTACCAACTCTGCTTATGCTTAAGGGAAATTGCAGCTTTTTTTCCCTCTGCAAACAGTTGTTACATCTTGGGTCAAGCCTGTTGTTCAAGGTCCATATAAAGAGGAAGCCTGATTTTGTGGTATGAGTCATCAAGTTTATGATGCAAGTGGTGTCTTTTTGGTTGGGATGGGAATTTTGAAGGATAAATGAATTAGCACAACGTCAAACTGTGTAACCAGTAAACATATGATGTTTCTGGCCATGGCACATGGGAAAGACCAGTGACATATATACTGAAACTTTCCACAGATAATCCAAATTTGAAAAATGTCATGCTCTTTTTTTTTTTTTTTTTCCTGATGGGATCCCGATAGGTTTTTTGTTACTGTGTTGGGCTTTATCAGGTCATCTAAGTTTAATTCATTTTAATCCGAGTCGTAATATAAATAAACAAACAAACAAACAAACAAACAACAAACAAAACAAAAAGTACTTTGATTCTTAGGTATGCCTATTTTGGATTTTATCATTATATAATATATAAACTTGTATCCAAAATACAAACGTGAAATTCTTAAAATTGTATTTTTTAATATATCTTCCCGTTTTCTAATTTTTTTATTGGGTCAGCTGTGATGAGAACTGTAATCTTTTGTCTGGTGCTGTCTTCATTTTTGTTTTGGTGATTTAGCTGGCAGATTTTCAGAAAATATGTAGACATGCAGAGCTGCTTTCAAGGCACATAGTGAAATTTTTAGATGTTTATCACAGAATCACAGAATTTCTAGGTTTGAAGAGACTTCAAGATCATTGAGTCCAACCTCTGACCTAACGCTAACAGTCCTCCACTAAACCATATCCCTAAGCTCTACATCTAAACGTCTTTTAAAGACCTCCAGGGATGGTGACTCCCTGGGCAGCCCGTTCCAATGCCTAACAACCCTTTCGGTAAAGAAGTTCTTCCTAATATCCAACCTAAAACTCCCCTGGTGCAACTTTAGCCCATTCCCCCTTGTCCTGTCACCACGCACGTGGGAGAACAGACCAACCCCCACCTCACTACAGCCTCCTTTAAGGTATCTGTAAAGAGCAATAAGGTCGTCCCTGAGCCTCCTCTTCTCCAGGCTGAACAAGCCCAGCTCCCTCAGCCACTCCTTGTAGGACTTGTTCTCCAGGCCCCTCACCAGCTTCATTGCACTTCTCTGGACTCGCTCGAGCACCTTGATGTCCTTCTTGTAGCAAGGGGCCCAAAACTGAACACAGTACTCGAGGTGCGGCCTCACCAGAGCTGAGTACAGGAGGACAAATCACTTCCCTAGACCTGCTGGCCACACTGCTTCTTATACAAGCCAGGATGCTGTTGGCCTTCTTGGCCACCTGAGCACACTGCTGGCTCATATTCAGCTGGCTATCCACCAATACTCCCAGGTTCTTCTCCGCCAGGCAGCTCTCCAACCAATCCTCTCCCAGTCCATAGCTCTGCTTGGGGTTATTGCACCCCAGGTGCAGGACCCGGCACTTGGCCTTGTTGAACTTCATACAGTTGACCTCAGCCCACCAGTCCAGCCTATCCAGATCCTCCTGCAGAGCCTTCCTACCCTCAAGCAGATCGACACACGCACCTAACTTGGTGTCATCTGCGAACTTACTGAGGGTGCACTCAATGCCCTTGTCCAGATCATCGATGAAGATATTAAAGAGGAACGGCCCCAGCACCAAGCCCTGGGGAATGCCACTAGCGACCAGCCTCCAGATGGATTTGACTCCATTCACCACGACTCTTTGGGCCCGGCTACCAGCCAGTTTTTAATACAAGGAACGTACGCCAGTCCAAGCCAAGAGCAGCCAGTTTCTTGAGGAGAATGCTGTGGGAAACAGTGTCAAAAACCTTGCTGAAGTCAAGGTAGACCACATCCACAGCCTCTCCCTCATCCACCAAGCACGTCACTTTGTCATAGAAGGAGATCAGGTTCATCAAGCAGGACCTGCCTTTCATAAACCCATGCTGACTGGGCCTGATTGCCTGCTTGCCCTGCAAGTGCCGCGTGATGACACTCAAATTATGATCTATCCTGATTTCACTGGGAAACAACCATCCAACTAGGCACCTGTAGGCCACTAGGAACTGATTTGCTTCTGCATATCCCTGCTAAAAATGTATCATAAACCTAGCCTTTGGTCCTTACTACTGTAAATATTTAATCTCATTATATTTATACACTATTGTGCAGGATGCCTGGATCAGCTGCCTCTCTTGGGGACCTATTTCATGTATTTTGCATACTTCTATATTTTTGTTCAGCATGACTTTCATGGGTCACTAGTGAATACTGTGACTGCGAACAAGTCAAATCCTGTAAAAATATCTCCTCCTTTCTCTGATTTTACTTGACCTTTTCCCTTAGCCTTCCTACAGATATGATAAGGGAGGGTGATAAGAATGATCCACCTGGGTCCTTCCCAGAAAAGAAGTCCAAAAGCTAAGTTAAGTCACCTTAGCCTCATCAAAGAGAAAAGAGATCATTGAGGAGCATGTGGGCATTCTTCAGAGGACCAAGTCAAGAAACGTTCTGTCGTTGAAGGAACTGCCTCAGATCATATCTGGTGATCATGCACTCACTCCATAGCAGAATCCAAGACTGGGCCTTCCTGCCTGCCTCCCCACAGACTCCCTTCACCTATACTACTTGTACTTAGTATATCCATCTCTAAGCAGATTGCAAAAGGGAAAGAATCTTCTTTAAAAGAGATGCATGGACTTCTAGCTCTTCTCTCCCCACAGTTGTATCCAGGGGTGTGCTTGTAAACTCTTGTTGCTCCCCAGAAGATTATGCAATGCTTCATTCTCCCACTGAGGTATGCTGTGCTTTCCATCCAGTATTTGCAGCTTTACTGGGAAAGTGTTACCATTAATGTGCAATAGCTTTGTGTGTGTGTGTGTGTTGGAGAAATTTTCTTTATGTTTTCATTTGGATATATGCTTATGCAACCATACTGATTGCTCCAATAAAAACTAATCCATAATCTTAGCAATGCTGAATTCATCACAAGCAAATATGTGCCAAAATGTACAACATTTACTTGGACTACTCTGTCACCTCCTTCACAGATGTTGGTAGTGTGATGTGAGGGCAAGGAAAGGGTGCTGATATGGAATTTTCTATCTTATTCTAAAGCAGCTGACCTGATAGCAGAGGTTTTTCTGTCTCTTTTGAATTACCATCCAGTTCAGATTTGCTCAGCAGTGTTCTGGGCATATTTTCTTTCTCATGGCCATGTCTCAGAAATCATAAGAACTGGAATGTGGCATATCTGTCACACATGCAATGTGTACTAATTGCTGCTAGCCTACTCTGAGCTTAGTGGCTCAAATGTACTAAGGAAAGCAAAGAAGCAAAACCAATAACAAAAAACTATAGATCATGTTTTGTTACAAGAAGTATTTCACAGTATAACCTTAGGATTAAATCCTGAAGATTGTAAGTACTTTTATTAAGATGTTAAAGACCCAATATTTTAACTGGAATTCAAAATCTGAAGTCCTCCCTCAGCTCATTTTTAATAAATACCAGAAAAGGTCTCTCTGCCTTTCATCATCTTCAGTAGTGAGCTCAGTACATCATTGCATTAAGACATAACTGTCTTGCTTTGTGCATTATTATTTAAGTGGAATAAGCTACAACAAAAAATAAAAGAAACAACCCTGAGATGTCTGTAAGTTATAACATGATGACAGAAAAGAAAATCCCTCACAACAGAATATAAAAAATCATCTTTTCTTTTTGACCCAATAGCTTTCTAAACCTCATTCCTAGTTGGCTTTTACCTTTTTGTAGCAGAGGAAATACTCTCCAGTGCTCTTTTATTCTCAATATTTGTTAATGATATGCTCATTTTCTTTAGCATTAAGACTAAGTACAAGATGGCCTAATTTTGAAGAGATGCACTAACCAAAGCCTGTGAATGTTAACATGCAGAATTGTTGTTAGAACATATTACAAAGGATAACTAATGCTAAAGTACAGTAGTGCCCAAAGAAGAATTCTTAATTATGAAGAATATGGTAGAAAATAAATTAGTTGGTCTCCAGTTAGGTTAAAGACAACTCTGTATTTCAGTAGAGTAGCTAGATCTAAATCATTCCAGACTTACTGAGTGTCTGCAATAGTGCTTTGTTTGTGTTGTTTAGAAAATTATTGCCAAGTCAGAGATCTGGAGCTTATTATAATTATGTGCATGATATATACAATAAAAATAAAATAAAATAAGCTGATTGAAATCTTAACCAAAAACTAGAAGCAAAAAAATGTCTCATTGGTCACAGACATAACAAGAAATAACAAGCAACTCTTTGTGTAAGCAGTGTCTTTGAAAAATGACTTTTTATATTTATCATTACCATCGTACACATGGCTGTGAGTAGTTAATTTTTTTTCTTAAGAAATTGCCTTTAAAAACAGTCATTGTTTTGACAAAGAAGTCTTTCAGATATGCCCTATGCTTTCAAAGGATATTTTAGCTTTTTCCTTCAGGAGTGACAAAAAAAAAAAGAAATAGTGTTGCTACATATTATACAATATGTAGTATAAACAGTTCTAGTATAGATACATACTTGGTAAGACAACTAAAGTAACACATTTATAAAACATGTCCCAAAATCACAGGTTTTTCTAATAAATAAATAAGTAAACAAAAACAAAAACAACAACAAAAAAGATTTAACAGAAACAGAGAGAGAACAATTTAAGAATGTGTGGGAAAATAAATTTGATTAAGCTTTTTAAAAACCCTCTAATTGTTCTTGATTTGACCTTGTTCCTCATAATTTCTGAGGTTGAAAAACTGTATTTTTTATTTTTAAGATTTTTCTTTAATGTTTGCAGATCTCTGTGGATAATGAGTTATGTCCAATAGTAGACTAATGTAAGTTAATCCTTAATCTTTGCAAAGCTGAATTCATCATAGAAAAATAAGTGTCAAAATGTACAAAATGGAATTCCATTTTGCTTGAAACTATCATTGATAAATCTTGATATACTTTCTATAAAATTTGGAAAGTTTATTTGTATGTTACCCCTTCAACTTGATGAGAAAATTGGTCTGTCATTATTAGACATCAAATGGTTATTTCAAACAACTTTTATCATCTTATGAACCAGTCCAATCACTAACTTTTGAACCCATAATTCTCTTTTTAATTAATGTAAAGATGATAATAAAATGATCAATGCCTGCAGTAAAACTCTTGTATCCAGCTATTGCACTTATTTTAATTGCTAGTTCCTGAAACCAAAAGCTGCACTGATGATAATTACTTGGTTGAGTTAGGCCCCCATGTAACATAAAGTTACATCTGCCTCTGGGATAAATAACAGAATCTTTTCTAAATGATTTCCAAACTTCATAGCTCAATGTTAAGATGAGTCTTTTTCAATCATCTCAGGTAGCATTTTTTGTCCAGTGACACTTCCAAAAGGAAAGCCAGCTACTTAGGGGATCTTTTAGTTTCTGAATTTTAGGTAATAATAGATATTCATTTTACTATTCAGAGTGGAAGAGGAACTATTCTCTATTTATCCACTCTGCCTTTGAAAATAAGTGCTTTTTCTGATCATCTGAGGTGACTTTTGACTCTGCCAATCCTGATATTTCCGCACAGATCTTTTTAGGGCTGAACTTAGAAAAAGGTGATATGGTTTTCATTACAATTTTGTAGGCCATACAACTTTTCTCAGCTGCAGGATTTTGTTGTTGTTGTTTTTTGTTTTAATCTTTGTGAAACTTTAGTCAGAGAGAGATGGAACAACACATTAGTTGTAAGAGCATTTTTTTTCCAAATAGCATTTTACTTAAAATAAATAAATAAATAAAAAGAGTTTGACTATGGTCACATTTTTGTTTTAAATGAATACTCTGAGGAAGAAAGAATTACTGAATTGGTAATTTTAAAAATGACCAATTTAAATTCAGCTGAGAAATACAAATCTAATTTGTATTACTGAGTAATTATAAATACACATGCAGGAGAAATTAGCCCTTAGTTCTGTTGCTAAGTACAATTTTTGTTTTCTAAAATACTAATTTTGGTGATGTAAAATAACATGCAAGAGACAATAAATGTGCATTTTAACATATTTGCCTTAATGACTCAAAATTTTTCTTGCTTATTAGCACTTTAAAATATCTCTTTGGCTCTTGAGAATTGGGATGTCCTGGCCCCTCTTGGACCCTGCTCTTGGCAATTTTTATTAATATTATTTGGCTGTGTGTCAGACTGCCCCTTGCCCACATCCACAAGGATGTTCATAGGCATCTTAGAGTGCCTGCTCTTAGAGTTGAAAGACTTTTGGGAATGTCTTGCACTATTTTTGTGATCACTGTGTTTACCCTTTCCTTCTCTGTTTTCTTATAGCTTAAAATTTTGTCTTGACCTGAGAGACAGTGGGGGAGATCATTGTCTGCCACTAGGCGGAAAAAAATGCTTTGTTGAACAAAGGAAATTTCAGAGATGAGGGTTAAGTGCAACCATTTGTTGAAGCAAAGAAGAAAGATAGTTGGAAATTAAAAGAAATTTGACCAAGTAACTTGCACTTCATATCATACATAGTTAAAGAATTAAGTGTTTTTAAGGCTAATTTGGTTAAGACTAAATATGCAAAGTCTAATGATAATACTAAGAAAAATATGATAAAGGGTTTCCTTTATTTTTTCCAGTCACAAATGTCATGTAAGGTAAGTCTTACTTCCATTCTCCTGCATGTGTATCATATCTCATCTGCTTAGAAAAGCAAGTGATACCTAGCATGGGTTTGGCATTTCACTCAGGCAGGTTCTAGAAGAGATAACTATTCATGTGCACTGCTGTTATAGAACATAAGAAATGCAAAATCAGACTGAAAACACAAAGACTGAAATGAAAACACTCCATATCATCTGTCTACAATTCAAACAGAATCTAATACAATTCAAATTCTATCTTTTTTTTTTTCTTTTTTTTTTCTTTTTCTTTTTCAGAATGATGTTTGACAAACTTTTGGACTCTGACAAGACATAGGCTCTTCAGGTTACTTTCTGTCTTTCGTAAGCTGATCTTAATAAAATTTCTATGCATTCGCACTTACAAAAGCTAGCATAGCTTTTACACAAGCCAAGCAAGAATGAATTAGCATGTTTTTCTTCCAAAGGTATGTTTTTGTTTGCCTTTCTCTTGGTTATAGAGATAACACTTTCTCTTTGAACTTTGTTTAAATTGGGTGGAATATTTAATTCAAAATCAAGAAGTTAACCTGAAATTCTTATAAATTTATATATAATCTGGTTATTATAAATCCTGCCATTACTTGGAATAAAAATGAATTTGCAAAGACAAGACACACAAAGCTAAATTGTTAAGAGACTTTCCTTCCTACCTGAAAGAAATAAAATTGTAGTGTTCATCTGGGAGAAAGACAGAGCCAAATACATATGCACATTGCCTTGCTTTCCTTTCTTTCCTGCCAAGTATTTCTCCTTCCTACAGCTGGTTGATCTAATGGAGGCTCAAAGCTGACACAGGAATCATACCCCAAAGGATTAACTGTAACATTTAGCATTAGCTCTGTGCTGGGGAAAGTACAGCTCCATACCTCTCTTAAAGGCAAAATACTTACAGAACTCTCTATGTACTGTGTCATCAAACCAGGCAAATTTCACCCCCACCCTGAGAATATTCAGTTTCCTTTCCTTTTTTAGGCAGTGAATGTGTAGGAAGTAGGGTGAGCTTCTGGCCTGAGCCACTCCCTTCCTCTTTTAGGCTGTGCAGCTGTGCATTTGCTTTTGTGAACACGTGCAGATAGACTTGAACTTATTTTGTCTGTACTCCAGGGTATGTGGATGTGAGCCAGCTCCAATCTGTCAGTGAGTTGGCTATATTAGCATTGCAGTGTACCAAACCTGCTGAGCTCTGCTGAGACTGTGCAGTTATCGCTGAAGTGCAATGACACATTCATGCATCTTCATAACTTAGAGATTGGATGAGGGCTGGGTCTGGCCAGATCAAAATCTTCATAGAGTGTGTATGGATGACTGCTGGTCTTTGTCTACTACTTCATCACGAAGTGGATAATATATAAAAAAAAAATAATGGAAATATGCCTCTTAAGCATACCTTCACTTCCTTTATGTTTAAACTTCAAGCATTAGGGGGTCAAGCTAAATGTAAAATGCCTATAAGAGAAATTAAGGACTATTTGTGCTCATTTAATAGATTATATATATATATATATATATATATTTATGTTTGAATTCATTTGACATTACTTTAGCCTTTAATTGATAATAATTTACAATATACAAGTATAATCAAGTTCCTTTGGATTATTCAAGATGTGTCTTATGGATATAAAGGGGAAAATATACAAGAAATGCAAGTTAAAGATGGCTAGAATTAAGATTTAAATAGAATACTTGCCTAATAGTTTTGTCATAAGATGATCAAATCAGATGATACGGGTTATTCAAGTATGCAATAGTTCACAAGAAGAATCTTTAATAGGAAAACTAAAAGGAACCAGATTCAAACAGGGGAAGAAAAAAAGATGCTCAAAAGTTTGCTTTCCAATAATTAAAAATACCTATTCAAAACTCAGGGATTTTAATGTAATGAAGTCTGAAGTACTGTCTGAAGGACAGTGTAATTGAGAGAAATATCAAAATAAAATTATTTTGTTTTTATTATGTAGATGGAGGGTGTCTTGAGTGAGCTTAACGTTTAGATTTAGAAGCTTGAATTTAGGTGTTGAATTTATGTGAGTTACTCATCCAAGCTCTTTGTATTCAATGTTCACTCAACATTGTCACCAAAGTCTAAAGATTCAGAAGACTGGGTATGGGTATGCATGTTGTAGAGAACTAGATCACTTCCTAGACTTTACTGATCATATTGTTGGAGCCTCCGTAAGCTCCATAATGGCAGTTTAGCTATTTAGTGCATATGTCAACAGCTATACTGGTAGTTGTCTACACTGTGGTATCTAATGCTGGAATTAAGCCTCTGACTTCTGAGATTAATAGAGCTTTAAAGAATGCATGTCAGACAAAAGTATACTGTTAGAAAGGGGGACTGATTGTATTGTAATTTTATCAATAGCACTTGGGAGTGCCAGATAACAGTCAGATGATATCTTATTTAAAGATATGGGTTAATATTGGGAACAATGTATATTTGTATGAGATTAATTAAGTCATGCACTTCTATACACTAAAATGTTAAGAAAAAAAATAAAAGTGCATCCTCTATGTATCATCCTAAATAAATTTGAGAGAATGATCTATTTTGATCCACTGTGCCAGCCAAAACCTTAGGAATTCCCCCAAATTATGATTTGGGACAGGAGGCAAGTCTGTAAAGCTCCCAGTTAATTTTCCTTCTTCATTCTGAACAGAACATGGTCCAGAGCTACTCCAGTAGACAGCAGAGATGAAACTGGACTAGAGCCTCCTTTATGCTATGTTTTTTCCATACTATCCCAGCAAGCTTCCATCCCTATATGTTTTAAGAAATACATGTCTAATGTCATTTCATGCACTTTTCACTGAAGAAATCACATATATTATAATGATGTATTGAGAGAACAGGAGCTCTCTCGAGAACATATGGAGACAGAGATGAGCATCTCTCCAATGCTGCATAGTGTGGTTTCACCAATGTGCTTTAAAGCGAAGTGCTAGTATGTTCACAAGCATGAGTTAGCTTGGAGAATCAGGGACCACTGCCTGACAGACACATTTAGCACAGTAAGTAAAGCAGTAATATATTTAAGATGGAGTTAAATATATATATATATATATGTATATATGTTTTTTTTATTCAGGTTACTCTTTCCTGGCAACCTGTACTTAGAAAGGGAACTCTGAACTTCAGAAGAACTGAATCCCTGAAATATCATTTGGCCCAGCCAAGAAGTGATGTACTATGAAATATAGGTCCCAAAAGAATCTTTGGATGTCAAACATCTGTCTAAGAAGTAGAACATTCCAGCAACTGAATGTCAAATGAAGGCTAGAAACAGTATGTAGAAGTGTGAACACAGATCTGTGGACCTGTAAATACTATACTCCTTGAAAAATGTAATGCCATTAGTCCCAAAGCTCTTCGTATCCCAGGTTTACAAACTTTTCTTCTGAGAAAAGTTGAGGCCAGATTTAGAAGTAGGCTGATGGAGATAGTGCTTTGCATGCTTTCTTTTTTATAGTCTGGATATATCCAGCCGTTCATCCACAACTCCAAGGTATTGATACTCCCCTACAAAGAATTTGAACAGGGATTTTCAGTCTTTCAGAAAAAAAAAATAAAAAAAAAAATCTCTTATCCTTTATGCTGTTGGCTTCCTTGAGCTGGTTCTTCTTATGCCTCTTATGTTTCACCTGTTTCAGTTTTAAAAAAAATACAAAACCAATTATTTGTTGATTTAAACATCTCTATAGTCCCTAAGAATGGTTTCTCTTTCTTATTATTTCATAAGTTGTACAAGATAAAATGTGTCATAAGAATACATTAATAACACTGAATGACAAAATACCCATGATCTAGCAGTTATAACACTTTTTTGGAAGGTAGGCAACATAGCTCAACACTCAAAGGAAAAATTAATCTGAATCATCCTTATAGACATAATGGAGATCCAAGTGAAATATTTAGAATTTAGAATTAACATACCTGATTCCTCTTTCCCCCCCCAGTTACATAAGAAAGCTATTGTTCAATTGGAATAGTTTGAAAATTCCCCCAGGAGAGCAATGGTTGTCATCCTCACCTCAATAAGGTTTTATCCATTTAAAACAGAATATTTAAAGTTAAGCTGTTTGAAACTATAGAGATTGGCTGGAAAATGTTTATATATACACACATTGAAGATCAAAGTTTCAAAACTGTTAATAAGTTAGTAGGCTCAGGTGTGCTTCAGCAACACAGAGACCAATGGTCTGGTGTCTGAGAGAGTAATGTAAATAACCTGAACAGGATTTATCTTAACAGCTGTTCCTTCCTACCACACACCTGAGCTAGTGACCTAAGGTTTGCTGGTAATCCTTAAAGAAGAATAGAGAACTATTAATTACCCCAAAAAGTAAAAAACTAATGTGAGACAGATGATCTGTCCCCTACCTGTTTATTACTATTGACTACATAGAAAAGGTAACTAGAGATGTAGAAAACCATTACAAACCTGCAAAGACACACAGAATGAAGGTCACTGTCCTTGACCTTGTCCCTGACTTTGTTCTTGTGTCCCATAAATATGTGAGGTTTTTAGAACTCCGTTGCTTATAGCTGAGCCAAAACTACCTCAAGCATGTCTTTATTCAGTCTGGTTTGCCAACTCTTTTCTTAGGGATTTTTCAGAAGCAGAGTTAAGCAAAATTATACACACATATATGTATACATATATGTATACACACACACACATTTAAAGGAAATTAAGGACATTACAGGCTTTTGTAGTTTCCCTGGGTTGGTTAGAAAATGCAAAAGGAAGGGGCATAGTTAGTACACGAATTCTTGTTTGTTTGTTTTCTTTCAAGATTCCTTACCATTCCTAATGAACTGGCATGCAGAATAGGAACGTCAGTTCAACACAGTATAGCCAGACAGTGACATATCTTTCTCTCTCTCTCTCTCAAAAAAAAAAAAAAAAAAAAAAAAAAAAAGTTTCTTTGTAGTTAGTACAGTTCTTTCCATTAGGATTGGTAGCAAACCAAACTTCAAAGTTTTTCCATTTTCAGAAAAAAGAATATCGAGGTTCAGATGGCTTTTAGTGCTTTATAAGAACTCCAAGGACCTTTTGCTTTTGTGTCTCCTAAAGCCTTTTAGAAATTTCCAAAGAGAGCACTGTGTCATGCATTTTCTAAGACTTAGAAAGGATTACTATACTATACCTTTTGTCTAGCAATGAAGCAGATGCAAATCAAAACCAGAAATGCCATGATTTTTTCAAAATGTAGTTCAGGTTTAGATTGGCCAAGTAATAAGCTAAATATCATTTTAAATTATTAAATTTCCATTACTCTATTTATGCTGTTGGATTTCCAGTGGATTTCCGTGGTTTAACCCGGCTGGCAGCTAAACACCACGCAGCCGTTCGCTCACCCTCCCCCCTCCCTCTCTGGGACGGGGGAGAGAAATGGAAAGTGAAGCCCGTGAGTTGAGATAAAGACAGTTTAATAAGACAGGAAAATAATAATAATAATAATAATAATACAATGATGATAATAATACTACTACTAACAATATGTACAAACAAGTGATGCACAATGCAATTGCTCACCACCCGCTGACCGATGCCCAGCTTAACCCCGAGCAGTCCGGCGCCCTCCCCCGGCTAGCCACCCCTATATATTGTTTAGCATGACGTCAGATGGTATGGAATACCCCTTTGGCTAGTTTGGGTCACCTGTCCTGGGTCTGTCCCCTCCCAGCTCTTACTGCACCCCCAGCCTGCCTGTTGGCAGGACAGAGCGAAAGGCTGAGATGTCCTTGGCTTGGTATAAGCACTGCTCTGCAACAATTAAAACATCGGGGTGTTAGCACTCTTCTCATCCTAAGCCAAAACACAGCATTCCACCAGCTACTAGGAAGAAAATTAATTCTGTTCTAACTGAAACCAGGACATCTATCCACCCCTTATTCCATACCATTTATGTCATGCTCAGGTTACACTCTTTTCCATACATTCTAATTAGTCACCTATAGTAGTCATGGTAGTGGTAACATACAGTATTATATAGTAATTAACATGGTACAATTCAGTTCATGGGCTATTCTCACCCAGTATTAAATCTCCGTGAGGTACACACCGGACCTCTCCGTTCTTTTGCATCACCCACCAAGTGTATCCAGGTCCCTGAGCGAAAACAATTCCACGAATGGGTTTGCCTTTTCCTGAGGCAGGAGTAGCCCAGACTGTTTTACCCAGCATATTTTTTACATGCACTACAGGAACTTTATCCCCATCTACAGTACGTAACAGGTTTGATTGGGCAGGTCCAGCTCGGTTGGCAGATCCCCTAGTATTGACTAGCCAGGTGGCCTTTGCCAAATGCGTATCCCAGTTTTTGAATGCCCCAGCGCCCATTGCTTTCAATGTAGTCTTTAACAGTCCATTGTATCGTTCAACTTTCCCGGAGGCTGGTGCATGATAGGGGATGTGATACACCCACTCAATACCATGTTCTTTGGCCCAAGTGTCTATAAGGTTGTTTCGGAAATGAGTTCCATTGTCTGACTCTATTCTTTCTGGGGTACCATGTCGCCATAGGACTTGCTTTTCAAGGCCCAGGATAGTGTTCCGGGCAGTGGCATGAGGCACAGGATATGTTTCCAGCCATCCGGTGGTTGCTTCCACCATTGTAAGTACGTGGCGCTTGCCATTGCGAGTTTGAGGGAGTGTGATGTAATCAATCTGCCAGGCCTCTCCATATTTATATTTCAGCCATCGTCCTCCATACCAAAGAGGCTTTGACCGTTTGGCTTGCTTGATTGCAGCGCATGTTTCACAGTCATGAATAACCTGTGCTATAGCGTCCATGGTCAGGTCCACCCCTCGATCACGAGCCCATCTGTATGTTGCATCTCTACCTTGATGGCCTGAGGTGTCATGGGCCCATCGGGCTATAAATAATTCACCTTTATGCTGCCAATCCAGATCCACCTGAGCTACTTCAATCTTAGCAGCCTGATCCACCTGCTGGTTGTTCTGATGTTCTTCAGTAGCCCAATTCTTGGGCACATGGGCATCTACGTGACGTACTTTCACAGCCAGGTTCTCTACCCGAGCAGCAATATCTTGCCACAATGCAGCAGCGCAGATGGGTTTGCCCCTACGCTGCCAGTTGTTTTGCTTCCATTGCTGTAACCATCCCCACAGGGCATTTGCTACCATCCATGAATCGGTGTAGAGATAGAGAACTGGCCATTTTTCTCGTTCAGCGATGTCTAAAGCCAGCTGAATGGCCTTCACTTCTGCAAACTGACTCGATTCACCTTCTCCCTCAGCAGCTTCTGCAACTCGTCGTGTAGGACTCCATACAGCAGCCTTCCATCTCCGATGCTTCCCCACAATACGACAGGACCCATCAGTGAACAGGGCATATTTCTTTTCATTTTCTGGTAACTGGTTGTACAGTGGGGCTTCTTCAGCACGACCCACCTCCTCCTCTGATGATATCCCAAAGTATTTACCTTCTGGCCAGTCCATAATCACTTCCAATATTCCTGGGCGACTGGGGTTTCCTATTCGAGCCCGCTGAGTAATCAGTGCAACCCACTTGCTCCATGTAGCATCAGTTGCATGATGCGTAGAAGAGACCCTTCCCTTGAACATCCAGCCTAGTACCGGCAATCGGGGTGCTAGGAGGAGCTGCGCTTCAGTACCGACCACCTCTGAAGGAAATCGAACTCCTTCATATGCTGCTAGTATCTCCTTTTCAGTTGGAGTATAGCGGGCCTCAGACCCTCTGTATCCCCGGCTCCAAAACCCCAGGGGCCGACCTCGAGTTTCCCCAGGTTCTTTCTGCCAGAGGCTCCAGGTGGGGCCGTTCTCCCCAGCTGCAGTGTAGAGCACATTCTTTACATCTGGTCCTGTTCGAACTGGCCCAAGGGCTACTGCATGGACTATTTCCTGCTTAATTTGTTCAAAGGCTTGTCATTGTTCAGGGCCCCATTCAAACTCATTCTTCTTACGGGTTACTTGGTAGAGCGGGTTTACAATCAGACTGTAATTTGGGATGTGCATTCTCCAAAACCCCACAACACCTAGGAAAGTCTGTGTTTCTTTTTTGTTAGTTGGTGGAGACATAGCTGTTATTTTGTTGATCACATCCATTGGGATTTGACGACGTCCATCTTGCCATTTTATTCCTAAAAACTGGATCTCTCGTGCAGGTCCTTTGACTTTATTTTGTTTTATGGCAAAACTGGCTTTCAGAAGGATTTGGACTATTTTCTTCCCTTTCTCGAAAACTTCCTCTGCTGTGTCACCCCACACAATAATGTCATCGATGTACTGCAAGTGTTCAGGAGCTTCCCCCTGCTCCAGTGCGGACTGGATCAGTCCATGGCAAATGGTAGGGCTGTGTTTCCACCCCTGCGGCAGTCGATTCCAAGTATATTGGACTCCCCTCCAAGTGAAAGCAAACTGTGGCCTGCACTCTGCTGCTAGAGGGATGGAGAAAAATGCATTAGCGATATCAATTGTGGCGTACCACTTGGCTGCCTTCGATTCAAGTTCGTACTGAAGTTCCAGCATGTCCGGCACTGCAGCACTCAGTGGTGGCGTCACTTCGTTCAGGCCACGATAGTCCACTGTTAGTCTCCACTCGCCATTAGACTTTCGCACTGGCCATATGGGACTATTGAAAGGTGAATGAGTCTTGCTGATCACTCCTTGGCTCTCCAATTGACGAATTAGCTTATGGATGGGAATCAGGGAGTCCCGGTTAGTGCGATATTGCCGCCGGTGCACAGTTGTGGTAGCGATTGGCACTCGCTGTTCTTCGACCCTCAGCAACCCCACAACAGAGGGGTCCTCTGAGAGACCAGGCAAGGTAGATAATTGTTTAATGCCCTCTGTCTCTAAGGCAGCTATACCAAAAGCCCACCGGAACCCTTTTGGGTCCTTGCAATATCCTCTTCTGAGATAGTCTATGCCAAGGATACATGGAGCATCCGGGCCAGTCACAATACGGTGCTTTTCCCACTCATTCCCAGTCAGACTCACTTCAGCCTCCAATACAGTCAACTGCTGAGATCCCCCTGTCACTCCACAAATATAGATGGGCTCTGGTCCTTTATAGCTCGATGGCATTATAGTGCATTGTGCACCGGTGTCTACTAAAGCCTTATACTTCTGTGCGTCTGATGTGCCAGGCCATCGAATCCACACAGTCCAATAAACTCGATTATCCCTTTCCTCCCCCTGGCAGGAGGCAGGGCCTCCCTAATCCTGGTCGGAATCTTCTTCGTTTCTGTGTTTGAAGGACTGTCTGCTGGAAGTTGGAGCAGCAAACTTTTCAGAGAACCCCTTTTTCCTGATTGTTTTCTTTTGCAACTCACGTACCCGTGCCTCTAGGGTCGCGGTAGATTTTCCATCCCATTTTCTCATGTCCTCTCCATGGTCTCGTAAGTAAAACCACAGGGTGGCACGGGGTGAGTACCCACCATATCATCTTCCTTGTGTGGATGAACGACTACCCCTGATAGCTGAGACACTGCTCTGTACAGGTACGGAGGAGAATAATCTCTCTTCAAGTTGGTGAACCTTTTCAGAAAGTTTCTCCACAGTGTTCTCTTTTGGTCGGTGGACACTGGTTGGTTCAGGTGGGGATGAAGATAGATTCTCTTTAAGTTGGTGGAACTCTTCAGAAAGTTTCTCCACAGCTGAGACGCAGGCCTGTAAGGAAGAGGAGAGACTTTCTTCGTACTGCCGGAGTTGTTTAGCCACTTCATCCACTGTGGGTTCCTCATCCTCTTTCCAGGCCATTATTGCCAATGAGCTGGCATATGATGATGGTGCACTCCGTACAAACTTCCGCCACATGAGTCGTGTACACCTGACTTCATCTGGATCTTTGGATGTTTGTCTGAGGTCTGGATCCTCATAAATCACTTCCCGTACGGCTAATTCCCTCAGGTACTGGATTCCCTTCTCCATAGTGGTCCACTTGCCTGGTAGACATAAAAGTTCTTCCTTGAAGGGATACCTTTCCCTCACAGCTGAGAGGAGACGCCTCCAGAGGCTGTGAGATTGTGCTCCATCTGCAATTGCTTTGTCAATGCCTGCATCTCTAGCAAGGGATCCCAGTCGCTTGGCTTCCCTGCCATCTAATTCCACACAATTGGCTCCAGTGTCCCAGCATCGGAGCAGCCAGGTGACAAGCTGCTCACCTATACAGCGACCAAAATCTTTTCGCACATCTCGTAACTCACGCTCGTTTAGGCTTCGGGTAGTTACTGTTGATTTTTCGGCATCCTCATCTTCCTCCTCCTGAACCCTTGATGGCCCAGCGTCGTCGTCGTCTCCGTCGTCTCTATACCTAGATTTGGCAGAAGATTCTCTGCGTTCTAAACGACCTGAATCTCTATACCATTTTTTCACCTTCTCTACAGGGGCAGCTTGCACTGCTACTGCTCGTTTCTCTGACCTTGTTACAGGGTCTGCCACAGAGGTTGGAATACCCTCCGCAGGGTCAACTTGGACTGCTACAGCTCGTTTCTCTGACCTTGTTATAGGGTCTGCCACAGAGGTTGGAATACCCTCTGCAGGGTCAACTTGCACTGCTACAGCTCGTTTCTCTGACCCAGCTACAGGAGCTGGAGCGGCTGAAGGAGCTGGAGCAGCTGCAGGAACCGGAGCTGGAGCAGCTGCAGGAGCTGGAACTGGTGCGGCTGCAGGAGTTTGAACTGGAGCAGCTGCAGGAACCGGAGCTGGAGCGGCTGCAGGAGCTGGAACTGGAGCGGCTGCAGGAACTGGAGCTGGAGCAGCTGCAGGAACCGGAGCTGGAGCGGCTGCAGGAGCTGGAACTGGAGCGGCTGCAGGAGCTGGAACTGGAGCAGCTTCAGGAGCTGGGACTGAAGCGGCTGCAGGAGCTGGGACTGGAGCGGCTGCAGGAGCTGGGACTGGAGCAGCTTCAGGAGCTGGGACTGAAGCGGCTGCAGGAGCTGGGACTGGAGCGGCTGCAGGAGCTGGGACTGGAGCGGCTGCAGGAACTGGGACTGAAGCGGCTTCAGGAGTTGGAACCGGAGTGGCTGCAGGAGCTGGGATTGGAGCATCTGCAGAAGCTGGGACTGGAGCGGCTGCAGAGTCCACCGTAGGGGTCACAGTGACCGTTGGATCTGTCACGGGACTTGGAGTGGCCGCAGGGTCTGTCACTAAGTTGATAGCAGTATCCATGGCAGCTCGATAGGCATGAGCCAGGCCCCAGCATGTTACGATGATTTGTGTTACTTTGGAGCTTCCCGAATCGCGACACCTTTTTTTCAAGCATTCTGCCAGTTTTTGAGGATTTTGCACTTGTTCAGGGGTGAATTTCCAAAACACTGGGGGTGCCAACTGGTCTAGATGCCTGCCCATATCCTCCCATACTCCCTGCCACCCACAACTATACTGCCTCCGGGCAGATCTCCGGATGAGCTTCCTAAGTAGTTGTTTAACTTTAAGCAGAACCTGAAGTGCATTCAGGAGGCAGAACAACAGGACTATGCTGGTCTGAGTATCCCAAGGATATTCAATATCTTGGAGAGCTATTGTAATAAACTCGGAGGATAAGAGGGTGGTGAAGGAGGAAGGGAGAGTGATCAAGGAGGGTACAGGGGTGGTGAAGGAGAAAGGGAGAGTGATCAAGTAAGAAAAATTATCTTCCCCTTTCCCCTCCACAGATTGACTCCCTAATGAAAAAAGGCAACAGATACAATTGCTAATAGTTTCCAAAATACAGTTTCCAAAGTATAGAATCGAAGATGTTACTGAGTACAAATACCAGGTTAGAGTCATGGCCAGATATTTCATCATCTCATAAGCCACTGATACAACACACAGTACCATAATGGTCTGAAACCAGGGCCCGGAGAGGATAAACAACATGACAGAGAGCACATACGGAAAATAACGTGCTATAATACTCAATTTGGAAAACAGGCGCAGCACAGTTGAGATTAAAGCAATCAGCATTATGACAAGTGACTATTAAGCAGGTCTAATACTTACACCAATTTTAGTTTAACACACTCTGGTCAGATCTGCCGTTATCTCAACCTTTCGAGCCCCACGTTGGGCGCCAAAAAGACTGTCGTGGTTTAACCCGGCTGGCAGCTAAACACCACGCAGCCATTCGCTCACCCTCCCCCCTCCCTCTCTGGGATGGGGGAGAGAAATGGAAAGTGAAGCCCGTGAGTTGAGATAAAGACAGTTTAATAAGACAGGAAAATAATAATAATAATAATAATAATACAATGATGATAATAATACTACTACTAATAATATGTACAAACAAGTGATGCACAATGCAATTGCTCACCACCCGCTGACCGATGCCCAGCTTAACCCCGAGCAGTCCGGCGCCCTCCCCCGGCTAGCCACCCCTATATATTGTTTAGCATGACGTCAGATGGTATGGAATACCCCTTTGACTAGTTCGGGTCACCTGTCCTGGGTCTGTCCCCTCCCAGCTCTTACTGCACCCCCAGCCTGCCTGTTGGCAGGACAGAGCAAAAGGCTGAGATGTCCTTGGCTTGGTATAAGCACTGCTCTGCAACAATTAAAACATCGGGGTGTTATCAGCACTCTTCTCATCCTAAGCCAAAACACAGCATTCCACCAGCTACTAGGAAGAAAATTAATTCTGTTCTAACTGAAACCAGGACACTATTTTTACTTTCAAGTCCTTGAGGTTATTTATTGTATTTTTTTATATATTTTTTATTTTTTAATACTACCAGGTAAGTTACCTTGCATCAATAGTTTCCATGCAATTCAAGTTTAGGTCCTGATTTGAATCCGGACTTGAGGAGATACCACATTGCAGAATTCTGAAATTCTGTAATTTCCTCTGTTTTGATCCCTGTGTTCATTTTGAACTTGAACAATAACATACAACAGCAACAAATATCATAAGTTTTGCAAAACTGTATGTTGTAGAATTTAAAAGTGAGATCTAACCAGGAGACCCAGCTGGCTCTCACGGGCCCAACCCAGACTTCAGGGACTCCCTTACTTCAAAAAGTAGAGACTATAGCTATAATGTTTTCTGCTGAAAACTATGATGACTGATGAGCATGATGACAGTACTACTTGGTATAGTGAATCCAAGCTAGACTGTCT
The DNA here is from genome assembly GCF_964035555.1 of Netta rufina. Lineage (NCBI taxonomy): Eukaryota > Metazoa > Chordata > Aves > Anseriformes > Anatidae > Netta > Netta rufina. Next base: position 195,977,310 of record NC_140123.1, read on the forward strand.
CATAATCCAGTCTGAAAATGTTAATGTAAAATATTTTACTCCTGGGGATTTCTAAATCTCAGAAGCAGTTAATTAGGAACACCATTTGTGGCTTATATCCCCATGGTCTCCTGGACTATGAGTTTTATGTTAAATCAAAGAATCATAATAACAAATGCTTTAGGAGTGGAATAAAGAATCAAACCTTGAAGTCTGGGTTCAAGATTTTCAGTTTCTTTGTTGACTGCATAATTTCAGAATTTTACTCAAAAGAGTTCAAGTTGCTTTACTCAAAGAGTTCAAGAAGCAAGAATGATTTTTCCTTTTTCCATCAAATATAAGAATTTACTTGAATGGGTATAATAAATTTACTAATATAAATAAAAGCTGCAGCAGATCCTCATTTTTAATGTAGATTCAAATACTGAACCATTTGAACTTTGGATATAAATCCAGAACGAACCAAACGCCTTTTTTTTTTTTTTTTTTTTTTTTTTTTGAGAAAAGTATCTTGATTCCAAATTCTTAGATTTTTGACTTCCAATAAAATTAATGAAAGGCATATGGAAATACAGTAAAGGAGAAGAGGATTCATGCTGAGCTGAATATAAAAGCAGTTGGGAAACCTATAGGCTCAATGCCAGACAAAAGATCTTCCAAATTCTGTCTGAGCAACCAGAGTTTGAGACAGATATGGGATTTCCAGACCTCAAAATCTGTATGTGTGCACCATGAGATGATAGAATTAAGAAGGTGAAGAGAAGTAAAAGAATCTGTTGCTAAAGGGAAAGGTATAGATCATTTTATACTAAGTCTTTATTCAGAGGTTCATGCAATACTGCAGGAACTACCTATAGATTTGGTAGTGGAGAAGACTAACACAAGTTCTGTGTTATGCTTATATGAGATGAAACAACAGGGACCTTAAATAAATAAATAAATAAATAAATAAATAAGTATTCATAATAACCAAAAGCCAGGATGTGCAGCAATAAATATTTGGCACAGCTCAGGAGGAGTTATAGGGTTTTCATTCATGACTGTGTAATATAGAAACCCTATTTGAAACTCTGCTCAATCAAGGCCTCAGGCTGGAGGACCTTGTAATGAGCAGAGTTCAACGGTTCAATGTTTTCAAGATTATATGCGATGTTATAGTAAAACAGCAGCTTTCTTTCAGCTTCCTGTATACAGACACTGATGTTTCACAGTGAGAATGATTTAGCAGAAGATTTTCATTCACATCCATAGCAGATTATTGTAAACCATGCAAGCACCTTTTGTCCATTTGAGAAACAAAAATGGGATACCAATACAAACTACACATCTCATGTTTTTTCCCTGTACAGAAACATGTGAAAGTAATACACTAATAGATACTGTGCAAGTGAGAAGAGAGGAAAAGAATATACTTTCCACAGCATCAGAGCTGTAAAAGTCCATTGCCTAGAAAGGTGGCTGGTTCACACAGCCAGAATATAAGCAAGCTGTGCTAGAGGCTCCTTTTTATTGTGTTAGGGAGTGGACATGCATACATGTCTTTAAGAATATAAGGGAAAAATAAAGTGATACCAATATGGTTGAAATAGCTTTGTACCCTGTAGTGTTTAAATTCAAAATTTCAAATGAGTTACTGGAGTTTCTATGTCTAACTCATACTGCATAACTAAAACATGCAGTTTCATGGGTCAGAGTACAGATAAGAGTGTTAAGCAATGAAAAGGGGAAATAAAATAAATACTAAAATTGAGATAATTTGTTTTTGTATGTTTGCTTAGGAAAAATAAATTCCATCTCCAGTCTGTGGTTTGACTTGTTTGTCAAACCTTCAATGACATTCTGAGTTCAAGCTACAAAATTGCATTTGCAAACAGATACAATTGTAATATAATATATGATAAAGGAAGAAAGACAATATACCCAGGTCTTTTTCTCCTTTGCAAAAAACATATTTTCCTGATCAGCAGAAGAGTATTTACATCTTTTATATTGTTCCATACAACAGTAATGGCACTTTCCCACATAAGCACATATACTCACATATATATGTAAATATTTTGAATATGTATGTGTATATACACGTATGCATATATATGCACACACATATATTTTATATATGTATATGTGCACACACGTATTTAAATGATATTTTGCTTTTGCTTTTTTTTTTTTTTTTTGCATTTCCATAATGACAAATCTACTTCACAGTTTACAAAACTACTATATTTGGAAAAAAACAGAGTGCTGTAACTAAGTAATAAGTAGCTTTATTTATTATTTATTTATAAATCCAATCCTGTTTCCATTAATTTACTTGAATTTATGTGGGGCAGGTGTGGACATGAAGCTGTCATTGAAAGTCTAATGACACTGATGAAAAACAATTGCCACATTTATTATACAGTACATTATTTCAAATTAGAAAGTTAAACAGCTATAAATTTAGCATTACTAGTTATTACTAGTTTAAATATTACTAACATGGTGTCTAATTTTCTGGATAATCTAAATGTTGGTAATATTTTTCAATATTTTGTGTTTGTTTACAAATTCAGAACTCCCCAAAGTGGAAGGCAACTGTGGTCCAGTTCCATGCCTAAATCAAAGTCAATGCAGATTAGGTTGCTGTCCTGGTTTTAGTTAGAACAGAATTAATTTTCTTCCTAGTAGCTGGTGGAATGCTGTGTTTTGGCTTAGGATGAGAAGAGTGCTGATAACACCCCGATGTTTTAATTGTTGCAGAGCAGTGCTTATACCAAGCCAAGGACATCTCAGCCTTTTGCTCTGTCCTGCCAACAGGCAGGCTGGGGGTGCAGTAAGAGCTGGGAGGGGACAGACCCAGGACAGGTGACCCAAACTAGCCAAAGGGGTATTCCATACCATCTGACGTCATGCTAAACAATATATAGGGGTGGCTAGCCGGGGGGAGGGGGCCGGACTGCTCGGGGTTAGGCTGGGCATCGGTCAGCGGGTGGTGAGCAATTGCATTGTGCATCACTTGTTTGTACATATTATTATTATTTTCCTATTATCACCATTGTAACATTATTGTTATTATTGTTATTATTATTTTGTTATTATTATTTTCCTGTCTTATTAAACTGTCTTTATCTCAACTCACGGGCTTCACTTTCCATTTCTCTCCCCCGTCCCAGAGAGGGAGGGGGGAGGGTGAGCGAACGGCTGCGTGGTGTTTAGCTGCCAGCCGGGTTAAACCACGACAGTTGCTCAGACCCATGTCCAGCTGAGTTTTGAATCTCCTCAAGAATGGGAAATTCACAACCCCTCTGAGAAGCCTTTGACTACCCTCACAGCCCCAAAGATTTTATTTAATATAGAAATGGAACTTCCTGTATTTCAATTTGTAGGACTTGCTAGGGGAGCAAGGATTTCAGTTAAATTGTGACAGAGAAAGATGCCACCTTATAGAAAAGCAGCAAATGCTCTATGTAGTTTAAGAAAAGGAAATACGTTACATGTATGTTTATTCAAGATTTAAAAAAATCTTTACCTTTACTCTCAATGTTTGTTTGTTTGCTTTTAAACAACAGGCAATGGGCGAATACAACATACATGTATTTTCAAAAAAGATAGATCAACCTGATATTATTTGTCATTTCCTTAATTAACTGGTTTTCTAAGTTCAGCAAATGCAGCAGGCATGATCTGTCTGGACTTCTGTAAAGTATTTTGTGTAGTTCTGCATGGGAATTTTGGAGCAAAACTAGATAAAGTAGTAATTTATGCAAAATCTTTTCAAGAAGTGAAGTGACCAAAAACAACGTGATGAAATAACCTATACATGCATCTATAATTTTAAATGATTTGTCCTGAGACTGATCTAACAATATTTTCATTAGTAACATTGGCATGAGATCAAGCATATGTTTAAAGAAATCTGATGACAACTTTGTTAGATGTCATCACAGAGAAAGGTCATGATATCCACAAAGAACCAAAACTGAATTTGGGGGATTGATGATAAGTGCGATAATAATAAACTGAAATTTGAATTAGAATGTTAAGAATTAGATAAGAGCAATTATGTTACAGAGAAAAGACTGTTTAGTTGTAAATGTGTAATTCCTGTACATAAAAGAAAATCAGAGCAACACTATTCATCACTAATTTCCTGAAACTGTGGAAAATTTAAATGTGATACCAACATATATCTGATCAGGTATTCCTAGTAGAATGAAGGTAACTTTAAGGCAATATGATCATGGCTTCTGTGACCTCATTTGCAATCTATGAAAAGGCAACTATCTATATCCAAGAACAACTGAAGAAAGAGCAGCTAAGATAATTGCCAGAATGGATATCTCATTCCATGAGGTGAATAAAAGAGCCTAGTTTGTTTAGCAATAAAAAGAGAAGATGGACATGAATCAACATGTCATTACTATGCAAATTGGATTACTTGAATTAACTAAAAGTTATTAAATACTAGGCCAATCAATGCAAATAGATAAAAAAAATAGATGACTATAATCTATAAATTAATTCAAATAACATGGAAAGCAAAAGGTTTCTATCTAATTAAAAAGATGCTTTGGAACATCCAGTCAATAGAAAAATTAGGATTATAAATGATTTTAGTATGGGGCTGGACAAAATTATTAAGGGGATTTTTCCATATAGTTAAAAGTAGTAACAGTAGACTGAATGTCTAATGAATGCTGCCTTTGGTCTGTTTCTCAAAATTTATGTCTAACAATTGTCTATGTAATTGTTGGAGATGGGTGTGGTGGTTTTACTCAACTGGGCAGCTGAATTCCACCACAACCACTCTCCCACTCCCCTTACTCCTAAAAGGGAAAGGGGGAGAAAATACAATGAAAAGGGCTCAAGGCTTGAGATAAGGACAGGGAGATCAAACAACAATTATCATCATGGGTAAAACAGAGTCAGCATAGGGTGATTAAATTAATTTATTTCCTATTACTAACAGATCAGAGCAATGAGAAACTAAAAGCAAACAAAAAACATCTTCCCGCCATCCACCCTCTTCTACGTTCTTCCCCTGAGAGTCTCAGGCTAACAGGAAATGGAAGCTGTGGTCAGACCCTAACACTTTGTCTCTGCCACACCTGCAGGGTCATTCTCTGCTGCTCCTATGCATGGGGTCCCTCCCATGGGATGCCATCCTTCCCAGACTGATGCTGCATGGGCTTCCCACAGGCAGCAGCTCTTCAAGAACTGCTCCAACATGGGTCCGTGCCATGGGATCCATCTGAACTTCTTTACTGAAAGGGTTCTGAGGCATTGGAACAGGCTGCCCAGGGAAGTGGTGGAGTCACCATCCCTGGAAGTTTTTAAAAGACATTTAGATGTAGAGCTTAGGGATATGGTTTAGTGGGGACTGTTAGCGTTAGGTCAGAGGTTGGACTCGATGATCTTGAGGTCTCTTCCAACCTAGAAATTCTGTGATTCTGTGTGATTCTGTGATTCTGTCAGGAGCAAACTGCTCCAGCGCAGCTGCCCCATGAGCAACAGCTCCCCCCAGACCACTGCAGGAGCTCCTCTCCACGGGCTGCAGCTCCAGCCCAGGGCCTGCTCCTGTGGGGGCTCCTCCATGGGCTGCAGCATGGAGATCTACTCCATGTGGGACCCATGGGCTGCAGGGGGACAGCCTCCTCCACCAGGGGCCTCTCCACAGGCTGCAAGGGAACTTCTGCTCCATATCTGGAGCACTTCCCTTCTCCTGCATTCACCTTGGTGTCTGCAGGGCTGGTTCTCACTCTTGTCTCTCCCAGCTGCTGTTGTGAAGCAGTTTTTTTTTTTTTTTTTTTTGTTTTGTTTTGTTTTTCTCTCTCCCCTCCCCCACCCCGCCCTCCCACCCCCTCTAATATGCACTCACAAAGATATAAACAACATTGCTTATTGGCTTTGCTCTGGGCAGCAGCAGGTCCCTTTAGAGTTAGCTGAAACTGACCCTCATCTAACATGGGGCAGCTTCTGGACTCTTCTCACAGAGGCCACCCTGGCAGCCACCTATTACGTAAACCTTGACATGTAAACCAATAGAATACAATGGGTAAGTCTTGGTTAGCTATACCTGTTGGATCTTCACAAAGGATGGATTGTTTCAAACTTCTTGAACTTCTGCATTCTGACTGAGCTGGAAGTAAAGCAAGAGCAGCTGTTCAAAACAGTTACTCTACTTAGAACAGAATGAGCAGAATAAATCAACAAGAGGGGATCCAGTAAATAATACTATTTGTGACAGTTATTTTTTCAGATTTGTTCTTGTATACATCAAAACTAACTTCCATTTTAAAATAAGCATCTTTTTTTTTTTTTTAATTATTTTTATTTTTTTGTTTGTTCCATGTCTTTACTTATTTTATAAACAGATCCATCCACATTATTAAAAACTTGTCATAGTTCAACAGCATAATTTACATAGGAATTACATCTTAAGGTAATGTGAGATAAGGTAGTGTATTCCTGTTTTGAAGTACTTGGTGCTCAATAGCGCTAAACTGCTGTTATTAAATTCTTATGTGTTTACTTTTTGCCAGAATGTATTAGAAATAAAATACATTGATATCATTGATATAATTCTTACATTCTGGCTTCAGTAAAATGATACTTTGATACTGAAGCAGGAGATTTCCAAGAGTGTTTCTCAGTCCTGTTTGGAAATGATTCACAAATATCATTTCACAAATATCATTTTCATTTGTTTGTTATTTCACAACTTTCAGTTCTCTTCCTGTATCAGAACTTTATAATGCATACCAAATGATAAAATCTCGGAGACTTTTATGCAAGTAAAATTTCTGCTTTAGACAGTTGAGATGTTTTGTCTGAGTTTGAGGCAATAGTTTTAATGCTGCATTAGATGGAAATTAATGTGAGAGTCTGATGGCTCTCTTCAGACTTTGTTGAAGGATGTTGGACATGTAGATATGCTTTGCTTCAGTTTCACTTCATTTAAATGGAACAAAGTGATACCTTCTTTGTAAAAAACAAAACAACAACAAAAAAAACAACTATATCTATTGGTAAACAAAGCTACAGATGAAAGGAATATTTGATGAATTATTTTTATTCTGATTATAATTATTGTAAACATTATTGCACTTTCAATTACACTGGCAAATAGTCTTAGGAATCATCGAATAAACTTGATTACTGCTAAAATTTTATCCTAGTGCATATTCAGTTCTATTAGATTCCTCTGAAATTTCCCATCAGTGGTAATGTGCTTTAGCATATGTTTTTCCAAAGAGATTTTTCATAAACTGTTGTCATTTTTATATTACTGATTAATGTGTCTGGTATATTTGCATCAATTACTAATTAAACTGAAATTTGTATCAGAACCACAATTGTTTACACTAGAATTCATTCCCATACTGTTTATTTCCTTTATGTCATAATTGTAAAATCTAATGAGTATTTTATTAAGGGAAGGTGTTCCCTCCCAAAGACTGAGGCCAAACACAGCTTATTTCTGAACAAGGCTCTACTGTTTGACTACTAGCTTTATATCTGATATAATGGGCTATAACTACGGTACCTGACATACATCATGTCAACTGGTACATGTAGCTTTTTTAATTAAACATATGCAGCTTGAAAAACCTAGAGGCCTTCCACATAAAGCGGTTTCAAAACAAGATATCATTATTGTCTGTCTTCCATCCGTAGCTGTACAAAATTCTGAAGCCACAAAAGTTTCAATGCCACCATTTATATGAGTCACTGCGATATAAACAAATTATTAAAATGAGCGAACATGTCATTTAACAGAACAACAGAAAGGCAGTTTGTCTCCATTCTCAGACAAGAAGAAAATACTTTTATTTTAAAAGAAATACAAGGCATTTCTTTTAATCAGTTCCTACTTACTATAGCTGTAGCTCTAAAATATCACTTAGTGTTCACACAGTGTTGAAAGATAGGCTTTCTAAATAATTTCAGTGGCAAACTCTGAGGTCAAGTCCTAGAGTAATTGCTCAAGCAGCACAACTAGTATATACAGATCTTGAAACTAGCACCTATTCCCAGCAAGGAAATTCGAAATAACAGATTTGGTTAAGAGGAAAGCATCTCTGAATGCCACTTACTGAGCTAGTCATACTTTACCATACCTGACACAGATTTTTTTCTGAACTTCCTCTTCCACTTTTTGTTAAACATCTTTTCTCCTGCACAGTTTCATGTGTGAAGACTATTTCACTTTAAAAAGCTATAAAGAGAAATAGACAGTTTGACGATCGGTCGTGGTCCATATATGTCTTTACCTGCAAGTAAATTGCCAGGATGCAAAGGTTGTTTTGGCTTTCTTCTGTATTCCTAAGTTTCACATCACTTTTTCTTTACCGGCCCAGCTTCAACAAATCAGAAAAGGGTCCTTCACAAAATTTCTATCTACCTTCATTGTCTATAATCACTAAAGCTCAAATATTCTCAATATTAGAACATTTTTGCTGGCTTATTCCAGCATGACAGGAAGAAGACACTGCAGAGGTAATCTTGATGTTTCAGTAGTTTGATGAGCACTGTTTTCACAATAGTTGAAATACACCTATGGTATAAAATATTTTTAATTATACCACATTTGTTTTTGGAGAGAAGAGAGCAAAAACACAGTACTGAATCTAAGAGAAATAGTTGCACCACAAATCTTTAAACACTCACCAAGCACAAAATCAGTCAAGTGCTGACATTTGTATGACAGGAGTTGCCTTTGAATACAACTATAAATGTTATTAAGCAGAACAAGGTCAAATATAAGTTTGTACTAGGAAAGCTATGATCACTGAAAACAAACAAACAGACAAAGTAACAATGATTAACAAAACATTGTTATGTTTAAGATTTTAGGAGCTTTTTTTTTTTTTTTTTTTTTTTTTTTTTTTTTTTTTTTTTTTTTTCCCAGACATGAAACAGAAGCAACAAATTTCAAGTTGAGGATGATTTCTTTGAGTTTTATTTAATTGCTTTATTCTATGGAGTGACAAGGTAACTATCACCTGTAGAACAGAGACAAAGATGACAAAAAGATGACAAAATCGTTGACTTGTCTCATGGTACAGAAAGAGAGAATAATCACAGAATCAAAGGTTGGAAGATACTTCTAAGATTATAAAGCCCAGCTGTTAACCTAGCTCTGCTGAGAGAAAGGGTGACAGAGGAAAAAGTATTTTACTTTTCATTACTTTTAATTTCAATGTAATTTTATCTTACATTTGATCCTCTAATATTTGTTCTTGGTCATAAACCACCATTCACAGCAGTGTGTGCTAGAACCTGTGGGAATGAGCTGAAATCTTTAAAATCACAGCCACAAATTTAAGTGGCCTTTTTTAGCAAAATTATATCATTTTGTTATCCACATCATGGTAATTTCTTTCAGGAAGGAAGTAATGCACAGAAAACATAAGGAGTATTGGAGATACTTAACAAACAAACAAAATAACAATGGCCACCTAGAGATGGTCCTGGGCAACTAGCCACTTGTTCTAGGTGGCCCTACTTGAGTGGGGACTTGAGCAGAAGACCATGTGGCCTTCAGAGATCTCTTCCAATATCAGCCATTGTTTAACCGTGTGATTATGTGAAAATCTGAAAATCTTGCAGCAAAATATGAAGGGGGGTGGGGGGGGGTCGGGGGGAAGGTCCTCCACATCACCTTGTTTTGGGAGCTGAGAACTCCATGAACAATGAGTGTCATTTCTCATTGTGGTTGAGTTGTGAGTAAAATTAAATGAAATAAAACACTCTAGACTGATATGACTATTTCTGTACATAATGCCTTTCATTCCTTTCTGATAGTTGCAGTATCTTTTTCTAGCTGAATATTAAGCATGCCTAAAGAAAGAGATCTGATATAACTTATTATAATTCTTGTTTAGAATTTTGTTTATTTTCCCTAAATCTTAGTGAAATTAGCCATGTAAGGGACTGAAGGTGCTGCTCTCCCTGTTTCCAAAGGCTGGACTTAATCCAGATCAAAATTTTGTGTCCATGAAGTCAGTGAGAAAACTCCCACTGACTCTGCTGAGGTCAGGAAGGGTAACATTAGATAACTGTCACTATACTCTCTTCTCTATTGTCTTAATAAAAAAGTCAAAAGATAGTTCTAAATAAGATTTACAGATGCATCGTTTCCAAGCCCCCCCCCCCCTTTGTTTTTTTTTTTTTTTTGGAATGAAAGCTGACACACATGTTCTCTAAGTGACTTGTAACTTGTTTGGGATATAGCTAAATTACAGGGTGTGTATAACTGGGGAAAACACTGTATACACTAAGAATTGTTTACCCTGCAAATCCTAGGCAACAGTCCTAGTTTTTAGAGCTAGATGTAAGTGATACAGGATTTCTCAGAACTAACAAAATGAAACTCAAATGAGATCAGCATGAGATGTTTATGTAGAAAAGTACCTGTAAACTGTAAGGTTTATTTTTTCATTTATTTGGAAGATTATACTTAACGTGTCATTTATGCTAAAGAAGAATGGAGACTGTAAGTACTGGCTGCTGAACCAGATATGGAGCAGAGGAGGAAAGAGAGACAAAGAAATGTGCCTAAAAGCCACAAAGTGACCTAGAACATGCTCAGATGTTAATATTCAGTAACTTGAAGTCTTATACAACAGTAATCTATGCATTACTTGTGAAGTGGTGCTATTTTTCCAAAGCAAAATATTTGATTTTAAATTCAAATCAGATAGATTAGCTAAAGTTAAAATATGTGGGATTTTTAATGTACATACAGTATTTAGTTGTCAGTTTTCTGACCACATAAATATGAAGTAATCATAAAAAATATCTAATTTGAAATTAAATTTAGGATATCTTTTCCTGTTCATGCTGATAAATAATGGTTTCCAGTTACTCAAAGGCTTGGTATCATGAGAAGGGAGAGCTTTGGGGGAAAAAAAGAAAACAAACAACAAACAAAACAAACAAACAAAAAACAAACAAAAGAAAAACAACAGTAATAACAAAAACCACACCACAACAACAACAAAAAGCCTTAATGTAAATTTGCGTTATATTAAATAGCTTTTAAGGAAAGCAAAAGTGAAAAAAAGGTCTTTTTCTGTACAAGTTTGAACTAAGAATATCTCCTTAGAAAAAAATACAGTTTTCATAGAAAAAAAAATGGCTTAACTGATTACAGTAATGTAAGTAAATAAAAGATATTATAATTATTATAATTATTATAAATAATAAGTTAAATAGAAAATGCAAAAATCAAATTTCTTTAAGATACGGCTACAAGAAATGTGTGTAAAATCTGGGCACTAGATGAGCAATTTGTGTGTGGTCATCTGAATGCAAGAATGATATACAACTGTAAATGAAGGAAGGGGAATTTGGCCCACAAAGTTATTGTTTACCAGTCAGAATAGAGATTTAAGAAAATGCTGCCTTGTCTTTATTCTAATTTGTAGATTTGGAGTAAATCAAGGAGAGCTCTGTTTAGATTAGGTTTTGCTGAATATCCCTGTTTACTTGTACTAAGTGCTGCTCAAGAAATAGAAGAAGACATAGACCAGACATTCTATAAATTAAACAGACTGATAACAGAAAACATACTGCATGTTAAGGGGAAGTGTCTGTTGATTTTGCCTTCATTTTCATTCATTTACCAAATTAAATAGATTTTAAGCCACCTGCATCAGTTTGGCTATATTTGACCAAGAGTTGGCCAAAGACCAGGATAGCAGCAGAAGCAGCTCATGAGAGTGCAAGTCCTGTTGCAAAGCTAGAAATATAAAGAACTTTCACAGTACAAAGAAACCCATGAAGACCTGCAAACTAAGAGAAACAAAGTTCATATTAGCAACTGTTTAATCAAATGTTATACATGAGTGCTGTATGGAATTAAAGTCTTAGATTACAGACACAGGCATTTATGAATTAGGCAGCATGATATTTTAAAAAGTGTCATCCTGGGCCCCAAATTAAAGCTAAAATCATGGAATCATCATAGATCTATGGAATGCTTAGGGTTTAAAGGGACCTTAAATGTCATCTAATTCCAGCCCTCCCTGACATGAGCAAGGACACCTTCCTCTAGACCAGGTTGCTCCAAGCCACATCCAACCTGATCTTGAACACTTACAGGGATGGGGAATCTACAGCTTCCTTGGGAAACTTGGTCCAGTGCCTCACCACCCTCAGGGTAAAGAATTTCTCCCTTTTATCTAACGTAAACTTACCTTCTTTTAGTTTAAAACCATTACTTCTTGTCCTGTCACTACTCTCCCTGACTAAGAGTCCCTCCCTGGCTTTCCTGTAGGTCCCCTTTAGACACTGAAAGTCCATTATAAGGTCTCCCCAGAGCCTTCTCTTCTTCAGGCTGAACATCCCTAACTCCCTCAGCCTGTCTTCACAAGAGAGGTGCTACAGCCCCTTGATCGTGGCCCTCATCTAGACTCATTCTAATAATTCAATGCCTTCTTATGCTGGGGGACCCAGAACTGAACACAGTGCTCCAGGTGGTATCTCATTAGAGTAGAGTAGAGGGGGAGACTCATGTCCCGCGATCTGCTGGTCATGCTTCTAAAATCCTGAATGAAGCTTACTGGCTCTCCAGTTACTGCATGGATGGAATTGGAAATCTTAGGAAGATGACTTAGAACTTGCACTTCAGCAGAAATTTATCACAGAGCTGCATCTGGGCTCTTGGTTCATCTTTTGAATGTCCCAGGTACAAACTTCTCCATCTGCTCAGCACAGAGGCCCAACTCCTCTCACAATTTATGTGGTAAAAGCCATGTTTAGAACAGACTTCATCCCACCTGCTGAAAGAAGTGAAATATCAGAACATCGCCAAATCCAGACAGCCTAGGAGAGGGAAAGTGTGACTCCATATTTAGTGTTTAAGGTGTTAGACTTAAGGTGGTAGTTTAACTCAGTGCAAAACTTCGGTAGTTATGTTGCTGAACTTATGGCCATGATCCCAGATGTTGGGACTGCAGCCCGGAAGGAGATGTGCATTCCGTCCCCACACTGTGGTAGTGCAAGCATTACCAGAGGGACTATGCTTCTCTGAGGTTAATGCTTTACCACTGGAACACAATCTGTTTCCCATCTGCCTCCCTGACCTCTTCTGCCTCCACCAGTGAATCCTGGAGCAATTTCATCAGTAGGCATGTGAAGTATGCTTCCTTCCTGGAGTGATTGGGGTACTCTGCTGAGACATATGGGTTTGAATCCCTATAAGCAGGTTAGAATATTATTACAGTCCTTTTCCATCCCTGTCCTAGGATTGAAAGCCAAAAATAACATCAAAGCAGTATCATTTCCTTCCCGTGCTTAGCAAAACTTTTAGTAACATGACAGGTATACAAATCTGTATAGCATTCAGTCTGATCTTGTTGCCAATGGAATATGCATTCTAATTATAACTAATTCAGTTATCTGTCACTCAATACCTACACAAAATACCTTATTTCCAGTACGATGAAAAAAAAAAAAAAAAAAAAAAGGTCATCTCTCAGGAATTTTTTGCCTTGCTTCTTTTCTGAATGGATTGTATAGGAAATAATTTTATTTTTTTTCCAGATTAGAAGAAATAATCATTCATTCTTTTCTGAACACACAGCACCCTCCAGGCTTCCTCCATGCCTAACATCTTTCATTTTGAAAGATTTTTCTACTTGTACTAACTCCCTGTGTTAATACTTGCCCTCTTGCAGCGTGCTGGTGGAACGTACAGTCCTGTCCCAGATACAAATGTTTGGCACAGTGCTTCCAGCCTAGAATCGACTGTTTATACTTTCCTCAGCAGCATGACAGTGCAGTGTGATTAAATACTTTAATATTTCTCTCTGTCTTACTATAGTTTATGTTGAACAAAAACACGACATTCAAATTCACCTACTTGGAACCTCACCAAAACGAATCATCATTGTTTTATTTGAAGTTGTGGCTCTGTGAACATGCCAATAAATGGCAAGAAAACAAAGATGCAATGAGCCATAAACAATAAGTAAGAATATTTCTACATGCAAAATGAAGGTAGAATCTAAGAGCAGTACAATACTGTGCTTATATTGGGTACACATGCTAGAACAGAATTTTCATTTGTTACCAACTGACTTAGGTGTAACAAGATTATTCTCAAGAGTTGAGTAAATTTTGTCACCCTGATGGTAATTTGCTGTAAAATAAGTTTTAAGTCACTTAAGTGCTATTCACAAACTAACATCTCCAAATTATTTTGTATAGAAAAAGATGAAGGGAAGGAAGAAAGAGAAGAGAAGGGCTAGGAAAGAAATAAAATCCCCTTCCTTGTGTAGGACAGACTTCAGGCCTTGTACCCAGGACAGAGGGATTCTGGGCATCTAATATAAGGTTTGTTACTCCGTCTGAGGGTACTGGAGTCCTGTCTGGGCTTGATCTATTTTTGTTTGTTTGTTTTTTGGTTTCTATGTTTTTCCACTAATACAGTTTATGAGTAGAAATTTTGTCCTGTGGGGAAACACATTCTGCAGAGCTAGATAACCTGATATAGCCTTCAATTTCTTAACAAATATCAGTGCTTAGACCTTACCAGGACATCTGTGAGTAATTTATGGCATGACAGGTGAACAGAAGGCAGAGGCAAGTAATGCAATTCAGTAGGGAAAAGACCTGTAACAGTCTCTCCAATAGGGACTTCCAAGGTTAACTGATTAGGGAAAGGAAAAAATATAGAGACTGTAATGATAATTTTTTTTTTTTTTTAATGATAAATTGTGGGTTTTGTTTGTTTGTTTTAATGTCCAAAAAATAATTTTAAATCTCATTAAAATACAGGAAGGAAGGAAGGAAGGAAGGAAGGAAGGAAGGAAGGAAGGAAGGAAGGAAGGAAGGAAAATAAACTATAAATGGAAAGCATTTTTATCTTTAAACTACCATATTGTTTCCTTGTTTAAAAATGTTTCTAAAAGGCAAGGTAGTATTTTCAGTGAAAATGCTATCTTTTATTATAATAACCACTAGAAAAACGTTGGATAGCTGTAACAACTATAATATAATACACCCTGTAGCAAACAAAACATTTACTTGAGATGTACAATGGCTGGCAAGTGCAACCTGCACAGTTCAGCAGAGGACACCTACACAGATGAAGGCCAAAACTCCTCTTCCATGATTTTACAAGTTAGTTACAAGTTTCTCTCTTCAAGAGAAAGTCTGCCTGCCTACAGCAATGACTTGGAATAAGCTGATTATATATGCTCCATAAATGGATGCACATCAAACAGCTATGTGATAACAGTTATTAACTGCTGATCTTTGGTCTGATTCAAGTCCATCAAAGCAAGGGCCAAAGGTCCACTCAACCCTAACTTCATCAGCAGACCATTTTCTGAGGTGAATAGAGCTGGCTACATTTGCCTTCTCAGATACAGTGACCCATTTATATTTGAGGGTTACGCTGAAAGTGTCTTTGGAATAACACATTTTTGGTACTGTGGGACCTAAATGGTTCTGTTGTAATATTCCTACGCCCACCAATGCATATTTTCTTCAGTGAGAAAACTTGCATAATGCTTACAGGGAAGGAGAAAAATCAGGTGCTAATACTATCTGTATTCTGTATCTTGAAAACTAAAATTCTGATTTCATGGTCTGAAATATATGCATAGCATGAAGAGCTTTAGTATGCAAATTGTCCTTCTTAAATGTTAGATTTAATACAGATAAATGTAGAAATATGGATTTTGTCCTACAATTTTAGAATTGTTTAAATTGGCTTTGTTAAAAGATGGTATAGTATTGTTCATATAGACATTTACTGTTCAAATATTTATTTTTATTGGTTTACTCAACTGAAAGTTTAGCCAATGGTATTTTAAGAAGAGGCCTTGAAGTGACAAAGCCCGATTTTTTTTTTTTTTTGAAAAAGACTGTTTTAGCTGTGTTATTTTGGTTGCCTAGTGTATTTATTTTTCTATAATCATGGTATTTGCTTGGAAGATTGAGAAAGCTTATTTAAAAATAATTTTCTTAAGGACTTATTAGCATGTTATTATTATCTTATTAATTCTGTTCTAACTGAAACCAGGACACTCCCAAATCCCTAAGCATAAATTAGAAACAAATTTCATATACAATATGATCATCATGAATAGTAAAAGTAATGACAACTGTTACTTTTTTCAGTTGTTTATGGGCCAGAAGAACAAAGAACCAAAACAACATTTATTGAAACAAATAATTGAAACTGAATTAATTCAATTAGTTTATATTGTGTCAAGGCAACTGAATTGCCACTGAGGGCAAGGGATTCAAGAAAGATCTATCTCCTAATCTGAGAAAAGAGATTTGCTTATAGTTTTTCTTGTAATGGCTATCTCAGTGGATTAAGCTAGCTCAAAACACAACAACTTTGTCAAATAATCAGTTCATTTAAATAGGGGGTTAATAAGGACCAGGTATTCTACTTTAAATTTTCTCTGTAGACGAACCTGTTATTATAATCCTGCAATTAAATTGACGCAGACTGATCCAATTTTGTGTTTACAAATTTAACCAGTTTTGTCATTTTCAGTTGTACAAAAATCAGATTCCTCTTCCAAAAACATAAGATTGACCCATTAGTTAAGAAATGCAGGCAAAAACAAACAAATAAACAAAACAAGTCCCTCTGAGATACTTTTATTTCCTCCCAGGTTTTAAAGTTTGAGATATATTCCCTGGAAGGAAGGAAGGAAGGAAGAAAGGAAGGAAGGAAGGAAGGAAGGAAGGAAGGGAGGAAGGAAGGAAGGAAGGAAGGAAGGAAGAGAAGGACAGAGAGAGAGAGAGAAAGAAAGAAGGAAAGAAAGAAGGAAAGAAAGAAAGAAAGAAGGAAAGAAGGATAGATCACCCTAATATAATCATTTGTTTCTAAAAGCTGAAACACCAAGAAAAATATCGAGTGATTCTAATCATTCAAACATTCATTGTTTATTGTTTATTCATTATTTATTCATTGTTTATTCATTACCACATCAAAATGTAGGAATGAAAAGAACAAAATATAAGACTAAGAGAAATAAGGTGGTTTTTTTTTTTTTTGTTTTGTTTTGAGCCTGAAAATGTAATAGGAGCACCACAGACATTACCTTCTCTGCTCTGCATTCAGTAAAATTTTATTAGCTTAATATTATGTTATTCCACATTCCTTTCTGTCTTTCTGTCTTGGAGCTTCCTTAGTCATTTTCTGTTGCCTGATTTGAGGGGTTCATTAGTTCGTTGTTAAGTTAAATATTGATGGTCACTCCTTGATTGTCTGATATTCCCTTATTTAGTCAGAAAATAGATAAAAACACATTACTTGTATTTTGTATAATAAAAGATGTGGCTGTAATACCTTTTTTTTTTTTTTTTTTTTTTTCAAAGATGGATGAATGCCACAGAAAAAAATATTTTTACAAAGAGGATTAAGGAATCTCTAGAGATGGTATTTAGGCAGATGATCTCTGTTTGAGCAACATTTCCCCTGAGGTGTGGGTTGGTCTATGAAAGAATTTGCGTTCCTGATAATAGGCCTTTGGACATTTTCCCAGGTAGTGGAACTAATTCATATGATACATTTGTATACCCTTACAATGCAATTTTGATATATTAACCTAGTTAAAAATATATATATATATATATATATATATATATATATATATAATAAAAAGGGTTGCATTCTAAAGTTCCACTCCTAAGCCTACAGTTAAAATTAATCTCATTATCCTCCCTGCTGTGGCATGCAGAATATCTTACCTCCGGGTTGATTATTTCATTAGAAAAGTATTTGAAAATATAATTTCTTCTAAACTACCAAATGGAAAATAAACAGACTGATTTCAAATTTAATGTTCATGTACTTTTGAAAGAGAGTAAAAAGAAATGGATTTCTAATACAATATTTTCCCTATTTACATTGGAAATAGCTTTAAGTGGATGAGGTTTCCCAGTGAGGTACATATGAGAAAGTGATATTTCCCTGTGTACAGATCATGTTATACTAAACAATAAATACAACTGTGAAGGTTAGAATAGACATGTTATAGATATTCAGAAGAAGCAACAGATTCACTAGCAATGATCTGCTTGTGCTTATTGAAGTCTCCTACTAGAGGGGAAATAATAAAGGAGGAAAAAAGTCTTTTACCTACAAAGAATTAGGAAGTAAAACTTTTATTGCGTAAGCACATTCTTAATTACCTCTTGACCTAGACAGACCATAAAACAAATATTTAGTTTCTTTCTTTGTCTTCTTCCTGAATTAGAGGCTAACAAATCATAATTTTGGCCTGCATGGTATCTGCTTCCAATGTTGCTGCACTCTGCTTTCTCAGTGATGTTTCAATGGTTCATATTTCAAAAAAGGTATTCTGCTCCATTATTTTTTCTCTGGGATGTGTCAAAAATAGTTCTAATGCCAACTGTCTTGTGAAAACATATTTGCATACAAAATTTCCAGATTCTATACCAAGAGTCCAGAGGAAAAATTGTAAAAATCAACACAAATTCCTAGGATCACAGCATGAATTCTGGACCAGCATGGCAAAAATACAGAAAAAAAGATACATTTAAAACACATTATGTGGCTTCTTCCCCTTCAAATCTTAAAGATATAGAGGTAAGGTAAAGAGAGGGCAGACAATAACCATTAAGAAGTAAAAAATAAATTAATACTCAACAAAAATACTGGACAGAAAGTCTGAAATTAATGTTGGGTCACTTCTCCATTTTGGGCAGTTTTGCCCTGGTGGTGGTTATTCCTATTCCTGCCACACCTGATGTAGTATTTGGGCATTAAGGTAAGTTCTATAAGCTCTACACTGAATTTATATAGGCCACAAATTTTAAAACTCAAACTGGAACATTTTAAAATTGGCTATCAAAAAAAAAAAAAAAAAAAAGTTTTAGGCAAGCTACAGAGCATTAAGGTCTTAATCTCCGCTTCAAACTCGACTTTTGTCTAAAATCAATTTAGTCGAGAAATAGGGTTGTACTATGTGTAGTTAGTGAGAAAGGTCTGGAAATCAAAAGTTTTCTCCTATTCTCTAAGACCAATAAAGTCTTTATCAGACCACATATGATAAAAAACAATTATTATCTGCTGAGACTGATTTATTTATTATTATTATTATTGTTGTTGTTGTTGTTGTTATTACTAGGTCATATGATTCCATGGATTAGGTCTAATACTTTTAATAGTTCTCTTCCCTTTTGCTGACTATCAATGCCTCTGACCCATACTTGATAAACATAGCAGAAAGTGTTGGCAAATTATAAATCAGATCAGGACTAGTTATTCTAGTTGTATGGAGCAACCGCTTGGGGGTTATTCGCCATTGTCCAAATTAAGGATGAAAGATATCAATCAGGTGGTGTCTTTGTATAATGACTCAAGTAAAACATGACAAATAAGTTAGTATTTTGTATTTAATATATTTAACAACCTCACCTAACAAAAAAAAAAAACAACTTTACAGAAGTTTAATTAACAATAAAACATATTACTTCTCTTCAGTTTAAGAAAAATGTAAAACACACACATATGTTTGCCTGTGTTTATAGGTCTGTATTCAAATAGAAAAATATAACCAGAGCAGCCAGGAAAGCAGGTAGTTCCAGAGAAAGGCAGAGGTGAGAAGACTGTATGTTTCTGGTCTTTGGGAGAAGAGGCTCTCTAGGACTATCCCAGACACAAGGAAAAAGCTATGAGTAAAGTGAAAGCATCCTGTTTTCTTCTCAGAACCTCTTTTCTGAGTACTAAGGCCGGAGCTCTGTTAGCGTAGCTGTAGCTATGTTATCACAATGGGTTTGGTTTCTTCCATTCAGATCTGGGAAAAAGGGAAGAGACAAAGAAGAAATGAACTAAGCCAGTCACATAGGCAGCATGGACTCAACCACCTGTTGCTGCAGCTATCCATTTAGTTCTCTTACTCATCTCACCAATGCCAATGCCACATAATTGAACGTTAATGCCTCAAGGATTAAAAAAAAATCCTGTTGGGCAGCAGTACAATTTTACTGCTGTTGGTGAGAGAAACACTGAGTCAGGACTGTATCTAACAGTTGAAATTTTATGTTACTGCTGTCAGTGGAAACAATAATGAAAATGTCACTGCTGAAGCTTCGTTGTGGGAAGTGCTTTAAATTTGTTTTTCTCCAAAGTCTAATAATAACAAAATGTCACAACACCGTTGCCAAATGTGTATCTTTTAAAAAGCCAGCAGGAAGTGGGCTCAGAAATAAATTGTTATATGACTACCAAAAAAAAAATAAAAATAAAAAAATTTTGGTACAGAAAAGAGGAAAAAAATGTATCAAGTTTTGCGTAAGTATCTTGGCAAAAGAGGAAATGTGCTGGATTCATTTTGCCCTAAACAGATAGAGAAGAAGCATTCAATTTCAAAGACACATCCTTTTGAGATTTTCAGCAATTATCTGATCTTTTCTGCTATACATAAGATAGTGAAATTAGATAAAGGAGGCATTTGCTTTCACTTCTTCTTGACTCTACCTCCAGAAGACAATTACATGAGTTTCAAGAAGTAAAGATGACTTTTCTATGAGGTCTTCTTTCCAATGGTTCTATTGTGGGTTCTTTGTTATGTCTGACTTATTTTTTTTCATGCAAGATAAAATAAGGGAAGGGTTGTATGTGGAAGCAGAGTTTATACGGAACATTGCAGGAAACAAAGACAGTAAAAATCTTAATTAGCCGAGTAAAACTGAAAGGATTTATTTTATCTGGGTATAAAAGTCCTGAGAGATCTGTTTTACAAAAATACAGGTATCAATAATATTAGTAAAAGTATCCTGCTCTAAGGAACCTGCTTTGGCAGTGGGGTTGGACCCAATGATCTTTCGAAGTCCCTTCCAACTCCTTCAATTTTGTGATTCTGTGATAGTTGTGTAGCCAAAGTCTGAAGAAAAGTTTCCAAATTCTGTGATGAAAAATGGAACATTGTTGTTTTTTGGCAACTTCTAGTTGGTTTTGGTAGTTCGTCTAATAATAAATTAAGCGAATTAATGACTGTTCTTTCTCTATGAGACCAATTGGCATGACACGGACTGAATTCAACTGCTCTTACTGCCATGGTGGCTTCATCTAGCTTACTTTTTGGTCAAAAATCATTGTAACAAATTAATATCTGACACTTGCCTATACAGTGTAAGTCTTTATGCTAGCTTGTCCAGGCCAAAAGCAAGTCAGGGAGAATGCTAACATGTCAACTGATCTGTGCTTTCACACTAAATTAATTTTACTATCTGAAGCCAAAATGCCCTTTATTTTCATGAAGGTTAGAGATAAGAATCACCAACAAGGATACTAAGCGAGCAATGCAAATAAATTGCCTTTTCTGACAGCTAAAGGTCATCTTGCTGACAAGGACTTGGGAAAAGAGAAGGAAGTGTTTAGGCATCAGTTACTTTTAATTTTTTAACTTTTAACTTCTAATTTTTTAACTTTTAAGAGTTAATTTTCTGACATAGGTATATCTTTCTTACCCAGTCTAAACAACTTTTTTGCCCTGTGTCTCAGCTCCTCTGGAGAACATTGCTTTTCGAAGTATCAGTTAGTGGGGAATAATTAACTTCTATTTTTAAAAGATTGATCACTACATTGAATATAGCTAATGAAGAGCTGGATGTATTAGAGAAAGAAAAAAAAAAAAGGACAGGGAAAAGAAAAGAAAAGAAAAGAAAAGAAAAGAAAAGAAAAGAAAAGAAAAGAAAAGAAAAGAAAAGAAAAGAAAAGAAAAGAAAAGAAAAGAAAAGAAAAGAAAAGAAAAGAAAAGAAAAGAAAAGAAAAGGGAAAAAAAAAAGGAAAAAAATAGAAGGGAAAAAAATTTTTTTCCCCTTTCCATCAGTCTTCTATTTTACTGTTGTGTTTTTTTTTCAACCAAGGTTATGGTGATGACTGAAACTATAAAGACATGTACTGTAGGCTCAGCTAGGGTAAGAATGTAATGCTGAGATATGTGTCCTGGCACTTATCTGAGTTTTAAAAACCTTTTTGAAGAACAACTGAATGGGGAGAACATTTTGAAAATATTTTTAGTACTACCTCATTTTTGGTTGAGCTAGACCTGTTTTGTTAGTACACCAAAGCAATGAAAAGTGGAAAGATATACTCAGTAAAGCAGAAAGTGTGTGTTCCCCAATTCCATAAGAAAAAGCTACTAGAGAACTCTGTGAAATGGGTATAGCTAGTCAAGGACAAAGATGAAGATATGGTACTGGATGCTCCATTTGCAAAAGTCTTTTTTAAGTTGTGCTTCTATTGCATGTAATACAACACAAATTGCTTTCCCTGAAAATGCTGCCTCAGTCACAATAATATTACACTGAATTTTGCAAAGGATTTTTTTGAGGGGAGCAGAACAGGAAGTTATTTTTAGAATTTATTTATTTATTTATTTATTTATTTTGAATTTGCACTGCTTGAACTCAATGCAAATAATCCAGATTCATATGACAGCAATTTGGAACAGAATTTTGGCCAGAGGTTCTCAGCAACTCTAAGGAAGACACTATTCCATTTTAACAATAATAATATTAATAAAATAAACAACATTTGTTTCCTACTGTAAGGAAATGAACAAGGAAGAACTAGCACCCCAGGAAGGTAATGTTGGTTAGTACCATCCCACACAAGTGGCCAAAGGACTGCATAGCTGCTTCACCACATCATATGGTGTTCAATAACATGACCCTTTCTTGGGTGAACTAATGGAACAGTTGTGCATGCACCAAAGGCAAAAAGATTTGGGAAAAAAAAAAAAAAAAAAAAAGCAAACTCAAGACACCAAAGACACCTGACATTCGACCCAGTCTGGAGAGCCAGCACACTGTGGAAGAAAAGGAAGAAGCAATGACACATAAGGAATGCAGAAACTTGAAAATAGACTTGGCCCTAAAGGAATAGTTGAATTTGATGACCAGATGATGAATGGGTAATATAAAGTGACACTGAACAGACAAAATTATTTCCCTGGAGAGCAGGCCTTTTTGGGTAAACTATCAGTTTATCTGCCTGTAATCTATTTTTACATTATTCTGCAATGAATCATATCATCTTGGCACATCTTCACCAATTTGTAAGGACTTTTCATGCAAATGTAGGGGCTTTCTATGTAGATTTGTAGGGTTTGGTTTTGCTATGTTTTTCTTTCTCCTGATGTTGATGTTACATTAAAGGTCCAGTGTCACTTATTATAGAGGTAGAAAAATGATGCCTTGCAGGTTTCAGCTTCCGCAGCTTTAAATTCATCTACTCTGACAAATCAAAGCAATAGTTTATATATATTTATTTGAAAAAGTTGTTTTCATGTTAATGTGGACTGTATAACCAGAAGAAGACAGGAAATTCTGGAAAGAAAAGATTTTCCAATAAATATAAATATGTTGCTTCCTTAAATATTTTGAAATACAAACCTGTTGTTAAAATTCAGAAACTTTTGGAAACTGAACATGCATGTAAGATCTGAATTTCCAACATATGTCTGTTACAAGGCATGCTTTGAATATAGTTTTGGATGTGATCATGACCTCCAAAGCATTTCTCATATGAGTGAAACTATCTTTTAAAAAGTGAAATTGCCTAGGCATAAAACAGTATTGAGAAGCCCATGTGAATCAAATATTCATGTTGAAGGCACAAAGAATCTGCATTATAGTTAGTACAGTATGGAACAACTTTCTAAAGGAATGTGCTGGGTATCTATATACACAGAAACACATTTTAATCTACAGTCATCTGTTTCCATTGAAGGGTATTTTGGAACAAACATTTTCATTTAGGAAACAAATCAAGAGATTTTATTAGCCTCTTGGATGCAATACTTCATTTATATCTTCTATAAATTAGGTTTATTATTAACTCAATACATTAAAAAATTTGTTGACCACATAAAATAGCTGTCTGTACTAGGCCTTTTAAACCACATTAAGGACAGAGATCATATTATAGTAGCTGCCATTAAAAAAAAAAAAAAAAAAAAAAAAATCCTTTCAGAGTCCCTGCTCTAATTCAGCAATTATCCTACTCAGAGACACAAAGACAATCTATCAGATACTCTAGGGTGGCGTTGCTGAGAAATGCTGACTTCGTGATGACATTCTTGCAAAAGTACAGTGGAGTACAATGCTGATCGTACACCTAGTACACCTATAAATTTGCACTTGTAGTGAACTGATGGTTATTCATCTGTCTTTCTCCCTCATCATATTCATATGCTCATTTAAAACACTGTATCTTCAAAACTTGAGATCATGTATACTTGAGATCATTTGTCCATCATTTATCAGCAGTCCTGGAGATCGGGGGAGGTCCCAGTTGACTGGCGGCTAGCAAATGTGACGCCCATCTACAAGAAGGGCCAGAGGGCAGACCCAGGAAACTACAGGCCTGTCAGTTTGACCTCAGTGCCAGGGAAGCTCATGGAGCAGATCCTCCTGAGAGTCATCACGCAGCACTTGCAGGGCAAGCAGGCGATCAGGCCCAGTCAGCATGGGTTTATGAAAGGCAGGTCCTGCTTGACGAACCTGATCTCCTTCTATGACAAAGTGACGCGCTGGGTGGATGAGGGAAAGGCTGTGGATGTGGTCTACCTTGACTTCAGCAAGGCTTTTGACACTGTCTCCCACAGCATTCTCCTCAAGAAACTGGCTGCTCTTGGCTTGGACTGGCGCACGCTTTGTTGGGTTAGAAACTGGCTGGATAGCTGGGCCCAAAGAGTCGTGGTGAATGGAGCCAAGTCCAGATGGAGGCCAGTCACTAGTGGCGTCCCCCAGGGCTCGGTGCTGGGGCCGGTCCTCTTTAATATCTTCATCGATGATCTGGACGAGGGCATTGAGTGCACCCTCAGTAAGTTCCCAGATGACACCAAGTTAGGTGCATGTGTCGATCTGCTTGAGGGTAGGAAAGCTCTGCAGGAGGATCTGGATAGGCTGCACCGATGGGCTGAGGTCAACTGCATGAAGTTCAACAAGGCCAAGTGCCGGGTCCTGCACCTGGGGCGCAATAACCCCAAGCAGAGCTACAGGCTAGGAGAGGAATGGTTGGAGAGCTGCCACGCAGAGAAGGACCTGGGAGTGATGGTGGATAGTCGGCTGAATATGAGCCAGCAGTGTGCTCAGGTGGCCAAGAAGGCCAAAAGCATCCTGGCTTGTATCAGGAACATTGTGACCAGCAGGGCTAGGGAGGTGATCGTCCCCCTGTACTCAGCTCTGGTGAGGCCGCACCTTGAGTACTGTGTTCAGTTTTGGGCCCCTCGCTACAAGAAGGACGTCGAGGTGCTTGAGCGGGTGCAGAGAAGGGCGACGAAGCTGGTGAGGGGCCTGGAGAACAAGTCCTACGAGGAGTGGCTGAGGGAGCTGGGCTTGTTCAGCCTGGAGAAGAGGAGGCTCAGGGGTGACCTTATCGCTCTCTACAGGTACCTCAAGGGAGGCTGTAGCGAGGTGGGGGTTGGTTTGTTCTCCCACGTGCGTGGTGACAGGACGAGGGGGAATGGGCTTAAGTTGAGCCAGGGGAGTTTTAGGTTAGATGTTAGGAAGAACTTCTTCACTGAAAGGGTTGTGAGGCATTGGAACAGGCTGCCCAGGGAAGTGGTGGAGTCACCATCCCTGGAAGTCTTCAAAAGACGTTTAGATGTAGAGCTTAGGGATATGGTTTAGTGGGGACTGCTAGTGTTAGGTCAGAGGTTGGACTCGATGATCTTGAGGTCTCTTCCAACCTAGAAATTCTGTGATTCTGTGATACAAAACCTTACATGCACAGCTACAAAGATCAGAAAGAGAAGCTGTTTGCTCAGGCCAGCAAGGAAGAGTAGGTAAACAAAAACTTTTTTCTCTTTATCCAGAAGACCATAGCAGCTTAGCCTTATGATGAAATTTGACCTCTTTTGATGAAAACTAGTTGTTATACATGTATAAGAAGAATGGCAACAAATAGCACTCCACACAAGCTTCATGAATCTCCATGAGTCAATCTCAGTGGAGATTCATGAAGATTTTTTATTTTTTTTCCTCCAGTAGAGATTTTATGCATCCTGATCTAGGGCCTTACAATTTGGACATCACAGCTTTTCTAATGTGGCTGCAGGGATGCTGATGAGATGTTTCTGATTGCAAACAGTATTAGGATTGTCTTAGAAATACACAATAATAAAACTGTGATGTTCTTTCTTGTCTGTATAACAAAGGCATGATTTATTGCTTTATATATTTCCTGTTATTATCAATTCTTATTGGTATAAACAAAATAAAAAATAAATAGTATTATTATATAGAAAACACTCAGAGATTGTCAAAATGATTTCTGTTATGAGGAGTATGTCCAGCCGCTACTTCTAGCTCCTACCATAAGTGTTGAGCAATGCATAGTAAGAAAAGAGAGGAGAGGGGAGGGGAGGGGAGGGGAGGGAAGGCAAGGCAAGGCAAGGCAAGGCAAGGCAAGGCAAGGCAAGGCAAGGCAAGGCAAGGCAAGGCAAGGCAAGGCAAGGCAAGGCAAGGCAAGGAAAGGAAAGGAAAGGAAAGGAAAGGAAAGGAAAGGAAAGGAAAGGAAAGGAAAGGAAAGGAAAGGAAAGGAAAGGAAAGGAAAGGAAAGGAAAGGAAAGGAAAGGAAAGCCCCATTCATTAATGTAGCAACTCTGGTATACTGCAAACAGAGGATTTTCTTCAGGATTCTTTGAAAAACAAAAACAAAAACAAACAAACAAACAAAAAAAAAACAGTTTAAGAGATATTTGGAGCCCAGGTTTCCAGCTCAAACTTTTGTCCCCCCCCCTGAGAGAGGGAGAGGTCCTTACTCTGGAGCAGTTCTTGTAAAAATGTGAAGTTCTGTATGTCACAGGCTTTTAGTTAGCATGAAGTCATGAGGAAAAAATGTGTATTCAGATTGCCTGGCTTTCTCCACATTACTACAGAGAGCAGCAGGTGCTGCATATAACATGCACAAAATCAGTCATTTGGCTGAATTTAAGCAGCAGATTGCAAACTCGAGGAACAAAGTGATCAGGAGCCATTGCTCTCCATTTGTTAGTCAGTTTAGAAGTTCATAAAGGTTTCTGACACTGATTTTTCAACTCTAACCTTCTAAACAGCTAGAAAAACAGCATACCATCCTTAATAATGTTTCTAACATCCTAAGTGCTGGGTCTCTGGCCTCCTTGTAAGGATCTTCTGCTTGGCCTGTGCAGTCTCAATTATGCCATCCAAGATGTTGGTTACCATCCTCACAGTACCACATGCAGTGACTAAAACTTCATCACTATGTCCCAAAGGGCATGTTCACTCTGGCATATATCTGGCATGATCTCACTGATTGGCATGTGGTTTACATTGGTATCAATACAAGCTAAATTATTTCTCTCCAAAATCACTCAGGAATATGTTGGACTTCATGTGGCCTCTGTCAAAAGCAGAGGTCAGTTTATTGCTCACAAAAGATGTACAGACATAGTGGACTGACTTCAGCAAAGGGAGTTTAAAATATTTTTTTTGTTTGTTTATTTTCAGATTGGAGTTATTTTTAACCTTGATCATTTAAGTTATCCAAATTAAAGCACAGCTATAAGAACAGTGGTATCAGCTGGATCAAATAGAAGCATGTAATATGAAAATGGGAACAATCATCTGAAGGTGGAAAGGAGAGGGCCTTAGATTGATTTTGCCTCCAAAACTATCATGAAACAATAACCAGAGATTATTAAATGGATCTCTATTTAAAATGAAATAGACGGGATTGCTTCACATATAGACGTTTGAACTTACTACACAAGTACTCCTACAGTCTGTTCATAGAATGTGCTTGGTTCCCAAATTTAAAGCAGTTATAATTTAAACTTTTGAAAATTATTCTTGAGCAGATTTGACCAGACGGGTTGATTTCATTACAGGACTAATCTGCAACTCCTATTTATGCAGAGTAATTCCACAGATTGGTGCTTGTCTCCTAAAGGTCAAGGTTCAAGTGCAAAATATTCATAGAGGAGAAATGTGACAATAAATAAAATAAAATGCTTTGCAAGGAGAGTGGTGTTACATTGATCTTCTTTGTCCTTCAAGTGTTGAACAGAGTACAGACTTCTGCATTACTAGTACAGCTGTGAACCTAAAGGCACAACTTGGAATCTTCCAACTTTCAAGAATTTCCTTTGAAAACAACACAAAGGAATTGTTAAGGACAAAACTGTAACAGAGCATGAAACCAGAAAATAGGAACCTTTGTGATTAACATAGGAAAAAAAAAAAAAAAAAGTGGAAAACATTTTTTTCTCTTAAAAGAGAATAAGAATATAGGGAAAATGTTTACATAGGGTTCTGTGTAACGTGAGTTATTTCCTTCTGGGTAAAACATTGAAAAAAACTCAGTTTGCTTTCTGATGTAACTTTGTTTCTGCTATGGGCACCTGTAGTGTGGTCCAGAAACGTCCAGGCAAATCAAGTCAGTAGGGCAAAGGACACAGTGCACTACACTCTGCATCCCAGAACAGTATCAGCTTAGTTTCAAAATAGTAGTACCACATGAGAGCAATGTTGTTGCTAAATGAATAAACTATGACTGTTATCATAGATACAGTGCCACATGTATATTACTCCTTGTTTGAGAGTTGATGTAATCATTTCTGGATGGCTTTTTCTGTAATACATGATTCAGTGTTGTAAATACACATATGAATTGTAAGAATCAAAAAATTATGTGGAACCACAGAATGGCTGAGGTTAAAAGGGACCTCTGAAGATCATCTAGTCCAACCCCACTGCTGAGCAGGATCACCAAGAGCACATTGCATAGGATGGCATCCAGGCAGGTTTTGAATATCTCCAGAGAAGGAGAGTCCACTACCTCTCTGGGAAATCTGTCCCAGTGCTCTGTCACCTTCACAGAAAAGAAGTGCTCCCTCATATTCAGCAGGAGCCTCCTGTGCTTCAGTTTGTGCCCATTGCACTGGGCACAACTGAAATGGACCAGCTCCATCCTCTCAACACCCTCCCCACAGATATTTCATAGAATAATAGAATGTCTGGTTAAAAAGGCCCAGTTTTCTTAGCCTGTCCTCACATGACAGGTGCTCCAATCCTCTAATCATCTTCATAGCCCTCCTCTGGATTCACTCCAGTGGTTCTGTGTGCCTCTTGTACTGGGAATACAAGAGTAAGGAAATCCAGTAAAACACCAAGACCTGAGCACTGAAGTAACATTTGGGCATGTTAAACTGTCCTTTCTATTTTTAATCCATCAATTCTATACTATGTTGCTTCAGAATTGCTCAGTTTTCCTCCAAAGCAGTCTTCTTTTCAGAACAGGTGGAATTTATAAATAAGTAAATAAATAAATACTAAAATTTTGTCAGAGAAAAGACAGAGATGAGCACTGAGAAGGAAAAGATCACTTGAGATTTTTCACCTTCTGAAGCACTAAATCTTTCATTCAGGTGAGTAAGTAATAATTATAAAATCTTCTTTTTCCAGCTTTAAGAATACAAGGGAATGGTAAGAAAAATCTCTGGAGATCTGATAAAGGAGAAGTGAGAGAAATATAAATGAAAAAAATAAATGAAACAGATCATTTTATAGAGTTAATGATGTGTAGCTATGAAATCCTAGGTTGAACCACCAGAACTACATCATTTTCCTGCTTAGCCCCTGGTGAAATATTTAAAAACATTTTACTGGTATAAATGTGAGTCAGTAGTTTCTGTGAAGTCTTGGGTATACTGTTACAAAACTAGGTGAACGTTGTTTCTGGGCTCCCAAGAAGGAGTTTCAAGCAAACCCTTTTGATCCTAAGAGTTTCAAAGAAAAAACAAATGCTCAGAAGATCAAACGAACCTCATACAATCAAATTAGTTTCTCCTACAACAGCAGTTTCACAGGAACAGTTGTTAGAGGTTATATTTACTATCAATCACACTTTTTGAGATCTGTGTGAACAAGGCATTGGGTATTCAGCTCAGTTCACTCGTTGAATAGGCTATAGGCTCTAGTCTATAGGATCACTGACATAAGTAGTAAGATGGTCTATAATTTAAGCGAGCTTTGAAAAGCCTTATTTATGGTCTTCTTAATATAGAAGAAAATTGCACCTCTACATTCAAGCCAGAGATAACAGGAGAGTAGTAAATGATGTGACTAATTCTTTTAATATGGAACAGGAAGCGTTATGACTTCAAATATTTACAGTTTTGTTCTTAGGATTGAGTGATAGACACTTTTAAAGCTGAACATAAGCAAATTTATCAAGTCACAAATCTCAGAAAACTCAAGGTTATCTTTTGTTTTAACATATCTCTTTAGGTAACATTCTGGGGAGGGGTTGGTCAAATGCTATTGTTAACTGTCTGTCCTACTTCTGGCACACTTTTTCTGCTTGGATATTTACTGGGAAGGGAATAAAGGATGTAACTTGGAAGTGGTGGTGCAAAAGCAAAGCTATTCAGAGATACCTTTGCAGTAACAGTGAGCAGCCTACTCACTGCTACAGTTCCATTAGCCCTGATTTCAACATTGGACAATGGTAGATCACTCAGCAGCACAGATATAATCCAGAACATGTGCAAACCAAACTCATTAGAACTGTATTAGCTGGCTTTTGTGATTTTATGACAGATTTTTAGTGGCTATGCGAGAACAGATAGCACGTAGACTTGGTCAGCACATAGGCCACTGGTTAATACTTCAAAATATTTTGAACAAATCTTAACCAGCAAGAGTGGGTTTACACTGGATCGGTGCTTTGTGACATGCAGCCAAGGAGTTTTGGATTTGATAGGAAGAGCCCCAGAGCCAAGTTTTCTGTCTTGTTGAACCATAGCCCAGGTAAACATAAAAATAATTTTTGTTCCATAGTAACAGATTCTGCCATGTTGAATGGTTTACAAAAGGGACATATGTGGTCCCTGTAATAGAGAAACACAACATTTTTATTTAAAATAGGGACAAATTATTGTGCAAAAAAAGTGGTATTTTTCTTTTTATTTCTAGTTAGGTAACTAGGGAATATTGCTGACCTCATGCTCTTTGTCCTGTGGTTGTAGTCTTTTAGGGCCTATATCTGTTCTTCATGGGCAGAATTCCAGAAGGATGACAGCACTTTCTCTTTACCTTAACTCTGAATAGTGGTTCTAGGAAAAGAAACTATCCAGAAACCCAACCAAATCTGAATCCTTATCCACAGTGGGCTGCTGTTACTATTACTTTACATGGTCTTAAAAGCAGACTACTTTTTATTCTTAAAAATGTCATTATGACAGAGGAGCAAATGGAAATTGTGCTCTGCCCTCTCTAGATCTTACTCTTCTGAGTGAAAATAACTGACTCAGGTTCAATCTAAATGTATTGTGCATTCATAATGTGTTATTACAGTCGTGTTTTATCACCAGTAGCATCAATAAACATTTTTTTTTCTTCTTCTTCTTCTTCAAGAAACTCATTTTAATTAACTGTGATGAGACTTAGGAGTCTTTTAAAGAAGAATATGGTGATAAGATAAATCTGTATTTGAGACAAATAAGTTAAATATGGAATGACACATAATAAAAGCATCAACTCTATTGTTAATTTCCTAAATAAATCATATTTTAACATCTCAGTACAGTGAGATAGTTTAACGAATACCAAGGGACAAATGAAGATTTCTCTTATACAGAATTTGTACTAGTTGCTTCAAGTAAAGAATCCCTGGTTCCTTACCAGCACAAGACAGAACAGAGGTTTTCCTCAAAACTTTTCTTAATCTCTAGTGCACCACAGAAAGCAAATCAGTGGGGGCCCCATCCAGTTCCACTGTAGTCAGTAGAAAATACTCCAGCTGGGATTTGGATCAACTCCTTACTGACATTGCAGGGTGGGGTTAACAATGTAAAAAGCTATCGTGTCCAGATCTGACTATCTAAGACCAGATGTGCAAGGCAGGAAACCATATGATTAGATTCAAACAATAAATAAAGAAGGAGTTGTCCTTGTTTAGAAGTGTTTTCCACTAGTGGAGATTTTCTAACCATGACAACATATTGTAGGATTCAGTATTAAGTCATTGAATGGCTGAACCTCTATCCAGTGAAGCCTGCTGAACCTTTGGGGAGTCCGGATAAGCAAAAAGAACAAATGTAAGAGATCACTTCATGTCCAGCTAAAGCCAACAATGATTTTCATACTGAACTTTCTTCTGGTTTTAATTTTCTGCATTTTGAGTTATTTATCTTCTTTGAATCTGATTTTGCAGGATCATTTTAACTTTTGTAGTGTGTTTCTGGTTAATAAAAGTAGGCATTGTTATAAACAGGACATGTTGGAATCAGCTTTGCCTCTCCTTTCATTGCCTTCTTCATTGCCTCCCTTTTTCTCTCCCCCGTCCTTTCTTCCTCCCTTCCTCCCTTTCTTATCTTTGTCTCAGTCCCTCCCTCTATCCTTCCCTCCCTCCCTTTTATTATCTCTTTTGTGTAAATAAGTTTTTCTGGATCAAAATGAAAAAAGAAGAAAGAGGAAGAATATTACAATGTCAACAAAACCAACCAACCAAAACCAAAACAAAAGCAAACAAACTAACATATGAAACAAAACAAGAACTACCCCAAGTGATCTGCATATGAGTCATACATATTTCAGAAATTACTAGATTGTGGTGGTTATAGAAATGAGCACACTGTGGGACCACTTCCTCTTTTGCACCTTGTATGCCTGTCTAAACTGAATTGCCAATATTTTAATTCTGAATTGTAAGGGTTTTTTTTGTTTGTTTGTTTGTAACTTTCTGTATACTTTGCGTGTATGAAGAGAAATTTTCACTCTATGACTTTTGAGGTCATTTACCATTGCAAAACATCTAATCACATGTGCAACATGGGGATAGAGGGAGTTATGCACTTAGTCATAGCTGGATAGGCCCCCAGAACCTAATAAAGTATTTGAGCAGCATTTTCAGGATAAAGGGCCCTATGCTAACAGGTCTTTAAGGCTGAAAGTTTTCACAAAAGTAAGTGAGTAAATGAAAAAATGTAATTGGATTAGTGTCTAGGAGCAGCCACCATGAAGAAGGTGCCTGAATGCAAGCTGATGTGAGAGTCTTAGGCATGCTTAAAATCTCTAAATTTACCAGTCACTACTTTCCCATTTATTATTGGTGTAAAAGGATGTAAGGACTTACACATTAGCACAAAGGTGGACATTCATTTTTCTGTCAAGGAGGAAATAACCTGCACCTGGAAGACAAACCTCCCCTGTTCTACAAAGAGCAGTAAGAACAAAATCCAACTGTTATAAATCCCAAGGCAGACGTTATGAAAGCGTCTTTCTCTCTTGCCACTAGTATCATGTTTTAGTATAATAAAAAAATCTATATAATGTGGCAATACTAAATGAAGGATAAGGTTAGATGCTTTTTTTTTTTTTTTTTTTTCTCTTTGCAGACGAACATTATAGGAATATGGGTTTCCAAATGAGAAAATTGTCCAATTTTATTGTGCATAAAAGGGTTTCAAGAGAAGCGATGAAAATAGAAGAAGGGAGAAGTAACAGCATTCCTAAGTAATGTAATATGGTAGAGAGGGCAGAAGATGGGTTTCTAAGGCTGTAGTTCAAAATCACTGCTGAATCCGTACGCACTGGAGGAATCAACTCTTCAACTTGATGGAGGTCAGCCCTGTTCCAGCTAAGGTCATTCAGATTAGTTTGGGTAGCTACCAAGCCAGCTGGTAAACAGATGCTTTCTTATGAGTTGATGGTTTAGAATAAATTAGGCTAAATGCTTTGATAACAGTTGACATATGTCAACTGTGTATTTTTGAGTTAAGTTGCAGTTGCAGTAATTCCCTAAGTCACCAAGCAGGTCCCGGGGCCCTCCTTCCTACTAGTTACTATATTTACACAACTACTAAATGAGTACACTTTTGCTGGATTCAAGGAAATCAAAATATATGCTGTAAAAGATGCTTT
The DNA here is from genome assembly GCF_964035555.1 of Netta rufina. Taxonomy (NCBI): domain Eukaryota; kingdom Metazoa; phylum Chordata; class Aves; order Anseriformes; family Anatidae; genus Netta; species Netta rufina. Next base: position 196,011,174 of record NC_140123.1, read on the forward strand.
TGCCCTTTCAGAAAGACCAGTGTGGGCTCGTATCACTCAGAATCAGTCTCAGTAGTCCTGTATATATATATATATATATACATATATATATATAGTATATATAGTATATATAGTATATATATATATGTAGTCCTGAAGAAGCTTATGGACTTTCCTTAGAGATGGATGGTCAACAATTCTTATTCTTTTTCATTCTCTTGATCCTCCTCTTGGACCCCCCCTTCCCCTTTCTCCCTCCCTCCCCCCCCCTCCCCCTCTCCTTTTTTTTTTTTTTTTCTCCAATGGACATTATTCAGGCTTGGCCATAAGTAGCTTGTCTCAGAAAATATACAGTCCCTCCTAGTTGCCACTTATTGGTTGTTAAGTAAACACAGACATGGATAAACTGATCTGGATTCTCCTGTCTCTTCCTATCTTCCTGCTTACTCCATTCACCTAGAGGCATACCACTGATTTACACCACTGTAAATAGGATCCATCTGTTGGCTTCACAGACTCACACTGTTTGTTTCTCTTGGTAAATGATACCTTTGAGAATTGTCATTTCTGTAGGCATCTGGTCCCAAAGCTGTGAAAGCAGGAGTATGGAGGCAGGAATGGAGGGGAGGGTCTGTGCCAGCACCCCCCATCTGCAGAGCAAAAACACCTGTTGGAAGTGTCAGATCAGACCAAGTCTGCAGCAAACAAGAATGCTGCAGTTGCTCAGTTTTAAGCCCACCAGAAGACACCAAAGTTGAAGATTAATATTTGGTTTCCTTCATTTAAGTTGCAACTATCAGTGTCCCATGAAACAGAAACTGCTGAGTACTTCAGCATATTTGTGATATTAGATGCATCTAGTAACCTGGAGATGCTATTAACACTTATAGCCAACATGTTTCACAATTTTCTTACAAACTTTGCCATATGTATATCATCTAGAGCATAAAGATGTCAGCATATAATGTATGCAGGTGCATATACTAGAGCTAAGGCACAAGTTAAATATTGAAATGAATGTGAAAAACTACTTCTTTTTATCACTTTTAGAACCAAAATACAAAATAAAAATTGAATGCCTTGTCACTTGTCAGCAGATAATTTTATGCCATAGGTAATGTAACAAAATCGCGACTGTCACAGAAATGTGAAGCAAGTTGCATGTAAGCTAAATGAACATAGATATTACTTCACAACGCTACTAACCTGGATGTAAGATAGTGCAAAACCTACAGTTATCTTGGGAAAAAATAAACAACTGAGGTAATACATATTTATATATATTAATTAATTTTTTTTCCTCAAAACTTCACATTAACATGTATTTTAGAATGTGGAGGAGAAACAGTTAACAGACATTATAAAGTATGGGGAAATTCACTGTAACTGAGAAATGACTGGAAATTGAAAGCACTCTCTTAGGGTTTAGTCAGCAGATGTCCTGCCATTTGGGTCCAGTACCGTTCATGCTCTCAAATCAAAATCACATGAGGGCCTTTGGGAAGCAGAGTTTTCAGACTGTTTCCCCCTGCGATCTGTCAGAAGTTTTACATTAAGAAATACCACCCTGGACTGGATCTTGTTAAGATCACGATTCTGATCTCAGCCCTTCCTTTTCTCTCTAATAAATGACCTTTCATAAGGATTTCTTCACTAATGCTTGTCTGTTCTTTTCTTTCTCCAGATAATTTTTTATCCTCCATGTCCATTTTTTTCCCACCCATTCCTCAAACTGAATTTTAAAAGTGTAACTTCCTGGAGAATTTACATCTTTTCAGAACCAGAATGAGATTTAGCTTGAAGAAAACTTTTTCCCCTCCACCCTCCTGCCCCAAACATGGGGGGGGGGTTCTTGTTTATTAGGAGCTGTGCTTCCAAAGACCTGCCATCAGCCTCTGGGCATCCCTTCCAGGGGCTACTACAATGGAGCTGCTCCCTCTCCTGCTGGGAGGCTGGAACAGAAGTGATAAAGGTGCCAAGACTCTTGTGTGTGTGGGGACTAGGGCCTATTGGCATCGATGTACCAAAACTGTGCTCCCCTGTTCAGCTGGTTGTGTAGTCATTATGAGGACTGATACAGATCTGTCTCTTGACTTTCAGCCTTTCGGGAGCAACTCAGGTACAATGTGTCTTTCACAGGTATCTTCTTTCCCAGTAAAAAGGCCATAAATTGTGCAACACTTATGTTTTGACTCTTCATGTGATGGATACAGCTGGGAGCCATACAGACAGAGGAACTGGATATGGAGCCTGCCCTCAGCACAGCCTTTGGTGGAGGAAGCTACAAACTCATTTTACTTTCTAATCTAATATATCTTATCTATATGACTTGGAGACTGTAAGACCAAGAGCCTTTATTACACTTGAGCTTGTGAGTGACAGAAAAAGATTAACCCTGCCATGAAAGTGTGTCATACTGCCAGAAAGCATGAACAAAGGCTTAAATGGCCAATGTGAGACTTTACAGCCTCCCTTCCAGTGGTATCTGAGTTCCTTTGCTGCAAAGGCAGCAGGGACTGCTCCACCTTTATGGAAGCTTCAACCCCAGGGCTAAAGATAAATGTGTCTATGATTTGACCTGCACAGTTAGGGTCAGGGTACTGGGGTGAACTAGATTTTAAGGATTCTCACTGTTTTTTAAAAGCTTTTTTGTATTCTTTGTTTGTAGCTGTATCCCTTTAGATTATGCTCTGCCATGCTTAGAAACGGTTCCTGAACACATTCCGAACCATGGGTAAAGATGTTTTTTTCATTCTTTCCATATTGCCGATCTTCCTCACATAGACCTACCACAATGTGTCTTGCACTGTGTAATCAAACATTGAAAAGAAGGCAAGAATAACAGAGCTAAGCTTTGTGGTTCACCACATACATGGCAGCACTGACTCCAAATCCTCATGTCAAAGCAAATGCTGTTCTCAACCCCCCGTTTAGTACGATGTGTGAGTTTTATCTAAGTGGGTCTGACAAGTGATATGCTGAGATCTGCAGTGCCTAAATTAAAGTATTTATATAAAGAAATCAATAAACCTCAACCAATTACTTCAAGTGAAGCTCAGGATGAGGGATAATTTCAGGACAGTGAAATAACAGAGACTGATTTGATCAAAGCGACCATCTGAACCAGTAGTGCTTAGTTTGCTTCTCTTGGTGATTCAGTTGGAGTGTTTCTTTATTGGAAAACTTCAGAGATATGCCTCAATCCTTACCCTGAATGGGGGGAATCACATATCTCCACTGTTCTGATCTTATTTTTTTATTCTTATAATTTATTATTATTCTGATCAGAGTTCTGATCTTATTCTGTTTTAGGTTATGTTTATTATCATTAAAAAAATGAAATTATGCTTTCTATCATTTTCATATGTATATGAAGGGTTAATAGATGATTATTGTCTGTGACACAATGCAAGCAATGTATTGTAAATGTTTATGAGCACATAAGAGGAAGATACAGAAAGTTATAACACACCTATTGATCTCCCTGATCTTATGGCTATTGGCTGATGTTATTAAGGCAGCCATCATTACCTACCAGAAAAAATAGGGGACAGGAAGAGTCAAAGTGCAGAGAAGGACTGCTACAGTTTCAAGGCCAGTGCATGAATTTCCTATCGTCTACTGTGCAGCCTGTTTTCTTTTCAATGGGTCTTCCCACAGTAATGCCTATCTCACAATTTTCTGCATGTTTTGCAGACGTATGCCAGGTCAATCCCTATACAGTGGTTGCAAAGATGAGATCTAAGTCCAAATACATCTTGTGTCATATTCACATATAATGCCACCAAATTTGAGCATGTTTCAGATGCTTCATAAGGTTTCCAGAGCTTTACTTCTGAGAGAGAAGGGCCTCAGCTGCACACAGTACATGGTCCAAAATCACCTCCTTCCTCAGCTTGCTCAGAAGGATTCTGGATCCGACAGACTGGAAAATGGTTCAGGCATTCCATAACTAATATTATAATAGAATCACAAAATCACACAGAATCATCTAGGTTGGAAGAGACCTCCAAGATCACCTTGTCCAACCTCTGACCTAACACTAACAAGTCCTCCACTAAACCATATCCTTAAGCTCTACATTTAAACATCTTTTAAAGATCTCCAGGGATGGTGACTCCACCACTTCCCTGGGCAAACCACTCCAATGCCAAACATCCCTTTCAGTAAAGAAGTTCTTTCTAATATCCAACCTAAACCTCCCCTGTCGCATCTTTAGCCCATTCCCCTTCATCCTGTCGCCAGGCATGTATGAGAATAGACCAATCCCCACCTCGCTAGAGACTCTTTTAAGGTACCTGTAGAGAGCAATAATGTTGCCCCTGAGCCTCCTCTTCTCCAGGCTGAACAAACCCAGCTCCCTCAGCTGCTCCTCGTGGGACATGTTCTCCAGACCCCTCAACAGCTTCATCGCACTTCTCTGGACTCACTCGAGCACCTCGATGTCCTTCTTGTAGCGAGGAGCCCAAAACTGAACACAGTACTTGAGGTGCAGCCTCACCAGAGCCAAGTACAGGGGGACGATCACCTCCCTAGACCTGCTGGCCACACTGCTTCTTATACAAGCCAGGATGCTGTTGGCCTTCTTGGCCACCTGAGCACACTGCTGGGTCATAGTCAGCCAACTATCAACCAATACTCCCAGGTCCTTCTCCACCAGGCAGTTTTCCAACCACTCATCTCCCAGCCTGCAGCTCTGTTTGGGGTTGTTGTGCCCTATGTGCAGGACCCAGCACTTGGCCTTGTTGAACTTCATACAGTTGACCTCAGCCCATTGGTCCAGCCTTTCCAGATCCTCCTGAACCTCCAGACACTTCCTACCCTTGAGCAGATCGACACATGCACCTAACTAGTTGTCATCTGCAAAGTCACTGAGGGTGCACTCAATGCCCTCATCCAGATCATCAATAAAGATATTAAAGAGGACTGGCCCCAGTGCTGAGTCCCAGGGGATGCCAATAGTGACCAGCCTTCAGATGGATTTGACTCCATTCACCACAACTCCTTGGGCCTGGCTATACAGCCAGTTTTTAACTCAACGAAGCGTACACCAGTTCAAGCCATGAGCAGCATATATATATATATATATATATATATATATATATACATATATATATTTATATATGTAGTAGGCATATATATATAATAATTATATATAATATATAATATATATATATATATATATATATATATATATACATATATATATTTATATATGTAGTAGGCATATACCAGAATACCTCTCAGCCTCCATGGTAAGAAGCACAGAAAGTAATTTTTCCTTCCTCAAATATGAGCCCACAAAATGTTTAAGGAAGATGGACCTAATTATGGTAGAAATAATTGTAAAGGAGATTTTTTTTGTTGTTAGAATTCATATAGAAATATAAAACATTAAAATAAGATCTAGGTATTTATATCACTAAAGAATTAATTAAAGATTTTAATAAAGCTGGTAATTTCTAAATCTGGATCAAATTATAATTCCAAAATATGTCAGACAATGAGAAACATTTTTTTTCTCCTAGTCATCATACATCATAGTTGATATATATTTTCTTCTATTACCTACATAAACTGTCAGAAATTGTCTCCATAGAGAAGGTAGTATATACTGTTTTTATCATAGAATCATATAATTATTCAGGTTTGAAAAGACCTCTAAAATCATTTAATCCAACCTTTAACCTAGTACCAATGAGTCCACCACTAAACCATGTCCCTAAGCACCACATCTACACATTTCTTGAAGACTTTCAGGGAAAGTGACTCAACCATGTCCATGGGCAGTTTATTCCAATGCTGCACAATCCTTTCAAAAATATTTTTTCCTAAAATCCAACCTAGACTTCCCCTAGTGCAACTTGAGGCCATTTGTACTTTTATCACCTGGTGCTTGGAAGAAGAAGCCAATCATCACCTCGCTACAATTTCCTTTAACTGTGAAGTACAAGAAGGCCCTAGGTCTTCTTTTCTCCAAGCTAAACCACCCCAGCTCCCTCAGCTGCTCCTCATAAGACTTGTTCTCTAGACCTTTCACCAGCTTCATTGCCCTTCTTTGGACATGCAGTATCCACACAATTTGTTTTGTCACTGAGCAAAAGAAGGACATGGACCTATTAGAACAAGTCCAGAGGAGAGCCATGAGGATGATCAAAGGGCTGGAGCACATCTACAATGAAGACAGGCTGAGGGAGGTGAGGTTGTTCAGCCTGGAAAAGAGAAGGCTCCAGGTACACCTTATAGACACCTTCCAGTACCTTAACAGGGCCTACAGGAAAGCTGGGGAGGGATTCTTTGTCAGGATTTTAGGGATAGGACAAAGGAGAATGGATTTACACACACACAAAAATAATAACATAACATAACATAACATAACATAACATAACATAACATAACATAACATAACATAACATAACATAACATAACAAACATATAACATAACTTAACACAACACAACACAACATAACATAACATAGTTAGATTAGACATTAGAAAGAAGTTTTTTTTTAGTCTGATAGTAAGGCATTGGACCAGGTTGCCCAGAGAAACTGCAGATGCCTCATCCCGGGAAGTGTTCAAGACCAGGCCCAGGCAGGATGGGGCTTTGGGTAACCTGCTCTAGTGAGAGGTGGATTGGAAACAGATGATCTTTAAGACATTCTATGATTTGGAATTTATAGATATAATAGGACTCTGATGTGAAGTGTAAATATAGCTATAAATATACACATAAATTAGTTCCACTGAATGTTCAGTGCTTTCCAAAACATCTCAAAAATCTTGTTATCCTCAGGGTAAGATAAAGTTTAGCCATCAACATAAACATAATTGATGCAATAAATACATAATATTTTTACTAGTTAAAGAAAGGTACAGATTAAAAAAGGCAAGAGAGTTTTATATACAAAGAATTGTTAGAAACATCCTTAGCCACCCCCACTCCCTGTCCCCCAATAAAAAAAAAAAAAAAGAAGAATCTTTTTCTGTAGTTGAAATTCCTATTTTGCAATTGTTGATGTTTTTTTCCTCTGTTTATGATGACATCCCAATTTTCACCTCTTGATAAAAAGTAACAAAAATGGAAAGACACATTTTTTTCCATCCGAACGAAGTCTGTAGCTTTGACTCTGCTATTAGGCTAGACTGTATGCATATACACAAGTCCTGAATGAGCAACATAACATTTTGGGATAAGCGTTTCTTACTTATCTTTCCTTTTACCTTACCTTCTTGGTTGCAATGAGCCTTCCAAGTAGTTGGTCCAGGACTGCTTTGGATGATCAGAGAAACTACAAAAAGATGAGTGATCAAGTTGTATGGCCTAGGGAAAAAAAAAAAAAAAAAAAAAAAAAAAAGTATATCTTGTATAATATTAGAGAATATTCTGTTCGTTTTATTCATGTGTGTGGTCTTGCATATTTCTTGCCCATTGATTACATTATACAGAACATTTTTTTCTGGTTACTCTGAATACAGCATAGATACAGTACCACTTTCCTATTTAACCAAGAAAATTCTTTACTTTCAAACATAAAGTCTTCTGATGCTGAAGTTTAGGATCCAACTAGGATAGATGAATGTGTGTTTCTAGTGGAAGAACCATTTCATTTAAAATATTTGAGGGGAATGATTTGTGATAAACATTTATGATTTTATATGGGGACTTGAAGTTGATTACACCAATTAAAGTTTTCCAAGAAATTTTATTCAGTAAAGTTTTAGTACTAGCAGGAAGAATGAAACCACATATTTAATCTACTTTCATTAAATAAACATTCTTACCTCTTTTTTTTTTTTTTTTTTTTTTTTTTTTTTAGTATTCAGTATTCACTTTACAAACAGAGTTTCCCATGAACAAAAGTAACTAAGACTTCTTCATTGAAGCTCATTGAAGCTGTATTCCTAGTGATTAAAATAAAAGAACAATGCCAGTGCGAGTGGAAATCTGTCCATCTGTCTGTTCATCTATCCTTGTATTTTTGATCCTGCCTATCTATTCTCATATTTTAAAGCCTTTTATCAATCTGTTTCTTATCCAAAGTTTTTTTTTTTATATATTATTTTATTTCCTTTTTTTTCTTTCTTTATTCTTTTTTTTTTTTTTTTTTTTCACTTGCTGTTTGTTATGGTTTAACCCAGCAGTCTAAACACCACACAGACTTTCACTCCCTCTCTACCCAGCCCCCCCAGTGTGATGGGGAAAAGAATCAAAATAAAAGAGTAAGAAGCTCATTGGTTCAGATAAAGACAGTTTAATAGGTCAGAAAATGAAGGGAGAATACTACTAATAATAGTAATAATAACAATAATACAAAGCAAGTGATGTACAATGCAATTGCTTACCACTTGCTGACCAATGCCCAGCCCAACCCTGAGCAGTGGCAGCCTCCCCAGGGCCAAGCCTCCCCATTTTTACTGTTCAGCATAACACCATATGGTATAGAACCTCCTTTTGGCCAGTCTGGGTCAGCTGTCCTGGTTCTGTCCCCTCCCAGCTCCTTGTGTACCCCCAGACTCCTTGTTAGTAGGGCAGTATGAGAAGCTGAAAAGTCCTTGACTGCAACAACTAAAACATTGCTGTGTTATCAGCATTGTTTTCATCCTAAATCCAAAGAACAGTGCCATATCTTACTAAGAAGAAAATTAACTCTATCCCAGCTGAAACCAGGATGTACTATGCTAAAAAAAACCCTTTCTGCTTCATGCATACCCTGCTGAGCCGTAAAGCATACCCTGCACTGAGCTGACAGAAAACAGTTTTGTTGTTGTTGTTTGTTTGTTTGTTTTTAATATGTGGTTTTGCAACATGCAAACCTAAGACCAAATCTAGCAAGCTGAGGATGAGCTGCAGGGTCTTTTCCCTTGAAGTTCATAACAGGATCATGGCTCATCTCAGAGCCTTGTAGGGAAAGACCTTCAGGGTCAGAGCTTGTATAACTTAGCTATAAGATTCTACCCTTTTTAGCACTGAAGAAAACATTTAAAACAGACCAGATGTGTTCCCAAATATAAATATGAGTGAGGAATAAAAGCTTCTTTGATTCTTGATACAGACATTCATTTTTAATTGAGACTAGTGATTTGTTCTAATTAGGAAGCTGTAATACTGTCATGACTTGTTTGGGCCATGGTGATTTTCTTTATTTGACAGGATCATTTATAATAATTAAATTAAATAATTTCCATATTAAGCAGCCATAGGAGGAGAGAAAGACTGTTAATTTATTTTATTTATTTATTTATTTATTTTCTGAAAGAAGGACTGAAATGAACCATGGCATTATTCTGATTCTGGTACAGCTGTTACAGTTTTCAAATTTCTATTCTTTTCCTCCCTCATGGTTTGAAATGTAGCATGAATGAAATAAAAATGAAAAGAAAATGGGAAAGGATATATTGCTCTGAGTATTCTGCATAAACCAAAGAGTAACAGTAAAATACAAGGCCATTCATTTTATCTATTTATTTCAAGCTACTTAGAAATATGTTGTTATTCCAAAACCCTGAATACACATATAAAACCTTTTGTAATAAATATTGGAAATTAAAGCCAACTTCCATATACTGTAGAGAAAATAAACCTGTGGAGAAAGAAGTAACAATCCTCACGTGTGTATACTGCTTTCAGGGAAATAGCAGAAGGAATATGTGCATCCCTTCTCATCCCTTCTTTTAGCTCTTTGGATCTCTACAAAAATTTATGAATCATCAGGATTAAAGAACAAAGTCTAAAACTTTTAAAATCCTCAGCTTTACCTCTGGTCTCATGACGAAGATCTCATCGTCATTTAGATTTATTCTTGGATCTAATATTGTGCTAAATTATAGGGAGTTGATTTATATGACTATACATGGGTATAAAGTCAAATAAAGTCCTGCACGTGCCTATCCCAAGATACATTTTTTTTTTTTTTTAGGTTTCTCTGACCTTACAATTTCTCCTCAAGCAAATGGACACAAAATATGGGGAATGAGAGGATCCTCAATTCCATCTCAAAAGACATTTGCTAGCAAAATGAAGCCAACAACTAAGAGTGCTGTAACTTCCCGTTGATGAAGTTCAGAGCAGGAATGAAACAGCAAGCTTATTTCTCTAAAGAAAAAGAGACACACAGGCTACCACTAGTGCAGTGCAATTTGTGAAACACTAGAGTCAAGGACTGCAGCAGAAGCCACAAGGGAGATAACAGAGCACTGACTTTTAGTCCACTGAGTTTCATCCTGGAAGACTAGTGGCAAAAGTTCTGATTGTTATTTTTAACTTGCATTTTGTTTACATTTAATTTATATCTATTTTAAACCCAAATTGTAATTTACAAGGAAATGAATAAGGACCTTTTTTAAAGCAGGTGGTTTCTTGAATACACCTTCTTATTTTTAAATACTGGGAAAGAAATAAGACTTCATGATCTCCAGACAAAGAGACTTAGAGGTTGTAAGTCTTTGACTTCCAAGCTGACCTTTCGTTACTGCTGATTTGCTGTCAGCCATGCAAGACTTGACAGTGCAAAAGCAGGATTAGATTTCAGAGACCTCAAATTCAATGGACCAAACTCTTTAGTGTGTGACCTGAGGAGTAATTCTAGCTTGCCACCACATATGGCTATATGTAGATCCCCAAATCAAGTTCATTAAAACATTCAAATAAACAAAACTGATAAGAGGAAAAAGTGGAAACAAATGAGCAGCAGCTAACAGAAGCTGGGCTTGATGTTTCCATCTTTTAAAAGGGGCTTGATCATAAAACAATCAACACCTCCCCACCCCACTCCACCCCATCCCCCCCCCCCCCCCCGAAAAAAAAAAAAAAAAAAAAGCAAAGAAAATTAGTGTACATGTTTGAGGGGGAAAAATAAAAATACTTTGGATGTGGTTAAAATAGATATTTTGTAGAAATTTCACCTGTTTTTTAATTTCCTGGTCTTCCTGGCTGTGATCTATCCCTGTGTTCTTCTGCAATGCAAGATCATGTTTTCAATCAAACAATTCAATCATGTTTTTTTCATTCTCTTTTGAGAACTGACTGAAATGATATGAAATTAATTAAGCTAAAATTTAACAGGTTTGAGGGGTCAGTTAAACAAAATTAGAACTTCTTTGGTCTGGAAATCCCAGGAAATGAGATTGCATGCACCAGCTGCAGGTGTGATTCCAGGTCTCCATGTTCTCATGTCCTTACTTAAGCAAATCTTAACTCACCCAAAGCAGAATAATAAAGTAGTTGAATAAAGATAAAGCACAGACTTTCTATAAAATTTGAGGACATTATTTTCTGCACATAGACAGATGCCAAAAATGCAGACACATAAAATAAAACAAAACAAAGCAAAACAATAAATAAAATAAAAAATAAAAAAGAGAGAAGACAAAAAAAAAAAAAAAAAAGTATATCCCTTTTTTATTACAGGCTCTAACAGAATGAGATAGTCCAAGTGAAAAATCTATTTTTTTTTCCCTAACCTCTTAATCTCTGGAAAATGTGGGTGTGGTTATGAAAGCTTTCACATTTAACAAATGAGGTCTAGGTTCCAAACCTATTTTATTTTATTTTATTTTAGACATGCATATAGTTCATAGTCAACATTTTATTTTTGCCTTGGATGAAAATGAAAATCAGCTGGATCGAGGAAATTTTTTTCCTTTCCCCCTTGTTGTGGTTTAACATGGTAGGAAGAAAAAAAAACACAGAGCCATTTGCTTGCTCCCCCCCCCGAGGAACAGGGGAGAAAATTAAAGAGAAATATGGAAGGCCTCATGGGTTGAGATAATTTCAGTTTAGTAAAGAAAACAGTAAAGAAAATGATAATAATAATAAATAATAATTATTATAAACAAAGTATGTCATGCACAATACTTAATAATTGCTCACCACTAGACAACTGATGCCCAGAGTCCCTGTGTAACAGAAACCCCCATGGCCAACTTCACACAGTTTTATAGTTGAGATGACATCATATGTGAATGATGTCATCATGAATGAGGCTCTTTGTGAACCTCTCTTTGGCCAGTCGGGGTCATCTGTCTTCATCTTTCCCCTCCCAGCTCGTTGTGCACCTGGCAGGACAGCATGAGAAGCTGAAAAGTTCTTGGCTTTATGGAAGCACTGCTCTGCAACAACTAAAACATCAGCATGTTATCACTGTTATTCTCCTAAATCCAAAGCACAGCAGCAAGTCAGCTACTAGGAAGAAAATTAGCTCTATCCCAGCCAAAAGCCTGACATTCTTCTAAGAACAGGTCTTACTACTTTGTGCTTTTGCTGTATGAAACTCAGCATTAGAAAATCTTCTCTCTCTTTCCTTCCTTCCTTCCTTCCTTCCTTCCTTCCTTCCTTCCTTCCTTCCTTCCTTCCTTCCTTCCTTCCTTCCTTCCTTCCTTCCTTTTTTTTTTTTTTTTTTTTCCAAATAATTAAATAGGCACTCAAAGAAGATTAAAACAATTTTAAAACTTCTAGTAATTGATCAAAAGAGCTGAAGCCACACGCCACTAAATACAGATCTGGTACATGTTCATACTGCTGCTTCAATTTTTTTTCTAAATATTTTGATAGGGTAATTTTGTCCTGGCAGCCTCGGGATCAGATCAAGTATCATCTGTTCTCGTGCAGCTACACAAAGGCAGCCCAAGCCCAAGCTATGATCTGGCACAGCACACATGCCACAACAGAAACATGATCACACCGGTCACACCAGACAGAGATCAGACTCCTATTGCTTTTTAGTGCATAAATCAGGTATCAATGAACATGAACCACTAAATGTTTACTATTGTTTTAAAAGAAATGCTCATCCCTATCAGTAACAAGTATTGAGAATCTTCCTCTCCTACCTAATATGGCTGCATTGTCATTTGGGCTGCTTGTGAGCACAGGAATAGCAGAAGGACTAAGGAACACACTGTGTTAGGGAGGACTTAGCTAAGGGATAGCTTAGCTGGCCATCAAAAAGAATGAAAAGAATGCCCACTTTCTGGGCCTTCAGTTAAACAACATCTTTCAGTTGCCATTGCGAAGATGTTTGGACACAGGACGTGCACACACGTGCATGTGCACACAGGACAGACACTGGTATTTTCTTAGATCTTTCAGGCTAATGTCCAATTAATCTTTAGCTGCAGAATGTGTGTTTGGAAACTGTTTTTACAATGACCTTTCTGCAGAAAATGTACATTGGTCCTACATAATTAGGATTTATTAAATATTAAATAAGTGGTGCATAACTGTTTACAGTCTTAAGCTAAAATATTTTCAAAGGGGTTTACTGTTTACTGTTGCATCTCTTCCATATATGCAAAAAATATCTATATATTTCTAGCTGCAATTTCATTCAGTTCATAAAAGGAGGATGATTTAAAAAAATAAACAAATTTTAGATCTCTCTAATCACCCATACATTTCAGATACTTAATACATAGTACAACTTTGGCAATATATATATATGTGTGTGTGTGTTTGGAAGTTTTTTGTCAATTTCAAACTTTTCAAACTTTTTCTTTTATGGAAAAGGCAGGATTTTTGAAATTTCTATAAAACAAAATTGTAAAAGATATGGTTTAAATTATTTAAAACATTCTGTTTTGTGAAAACCAAATATTTTGTTTCATTCTCAAGCTTTTAAAAACATCTTACATTTCTAAGAAACTAAAGAGTAATTGTCAGATAGGAAGCTATTTCAAAGGGCTCTGTTTTTAAAGCATTTAAATGTTATTTTTTTTCTTAACAAGATGAATATGTATTTACAAAGCAATTCCACAATGCTGGGAATATATATATATTTTTTTTTTCCTATAAAAGATTTACGTATCTGACTCTAATCAGGTCACACCTGGGCAAAATGAGTGTAAGCAGATGTATAATGCTTCTGTTATAATGTGGTATGGCTTCCACTCACAGGGGAAATCCTGGCTCCAGCAATGTCAAAGAAAGCTTCTCAGACTCATTTCTTCACACCTAATTCATGTTTCATCTTTAAGAATCAGTGATTTCACACTGCACTAAATGTTGCTACTCTTACTGGTACAACTGCCAGATCACTCACATTAAACGTGCTTACTATAGCAACAATTCAGATTTTTTTTTTTGCTTTATCAAGGGCCAAAATAATGGTTCATGCCCTAGCTATTTCCTGTCTAGACTACTATATTGGTCTTTTGGATGGATTTCCTGCTTTTTCCATTGTTGTTTTCAAACCAAAATGTACAAAACTCTATAGCTTGTTTCTTACTTTTTTAAGCTCTCAAGAAGATGATGGCCTTGCTTTCTTGGCTCAAAGTATTAGAAGACTATATCCCTAGTGAGGAATCAATCCTTTATTTATACTTGAATTGTGATTACATGAGAAAGCAGGAACTTATTCTGTAGGTTAATCTACAAAAGAATCTACTTTAGGTAATGGCAAGCTTGCAACAATGGCCTCTGTAGTATCCCATTTATTGCACACAAATGAAAGATGACAGCACCCTGCATTCAGCGAGTCAGTAGAGACACTGGGAGGTCAAATATTCAGGTGGGTTTCATTCACTGTTCTGACCATACTAGAGTTTCTCAGTCTAAACTAACTACATCATCTCCTTTGTGGTCATAAAAACGGTGCTAGGATCTCCAGGTAGTTATTTATCTGAATTGTCTTAGATGCCTGTCTTAATACACCATAAACAGCTTCTTCGTGATATCTGTTTCAGTGTACTGAGAGTCTCTGGGCTTAGACATTGGATGCTTATCTTTTTGATAGTTAAATTAGATTAGAAGAATCCCATCTCTTATTTTCTGCTGGATACCTTGTAACATCTGATGGATATCTAAGAACGGTTGTGACTGGTGATAGCTGTACAGTCTGTGGTAAGTATGGATATTCTCAGAGTAGCTGAACAGGTTGTTAAGTGGTTAATAAACCATTATCTGTTTTTTTTTTTTTTTTTTTTTTTTTTTTTTTCCTTCCCAATCTGAGCTTGATCAATTTTACTATAAAATTCAATAATCCTAGTACAACCTTTGTTTCAGTATCTTGTTCTCTAGCATTGTACTAAATGATTAGTCAGAATCTGTAGAGCAGACATGTTAATTAATTCTTGTTTCAGTTTTTTCTCTGAATATTGATGTATTTCACATACTTCTCCACTCATAATTTGCTGTCTATTGTCTGAATATTCCTCAGAAAATTGTGACCCAACAGTTACTCATTGATACTACAGTGTAGTTTCATTTGTACTGGGGTTATAGTTGGCTTCATAGCCTGTGTGATTATGTTACCTTTGGGACTTCAGATGAGTAGTTCTTCTATATGTTCTTCTATAATCGTGAATTTTGTTTTATTCAGTTTTGTATTTAACATGTTTTTATACAGGCAATACTATTCATGCATGTTTCCTAAGCAGTACTCCAACAAAGCTCAAGTGTTCTGTTGATCTAATTGTGAACAGCTTTTAACAACATTTTTGGAAGCTTTCCAGTAAAAATGCAACAGAAGCAGACAAGGAGAGGTTAGGCAAACAGTGCTGCGTTATACATGGCCACATGTGTACTGTGCTCGGGAAAGGCTAAAGAAATATATTTGCTCAAAGGGACCATTTATGGGGAAAAACAGTAATAAACATAAGTAAATGTTTCAGAATCATCTTTAGTTTGAAGAAATGGCAAAGACCAATGCCAGTCCTTGTACAGAAGATTTTGCCTCACTACAAAACATTCTGGTTTTCAAAAGTGTGAACCAAATGTTTCACAATAAATAAATAAATAAATAAATAAATAAATAAAAGAATTGAAGATGTTTTTACAAATCTCCTCCAGTTTATCCTAAATCTTTGCAAGTATCAGCAAATACACAGTGAAGGTGAGGTTGATTGATTAAGGGGTAGGTTATGCATTCTTTATTATTCTAGACTGTTGAAAATAAAGAATGTTGATTATCTGATGCTACTTCAATGAATATTAAACAGATTCTATTGTCTAAACTGCAGCAGCATAAAGTATGTTCTTCTACTCCCTTCTTATTTCAGAGATTATTTATTTACCATAGCCAAATCTACAAGCAAAATTCTTCATGTTCTTTTCTCTGTGAAGATATTTTAGGTAGACTGCCAATTCCTCACTCACTATATTGGGATAGACCTGGACCTGTTTGTTAGCTCACAGCTGATGCCCACTTCCTTAGAGAACAGAAGGGTAGGGTAGAAGGTAGGTCTAGAGGGTAGGTCTAGAGCAGTCTCTGGGTTGTACTAACAGAAAAGCAGATGGATCTAAGGAGATCCTGACTGATCCATCTTCTTTTCAAAATCTTGAGGATCAGGGAAAAGAAAAAGTGAATTTCGTATGAATTAATTTTTTATGACAGGTTTGTTCCTTCTATGTTGTACTGTTCACAAGCATCAAATATTTCATCAGATACTGAGTTTTGTACAGAAGAGCACCACAAATGCTTTTTTTTTTTTTTTTTTTTTTTTTTTTTTTTCCTACAGTTGCATTACTTTGGGCTTTAATATGAATCTATGGGAGTATTGAATCTTTACAGCATTGGTACAAATGTCAGTGTTGCAGATGGAAGCACTCTTCTAACTAAATAATCCTATTTGATTTTGCTAATGCTGTTTTTCTGTTACAGACTTTCTTTTTTTCTGACATGCATCAAAAGTTGAAACCTGGGCTACCAGAAAATTGTGATTTTCTCCAGTGGGCTCATCATTATTTAGATATTAATAACATCAGAGCCAACACACTTTGATTACGGATATACTGGATACTGGATACTAGATTTGTAACCTTATTCCACACTTTGAATCTCAAATTTCCCATGGTCATAATAGAGAATAGTTATTTATCAGGGATCTCTTTTCTGTTCAAGTTTTGTTCCCCCAGTACTGATATGCATGCATTAATAATATGTGATATATATGTATTTCCCCTATAATATTAAATTTCAAATGCGTTTTTATTATCCTGTATCTTCACCCTCTCTCCACATAGAACATCTTATAATATTGCTTCAGTCAGGTGTTCTGCTTTTTTAATTCTCTTCTAGATATTACATGGGAGTTATAGCAAGTATATTTATGTGCCTAATTTTAAATTTGCTGAGTGCAAACCAATAACAACAATACAGAAATTAATATTTTTAAAAACTGCAATAGCACAACTTGCCATCAGCTAGTGGAAGCTAACATTATTACACTATTAGCGCTATAACATTATTATTACAATAGGATATTAACCCTCAAAAAAGCTATGAGATCCTACACTTTTGTTAAAACTATTACGGAACTTATAACTTAAAACTAGCCACTGTAAAAGAAGATTCAGTTTTTTTCTGTCTAGACATTGCCTAATACAATGAAGGGAATTAAAATTATAAACATATTGGCATTTCATTTCAATGCTTGTGAAGTTATGAAGTGAGATGATTTCATACAACAATTAGAGTTATGCTCTCAGCAGACATATGGAAATATAAGTGTGTGTTTATACGACACAGTTATCCCCAGGCTAGCATCAGTCTTCTTCACCAGGATGCTGCACAACTTAACAGAGCTGTTGCCAGATCAGAAATACCCTGACTGTTTCAGGGTCAAAGCACACACCACGCTAGTGCTGACAGCAGAGTGGAATAGTTAGAAATTTCCAACAATAGAGGCAAATCTGTTCTCCACCTTTGGGATGGGAAAGGGGCAGAAGTGGGAAGAGAATATCAGGAATGAGGTCAGAGCTATGATTGTTTTTTCTTTCCTCTTCGGTTTTCTTCAGCTACCTAATTCGCCAAAAGCAAAATTTAGACGAGACCTTTAGATGACACCTATAATGAACAATTTCTCTATTGCGAATGTGCTACTGTTATCAAAGAGATGGCAAATGGATTTTGTTGTTTTTTTAAGCTATCATTATCAGGATTAGATCTTGAAAAATAAGCTGTATACTTAAAATCAATTTTCCGCAGCTTAGTCAGAAATAAGAGCTTGTTTGATGACTTCATCCTTGTCTTCTCCCCCAAAGCCTTACAAGACCCACAGACTTTATACTCAGGCCAGGATCTCTCCAAGGTCACCTAATTTATATCAACAGACTAGAAAAAGATCTCTTGAACTTGACCTGATCAGTTATCCTTTCAAATTACTTCCCCAGGCAAAGCTGAATATTCCCTGGTGCATTTAGAAGGAAGTCTCACAAGCATGTGTGGTTTATACATTTTTGCTAATCAACCCTCAAAACCACTGGGTATCTATGGTACTTAAGGAAGCCTCACAAAATAAAGCTGATATTAGTAAAGGAGTTGGAAGAGAGAAAATGAAGGTCTCTGAGGGCATAAATATAATGTAATATGTATAATATGTAAGTAATACATACATTATGAATTCCTTTATTTCATATTCTACATTGATTACAAGTATAAATAAAAAGTTAATATGCTCATTCTACTCAAGAACTCATCCAGATGTTCACACAGATATACAGATAACTGCTATGAAAGAAAGAAAGCTGCACTTTATAAAGGTGTAATTCTGCATGTTTCTGTACAATATATATTCCTTTTATATGTATTTATATGTATTTATATGTATTTCTTCTTGTGTAGAATGAATTAAGATAAGTGGCCCAGGGAAAAGAGCTACCACTGAAATGGTGAATGGGAATGGTTAGCTTTAGGGATGGGAGAAAAAACAGCATGCTAAGCATGAGAGAAAATTATCCTCCAAGCTCAAAAAGTCGCAAGGCATTGGTAACTTAGTTTAGAAACATGCTGTGTTGTAGATTCGCATTGCTCTGTTAGCTAAATTAGACTAGTCTGTTTTTCTTTGAACACATCTCCAAATAAATTATTGGTATGTGCTTGAGCTTCTCTGCATAGTTGCAGAGAAGCTGGCAAATTGGTTGTATACTAAATGCTTATTAAAAGGATTCAGGAAAGGAATCACAGACTGTAATTTCAGCTGCTTGTGAGGTCTTCAAGAGCCAATCAATAATTAAAATAACTGACAAAAGCTATGCATGGTGAATGCAGCAGAGGCAGACTTTAATGTATACTGGCTACAATTTGTATGCAGGGTAATCATTAGAATGAGGAAAATGTAGCAGTGAGGCACTTGAGAAGAAAAAAGCAGGACATTTTAGTATTTTCCATGTACACCGCACCCCATTTAGTCAACAGAAAGAGAAAACTGTCCAGAAAATTTGTCTTACTTTAGAGAGAGGATGAATCACTTTCTGGAGTGCATCTCCCTCTCTATGTTCATTTCTAATGGAAAAAAGCCCAGCTAACTGGTAGAAAATATATCCTACATTTTATGGAGAATTCTATAACAGAATTTAATTTTTTTTTCTTGAACCTGTTCCATTTAGATAAGTCTGAGCACAGTTTAACAATATATAGAAAAAGTAATTGTGTGTAGAATGGATACTATTTTGCATGTTGTAGTGAATATTTATACACGCTTTTTCTGAAACTATGCAAACATTTAAATCTATACTTATTCAATGGTATTTATTTTTTTCCAAAAGTCCTTGGATTCTAGTAGTGTAGTTTTTCTTACAATCTTAGAGACGCTTAGAAGAATCTGTCTTGTGACTCCAATGTATATTCTGTTATATCGGTATTGATAAATAGGTTACAGTTTATAGATATTTAGTTTCAGTACTAATCTCAACAGCTTTTTTTTTTTTTTTTGTGTGTGTGTGTTACTATTGTGTTTTTTTTTTTTTTTTCTTTTCAATATTTAGCTAAAAATAACATCAGATCAAATTTGCAATCCAATAAACCAAAATAAAGATGTTTCAAACCCTTGAATATCCTCTGAGAGACTGCATGAGAAGAAGATAAAAGTATCTTATCCAGAAAAAAAATGTAAAATGATGTTTGAACAGCAAAACAATTCTAAATCTTTCCTAATGATGAAGAATCACTATAAAAATTAATAGCAAGATGCAGATAGATTATTTTCATTAAAAAACAATCAATCAATCAAACAAACCAACAATAACCGCAAGCACAACAACAAAAAAGCAAATAGAATGACAGTTAAAAGTTTCTTCATATAACACTAGAAACACAGATTAGTATTAAGGACCTGACATCTGCAAACTTTTTTCTAAGTAGCTCTGTACGTTTAGCTGGAGGAAGTCTGCATATAAGACAGGAGAACTTGTCTGGTTGGTTTGTACCTTTCACAAAGCTGTAATCTCACATCCAGCATGATACAGGCTACAGAATCTTTCCCGGCAACTTACGTATCAAGCTCACACATGTTTTTTTCACACATATATATCTTTCTGAAAACTACTCAGTCTCAAATTATTTTTTCAAATGAAAAAGGTAGCTATATAAACTAAAGGAGCTTTACCCTTTTTTGCAGCACATGCTGAAAGCAGGATAAGTTGCACAGTCCTATATAGCAATGCTCTTTAGTGAGTTGGTAACACAGTCCAGTTTGCATGAGTCAAGGGAAGCAACAAGGCAGCCATTTGGATGCTTACACTCTGATACATATACATTTTTTTTCTAATATATGTAACATAATTACTCATACTCCAGAGACATAGTTACGCCTCAATTCTACTCCACAGATTTCATAGCTGTTTTCTGACATTTAGCATTAGACCAGTTAGTCCACTGTATAAGTAAGTTATCCAAAAAGAGTCAGATAATCATAAATCCCCATAAAAAGGTCCAATTGCCAGAGCTTAAAATACTAATAATAAATTGTTAATTTTGATCAGACCTGAAGTTATCCTTGGTTTTAGAAATAGCATCATATTACTGTTATATTTACTACAAAATAACTAAGGAAAACACTTTTTATGGCTATGAAAATATACATTGGTAATATTGTCACTCGTAGTTCTCTATCCCCGGAATACTAATTGAAAACAAAGTTGAAAACAAAAGCACAAAATTAATGCTTTGTTAACAACAAATTATGGAGTCTGCTTTTTCCAAAAACTTCCCTATATTTCTGAAGTAGTAATAAACATGGCAAAAAGACTCCACTTTTCCACTTTTTTTTTTTTTTTTGGATTTGTTTTTTAAAGGAGACCAGTGAGAACACATGCACACAGATGTCTTCCATATCTCATTTTAAAAACAAGGGACAGAATTCCTAAAGGGTAAGGAATAAATTTTAATATAGAATTAATGTTTATGGCACTTTTATTAAGAAAAAAATATATTTATTTAATAATAATTCATTTATTGTTATTGCAATAAAATATATAAATAAATCATAATATATGTGCAATTATATACATTATAGTATAATAAAATATATTATGATAATATATGTAATAAATATATAATATTTTGCAATAATAATAATAAATAAATTGACACTGACTTGAGTTTCATTTATTTATTTATCTATTTATTCATTTACTATTGGAGACAGAAACCAAGTGACCCTCTAAATGAGAAAAATGGAAACAAAATATATTTAAAATACATTATGAAATTGTGGAGGGTTTTCAACTAAGACTTCATATGTCTATCCTTTTTGATCTTATTTTAATACAAAATTTTGATGTCCAATCCATTGTTTACTGTCTTATATTCTAAGTGGCTGAACTGCCTAGGTTGTCAGGAAAGAAAATGAAGAAAAATACCCAAGACATTGAAACGTTATGTATTACTCAATTAATTGTCTTTTTAAGTTCACTGCTATCAAGGTGCTTGTTTATCAGGCAAAAATAATAATGGCTAGTGGGACAAGAATATAATAAGTTGTCAGGATGGCCGAGGGGTCTAAGGCGCTGCGTTCAGGTCGCAGTCTCCCCTGGAGGCGTGGGTTCAAATCCCACTCCTGACATCTCATTTACCAGGCGATCAGGCCCAGTCAGCATGGGTTGACGAACTCGATCTCCTTCTATGACAAAGTGATGCTTTTAGTGGATGAGGGAAATGCTGTGGATGTGGTCTATCAACTTCTGTAAGGTTTTTGACACCATTTCCCACAGTGTTATCCTGAAGAAACTGGCTGCTATTGGCATGAACTGGCATATGCTTTGTCAGGTTAAAAATTGGCTTGGTAGCTAGGCCCAAAGAGTTGTGGTAAATGGAGCTGGATCAAGTTGGAGGCTGGTCACTGTTGGTGTCCCCCAGGGCTCAGTATTAGGGCCAGTTCTCTTCAATATCTTTATCAGTGGTCCGGATGAGGGGATAGAGAGCACCCTTAGTAATTTTGTAGACGACAGCAAGTTGATCTGCTCAAGGGTATGAAGGCTCTGCAGGAGGGTGTAGAAAGGCTGGACTGATGGGCTGAGGTCAACTGTATGAAGTTCAACAAGGCCAGGTGCTGTGTCCTGCACTTGGGGCACAATCCCAAGAAGCACTACAGGCTGGGGAAAGAGTGGCTGGAATGCTTCCTGGCAGAGAGGGAGCTGGGAGTATTAGTTGTTAGCTGAATATGAGCCAGCAGTGTGCTCAGGTGGCCAAGAAGGCCAAAAGCATCCTGGCCTGCATGAAAAGCAGTGTGACCAGCAGGTCTAGGGAAGTAATTGTCTCCCTGTACTCAGCTCTGGTGAGGCTGTACCTTGAGTTCTGTGTTCAGTTTTGGGCCCCTTGCTACAAAAAGGACATCGATGTGCTCGAGAGAGTCCAGAGAAGGGCAACAAAGCTGGTGAGGGGTCTGGAGAACAAGTGTTACGAGGAGCAGCTGAGGGAACTTTGGTTGTCTAGCCTGGAGAAGAGGAGGCTCAGGGGCGATGTTATTGCTCTCTACAGGTACCTTAAAGGAGTCTGTAGAGAGATGAAGGTTAGTCTATTCTTCCATGGTCCCAGTGATAGGACAAGGGGAAATGGCCTAAAGTTGAGCCAGGGGAGGTTTAGGTTGGATATTAGAAGAAACTTATTTTTTCTGTGCCCTGTGCTGCATCAAAAGAAACAGCCAGCAAATCGACGGAAGTTATTCTCCCCCTCTTCTCTCTTCCCACGAGACCCCATCTGTACTGTGGGGACTGCTGTATACTGCTGCACTGCATTTAACTCTGGTACCCCAAGCACAAGAAGGACATAGAAATATTAGAATAATTCCAGAGAACGGCCACAAAAATGATCAAGGAGCTCTAGCACCTCTCTTAATGGAAAGGGGCAGAGAGAGTTGGGGTTGTTCAGCCTGAAAAAGAGAAGGTTCCAGGAAGACCTTATAACAACCTTCAAATACCAAATAGGATCTACAGGAAAGCTGGGGAGGGACTCTGTGAGGAACTCTAGTGATAGGACAAGCAGTAATTTTTAAAGTAAAAGAGGGTAGATTTAGATTAGACACAAGGGAGAAATTCTTTAAGGGTGGTGAGGCACTGGACCAAGTTGTCCAGAGAAGCTGTGGTTGCCCCATCCCTGGAAGTGTTCAAGGCCAGGTCAGATGGGGCTTGAGGTAACCTGGTCTAGCAGAAGCTATCCCAGCCCATGGCAGGAGGTTGAAATTAGATGATTTTTAAGGTCTCTTCCAACCTAAACCATGCTATGATTCTATGATTCTATATAATTTTCAACATTATCCTAATGTAAGACAGGATACCAAAATAGAGCACCAGTTATTTCCTTCTAAATTTAATATCTGATTTTAAATTTCCATTTACAGTCATTATATGTTTAAACTCAGATATACTTTGAATATGAAGTGGCTTATGAGTATCTTCTACTATATTTAGTATATATTTTTCTCACCCCTCAAAAAGACTATGCATACAAACTTTCACAGAATCACCGAATTGTAGGGGTTGGAAGGGACACAAAAGATCCTTGGGTCCAACCCCCTTTAACCTATATTAGATGGCATAACAAGATAGAGTGATGAGCATCTTTACAGGCATAAATCCACTTTATTCTGTCCAATGAAATATCAATTTTATCCAACATTTTATGTTTAACAGAGCCGCTATCAAAAATTAAGAAAAAATAAAAGCAGTAAAAGTACAGGCTGCCACTTCCCCTTACCATCAAGCCTCTGGAAGTTGCTGGTTTGGACACTTCTTCAAGTTAAATTTGCCCCATGTTGGACAGTCCTGAGTCCTTGATCATCTGTGAATTTGTCCAATATCTCTTGGAATCAAGTTAGATATTTGTACCCCCTAATATCTCAAAGCAATTAGTAACCTAATTTATTTACTTATCTTGTTAAAAGTACCTTTTATTAGGATACTATGATGTCTGATAATTTTGTTGTTATTACCTTACTTCATTTTTTCAGGAAAAGGGAATACATTGTTCTCATTCAGTATATGCTTACTCAAAAAAAAAAAAAAAAAATCCATACACACCATTTTTATGTTTCAATTAAGATTAACCTGTTATCATAATAAACAGTCTACAAGCAAGCCTGAGCAACATTTGAAACTTTTAAAAATTATTATTATTTTGTTCAATTGACGTGTTCAAGTCACCCAAATTTTAAGCAGTAGTTTGGAAGAGCGTTATCTTTGTCTGAAAGAGAAAACTTCTCAGACAAAAGAAAGTCTCTGTTTTGTAAGAAGCTATTGTAACCAGCTGCTAGAATCATTACAGCCCAAAGTGCATCCACCATCCATGAATGTTTTAAGTACACTGAGGAGTTTTATTTTTTAAACACATTTCTTATTTTCATTTCCTTTAGTCCTTGAGGCATTTAGCATATCTGAAGATACCACAATAAATCATGCTCAAATTATCAAGAACTTGCTTTAATGATGTCTCTTATTTCCATTAAATTTCATAGCAAAAAGAAATTTTAAGCCCTAGAATCACTTCCTTTATGTAAAATTTACTGATGTACACAGCATTCCTTTATCATAATGATGGAAGTATATCATGTTTAACATTTCTGCAGTATAATTTCCCCCCTAGTAAATTCTTTGGAACATTTACAATCTTCAGTCTTCAGATAAACAAATCTTAGCTCCTAAAGAAGCAAAGGACCAAACTTAACTTGGCTCAATTATGACTGAGAAAGATTTGTCTGACAAGCACAGCTCTTTTAATCTGTTCATGAGTTTCCCTCAAATGATTCTTTTAAACTTGCAATTGACACAAAGACACAAATACTGATTCTGCAGTTTATTTGTAATAACTTTCAGCCTCAGTTAGCTTATTGATTTTCCTTTATACTCCATCAGTATTTAAAAGTAAGAGAGCACAGGGTTTGTTCTTCAGCCCACAGGCACCAAGTGTCTGTAATACATGTCTATATTGTAAAAATCTCTCCTGCAGCAACACCCTTATACATGCTGTCTGTTGGAGATTGATCGGTTCTTAGTATTATCTGGGAAAAGTTGTCACAAGCCAAAAACACACCAAAAGACATGTTGGCCACTACACAGTACCATATACCAGTGTCTGAACTTTGGGTCTTGCCCTGTTTACTATTTTAGCATAAATGCAACTCTCAAATAATTCATGATGTATAACAGAGTTTTATGCTTCAGAAGGACATGGAAGTATTAGAATGAGTCCAGAGGAGGGCCACAAAGATGAACAATGGTCTGGAGTACCTCTCCTATGAAGACAGGCTAAGGGAGTTGGGGATGTTTAGCCTAAAGAGAAGGCTCTGGGGTGACCTCATAGCAGCTTTTCAATATTTAAAGGAGGGAGAGGAGTTATAAAAAAGATGGAGAACAATTTTTTGCTCAGGCAGATAATGACAGTACAAGGAGGAATAGTTTTAAAGTAAAATTTAAAGTAAAAGAAGGCAAATTTAGATTAGAGATTAGGAGGAAATACTTCACTCAGAGGGTGGTGAGTCACTGGAACAGGTTTCCCAGAGATACTGTGGATGCCTCATCCCTGGAGGTGTTCAAGGTCAGGATGGATTAGGCCCTAGGCAACCTGATCTAGTGGGTGGCATTTCTGCCTATGGCAGTGGGTTGGAACTAGATAGTTTTTAAGGTCCTTTTCAACCCAAACCACTCTGATTCTATAACTTTATGATGATGTGTTATCCTTTCTACAAGCAATAGGTATCAATGTATTCAGGGTCATAGCTACTTTTGAGATCTTTGAGGTCTCTTCCAACCTAGATGATTCTGTGATTCTGTGAGAAGAGAGGAGCTTGTTCTGTTTTCCTCTAAGGAAGATATGAAATGATACTTGCTGCAACTGCAGGTCTCTAGTAGCACAATGCAAGCAGGAGACAGCAGCTTTGGAGAATAAAGTAATCCAATGGGAGTCTAGGCTCACACTAGCTAACAAGGTTAAATGACAAATTTAACTGCAATACTGACAAATAATAAAGGAGAAACATCAATGGTGGGATTCACCATGAAAAGAAAAATAGCTAAATTTAAAAGCCTAAGTATAGATGTTAACGTGCAAATTAGATAGCTCCTGTTACAGACAGCAGAGATATCCACATGGATGACTCAGTCGTCAGCACACAGACAGCTCCCGTCACCTGAGGTGACCCAACCTTTTTTTTTTTTTTTTGTGCCTGGACTCCAGTTGCTGCTCCAGAGGAACATGGGCTGCTGTAGGGCTCCTCCATGCTCCACCTGTGTAGGTATACTGAACATCAAGAATGAGCGAAATTCCACTGGCTACCTGTGTCCAGACAAGTGAGTTAAACCCCTTGTCAACACAGTCAGTCAAGTCTAAAGAGCTACAGCCAGTCAGATGCAGGACTGTTTTTGGGGGAACTGAGTAGATCTTTAGCCTCCATAGAGGGCAGACAACGGAAGCTTAAATACCAAATTCACGTGTAAATAAAGACATTGCAGGCACCTTTATATGCCTGAATCTGGACCTGAACATATCTGCGAAGGATTTTTTCAAGTGCTAACACACAGACATCTAATGCTGTTTGAGATATCTATGTAAGCCTGAGACATCCATGTAATTTAGTCTGTGGGAAATATTCATTTCAGAATAGCAGCAGAAGTTCAACAAAGATGTCACAGGGCATCTCATAAGTGAGCAATGTCCTGAACCTCAAATGCCTGGAAATCAATAAAGTTTTGGAAGAAGTGGTGTATTGCACCAAATCTTTGACCAAACCTGGTCTCTCTCCATTCTCTCCTTGGCAATATATTTCTACTTGGATCCTTCCTAGTCTTCAATTCATGATCTTAGATCCAGTTCTTCAGCCTGTTCTGCATCAGCCTCTCTTAGGGAAATGGTTTAGTGGGGACTGTTAGCGTTAGGTCAGAGGTTGGACTCGATGATCTTGAGGTCTCTTCCAACCTAGAAAATTCTGTGATTCTGTGATTCTGTGAAAGCCTGAACATGTTCCTTCAAAATGAATCCCAGAAGGTTTTTCTTTGTGGATGTGCTACATTCTGTGTAGCAGATGTCCAGCTGCACTGAAGTAATGTATTCCAAGGCTTCTGCACATCACAGGCACCCAAGGACACATTGTTCTTCACCTCTTCTACTGCAGTCCTAAAGAGATGTTTGAAATGGTAGTATCTGTAAAATTTAATGATATGATACAGTTCCAGAATAGGCTTAGATTGAAATGAAATATTGTAACGGATATTAAATAAAATTAAAGGATGAGGAATAAAAATGTTACATTGATTTCAAACTTCAGTTTGATCTTATAATTCTTATTTTTTTTCTAAATCCCACATTCTTCAGGTATGCAACAGCATGCTTGATGTTCTTTCTTTTTTTTTTTTTTCTTTTTTTAAGTCATTAAATGAAGGTCTGTTTTGTAAATTCAGAACTGAAAGAGATAAAAAGAAGTTATACACAAACTGTAAACAAGAAGGAATAAATTTTTCTGATTCCAAATTTGAAGAGAAATGTATTTGATAGATGAGTACACTAGAAATAAAAACAGGATCTCCAAACTCAGATGATGATAAGAAGGACTGAGATGACTACTATCAGCTATTTTTCATATGAAAACACAATAATCAGACAATACTGTCAGCAAAAAGAGGAAAGGAAAAAAATGAGAGAGAAAATTAAATTACCCATTCCAATTTGCCATGCAACTACTTATTATCCTTCTTTCTAGTATTTAATGACAAGCCCACTCTATCAGGCCACTTACCTTCCTGTGTTGAATCATAAATGTTGTTAAAAAATGACTTTCTAAGAGGTGAAATGAGGAAAAAGATCTGTACTAAGAAAAAAAAAAAGTAATTAACATAAATGAAAATGCTTTATAACTATTATGTAAATCCAAACAATAAAAATAATAAGTTTTCAGAATCAAAATAGGATATCTGTAAATTTGGGAGTAATGACAAAATATCATGGAATATGACTAATTTCTGGCTGACAAATGAAAAATCATGACATATATTATAAAACAAAATTGCAGGCTATAGGCATATTATTAGGAAAACAGTTCAAAATTAAACTATCTTCTGAATATCAATATGATTTCTGATCCTTTTGTTCCAACCTTTAAAAATTGCTTTTTAGAGAAGCTGTATATTTCTGCATTGCAAGACCTTATTTAGAAATAAAACAAGTACAAATTAGTTTCAAATAATTATATATGCTAGATACTGAAGCAATTCTGTTTTTAATAAGCTCTATTACAGTTACAGCAGAAAGAAAACATTCTAGTGAGTGAATACTCCTTTCTCTGGCTTCCTGGTCTGTAGTTTTCCTGAAGATAGATCAAGTACTATTTTGATATGGAAACTAAAATAAATGATATTGAGATCTGTACTTAATGAAAAATGTGTCATAAATGAGTTGCAGTGCCTTTTCGAACTACTAATTTAAAGGCAATTCACACAATGCTATGTGCATTCTATGTTGTGAAAAAATATTTGGATAAAGACAGATGCAACAGCTGTGACATTTTATGCGTGACTAGATGGCTGGGATTCTTTTGAACAGTCAGCAACAAATTGGTGCTGCTGTGGCCATAATCCTTATATGACAATCCATAGTACCGTAAGCCAGGCCACATTCTTTGGTTTCTTTTAAAACTACTGGATAAAGTCTTGACTCTAGTAAAGTCAAGTCAAAATTAAAGTTACTATAGACCTGAAATGGGCCCAGGTTTCTCTCATTCTGAAAATGAATCCAGTTTTTCTTAACATTCACATTTGATTCAGCATTTTAGTTCTTAATAATTAGCTCCACAAATTAAAGTGCAATGTGCATTTTATCAAACTAGCACATCCTTACAAAGTACCCTTAGGTACTTTGTAGGTTGTAGGCAGGAAAAGCCTATTGATTGATGTTATGCTAAATGTACTGTTTGAACACACATACTCACATGATGGCAGTGTTTCTTGCATATTGTACTGCTTTCATATAAATCTTCTTTCTATCATTTTACAGTAAGAACAAAAATAGAAATTAATATGTTTAAAGCACAAAACTGTAATTTGTAGAGATTTTGTGGGTAAAAAACCAAACATTTCTGTAGATTCTGATTATCCTATAACCTTGTGTTCAAGTTATATCCATGAGCTAATAGTTGGCACAGGATCACAATAACTGTGTTAAATTATAAATATGTTCTCAATATTTTAGATTACACATGGAAAAGTTATAGAGTCTGAGGACTGGATGCTTCAGATGTTTATTAATTGAATATAGGTTATTTGTTTGAATCAGTTCCAAGTTGGTAATAATGACATGTATATATTTAATATATAATGTCTGTTTAGGAGACTTACTGGAAATCAGTTAACTGTTTCTGTCCCTACTGTAGCACAGAAATTTCCCTTACTTTTACACAAAGCTGCCATAAGTATCCACACAATTTCCAGCAAGGGTGGTTATGCCATTGGAAAGGTCAAGGGAGGAGTAGTTACTGATGGCAGTTTACAACTTGCAGTTTGTTAGTGTTGCCAAATATTGCTAGGATAGTTTTGATAGTTTGCCCTTTAAAAAGTAAGAAAACATGAAAAACATGAAACAAATAAATTAAATTGTGTAAATTTTTGATTCACTTTTGAAAGATGCAAGAAGTACGATAAGGGTTTATTTTCAAATAACAAAAAAAATTCTCAAAAGAAAGTTATGTTCAACACCTGCCTGTAGGTGTATTCTACCTCTCTTGTAGGCCCTAGGTATGCATCTGATTAGTTCAACTCTTCTAAACGTATTCAGGTTTCAGAGTATGACTAGTCATACTTAAATAATGCTATTTTTTTTCACAAGAATTTCAGATAGCTATTTCAGATAGCTAGATTTTCACAAAGCCATATTCAAGGATAATTACAGTAGCCATTTAACTAAATATAATTGCAAAAACAAAATGTTAATGACATTTTTCACTGTAATGAATCAAACCTGAGCTTGGCTTTACATTTTGTTCAACCATTCTTAGATGTAAAAAATATTTATCTTTGAGACTGGTATAATTTTTATGCACTTTGTTATGTCCAATAGTAGATTTCATAGAATCATAAAAGCATAGATAAGCTTGGGCTAGAAGTGACCTTAAAGATCCAACCTGCTTGTCATAGGCAGGGACACCCCACTAGACGAGGTTGCCCCAAGCCCCATCCAACCTGGCCTTGAACACTTCCAGGAATCCACAGCTTCTCTGGGCAACTTGGTCCAGTGCCTCACCACCCTCAGAGTAAGGAATTTCATCCTTATATCTAATCTAAACCTACCCTCTTTTAGATTAAAACCATTACTTCTCGTCCTATTGCTACACTCTCTGATGATGGCCTTCGTTATCTTTTCTGTAGGCCTCCTTTAGGTACTGGAAGGCAGCTATAAGGTCTGCCTGGGGCCTTCTCTTCTCCAGGCTGAACAACCCTAACTCCCTCAGTCTGTTCACAAGAAAGGTGCTCCAGCCCTTAGATTATCTTCATAGCCCTCCTCTGGATCTGCTCTAACAGGTCCACATCTTTCTTATGCTATGAGACCCAGAGTTGAATGCAGTACTACTGGTCAAGTCTCATGAGAGCAGAGTACCTCTCTTCTCCTCCAGAGTACAATCACCTCCCTTGACCTGCTGGCCACTCCTCTTTTGATTCAGCCTAAGCTACAGTTGGTTCTCTGTGTTGGAAGCACACACTACTGATTCACATTGTGCTTCTTGTCAAGCAGTACCCCTAAGTTCTCCTTGCAGCTGCTCTCAATCCATTCTCCACCCAGTCTGTGTAGGGTATAGGTCAGGGCAGTCCCAACACTAGGGACTGCCCTGACCCAGATGTAGGACCTTGCACTTGGCCTTGTTGAACCTCATGAGGTTTGCATAGGCCCACCTCTCTGGCCTGTCGAGGTCCACCTGGATCCCTCCAGTGTGTCAACTGCACCACACAGCCTAGTGTTATCAGCAAACTTGCTGAGGGTACATTCAATCCCACTGCCCATATTGATGACAAAAATGTTAAATAGTACCAGTTACAATACAGACCCCTAAAGGCCACCACTTGTCACTGGTCTCTACCTGGACATTGAGCCATCAACCTCAACCCTTTGATTGTGCCCATCTAGCCAATTCCTTATCTACCAAGTGGCCCACCCATCAAATCCATATTTCTACGTTTTAGAGACAAGAATGTTGTGCAGGACAGTATCAAATGCTTTACAAATGCCAAGGTAGATGGTATCTGTTCTGTCTGTTATAAAAAATGATGCTATAATTTCATGCAGCTTCTAAGGATTTTGACTTTTAATTTAACAGTGTTTATTTACCTGGTATAACACTTAAAATCCAAAATTATTTACAAACTTCTCTGTATTACATGAAGTACCTTAACAAATACTCAGGTCTGATAGAGGTTAACACACCCATCTCAGGTCTTATTATAGAACTGCAGATTTGAGACGTCTAGATGTTTTTATTCAAAATGATTTTATATATTCTATTTTGCCTGGGTAGGCAAAAACAACAACTAGTGTTTTTTTTTGTTGTTGTTTGCTTGTGTTGTTATTCTTTGTTTGTTTTTGCTTTGTTTTGTTTTTCCCCCTGTGCTATGTCAATGGTACATCCAGGAACAGCATCCAGGAATTCCTCAAACAGGAGGCAAAGAAGAAATTACTTCCTTCTTTTCCATTTCTTTGTATAACTGCACTACAATAACTGTAATTTGTGTCATTTCTGTTATGTAAACATGCATTTAGCCAGTTATACTGTGCTGATTGGGTATCTGTGGCTAAATGAACACATTCAAAGAAAGAAAAACATTTGTGTGTCTAATGGCATGCTGCTTTTTGTCTCTGATTCACTCTGGTCTGCCAAAAATCCTAGAGATAAGAATGGAATTTGGACTACATTCTGATTATAGCTATCAAGATAAATCTGAGCTGTATTCATTCCAGTTCAGGAAATTATAAATACTTTTCATTTTAATGGGCATTTTCCTAGCTTAATCTCTTTGGAAATTCAAGGAAGAAAATGGGAATACTTTAGAAAGGAAATCCATAGACATTTCATACAAGAATATCACCACGAGTATTTGAATTGGAACTTGATTGGACAAACTGTATGATGGACAGACCAGTGGGAAGGGAAAGGTAACATCCACTGTTGAAGAAAGCAGGCACTAACCCTGAAACAAATGGAGATTTGGATAGATAACTGTTCCAGCTAAAATCACACCCTATCACTGAAATCAATTACTGTGTTTATTTTCGTTTCTCAAATATACAGTACAAATTCTTCCTCACTTTTGTGAAGGGGAAAAATGATATTCCAATCTGACATCTTTCTGATATTTTAAATTTCAGACATTTCAGAAGTTTGTCCTCTGCTCCTTTTGATTCCCACATAAATGCACAGTACACTATAGATGAGTTTGCAAAGGCAGTGGCATTTGGTTTTTGAAAAAAAGTCATTGAACAGACATATATGGACCACCAAGTGAACAATTTCAGTGCATTTAGTACTTCAGAAAAAAATAAAAAGAATGTTTAAAAGTTGGAACAGAAAGTTCTGATTCCTTGTAATTCTTTCAACTAATTTCCTTACCAAAATTCCACTGAACTCCCTTGGAAAAAAATAACTATTTCCATCTCTGGGATAGGGGGAAAAAAGTAAGCATAGTGATTACACTGGTAAATGAGAACTGTCTGTGGTCAAGATAATTAGGATTTGAATCCACACTTGCTCCAAGAGTAAATTTGCAGAAACTTTTGTTTGCCTATTTTCCAATTTTTTAACCATTTATCCCAGTCTATCCCAAACAGCAAACCCAGACAGATTTGACTTCTTCAGGATCTATTATGACATGGCAGGTCACAGCTTTTCTTATGAATAAGAAAACAACGTGAAAAAAAAAAATTAATGTTGTATTGTTATTATTAATGCAATGTACTTGATTATTATTGCCTTTTGATGTTAGAGTGAGCAATACGCAGCCAATGTTTTATGGCAAACAAGAAAAAAAATATTGTTTTTCATGGCTTAGGGTTTTTTTTCAGTGTTCCGATGACTTTACAAAATCTCTCACCATAGCTTTGTGTGTCATGGTAGATAGCACTGTGCCAGTACTGTAGTTGACACAGTTCAGTTCATAGTTTTCACCACTCCAGTGAGACAAAATGCATATAAATATTTATATATTGGCAAAGTACTTAAGAATAAAAATAACAGAGTGTAGACAGACAGCTGTACAATAAACTGACTCTGTACCTTCCTTTCTGCTGTCACTGCATTTTTCTTTCTCTTGGCATCTTTGGCAAAATGCCATTTCTTTCTCACTTTCTCTTGTTAAATGTCGGACTCTCAAAAATTGTAAAAAGGTTCCTATCTATTCTGAGAATATATTGGAAATTCAAATTTAGCAAGATATCAGTATGTTAACAGGCCATTGGAATTGTTGGATGTCATTAGAGCATTTTACAGTTATATGGTGGTGTAATGTTAAAATGGTTGAACACAAAGCTGATGTGCTCAGACAACGTATGGGAACAGAAACACCTTTTTCACTAAGAGATTCTTTTGTTTGTGGCTGCTCATAATACTTATGCTTTTTGGTCACTATTTGTGGCCAGACAGATCAAAGGCATAATATTGTCCTGTGGAAGCTTTCTACAAACATCTATATTCCTCTGTTGTACAGAGGTTTGTATTTCTATCCATTAAAGTCCATTTTTTATACATTATATATTGGCATTCACTATTTACTCCTTCTATAGTGATGATCATCAGATCACGAAAGTCATTGATTTTGAATATGGGTAATTTAAACATATTATAATAAATAATATTTCATGATATGATCAAAGACTCTCCTATTTGTTTCTTTGTTTGCTTATCTGGTCTTTGAAGGAAATAGGAATTTGATTGATATCATATGGGCTCTTTCTCAACTTGCATGAGAAGGATTTGTTCTAACAGCTGTAGTTTTTGGCTGTTGAGATACTCTTTGAAATGCACTGAATTGGATAATGACAGGGGAATGGTTTTAAAGTAAAAGAAGGCAGATTTAAATTAGAGGTTAAGAGGAAATTCTCAGAGGCACTGGACCAAGTTGTCCAGAGTTTGTGGATGCGCCCCATACCTGGAGGTGTTCAAGGTCAGGTTGGACAAGGCAACCTGATCTAGTGGGTGGCGTCCCTGCCCATGACAGGGAGGTTGGAACAATATGATATTTGGGGTCCCTTCCAACCATTCTATGATTCTAAATAAGCTACAGAAGCATAAATTTTCTTCAATCTTGTCTTTTTGGTCCATTCAAACTTGCATTCTTTTCATTCTTCAGTTGACTCATGCAGATACCTTGGCACAAGGCTCTTGTTTACCCTTGGTGAATGTCCTAACAGGCACAACCTTGTCATATGGCAACAGCAGCCTAATTTATTCCACTTTTCCTATACATTTCTATTCTTAATGTATATTTAGGGATTTTAGTTTATTTTAGTTTAAACCACATAATGAAAAACAATATTGCATTTTCCCAGGTAATGTTTTTAAAGCAAAAACAAATAGACAAACAAACAAATATTTTTAAGAGAATAGGAATAAATTTTTCAGTCTATTAGAAGAAGAACTGAGACTGAACTTCTTTGGGAGCTACATCCAGGTTTTGTCCAAAAGTGAGCTAGCCAGTCTACTTTAAAAGATAAATTAGCAAATAACTAACACTTATAAAAAGCTAATGATCAAAATTGTATGCAGTTATTCCAAAATTCCAAAATTATTAGTATTCCAAAATTATTCATATGATAGAATCATAACTCCACACTGGACTACCCAAAAATCAAACCGTATTTCTGAGAGTGTTGTCCAAACATTTCTTGTACTTCAGCAGGCTTGATGCTGTGATAACTTCCCTAGGGAGCTTGTTCCAGTGCCTGACCCCTAAGATTAAGAACATTTTCCTAACATCCAACTTAAATCTCCCCTGATCCAACTTCATGCAGTTTCCTCAAGTCCTATTGCTGGTCATCAAAGAGAAGAGCTTAGCACCTGCCCCTTCGCTCACCTTGAGATGAAGCTGTAGGTTTCTGTGAGGCCTCCCCTCAGTGTCCTCTACACTGAGCAAACCAAGTGACCTCAGCTGCTCTTCATATGTCTTCCCCTCTAGACCCTTCACCATCTTTGCAGCTCTCCTTTGGACACTCTTGAATAGTTTTATATCCTTCTGTATTGGGTTAACATGGCAAGATTTTAGTAGCGGAGGACTGCAGGGGTGGCCTCTGTGAGAAGAATCCAGAAGCTGCTGCATGTTAGATAAGGACCAGCTTCATCCAGCTCCAAAAGGACCTGCCACTGATCAGAGCTGAGCCAATAAGTGATGTTGTTTGCACACCTGGAGAGCAAATTTAAGAAAGGGAAAAAACGTGCTGTGCAACAGCTACTGAGAGAGCAACGAGTGAAAAAGAGCCCTGCAGACACCAAGGTCAGTGCAGAAGGAGAGCAGAAGGTGCTTCAGGCACTGCAGCAGAAATTCTGCTATGGTCTGTGGAGAGACCCCTGGTGAAGCAGGCTGTCCCCTTGCAGCCCATGGGTCCCACATGTAGCAGATCTCCATGCTGCAGCCTGTGGAGGAGCCTCTGATGGAGCAGGTGGAGGTGGCCTGGAGGAGGCTGCACCCCATGGAGAACCCCTGCTGGAGCAGGCCCCAGGCCAGAGCTGCAGCCTGTGGAGAGGAGCCCATGCAGAGGCAGGGTGTCTGGGGGGAGCTGCTGCCCATGAGGAACCCATGTTGGAGCAGTTTGCTTCTGACGGATGGACCCCATGGTATGGAGCCATGTTGGAGCAGTTCTTGAAGAGCTGCTGCCTGTGAAACCCCCCACAGGATCAGTTCGAGAAGGATGGCATCCCATGGGAGGGACCCTATGTGGAGCAGGGGCAGAGAGTGACTGTGAAGGAGTGGTGGAGATGAAATGTCAAGGACTGACCGCAGTCTCCATTCCTTGCTTGGGGGGAGGGGTTAGGGGGAGAGTAGGTATTTCTAGTTTGAGTTTCTCATTGCTCTAGCTTGTTAGTAATAGGTAATACATTTCATTAATCTTCCTATGCTGAGTCTGTTTTGCCAGTGATGATAGCTGTTAAGTGATATCCCTGTTCTTACATCAATACCTGAGCTCTTTTCGTTGTATTTTCTCCACTTTTCCTTTTGAGTAGGGGGAGTGAGAGAGCAGTTGTGGTGGAGCTAAGCTGCCCAGCTGAGTAAAACCAGCACAGCTATTTATACTGTGTTGCACAAAGCTGCACACAGAACTCGAGGTGAGGCCAAACCGGTACAGAGAAGGGCAGGACAATCGCTTTCCGTGTCCGGCTACCAATGCTGTGCTTGATGCACCCAGTACACAGGTTGTCCTTTTGGCTGCCAGGGCATACTGTTGACTTGTAATCAACTTGCAGTCAACCAGAACTTCCAGGTCCCTTTCTGCAGGGCTGCTCTCTGGCCTCTCATCACCCAGTCTGTACATATAGCTAAGGTTGATCCTTCCCAGGTGCAGAATCTCTCAGTTAAACTTCATGCAGTTGGTGATTGCCCAGTTGTCTAATTTATCAACAAAAATCCATCTCTTTTGATCTCCATCACAATGGACCGGCACCAAGGTTCAGAATATAACTGCTGAAAAAAAATTGTGAAAAAAAAAAAAAACACTAGAAAAAGACATTCTGTTAGTAGTGTTGAAGAATTTATTTTTTTTCTGTTCCAAGCAATACTCTATGGCCAAATCTCCAAGACATATTATAAATGGTTGCTTTAGCTGCAGCTGGACTTTCTGTGGAGGAAATGTAATGTGATACACCCTAAAAGTCAGGAACTATCAGGTCTTTAAGGACATATGTTATAGATTGCATGAGTTTTTATATTATACAATAAGACAGTAAATAACATACATTACCTATGCTGTTATATAAAGCTAGACTTTATCTAAGGTTAACCACATTGCAGCCTTTGTATAAAGCAGAGTAAATATCCTATACAACTTGTTGTATATAACACAGATTTTTAGTACACTATTTGGATCAAAGCTAACAAGGTACCAGTGATACTCTTTGGATACATTGCTGTGTAAATATATTATCCCTAAAAAACAAGCCTATGGACTTAGTAGAAACTGTAGAAGAACCAGAAATCAGTTACCAGCTGGCTGCACTTTGTGTTTTGCTGGATTCTTTAGGCTACTAATCACTCATCTGCTCTGGTCAACAAAGCTGGACTGTGCATGGAACTATTGGCAAAAGTTTTATTGGGTTTCAGTTGTCTGAGCCAGTTAGCCAGAATTTTTATTTAATGTTTGCGGACTACTCATCAATTCAAAACAGATAAAATATTTAACCTTTTTGCTTATAAGTGCAAACAAATTATGAATATGAAAGACATACTACTGTCTGTTTTTATGGTATCACATAGGATTTTACAACCTATTCTTTATAGGTCTGCTTTTCTTCTAATTATTAAGCTGCAGAAATCATCCAGAATATTTCTGGAAACAGATGAGTGGCCTAGGTGAAGAAATAACCTGAACCAAGCCAAATATCATACAAATTTATCTTGAATGAAACAAGCTGGGGAAAATCAGAAAGAGAAAATTGTGTTCAGATGATTAGCAATTGCTACAAAAGAACTGACCTTCACATCAAAGCTGACCTGTTGAGGAAGCAAAGTCAATACCTCAAGCACTATTACCAGAAAACATTCTGTAGTACCATAAAATCTCTTTATCACATCACACACAGACACACATGAAAGAAAAAAAAATAATATATATATATATATAATAATAATAAAAGACCAGGTGCATCAATTGGGACTTAGCCTTACTTGGCTGCACCTGAGTGGATACTTTGGATAACTTGCTCATAATTTTGGATACTGCTCATAATTTCAAGATATGGGGACTGAATCAAAACAGATTATATTCTGTTGCAACAAGTTTTGTTTGAAAGATTACATTACTTTTTTTTTTTTTTTCTGTCAGTTACTGAGAAAACAGCTTTATTATCTGCATATGTAGAAATATAATTTCGAAGTGTACTCTTTTCAAATATTACAGATGTGTTTTCCTTAATGGAAACACTGCAGCTCTCAAAACCTTTAAGTGTTGATCAACTTTCAGACTATTCAACTTTTTTAGTTATTTGTAATAGCTGAGAAACTTCTATTGATAAAACAGCTAGAAAATATTTATTTAACAAGCTGCACTTTAAAGAACTGTACTGTTACAAGATATAGACAAAATAATAGTCTCTTCCATTAGTCACATATATATAATAGAAATGTGGGATGCTTAGCTAAGGTTTAAATGCAGGATACTGGGAAATTTAATTAAGTTTACAGTAAATTGTATCATGCTGTTTGTCTCCATTCAGAGAGCCAGTACCAGAAATATTGATTATTCAAATCCTATTTAGACTCTACCTTAAAGATTTAAATGAGACTAAAATGTATTTTTTGCAGGTGTCTGTTCTGACTAAATTAAGCCTTTTAAGGATTATTTTACTGTTTACTTTTATAATTGATATAGAATTGAACTGACCTTCTGACATTTTTCTGACTTCCTTCTCCGGCAAGTCACCTGCTTCTTCTTTGGGCCATTGTTGTCCTAGAACTGAGTTGATCTATGTTCTGTCCAAACCACTAAAGCCGAGGTGTTCTTGCCAAACAGTACTCAAAGTACTGTTTTATACTAAGGAAAAATGACAGGAGAAATCTGCGGCAACACTAGCAGGTTACTTTTACTACTAGTAAGAGTAACAAAAAAAAGGAGGGAAGGAATTTATCCAAAGGCAATCACATACAGTTGAACATAAAGAGCAAAGGAGATG
The DNA here is from genome assembly GCF_964035555.1 of Netta rufina. Taxonomy (NCBI): domain Eukaryota; kingdom Metazoa; phylum Chordata; class Aves; order Anseriformes; family Anatidae; genus Netta; species Netta rufina. The sequence goes on from NC_140123.1 coordinate 196,050,207, forward strand.
AGTCATTGAGTTCACATTGAGCAATTCACTGAAATGATTCAGGATTAGCTATTTGTCTGACTCTTCCATACACACTTCCTGAATAATGATCTGAGGACATTTTAGGCCTTATTACATGGTGACTTCATTTGCTCAGTCAAAGTGGTACTGGGCCAGGTTATAAATGTTAGTCACAGTGGGAAACTCTCCCTCCCTTGTGTAATCCCACCCAAGTCTCAAGGAATATACAAGGGACTCAGTGAGCAATTCTTTCTAGGCCTGTGCTTGATCTTCCTTCCTTATGTGGAAGACCGTTTGGGTGGAAAGCAAAATGTTTAGCTTAAATTTAATTAGTTAAGAAAAATGTCGCTTCATATGAATAAAAATTGCATATTTTGACCCACAATAATTAACACTACTTGGCTTGATTTCTTTGCCTTCATTAATTTTAATTTTATAAATTCAAAAGAACTGATTGCTGAAAAGCATGCAAAGAATTGTGCCTATATTTCATTAGCATACTCATTTCTTCTGTTTTATATTTACTTCTTTAGATACTTCAAAATACCAATTTTCATAGACACTGGATGTAATAAATTTGAAAAAAAAAATAAAAAAGGATCAGTGAATGTGTTTACTTTTCCTTTGAAGCTCAGTTTTATTGTCATTCATGAAATTAACAGGTGGCCTTTAAAACATGATATTATCAGCTAATTTTTTATTTCAAAATTTGTAGCCAATTATTTGCTAAAGCAAATTATGTTTGTAATAATTTTACAGGACCAGAGTCTATAATATAAGAAAAGTTAGAGAATGAGAAGACCTTAGGTCATTTAGTTATGTACCAAAGACAGAATGTCCCTTGTAGTACAATATAGTATATTAACTTTCAGTTTTAGCTTTTATTATTATTATTATTATTATTTTTGTAGGCTTCCACTATATTTAGTCTGATGTCTGCATACCTGAGAGAAAAATTATATAGCTTGAGTTTAATGAATTTTAATTATTTTTAGACTCAGTCATTCTAAATCAAATGTAAAACTTTTATAGTTTATAAACATAGGAATTCACAGCTATACAAGTAATTGACAATAATAGGAATACATCTATCTCAATATGTAGACAGACATAAGAATCTATAGACTATATATGAAAATCAAAAGAAAACAAGCTTAAGCAGTGATTAATTCAGGAGATGTCAAACTTTAATCTGAGCTTCTCATCATTGGTATGAGTGTATCCTGTCGAATGAGATTGACAGAATGTTGAGTATTTCCCCTGTTCCTTTATCTTCTTTTATTCCTTTTTCAGACTGAAAAAATAATATATTTGCAGTGTTTGTGTCCTTAAAGAGTGCTTGCACTCAAGTAGCTCATTATGCTTCAGAAAAATGGTACTTGAGCAAGACAATGTCTATTCTAAACATACTCTTTTTCTTATTACATTTGAAACAACACTACTGACATTCAAAGACAGTAGACAGAATTTCAGAGAAGTAACTGGTTTGTAATTTTGAAAATTTCTAAGTATTCCTAAATCAAGATTCTCAGATTTTCTGATTGTGGTTTGAACTCACATATCACTTAAATTTCCCCAGATTTCCTTCAACCAGACTTCAAGACCTCATCTGAAATCAATGAATATGCTTTTATTGCTTAGATTGTTTACAGAAGTTAAGAATTTGAAGTAAATGGGCTGAAGTGAATCATATTGTTGAACTGGCAAATGTTTGATCTACTCTAACTTTGACAGCTGTTCTTTGTCTGTGATAATTTCTACTAAGTATGTATATATATATGTTCATCAGTTATTTTTGTTTAGAATCAAGAATGTATGTATATGAAGTCACTCTTTTCTGCACTAATCTTATTGAGAAAAATTAAGATTTTATTACCATAGAATTAGTTGAGAAGACAAGCAGTTTTTTAAAATATTTTTTTTTGTGTGTTAAAGATAGGATGATAAACTTTTAAAATTGCAGGGACTCTTTCTATATTTATTTATTTATTTTTAAGTAAGAAGAAACAAAGATGCACTATTGAGCATACCTAGTAAAATAACTGATATGATATATCATTTTTGACAACTTTTAGTATATTTATTCTACTTAAGAGATTTTGTTTAGATTAAAAAAATATATAGATAAATTTATATAGATTCTCATATAGATTTGAAATTTCTCAGAAGCAGGTGATACAACCAAAAGTGAGAGACAAATATTGACTTGAAGTATGTGAAGTATTATGGATACAAAAATATAAGCTAAGTTAAATAGCATATGATTTATAAATATGGCTAGCATACAACTCATGTCAAGGAGTTGTATATAGTATATATACAACATACAGTATATAATGTACAGCTAGTATACAACTTATGTCAATGATATTTCAATAAATTGAGTTCCAACTTGTAAAATATGAAATGGCAATAATAAGTGTACCTTATTCTGAATTATAGGCTGAATTATTGAAATATTTGTGTTCTTAAAGTGATTTAATTTCTGAGAAAAGAATCAGTTCCATAAAGCTAGTTTGGAATTCCAAAAGATCATATTCATATTCACAAACCCGGGCATATTTTTGTGAAACGATCAGGTTTGAACAATGATATATATTTTCTCTCAAGTTTCAAGACTTCTTTCTCTTAGTTTTCAAAGCTTTCTACAGCCATTCTTAACCCTATATCATTTTTAAACCAAACCCCTTCTCACTTTTTGGATGCTCTAGGGAGCAGGGAAAGATAGCGAGAACCAAAACGTCAGAATGTGTTAGTGTTGTGCTAGGACAAGAAAAAGGAGGACATGATAAATGTATAGTTTTAATCAGTTTCTGAGAGAAATAGATTAAAATTAAAGCTACACACACACGAGTTCCTACATTATATCTTTTAGCCACATTTCCCATTGGTTTAATCTTATTTCACCAGTAGGAAACAATAATAATAATGAGAAACAAACACCATCAACTTCAAAAAACACCAACCCACAAACCTAACCAAACCAGGAAAGCAAGCAAAAAGAAGACTGTTTTCTTTCTCCAGATAATGAAAACACATGCAGGGGAGTTACACAGTTGATGTGCTCACACAGTGTTTGAAATATGATGAAGTTAAAACCTGAAACCCTCAAAGTTCCATCAAAAGAACTAAGGTACACCAACCGTGTTGATACTAAAATGGCTGAAATATTATAATTCTTTTTATAGTTTCCTGGCTTGAAGTCTACCAAGAGTAAACATAAAATCTATATCAAACAGATTACTTAGCTTTTACTCTTCCCTGTAAAAGAGGAGCTACCAGATCCTCCGTTAATGTTTGCAGAACTTGAGAACATGTAACAGAATTCCTTCTTGTCTAACAACTAACCTCCACCATTTCTCCAATTTTTAAGAATTTTTTTTTTTTTCTCTTTAGAAGTTCAGTGTGCTCATTGAGTTGAAAGGATTGACCTATTCAGCTGTGGTCATTTTAGGTGTAAGAAAACTTCTGGGGGCCAAACCTATAAAAAGGTCTGAAGCAAAGTAACAGTTAAATGTATTTTTCAAACAAAACTTTGTTGAAGATACTGGGCAAGAATTGTTGGAAATTGTTTTTTTTTTTTTTTTTTTTTGTTTGTTTGCTTGTATTCTTTGTTTGTTTGTTTTCTCCCAGAGTACATTAAATTCAGTTTATTGGAAATAGGAAATACAATCAGTAAGAAAAATAAAATCTATAAGAAAAATAACAACTAAACATTTATTTATTTATTTATTTATTCTCATTTGGGCATATATACTAAGTGTAAATGGCAAGGTTTATCGTAGCATGGTGGAGAGGAGATGGAGTGTTGAAAGGTTTGTCTTCCTTGTTTCCCTATGTCTGAATCAGTAATTAAATGTTTAGCTTATTTTAATTGGCAATAAAATTACTTCAGTTCTACCAGTCAAGTCTGTTTTGCTTGTAACAGTAAGTGGTAGGTGATTTTCCTGTCTTCATTTTGACCCACAATTTTTCTCTCTCATGCTTATTTTCTCTCCCTGTTCCAGAGGTGGCATTAGTGAGTGTGCTCAACAGCTAGTTGTGAAATGGCACAGTCTCCGAAGTTTGGATTTTTAACATTTAATATCAGTTTTCTACCTTCATTTCTATCAAAAGATTTACCTTCCATGTCATACAGCAAGATTCTTATTGGAAACAAAGACAAAAAGTTTATTACTAGATATTATCAAAACTGTTTTAAACTTTACCAGTCTTCACTTTGGTCTTTAATTTAATGTCTCATTTAATATGACTAAAGAAACACTTCCCATTAGTTTTTTATTACTTCCTCATATCTCGTGTTGCATTCTTTACTCACTCCTTATATCTTTCTTGAGACAATTCATCGAGTTACTCCTGGAGTTCTCTTCCCAATTCTGTTTGGCTTAGTTGGAGTGGTAATTCCAGATCATTTGTGCCTTTTTGGTTTAGAGAAATTCCAAACCTTCTCCATGCTTAAATCTTTGTTTGTCCTTTCTCAGTTTACTGGCTTCTTAGTTTATTAGAGCTTTAAACCTTACCTGAGAATGTTACCTTTTTTCCTGTACTTTGAATTCACATCTGAAGTACAACTGAAATAGCTTTTTAATGTGATTATAAACTATTGTAAGTTGAAATTAGGTTATTATGTACATTATCTATTATTTTCTACATTATCTATTATACCAGACATAGACTTGGGCAACCTGCTCTAGGTGTCCCTGCTTGAGCAGAGTGGTTGAACAAGATGACGTCCAAATGTCCCTTCCAACCTAACTATTCTGTAATTATATATTTATTTTTTTTTCATATTTATATTTGTTTTTACATAACCTTGGTAGAGTTAATGAGAGACACTGAATGTATTAAATAGAATTTCTGGTCTTGTGGAAAAAAAAATCACTTGAGTTGTTGCTGCAAATGGTCAACATTTAATGTAGGCATTGCACTGGCATTGTCTATTTCATTTTAACGCATCCTTGTCACATGACAGCAGTGCAAGCAGTACAAGCAGTACCTTACATCTGCAAAAAATAAGAGATGAATCAGTATATCTTATATGGAGTTTGGCATGAATGCCTATGAAAATCCAATGTATGATTTTAAACAAATATTCATTGAAACTTAACAGATACAGTTTTCCAAAAGAATCATCAAAACTTTGTAAACTATACATGCTTTCAATAAATATTTGGAAAGTAGTTATTCCACAAATAAATCTTAAATAATAAGTATTCTATTAAATCTGGAGTTGTGTTTAATAACAGTTGCATAGTTCATACAGACTAAAACAAATGGCTAATATAAATGGATTTGACAAAGATTAACAGTTATGAAGGAGTTATGTATACTAAATACATACTTTCATACTTATACAGATATAATTTCTTCTTGTATGTATAGACATAGGCTGAATACTTCCTCCATACTTTCAAATTTACATCATTATACATATATATATATTTCCTTCCTCATACATGCATTGATTTAGATCATGCAATATTTCCATTAAATTATGTGAAGTAGATGGTTTTCAAATAAAATTTCAATATATATATATATTTTTCAAATCCAGATTTAAATTTTTTTAAGACATTACCTGATTAACACAGATTTCACATCAAGACCAGTACATTAGACACAAAAAATGAAATAATTTCTTTAAAACAGAAGTTTTTCTATAGACAGTTGCAGTTAAATTAATGTAAATGTCTTCTTCTGATTATTGTTTCACTAACATCTATTTGTAGTTTGTGGTGAAAAACAGAAGATTTTAGAGCATATTTCAGTTGAGATATCTTAGTATCCAGCAAAAAATAGGTCTCTATTGTGCTTGACTGACTAGCAAAGGAGTCTATGGTAATTATTTCAGATGTTAACTAATGACATAAACATGATTTAGGTAAACGAAATGAGATTTATAACTCCTACAGTTAAGAAATTGTGTATTTAAGTGTTTGTTTGCACTGGTTAATCTATTTTTTACAGAGTAGTCACAAAATAAATTGAATTTTGGAATTCTGTAGGTAAAATAAAAATGAATTGTTCTTTAAAACTAGGTGATCTTAGAGGTCTTTTCCATGCTAAACTGTATACAATGGTACCAAACTATAAGCCAACCTTTCTCAAAAATGCATACTGAAGATAGTGTATTTTGCTTCTAGTTACGATGTGGTTTTGTTTGTTTGTTTGTTTGTTTGTTTTTGTTTGTTTGGTTTGTTTTGTTTTGTAATCTGAAAGATTTGATTCTGATTGGGTATTTACAACAAATTTCTAGGTAGTAATAAAATACAAAATAAATGTCAGACTTTTAAAAATAATATTAAAGTTAAAAATAAAATTAAATAATATTAAAAATATTATTTATATTATAACAATATAAAAACACCATTATCAATATCATTTTTTAATGTAATTTTTATCTTGTCTTGATGAGACAAGTCTCCATCAAATTAGTCTTTCCTCAAGAACAGTATACTGGAAAATTTCTAACCCATCCCTTTTTTTTGAATAAAATATTTCTAATTATTAAGAGGAAGGTAGGTTATACCTCATTTTGCATTACTAGGAATGGATTTATGATAATTTAAAAGTTCATCAGTCCAATAATACAATTTTTCTTGCGTAAAGTCATGCTCTAAATTCTGTGTGCTGACTGCTGGCATGTTCTATTTTGACTTCAAATGAAATTTTGTTGTCTCAATGGTTTCAGTGATATTACATGCAATGAAGTGACAGGATTTCTCCATCAGAAGAATCTGTGTGTTGTTTTCATGTGGAATATTTATGAAACACACTGTGTTAGAAGCCTAGGTGGACTTTCATGGATGACATATAACATTCCCTGAAGTGAACCCTGACCATAAATCTGACAGACATACCAGTATCATTTTACTCATCCCAAATTCTCAGGAGGATCTATGCTGAGCTTATCTGTCTCTATGGTTTCAGTCTGGCATGAAGTATACAGTGAAAGTCAGAAAGAATGTAAGAAATAAATATGATCTGATGGAATCATGTTTAGAAGCCACTTATTGCCAGCACTGTACTAAAATAAAATAAAATAAAATAAAAAAGTCACTAATGACACAAATCTGCTGTAGAACAGGGTCTACATGGAAGATAAATTAACAACTAGAGATTGGGAGAATGTTACTGAAGTATAATTCAGGATCCATACAGTAAAAAGTTAACAAAAACAAACAAACACACAAAAATTTCTAAAAAAGACCTTCCTCAGGAAGACAGAATTCTGACTTCCCCCACCACACACACACATACATAATGCAAACCTAGTTTCTTTTCAGATTTAACCCCTCTGCACATCTGCATCATTTCATGGGACACAGGTCAAGTAGAGAAACAATTTAGTAGGAGACTATGCTAGCATTTTAACAGCTGGTAGTTATCCTGCTAAGCAAATACAAATTAGATGAAGTAAGACTATAAGGATACAACACAGAGATATTAGACAAATAAACAACTCCCCAAACCCCACTACTTTTACCATAAATAAGAACCTTTAAAGTCATTAGAGAAATCTGACAAATGTCTTCAGTCTGAGCTTTGTGTCCTAATAGCACAAAGAAGGAATAGAAAATAGAAAATAAAAAACTACATCTTAGTACTGAAATGGAGAAACATAAGGGCTGAGCCCACTTGCTTTTAAGAAAGTGGGCTTCTCTGCTCTACATGTTCATATAGTATGTTTCTTTTTTCCTCATAGGTGAAACTTGTACTTTTTATTTATTGTGACTTGAAACACTTCATGCACTATATTATAGCATGATTGTAGGGTTCCAGCATAGGTTTTATTGGGATAAAGAATTATTTCTGTTTCCCTCAAAAACTATATTAAACTCAATAATTTTTGTCATGCATCAGCAAATACAAAAGGTTCAGAACTTTTGGTACTTTAGCTGTCTTTTCATACAAAAATGCCCAATGTGTTTAGACATCCATGGAAAAATATGGTTTGATTATATTAACAATCAAAGTTTCTAAGAAAAATCCAAAAATACAGATTTCTTTTGCTCCCCCCACCTGGAGAGCACTGCATTCTGCTCTGAGCTCTGTGGCCCCCTGCATAAGAAGGACATGTACTTCTTGGAGCAAGTCTAAAGAAAGGCCATGTCTGGAGCACCTCTCCAGTGAAGACAGGCTGAGGGAGTGAGGGCATTCAGCTTGGAGAAAAGAAGGCTCTGGGGAGACCTTACAGTGGCCTTCTGCTAACTACAGGGTACCTACAAGAAAGCTGGGCAAGGACCCATTATCAGGGAATGCAGTGATAAGACAAGGGGTAATGGTTTTAGAGGGTAGGTTTAGATTAGATATGAGGAAGATTTTTTTTTTACTCCGAGGGTGGTGAAGCATTGAACCAAGTTGTCCAGAGAAGCCATGTATTCCCCATTCCTGGAAGTGTTCAAGGCCAGGTTGGATGGGCCCTGGGTAACCTGGTCTGTTTGGAGGTGTCCCTGCTCATGGCAGGGGGCTTGGAACTAGATGATCCTTAAGGACCCTTCCAAGCCAAACCATTCTGATTCTATGATTCTATGACTTTTAACAAACTCTGAAAAACATGAAAATTGACATAAACTTCAGGTACCCTCTGTTAATCTGTAAGGCTAGATTGTATACTTTCATAGTATTGTTAAAGATAATGTGTAAATGTTGTTACATTTTCTTGAACTAAAATACTTCTAGGTAACTTCTATATCTTTAAACAGGTGACTTTTCAGTTCCTGGATTTACTCAACAGCCTTCTGATTTTATAGATCATTTTTCCTTTTACTTATGATAAAACCTGAGCTCAGGTTTTATTAAATATAAAATATATAAATATATAATATATAAATATATTTAATAAAACCTGAGCTCAAATATAAATGCAGAGATAGGTACTTATAGCATAATACTGGTAGCAATTCTGCTGTTATGGAAACTCACATACATACTTATCATGACTTCTAGGAAGTTTGTTACCGTTCAATTCTTCTAAAATTTAAACCTGAGCATTAAAAATCATTTCAATCATAACTCAAGCATCTGAGACACACTTGATCAGTTGGAAAGAACTTTCTATTTGTAATTCAGTTTGATTTTCATTCAAAACCTTGCTTGAAAAGTTTTCAAAACCAAAATAAATATTAAATATGGAAAGAAACCTGGCTTCCCTTTGCTTTGATTTTTTTTTTCTTTTGCCAGCTTTCACATAAATTATTTTATGTCTTGTGTCCAGGCACTTTAATTCTTTGACTGATCACAAAAGTAATTAACACCCATGTTATAAGACTTCACTTATATAACTTTGGCAGTCATAACCATATTAAAAACAAGCAACATCAACAACAGAACACACACACACAAAAAATGTTTCTCTCTACTTTTTTTTTATTTCTGAGTTTTGTGTATGCATATTGTCAGAAAAAAGGATCATTGAGTCCAACTCCAGGCTCCACACACCTGCTGTTGAATTTCTACTTGTTCCCAAAACATTTCAGCCATGACCCATACTGAAAGCCTTCAACTTAGCTGCTGAAGGGAAGGAATTGTAAGACAAAATCTGCAAATTACTCCAGAACTTGTGCTGATTAATGCAGAATGATCTTCCCACCTTCAGGTTAAAGATCTGAGAGCGTCTTCAGCTAAAGAGATTCTGTACATCTTTATCTTTCTTCTTCCCTTGTGGTCCTCATTTTATCTTTTTCATTAACTGTTCTTTGACATGCATTCTAACTCTTAAAAAAAGAAAGCTCAAAAATATATTTTTTAGTCCAGAATAGCAAATAAGACAGCTATCAGTAATTCTCTATGCCCATTTTGAGTACAGCAAGAAATGGCAAGATACTCTATAACAAGAAAGGATTACTGTGGATCTTAGTGATTTTTATTTTTTTTTTTCCTATGATAGAGAGATAGTACATTCTGTAGGAAGTTATGGTACTCATGTCACGGAAAGGGCTTGATAAGTCAGACAAATGGAGATGGTCTAGATATATTTCCTCTCAGGAAAGAGAGATGGCTTGCAGTAGTTCTGGGACCTTATGACCCTATGTTTCATTTGATTTAATAAATTATATGGAAATACATTTTCTTGAAGGTGATGTAAATGACAGAATAATGATAATATTGTTTATGATTACTGATTTGATATTTCCAGAAAAATAGCAGAGATGAGAAATGCTGATATCTGCTATATTTCTTTTTCTCTATTTTGACCTTGTCTAAGCACAGAATTTCTTAGGAAAACAAATGAAGTTTATGCTTTTGACTTCCATTATATGCAAAATAATTGTTCCTCACTTACATATAAGAGTTTCCAATACTTTTTTTTTTTTTCTAACTTCAGTTTTTGACTTAATTATTAACTAAATTTATTTTAGTTTGCATACCTATTAAGTCAGATGGTTTAATGTTAATATTAGAATGACAAAGTCCCGGGGGAAAATAAAATATCTATATATCTCTCTATATATATCTATATATTATGACATATTGTTTAGTTCATGAAGGGAATTGTGTCCATACCATGATAAATTCCATTCCTATGTGTCTATTTTAACAAATGTCGATAATACAGTTAACAAATATAATAACTTTCAGAATCTGACAAGAGGAAGAAAGAAAGAAAGAAAGAAAGAAAGAGAGAGAGAGAGAGAAAGAGAAAGAAAAGAGAAAAACAGAACATGGATTGTTCTCAACAAAAGTGCAAACATGATCACATTTACATTCCCTTCAAATCAGTCTGCTTTCAAAATGATTCACTTGTGTTTGATGAATCCTGGGTCTGTTCTGTTCATTTGACATAAAATATATAAAAAAAAATGACACTGATATTCTGCCATTTTTGCAAATAAACATTTTTCTAATAGTGGTGACATTTCTCCCATAGACCTAGTGACACCTATGTAGAGGATCATCGCTATTCAGGTAAGTATCAAGGTATGACCCCTAAGAAGAAAAAGTAATAACTAATTTCAGATCAGGCCAAACCTCCATTCCTCAATAAGAGCTATAGTACAGTAGTACAGTAGTATCAAAGCAGTCACTTGGCTATGATGCTGGGGGTGTATTCTCTTTTCTTAGTTTAAGGAGTCTTACTCTTTTCTCCCCTATTACGCGGGGAAAAAAACTTCAGCTTTTGCATGATAAACTGCCCCAGAAAAAGACAGGATGTTACTTTACACATGATTATCTTAATAACTGGGCATAATAACTTACACACACATATATGTATCTTTATACATATATGAAATGGAGGTTTGGCATACTAGTTTGGGTACCCAATACATTTGTGAAAGAAAACTATGTTGAATTCTGAACAGTAACCACAATAAAACTGTCAATATCTGTTCAAATATGTGTTAAAAAAGTGGCAAGAAAGATTCATCACATCTTTGCAATGTTTGGAGAATATCTGTGGAGTCTTCCAAAGAAGAGAACTGAATTCTAGTTTTACACATTCTCTGCAAGAGGTAATGGTAATTGCATTCTCTGCAAGAGGTATCTGGTAAGGAAATGGGAAAAGGGCAATCTCTGTCTTAATTTTTCAAATTGTAGGAAATTCATTATTTATGTTTCTACTGTTTTTTTGTTTGTTTGTTTGTTTCCTGGAAATAAGCCTTTGCTTGAATCAAAACTTATAATAAATAAATGTATATATGTTTAATATTACATTATAATATTATTTACACTCCCTTTTCAGCTCAATGTTTAATTAAAAATGCAATCTGAAAAACAGTTACCTTTATTTAAGGGATATAATATACTCCAAGATCATATCTGGTTTACAGTTGACAAGAACTTAACAAGATAAGGTGAATCAAAGTGCTAATCATAGAGACAAATCTGATTGGTGTGTAGTCCTCCTATCTTCTGTCCCAGGATGACAAAATTAATTTACAAATATATTTTGTATAATCCATTCTCTTTGACTTTGCATGTCCATACATTATGTGATAAAACATATTTCTTATACTAAACTTATTATTTATATATTGTATAGAAAGTATATATAACTATACTAAACTAAATCTGTTTAGAAGAGAAAATGTATCTTGAAGGTATACCATGTGTTTTTATTTATCTGTAAGGGTATCTTCAGAAAAAAAAAAGCAGAATTTTAGTATGTGTCCTGGAACCCTTTTGGTCCTTTCATGAAATCCAGCTTAGTAGATTTTCTGCACCTCAGTTCCCTAAGATGACTGCAAAAGCCACTTTCAGAAAAGTATTATGTGTGTTCCAGAACTGGCATACAATAGTTTCTCTTTTAAATAGCCATGTACAGGACCAGCAAAAATCATTTATTGGCTAGAGATCAGGCTTTATCAAAACATTCTGTGAAAGCAGTTCTATAGAATACAAAAAATCCTTCTCAGGATGAACTCTGTGTAAATATGCCTGCTGCTTGAGAGGGCTTGGAATCATGGTCCTTCATGGGTGGACTCTGAGCAATTGCAGTTTGAAATAAACCTTGTTAATAGGTATTGCACCATACTCATATGCAGATCAAGCACTGCAGCATCTTCATTTTGTATGTATGCATGCACACTTGTCTTTCAGTCTAATTCTCTGACCAACATAGATGTCAGAGTAATGAAATCTGTGACTCCTAACAAGTAACATACTGCTATGTATCATTAGAATGTTTTTCAGGAAGGGTTGGAGTATTCTTGGTACACATATTAATGTTTCTTTAGCTTTGGCCTATTATCTCAACCATAGCATACATAGAAGTAACACAGCACTTCCTGAAATTTAATATTGCACAATGGGAGCATTGTAGACTAATTTTATGCATTTCTTTTAGTATGATCTAATTCAGCTAAAAAATAAATTAGCCAGTAAATGCAGTCAAATTAGTTTTACATATCACATAAACCCAGTTTGCCAGTTAATAACTGGACATTGCCATTTCTAATTCCTTTATTGATTCCAAATAATGGCCCAGATACTTCTGGTCTTCAAACTGCCTTCAGTGCTAGCCAAGAAATGACTACTTTCCAAGAGGAATACTTCAGAAAGAAACTGCAGTGATCCTATTATGGGAGAGTGTGCTGCTGGTTGGAATTAACACTACATTTTTCTCCACTTCACAGTGTGAATATCACAAATAGGATTAGATGAAGAAATTACTTGAATCTACATTTAAAAAAAAAATAAAAATACACATAGCTTCTGTGAGGATATATTTTCAGATGTTCTACTTTATTCAAGCAACGATGATGATGGATTTTCAAGGTAGGCTATTATATTTCTACTTTCTTTCTTGATTTCTGTCACAAATTTCCTAAGATCTTGAAGAGATCCCTGTGCCTTGTGACAGACTCGCTCTTATTCCTATCATTGAAAGACAACTCAGCCACTCTCTATCTTAGTGACTTGTTAAACAAGGTTGTGAATATGCTTCTGGGTAGTCACCTTTCTAATCAGGAGCACCCTTGAAATTATTTGTAACTCAAGCAGGGTTAAATAAAAAATAGTATTTGCAAAGTCACAGTGTTGTAATATGCAACACAATTGAGATACCTGTGCATCTCACTCTCCATATCTGGATCAATGTTCACAACCAATTTGCCATCTGACTAGTGTTCATGAAAATGGCCTGTGAACTAGTTCAAGGAGATGACATAGCCTGCCCGCTCACCCCAAATCCTTTTCTCAACAAGATGTAAAACCTATTCAGCTTTTCATCAACTTTTCATCCTTTCTTGTGATTCAGTGTGTATAATCCTGTGGAAGTCATATGCTTGATATTCTATGCCAATTCATACATTAATAATGTAAGACAGAACTAAATAGAATGTGTGTAGCTCATTTGAAGGCCTTGACTGAAACCAGAGAAAACAGTATCTTTGCACTTAGAAATGTCATTGACTCTGATGTCAGTGAACTCTAACCAGTGACCTCTCAACTCTGACATCTTGTCAATGATACTTGCTATAATCTGATACACTTTTCCTGTTTAGGTGGTTGTCCTTACTAACTTTACCCAGACGTAATTCTGGGTCATTCACACACTGTACTTCCATGTCTCAGGGATGTGATATTTGCAGTTATATTTTTAGATTATTAGATTTAAGAAGAATCAATGCTTTTTAATTTGAGGTCAACCAAAAAGTCATGTGATCTGGATGACTTACTGATGCTTGGAGGCTTTGTGAGGGTCTAGTGAAGGTACCTGTCTAGATTTTGCCTGATAAATATGTTTCCATCTTTTTAATGAAAGTTAAAGGGAAAAACAATAATAAACAAGCAACAACAAAACAAACAACAACAACAAAACAGGCCCTTTGCAAATCCACAGGTTTTACAAATCAAGTAAATTGATTTTTCTTTAAATTTAAATTTTTCTTTAAATTTAAATTTTTCTTTCAATGGGGACTGAATAACATCTTTGTGGTTGTCTTTCATACCATTCTCATGTGTATTAATCTGCCTATTTATAACACTGGCCAGCAATAAAATCACCTGGCCTTCTTCCACTGACTTAATAAAACCATCAAACTTAATAAAGTGTCCAACAATTTATTTTATAAAAATCTTAAGTTGACTTAATAATCAGTCAATAAATTGCCGCTTAAGTGACATAGTCAATTTTCCAATTAAAATCTTGTTACTTCCCCAAAATTGTACAGCATATAGAGGAGGTAATTCACCAATTATTTCTTTGGGAATACTGTTCCTTAAGGACAAATCTTTCTCATTTGACCATGAAAATGAATAAGAGAAAAATAAAATAATTTGTTTGGAACTAAATTGAATACAACAGAATAGCCCAGTTGGAAGGGTCCTTCAAAGATCATCCAGTCCAACTGCTTGACCACTTCAGTGCTAAATTCAGTGCTAAAGAATATTATTATTATTATAAGCTGCATTATCCAAGCAGCTTTCGAACACTGACAGACATGGGGCATCAACTACCTGTGTAGGAAGCCTGATCCAGTGAAATTTTAGGCAACAGCGAGGTTACCTCTCAGCTTCCTTTTCTCCAGTTTAAATAACTCATGAGTTATTTAACTAATGAGCTTTTCCTCATCAGACATGCCTTCCAGTCCCTTTACCAGCTTTGTTACATTCCTTGGGATGCTTTCAACCTTAACATCCTTTATATATTGTGGAGCTGTACACAATGTCCAAGGCAAGGCCACACCAACACTAAATATAGCAGCAGAATCACCTGTTAGTTCTATTAATCTAAGATTGTTATTATGTGTACATGCAGAACCCAGTGGAATAGAATGCAATTTCAATTTGATAAATTTGAATACTTGTCACAGTGCAAAGTGGACAATGAAAGGCTAATGCTAATTTTTTGAGCATATATCTGCATATATATATATATATATATTATCATCTGAAGACTGGCAATCAGTGAAAAACACCACAGGAAATAATTGTTACATTTTCTATACAAATAAACATATACATCTTATAGTGGACTCCATTAGGGAAATGACTTATCCTGTTTACAGCAAGTGTTCAAATGTATTTTGGATATATTTGCACAGTCCCTGAAATAATTATTATTCACATTCATACAAAAAACATTTACAAGAAGTTTTTTTTGGAAGACATATACAAGGTGTCTGTAGTAACAGCTGAAGAAATGCAGTAACTGTAGCAATGCAGTTATTGCTACACGTATTATATATTGCTACATCTGTTTAAACTTCATTTAGACAAAAAATATTATATGCCAGTGCATATTTGTTGTGTTAATAGTACATGAAAAGTTCTAAACTATCAAATAAGGTTTCGTATTTACACTTTTGTTACCCCTTGAGATCTATGGCAGTGCATGGACTTGTAGATGGTAAGCATTCCTTTATAATTTGTGTTTGTTAGAAGCTCAAAACTTTTGGTGATTTTCAAATGCAGATCTTGAAGTCACTCAGCTCATTTGAAAGTGAATTACTGTAATGTAGGCAATATGGAATTGTCTCATGCCATTGGGACAAGCTTGCACATGGAGGATCTGCCTTTTATTGTCTGAGTTGCACTGAATCCCAAGTTATTGGTAGGTGTGAAAATTGTGACAGATGTATCATTGATTCATTAGATACAATAAAACCACAACAGTGTAGGCCTTGGATTCTAACAGAGGTGGAGTTAATTTTTCATCTGCTTGATTTTTATTCTATGAGTACATCAGAACAAGAACTGTTGGCCTTAGGATTATTACTGTGTCCATTTTTTGCTCTCTCAAAAGAGAGGGGTGAGGAAAGTAGAGAATAAATATAGAAATGAGAAAAGGTAATGGGGTGTCATCAATTTTGAGAAGTTATTGGCAGCAATTTGTTTTAAGCATTAGTTAAATCCAGCAGTTTTACATTGCTATTACAACAATATTTCAGAGCTCCAGATGGAGCTGTCTCTCCTCACCGGTTGCCATGGAATTCTGCCTGTTTTATTCAATTGTTCACAAAAAGGAAATCAGGCTCAGGAGGTTTGAAAATCTTCAAGAAATTTCTAACTCATTGGAAAGTACTTTCTTACCTTTATAAGAGTCCATATTTTGAATCAAAAAGGGAACCACATGTCTAGCAAGTAAACATACATTTTGGCAAGTCTAAATAAGACAGTCTAACCGTGCAGTGCTTACAAACCAGCCAAGACACAAACCTATAAATTTCAAATGGGATAGTGAATATATATTTACCAATATATAAAAGTTACACAGTTCAGTTTCAAATAATACAAGCCATTTTTTCTACTGTGATACATATCACCACTATGCAAAATGACAATTTACATTAGTTTTCCTACAACTGAGAATCTCATTGTGTCTTATATGAGAATTTCTTCCTCAACCTGTGTTCCAGAAGCAAAGAACATTCTTCAGCTCTTTAAGATGCTGATATACTCTGTAGGTCCTTTATCCACAAATTACCTTTCATTATTTCCAAAGGTATTCCTCTGGATTGGACTGGCTTCTGATTCAGATCCTAGATGTTTCTGGCTAGATTAGTCTGGCAGCAGACACACGGATCTCCTTCCAGCCTAGACACTACCCTTTTATCACAGCATCTAGAGGCTAAACTCCATAGCTAAATAATGGCTATCCCTGTATACTTCTATGACTGTTACAGTATAACCTGCATATACACAGTGTTATTTTCCTCTTTTCATATGTTGAAGCTGCTGGTGTTGTTACTGCTGATAATGATTTTGGGGAATTATTTTCTTCAAATTTTCTGTACTGAGATGAACTCTGCTTTCATAAACTACTTAATTAGAGGAGACTTTCAGGCTACTTTCAGACTACTACAGAAAAGTTTTAAGTTCCCTTAGAAAAGAAGAAAGCTTTGCAAGTTGGAATTGGTCTCTAGACTGTATAATATATAAAGCTCTCTGCTCTGTATCTGTTTATAGCTACCAGTTTATAGCTACGAGCTTGGAAGGCAGGTAAATGTCTTACAAGTTGATAAAATGCACAGTCTACTCGAGGGTTTTTGGATTAGTATTTTCTACTAAACATGATATTTAACTTAAAGTCACGTGGATGGCTAGTGTTTATCATAATCAATGCCTCAAAGGGGGCAGAATGAAGGGCTTGAATCTAAGCCAGGACTGTTCATATAATGATCCTTAGTACCATGCCCCAGCTTTAGAGCAAAGGATTGTATGATTCTGTACTAAGCCAGTTAATATTTAATATCCAGAAACATATGAGGAGTGTACCCAAGGAAATAAGGAAAGGTCAGAAATGTAACTTGCCCAGTAACTGAGTTCAAGCACAGAAGTAGAAGTAAAAATATTAGCCTTTTTTGTTAAATCCTATTTTGAGAGGTGTGACAATATCATATGCTTTTATTTTGTCACAGAAAGTGGAAATCAAGCATTCCAAATTGTATTATAGAATAAAACAGATGTTTAAAAAAATCAGAAAATTATATCTGGAGCTACTCTTTATTAATAAGTCTATTTTGAACTAAAATTAAGGAAAATATTTTTTAGCAGTGAAAGCAATTTCCTACTGACAGTGTTTGCTGTGAGATTTTCCAACACTTTCACTTCTAGAGTCAAGACTTTATACTGATCCAACAGATAGTTCAGATTGCAGTTATAGACCTTGTACAAAATAATTAGTTGAAGTTTTTCAGAGTTGATGATTTGAAATCACCCATTGCCTTCAAAGTCCATTAATCTTTTAGAAAAGTCCATTAATCTTTTAGAAAAGAAATGTAGTAATATTGATATATAGATGTATAGATGTACTTAGATGTACAAACCCATACAGTAAGGGTAATGCATAAAAAATAATAAATAAATAAATGAATGAAAAGGTAACTGGCTGATATATGTGACAGTTTTTCTATCTAAACCTTCTTTTTACCAGAGGTATAACAAGTTCGTTTTGTTAATACAGATTCATACTGACAGGCTGTCTAAAAAATTCATACTGACAGGTTGTCTATTTACTGACAGGTTGTCTAAAAAAAAAAAAAAAAAAAAGAAACAATAAGTTTTAGCTATAGTCATTTCATAATTCCTGGAAAAACAATAACAACAGCAATACACATGGCTGGAAAATGTGTTTTAGGCATGATAGTTAACTCTCAGTTAGATCATGTAGAGAATAATGTCTTCTGTCATTTGCAGCCTTGCAATAACAAATTTCAATGTTCTGGAAAAAAACTCTGAGCATAAACAAACCTACAGTAGCTACTTTATACTTAATTCCTCTGAGTTCTGTGGTTAATTATACTTTTCATTCAGGCACAATATTTGTTTAGATGGTTAACAACAACCCTTCTATGATCAAGATAGTGCTGCAATTTAAACAATGTTTAGTTTTTGAAAGTAGATGTTCTTCACACCAATCAGTTCTCCTCATGTGGAGTGGACTGGCTCTTCCATTTCTTTCCCAAGGCAATGAAAATGTCACACTTTCATGTGGCTCTCACAAGACCAAAATCAGAGAACCCATAAGATTAGTAACAAATTCAAAAATATTTTGGTTTTCTGGGGTTACAACAGAACTTGCAGACTTTGATGCTGTAGACCATAAAAGGCTAACAGTCAATTATAATACCAGTGTATATATGGGATTTAACCCCAGCAAGCAGCTCAGCACCACACAGCTGCTCACTCACTCTCTAGGTGGCATGAAGGAGAGAATCAGAAAGGCAAAAGTGCAAGAAATCTTGTGTTGAGATAATGACTTTATGTGATATGTGATTACTAAGTAAAGAAAAAGGCTCATGTATAAACAGAGCAAAAAACGGAATTCACTACTTCCCATTGGCAGACAGGAGTTCAGCCAATTCCAGGGAAGCAGGGCTCTTCATGCATAACAGTTCTTTGGGAAGACAAATGCCATCACTCTGAATGTCCCCATCCTTCCTTCTTCTTTACCAAATTTTATTGCTGAGCATGACACCATATGGTGTGGAATCTTTCTTTGGTCAGTCTGGGTCAGCTGTCCTGGCTGTGTCCGCTCCCAGCATCTTGTGCACCCCCAGCCTCCTCGCTGGCAGGACAGCACAAACAGCAGAAAAGGCCTTGACTCTGTGTAAACACAGCTCTGTAACATCTAAAACATCAGTGTGCTATCATGGTGGTTACTTTCATCAAAAATCTGAAACACAGCATCATATAAGCCTTTACTAAGAATATTAACTCTATCTCAGCTAAAACCATGATATGACATGTAGGCATATCAGCACAGACTGAAACTTACAGATATGCACTGGATTTATAAACAACATGGTGACTGTTGACCATAGAGTTCAGCACAAGTAATTGACTTCAATCATATAAATTTAAAGAATCTACTCCTAATTACAAATATAACTGAGAGCAGAATCTGTTTTACTGATTGTTAGTTTTAAGACTTGATTAGTGATGCAAAATATAGAAATTAAATAAATTGGGAATTCCAAAATAATTTGGCAGAACATCTTACCCACCAGAATTGTAGAACAGTTCAAAATGTTTGAAAGGTTGGCACACACACATCTCCATATTTAATGAACATTTCTAGCATCATGCTAAAAATGGAGGCTCAAAAGTGTAACTTGAGACACTGTGCAGATATACATCACATAAAGGCACCTTGCAGAATGTAATTTCCATATTTTAAAGATTGCTTCAAAAGCTACAAAATAAATTAAATTCTGTGAAAATAAATACACCAAGTGTTTTATGGTCTCAAAGCATTATCAGTTTCACTGTTCCTTACAGACTTTGCCTTGCTCATTGCTGTGAGTAAGGATTAACTTCTCATGCTGCTGTCCTAACAAGGTTTATGATTGAAGATCAATAACCAGATTTCTAACCTTTCTAATAATCATCAAGTTATACCAGCTTATATCTCAGGGAAAGTGGACATGTAACTATACTTTCAATGGTGAAGCTTATATGAGTACAAGAAATAATATCTCCATATGTTCCCCCTCATCCAGATCAGTATGAATTCCAGGACAAACTCCAAGAAATCTGGAAACTGTATAGGGCCACTGTAAACCAAGGACTTTAGGTGCCAAGAAGCTTCAATCTTATCCAGATCCATACCACACCCTGCATATGGGTTGCGTCTAAACATTAAAATGTAGTCCTAAATATATTTTTTAAGAAGTTACATATGTCCTTTAGAACAGAACATTGTATTATCTGCTCCTCCATCCCTGCCATGATGACCAATCGCTGTTGATCAAATGAAGAGTGAAACAAGAAAAACAAATTCAAAGAGGAGCTCTCTATTTTTATAAGCAAATCAGGAAAACCATCACATCCTAGTAAACAATAAAGAAAATATGTTATTCACTTATTTCTACTTCAAGCTGTATTCATTATTCATTTTAATTCACACCATCAGTTACATATTACTGCTTCAATATCATGATTTATATATTTATTTGTTTTTTCCAGAAGTGTCCCATATGGTTTATTCTACACCATATAGGATCACACAAATATTGACACTACCAAGAATCAATGGCAAGATAAACACCACTCCAATAGTTTACTGTAGAAAAGGGACATGAAAGCTGAATGTATTGTTCTCATTTTAATCAGAATCAGTAATGTACTTTTGAAAAAAATGTCTTGTATGTTGCAATTCTAGTGCAGCAGTTTGCAACCAAGATCAGCCTCAAAGCATGACAACTGGATTCCTTACAGAGTAAATGAATCAAAAGAGAAAGTCCTTAAGGATGTTTAATGTCCTCTAATCAGCATTTTGATGCTATGGGACTAAGAAAGAGGTATTCTGAAATACAAACCTTGGGATGCATGTTGTGTGAAGACTGCATCCTCAGGACCTCAGAACCAAAGTTCTATAACTCTATTGTGTTGAACTGCTTTACTCACTAATGTAGGCTAAGCCACAAGGACAAAACGAATCTCCATGATTTAAATTCTATCTAAATTGCACGGAAGATACACAGCAGGACTTGAAATCCTGCTCATATGTCTGTCCAGATGTCAAGCTCAGTTCCAATGGTTGACTGCATCAGTCAACAAGGGAAGACCATATGATGTCATCTACTTGAACTTCTGCAAGGCATTTGGCATGGTCCTACATGACATCCTAAAGTCTAAATTGGAAAGATATGGATTTGAAGGGTGGACCATCCAGCAGATAAGGAATTGTCCTGGTGGCTGCATCCAGAGAGCAGTGGCCAATAGTTCTATGTCCAGGTGCAGACAAGCGGTGTCCCTCAGGGGTCTGTCCTGGGACCGGTGCTTTTCATTATCTTCATCGATGACATAGATGATGGGATCAAGTGCACCCTCAGCAAGTTTGCAGATGACACCAAGCTGAGTTGCTACAACAGAAGGAAGAGATTCCATTCAAAGGGACTTGGACAGGCTGGAGAAGCTAGCCCATGTGAGCCTAATGAGGTTAAACAAGTCAAAGAGTCAAAGAGGTGCTGCAATTGAATAGGGGCAATCCCAGACAGGAGAATACACTGGAAGAAGAACTCATTGAGAGCAGCCCTGCAGAGAGAGACTTGGGGGTTCTGGTGGATGAAAGGCCAACTGCATCTTGGGCTGCATCAAAAAAGGAGTGGTCAGCAGGTCAAGGGAGGTGATTGTCCCCATCTACTCTGCCCTTGTGAGGCTCCACCTGGAATACTGTGTCAAGGTTTGGGGCCCCTGGTGCAAGAAGGACATGGACCTGTTAAAGTAAGTCCAGAAAAGGGCTACAAAGATGATCGGAGGGCTGGATCAGAGGGCTGGAGTGAAGAAAACCTGAGATAGCTGGGGATGTTCATCTTGGACAAGAGAAGGCTCTGGAGTGACCTCATTGTGGCCTTTCAATAGTTAAAGGGGTCTTCTAAAAAGGATAGAGAAGGACTCTTGGGTAGATAATGATAGGACAAGGCCTTAAACTAAAAGAGGGTTTATTTAGACTAGACGTTAGGAGGAAATGCTTCACTGTAAGGGTAGTAAGGCACTGGAACAGGTTGCACACAGAGGTTGTGGCTGTCGATGCCCCATTCCTAGAGGTGTTCAAGGCCAGGCTTGATGAAGACTTGGCCAACCTGATCTAGCGGGTGACATCCCCGTCTATGGCAGGGGGATTGGAGTTAGATGATGTTTAAAGTCCCTTCCAACCTGAGACATTGTATGATTCTTTGATTCCATGATTCCAGATAGGGAAATGGCTACACAACCACACAAATTCTCTTTCAGTGTCCTTATTTTTTGAAGTCATTTTATAGAGGTTCTCCCTAGGTTTCATTCACAATAAAGGTCACTGCATAAAGCACTAATAAGACACCCTCTGGAAAACAACAACAACAACAACAACAACAACAAAAACACAAAAACAAACAAACAAAATAAATAAACAAACAAACAAAAAAACATTTTACATTAGAATAGAAGCAGAAAAGACTGCTAACATAAGTAGAGATCTGGTACTCTCAGCTAAAACAGGTATTCTATTCACATTCTAAAAGCAAAAATTGAGTGGAGACATGATTTATGAAAAGAATGAGTATAAATAATTAAAAACTGCACATAAATTTAACTGGATAGCAGAAAGCAAAGTTTATATGTCAGAAGAATGTGCTCCAGGAACATTCCTTAACTGTTGAAGAAAATAGGATAATTAACATTTAAGTGTATGGTGGTTTGATATTAGTTAATACAGACAATTGGTTATATGATGTTATCAAAAAGATATAGTATTGATAGCCCACTTTACCAGTTTCTATGAACCCAAATCCAGATTTGTCTCATCATTTGCTTCATTTTTAAAGGCCACCAAAGTTACCCTCTGTAGTCTGGTATCAAATTCTTCAAAATATGTTTGGTTAATTTGGGTAGAATCTCATAGCTACAGCATCATTTCTTACATGACACTTCTTTCCCTTATAACACTTTTGTATTCTGCAATATCATCAGAGAGAGTAGCAATGGCTTATTTTCCAAATTAAGTGAATGAAACAGCCTATGTGACAGCGTACAGTGTCTATTGTAAAGCGTAAAGAATTCCAGCATTCCAGCATGTTATATTCTAGTATGCTTTTAATGTCTATTGTTATTTTTATATCTCCAGTGTTTTTATATCTATATATTCCATGTCAAATGTGAGTGACTCTTTTGAAAATGAATGTATACACTGCATACAACATAACTACATAGTATTTCCATATTTTCCAAAAATGTGTTATTTCATGGAAAAAATAACTTGGTAATTTCCTATAGAACTGAAAAAATCATTCTTGTCTTGCTATCATTTCTTTTGTTAATATATAGAATGTGTATTTTAATCCTTTTTATACAAACTAAATAGATCATGGTAAGTGAGTCTAATTTTATTTCTGACTGTAGATCTTTTACTGAAAAATGGAAAGTGACATTTGTGAAACTAATTCTTTTTTATCTCACTTAGTCAACAAATGGTGGAATTACATTAAAAAGTTTCAATTTGTAGGAAGTAATGCCTCATAAAAATTCCTGGGGCCTGTGCTGTTCTGACTTATACTTCATGCAACCTCATTGATGTCAAGAGCCTGTGGACGTTTAAAAAGTATTTCCTTATCATGATGAGGCATATGTACATCCGAAATGTACTGCAGTTTAAAATCTGTCTTACATTAGGGAGAATCCAAATGTTTTATATTACGTATCACACTTGCATTCTATTAATAGACACTATGGATTGAGATGTATTTTTAGGTTAAGGATATTTGGCACAGAGGTTGTTGGAGAAAACTGTTCATTGAATCTTAAATTAATTCCTAGTATAATGTGAACAAGGATAAGAAAAAGCTGAGGCAGATTAGGGTGGATTAAACTTTCTGCTGTTTTATGGCCAACTTTTGTTGAGTGATATGCGCATCTTTACTTAATATGAATGTTTTAAGACACTAAAATGCTAAATATACAACATTATTTGATGTTATATCAAACATAATATACTGTTGGAAGTTCTGTCCTTTTATATTTATTTGCTTGAATTTATTGCATTTATTAGAGTGACTATAACCAGCTGAAAGATTAATATAAAATTTAGTAGCACCTATAAATTTTTATTAAAAAGTTCTAACCTAAGAAGTGCCTAAGACAGAATAGAAAATCCACAATACTAGAATTTCTGTATCCTTTAGTCAGTGAAAACAGATATAAACTAAGTGTGTTTTTGAAAATCTCTCTTGTTAATAAAGAAGTAAACATCTTCCGAAACATACTATAGACATATAAATACAAAAAGCAAAAAAAGTAAATCAAATTAAATAAACACCTTGTTGAAAGTGATATTTTTTTTTTCCATTAAAAATATCCTACAAGTTTAACATGTTTTAAAATGCAAATCAGAACAATGTCTTCTTCAGAAATGTTTTGTAAATATTTTCCTTCATATGAAAAGCTCAAATAGTACCTGGCCTTTTGTGCGTGTGCTTGTATCTTGGTAGCACTCAAATGAAACAGTTTTCTCCACAAGCAGAAAAATGAAAGGTTTATTCCTTCATGGTAGTATTTATAACTCAAGACAGAAACAAGGAAAATTACTTCTCATCCTAGCAAACATAAAAGCATAGTAGAAATAAAGAAAAAATTAATAATTTTTTAGCTTATATTGTCTTTCTGAAATGAATTTAAAAGAACTATTTTGAAGCCTGGCATCACGTCATTCCAATCTTTCATAAATGGCTTAGAATACTTGATTTCAACTATCTAGCCAATGTTTTGCACTTCACTTACTCTCATCTTCATGTTAAGCAGATCCATCATATCTTGGGAAAATATCTTCGAATAAGTAGAAGTGTTTGTGAAACTTGGGGAGAACTCTATGAAAACATGTTTCTCAGCAAAATTTTTTGAATTTTCATATATTCTAACCAGAAATACTGTATTTGATGCATACATTTTTAAAGTTCCAAGGACTTCCTAAACATACCATTTCATCATTTCACCATTTCACTAACTAGACTCGGGCCCACAGAGTCCATCATCATTTCCAGGATGACAATAAAAATCAGATGAAATCATTTTAATTGAATCTCATATTCTTAGTTTTAAGGACACATGAAAGCTGCAAAAGCTTGTAGGGCTGCCAAGGTAAAGTAAATACTTCAATGTGTTCTAGACAGGATTAAAAAAAAAAAAAAAGTACATTTGTGGCATTAATCATCTCAGCTAGAGTCCATTGGTCACCCAATGGTTAAATAGAATGGAATTAGTAGAAAATGTAGTCTTTTATAGTCAACTTGTAGTCAACTATCAAGGGGCCCTGATAGTTGTACTGCACAAAAGCATAGACAGGTGCAAAAATCCTTCTTAACATACATAAAATCATTTTACATTTCAAAGAAAAGAATATTTTTGTGCTCAAAAGAAAACTAGTCCAACTCAATGGGTTATATAAACTTGAGTGAATAATATAAAGGGAAAGAATACATGGGAGTCGAGACAATAGAGAATTTGCTTTAAAGAATTTTCCAGAAGAAAATGGCAGAAATTGCACTCAGTGCACATATAGAACAAAGTTTCTTTTAAAAAATATTTGAATTTCTCCATTGCTTCTTATAATAGGAAAAATGAAATAGTAAGAGTGACATGCTTTGAAGTATGAATCACTACTGATAGCTGTTATATTAACTCTTCCACTTTTTTAAAAAAATATTATTGAGAGTAATAATAACAATAATCACAACAGTGATGATGATAACTGCAATGATAATTATAATAATGTTAACAAAAACTTAAATAAAATTGAAAACAGGTACAGTGCTATTACTAATTAATATTGCTTTTGGAAATTACTCCAAAGGTTGTAAGTCTCTAGAACAAGTTTTTATTCATGTCTTTTTTTGTGTCTTCGTTGTGAGTGATGCTTTCTGATACAGAAATGAGAAAAGGAAAGGAACAAATGTGTTGAAAGAAAGGAAACTATGCTGAAAGAGAAAGCAGATTACATGTCAATCTGCAAATGAATACGGAGTGAAGCCCAACAGGTGCCATAACTCCAAATCTTTTTATTTTTCTCATCTGCATGAATGATACAGACAGAGAAACCAGCTGCAAATATGTTGGGTTTACTGAAACAAAATACTAGAGAGGGTACTAAATACCAGGCAGTTATCAAGGATACAGAAGAGGGATTTTGGATCATCTTGGTAGAGTAATTGCAAAACACATGTTAAATCAACATATGGTTCAAACAGGCTGGGATAAAGAAAAGGTTTTCAAAGCAGACCTAGGAAAAGAGAACAAAAAAACCATAACTTAAATATATTAATATTTTATAGTAAAAAAAAAAAAAAAAGAAAAAAAAAGAGAGAGAGAGAAAGAGAGAGAAAGAGAGACATGAAATTACTGGCTCCATAAGTAGACTACACGGTCCTAGAAATTAAAATAGTAATTAGAGAGACTTTATTAATTCATTTATTTATTTTAATTTATTAATCCATTCATAAAACTGGTGTTATGGACATGAGAGTAGAAGAGTTTCTTTGTTTTCAAAATAGAGTAATGTGTTCAAGAAATATTAATTTTCAGGTTGCTGAGAAGCTTAGTTAATGAATCTATTCCATTCTCCTTAACACTGTTGCAGATAAAAGACAAGAAAAGTAATATAAGAATTTTTGATAGACTCATAGGTACCGCTAAGAGTGGATTCTGTGCCAGTAACTTCAGTGGGAGAATTTGGCTAAAACAATCTACCAAATTTTCAACACATTTTTGTAAATCCTGTTGCTAACTAATAACAGAATCACTCATCTAAAAAGAAACACCAACACAAATGATTTTGTAGATTTGTTCTACTTGAATCTATATTCATAATATGTAATAGTAATTAGTTTCAGTAATATTCCATTTCTATTAAAATTTGTAAAAGGCATAAAATTCATGCCTTTTATGTTAAAATGTTTCCATGTCATAATTATTAGATTTTTCCGCATGTATTAGAATATTACTTTAATAATAATAATAATAATAATAATAAAAAGTTGAAGTGGGAAATAATTATAGTTAATATTCTAAACATAACATTATGACATAGTATTTGTCGTATTCTCTTTATAACTTACACTCAGAAAAAGGATATAAGCCTAGTGCCAGAGTTTGTTGATCTACTTATTCATTTAACCAAAGTGGCCCTAGTCTGTGCATTGGCATTCTTTTGTGCTTGTGTTCAAATTTTACTACTTCAATATATTGACGAGGTGGGAGCTATAATAGAAAAGAATGAAATACAATCATAAGAAAACACCTTCATTTTTATTGCAAATTCCAAAAATATTATTGTAACGGTGCTCACTTGTACTTAATGGAATTGATTAGTAACACATCAAAGATAAATTGAGTTAAATCATAGAATCACAAAGTCTTGCTTGGAACATATTTCTGGAGGTTATCTGGTCCAAATCCACTTCTTCCCCTCAAAGCAGGACCAGCTTCAAAGTTGGATCCAAGTTAAAAGTTAGATCAGGTTGCTCAGGGTCCTATCCAAATAAATTTTGAATACCTGCAAAGATATAAATTTTCACTGCTGTTCCAGGAAACCTGTTCCCATGTTTGAGCAGCCTCATTGTGAAATGTCCCCATTGCCTAGTCAGAAGTTCTTTTGCTGTACTTTGTACCCATTCCTACTTGCTGGCTGAAGTAAAAATGTTCAGGACCTATTTACTCTGCTCAAATGAAATAAATAAAATAAATAGAAAACATCACAAAGCTTTGTTTCCATACATTTTAATTGGATATGTTACACCTAAAACATAGCATTTTCCCTCACTGAGGATTTCTTACCAGAGACAGGCATAATGTATATGGAATGCGTTCCTTCATATCTGCTTCTGCCAAAAAACAGAAAATCCTAAATATGGACTTACTGGACAGTTATTGTATAATCATAGAATCAAATAGGTTGGAAAAGACCTTTAACATCACTGAGTCCAACCATCAACACAGCCTACAAAATCCCATTACTAAACTATGTCCCAGGTTATCAAGAAAGACATAACAAGTCAAGTCCAAAACTAAATGCAGCAGGCTTATCTCTACATTTAAGAAGATGTCTTAGGGAAAGAAGATATTCAAATTTCAGTAATCTTGATTGAAGAGAAAACAAAACAAAACAAAACAAAAAAAACACAGGGAGAGGAAAATTTGGAGCTTTTCAGACTGATGCTTGTATTTAGATCCTGTTTGTAGTGAGATAAATGGCAGGAGGTATGGAGACAAGTAGTCCTAAATAATTTTATAATTCAAAGTATTCCAGCAGCAACTTTGATCATCCCAGTCATTCAGAGATCAAATATGTTAATCTTCCTAATGCTAATACAGTTCAGATCATTATTAAAGATAATTAACACTTCCTACCACTTAAAAGTTCATCTTTTCTATGGAGGAAATAACAATGAAATTATCTTTCTTATTTGTGGGGAATCCCACAAAAATATTCATTATCAAAACATCAGAATTCTACTAAGAAATAGTGTAAATCTTTTGGGTGAATAATTTTTAACCAGTCTTATCATCACTGGTATTATATGTATCTTTTGGCTACATGTATCTTGAACTAGACAAGAAGCTAAGCTCATTTCTTCTTTAAAAAGTTAATTCTTTCCTAATGTCAGTGTTTTTATTGTTATTGTTTTTTAGATATTCTCTTTTGATCTTTGGATATATTATTTTAATATGCAGAATGTGAAATATTTTGGATCCAATATTATTTACAGCGAGAATGGTCAGAAACTCCAGATGTTCATAAACAACAAAAATCAACTTAGTTGTCTCTTTCATTCCTTGTTATAACTGAGAAATGATTAAACTAATCCAGATGTTTCTGTGCCTTTAATTCCATCTGTGTTACAGACAACAAGGCTGTGGTTATCAATGAATTATTGTATATTAATCTCTAGAAACTTTGGAAAACTTTGATATAATAGTCTATGTTGTGGTTTAACACAGCAGGCAGCTAAGCACCACACAGCCTTTTACCACACAGCCATCCTACCTAGCCCAGTGGGATAGGAAAGACAATCAGAAAAAAAGGTAAAACTCATGGGCTGAGATAAAGACAGTTTAATAGGACAGAGAAGGAAGGGAATAACAACAACAATAATAGTAATAAAGAGAAAGGCACATACAATACAAGTTATACATTATGCAATTGCTTACCACCAGCTGGCGGATGCCCCAAACAGCAGCCACCCTTCCTTAAACAATCCCTCCACAGTTTTATTACTGAGCATAATGCCATAAGGTATGGAAACTGCCTTTGGCCAGTCTGGGTCACCTGTCCTGGCTCTGTACCCTCCCAGCTCCTTGTGCACCCCCTGCCCCCTCACTGGCAGGGCAGCACTAGAAGCTGAAAAGTCCTTGGCTCTGGGTAAGCCCTGATCTGCAACAACTAAAACATCAGGTTTTTATCAGCATTATTCTCATCCTAAATTCAAAACACAGCAACATACAAGCTACAAGGAAGAAAATTAATTCTATGCCAGCTGAAACCAGAACAGTCTGATATTCTGTTAAATATGCATTTTTTCTCAATATTTGAAATAAATCCTGAGGATTTTGCTAACTAATTCTTAGTATTCATTAGTAAGTTTTTGTTTGTTTGTTTGTTTGTTTGTTTTTTCCCCTCTTGCTAGCTATGGTGCTGCAGAAATGTTAATTCTAGGAAAATATTTTAAAAAATAAAAAATAAAAAGTAAAAAGTAAAAAGATGAAGAAGCTATGAATTTCAGTCCCAAAGGCATTATAGCAAGATAAATTAATAAAATCGTATAACAGATTATAACAGATTGCAGACTTGAAATACATCCTTTTTTCTACTCCACTTTTTTGCTGAGAATGTATGGAGCTGGTTTATTGTTAGCTTTATTTCTAATTCTAAAGGCCCCAAATACCTCTGGTTATCTGTAAATAAGGTTTTGTTTCCTCTTTATTTTTCTTTTATTTCTTTTTTTTTCTTTTCTATTTTTTTTTCTTTTTTCCATGCGAAGACTGCTTTCTTAAAAAAAATGTACCAGTATTTTACTTTATTTGTAAAATGTGTTATGTGCACAGAACACATAAATTGTTCACTGTGGTCACCTACATGTGTTTGTATTTTACTGGGATAAAAGCTACAGTTAGAAGAGTAAAAAAAGTAAGCAAAGGTGTTTTTTTTATTCTTTCTTAATCAGACAGAGAAATTGATGAGGACTTAGCAGAACTTTTCTGTACACTACCGTCTATTCAGTACCCAGCACAAAATCAAGTCAGGATTGAAATGGTCTCCAAATAGATGACGTTTGAAAGACATAGGTAAAACTTGCTGTTAGGTGAATCCTTACCTTTTTTTTTTTTTTTTTTTTTTTTTTTTTTTTTTTTTTTGTCACAGATAAATGAGCAAAGCTCCAAAGAGGGTAATATTGCATGACAGTATATCTTTCTATATCTTTCTGAATAGCAAATGTTATTTATTTGTATCATCATAATGTTCTATACGGTTAATAGAGAGTGATGGGATTTTGATAGCTCAACCTGATTCAGAGGTACAAGAGACTTTCCATATACCCAAGCAAAGTTTGGGGTCTTCAGCTTTTGCATGTGATTTATGGTAGAACTGAGTTTTCCAAGTGTTAGCTATATTTGCATTCCTTGTTTTGAAGCCAGCTCTTGAGTTTAGAAAGTTTTTATGTTACAGTGCCCTGAGATCTGTGTCATAACATATATAAACTACTGACTTGGACTGATTAAAGAATATGGACCAAAAGAAGAACAAACTTATATTCCTGGTAAGACCAATAATATTGCATCACAGAAAATATATATTTAAGAAAATTATGCAGTTAGCCGATACAACGGTCATATAGATCCAAAAGAAGACCATTGCCTGGGAAAGATTCAAATTCAGTTAAGAGTTTTTGACTAAGTGAACATGAAACAGTATGAAAGTAACTCATGTTAATACACTAAATATGTATATTCAGACAGTCAAGTATTCTCTTGTTTAAAATCTTTTTTTTTTTTTTTGACTTTCACTTCCCAACAGTAATGATACACCAATCATTTCTGTCACATCATTAAAGTTGTAGTTCTGACACTGAAAATGAAAGAATGTGTGAATTAGGGGATGATATGTACTTTTCCAAATTTATAAAAGTGTATATGGAAAGTGTTAAATGTTATAGAGCAACAAATTAAAAATATATTTTTTTTCTATGTCAGTAAACTTGATTTTTACACTAAGGCTGTATGGCAGCCCTATGAACTGAAGTTAAATATTCTTCCCTTATTTACATAATAACTCATTTATTCTAAAAGTAGAGGTAGTAAATGAATGCATGTTTAATAAGGTACACATAACCTCCAGAGAACTGACAATTTTTCTCACTTTTGATCTTTTGCCTCTGTCATGGCAGGTTGACTAGGAAGATAATTAAAGTACTCTGAAGTGGTATTTTGGGATATAAGAATGCGTACTCTAGAAAGAAAGGAACTTCATTTGATTACATCTTTTTTGGGACACCAGTTATCCATAAGATAAAACATTCCTGTATTTCCTGTAATGTAAGTTAATCAGAATAGTGAAATTCCTTCTTGCTCCATTCTTAAATCATGCTGCCAACCAGTCCTTTCTAATTATGTATTTTACTTTTCTTTGCTAAAGCATGTCTTTGATTTCCCTTCTCTAAACAGGACTTGGATTTCTGCATCAACTAATAAACTAATTATTTTGATATGATTACTGACTAATCAGTTATCAGTTAGAGTAATATAGTTCACTACAGCACTAAGAGATTTCCTTCCCAGGAAACATGGAGTCAAAAGAACAAGCATGTGTTATAATTTACTATAATACTTTCCTGTCATCAAATACAAAAGCTTTTTTCCATTGTCAAATATAAGCAAACTTTATTGGCCTCACATAGTGAGGCTGCTGACAAAAAGTAAATTTTACAAATCAGCCCACACTGCAAAACAGGGACTTTTTAATGTTTTGAAATATTTTTTGAAAGAGAAACAATATTTACATGTAGTTCAGTCCTTTTTTCTGTAGACAGTGTACATTAAATGCAGTCCAAATATAACAGGAAAGCCAAGTTTTTTTTAAGATCAAGTCAGGCATAAAGCCTTGGTATGTAACCATGTTTCATTTTGCTCTTGCCTGCTCTACCCATCTAAAACATCATATTCCATTCAGATAAATGCACCCAGAAGTCTTTAGGGTATGGCAGGTTACAAAAAGAGAATGTAAAGACAGGGCAAATTCTGTCTTGGTCCTTCAATGCACCTGAGAATTAAAGCATTTTGTACTATACAGTAAAACAAAATTAAGTCCAAAACCTTCCTCATCTCCATGGGTGCTAACTGTGCTGCTGAGACGGTGACTCTGATGACCAGATGATTCCCCTTATCTATAGCTGTAAAGCCAACTAATTCACTTAGCCTGGCTGCAGAAAATCTTTGGAACACTCAAAGTCACCTGCAGCCCCCCAAAAATTGGACCCACCTCTAACGCTGAAAGTTGAATTCTTACTTCCTAGAATTTATGGTGTTTACAAGCCCTCCTTCTTCCTCACACTTCAAGTGCAAACATTTAAGGAAGTTGGATGAATCACTGCAGTTCCTTGGCATTCGCCCTCCTTTCACAAGAAATCTTCTGTCTTATGAGGACTGGAACAGATTTTCTACAGGATGAATTTCCACATGCTAATTTCTGTTTGCTCAGTCTCCTGAAATGTGGCTGAGATACTTCCTCTTAAAGCGTCACATCAGTGGCTTTGCCACATAATTATGCCATGCACAATCCTTTGCAGAAGACCTTGATGCTAGACTGATGTTTGAGACTATATCTTCCTTTGTCTCCTCTTATGTAGTCAGTGTTCAAGAAGTATGTCCAACTCTTGCCTTGGAATCCCTTTTTCAATTGTCACAAGATAAGGTGATGTGAAAAAAAACTTATTAGCATTCCCTATCTTCCCTCGGATGACACTGGTGGCAATACCGTAGAAGACCCTTCGATCAGCCCTGGGAGGTGAATAAGTCTTGGTTGTGTTGCTAAGTGTTTTGTGGAAACAAAAGGAGGATCGTTTAATAATGGAGATGACTTTTGACTAGCAGAGCTGATCATATCCGTTAGTATCTTGACATGGCCATAAGTCAGTGCTCTAGTAAAAACCCTCAGAGCTATCAGTATATGGTATGTGCCAAATATTTCATCATTATTTTCTTCTCATTTTGGCATTCTGACATTTCTTCTTTCTACTACTGAGGGTATGAACATAATTGATGAGCACCTAGCTAAAGACCTTCTGGATGACCTGATACTTAGAGATCCCTCTTCCTCCTTCATATTCCCCAGGTTGACTTGGTATATCTTTCATGTTCTTACATCAGTGATGTTCAGTCTATTATGGACCTGTTGATCCTGTTTGTTATTCATGTTTACAACTGCATGTCCTTGTTGGGATAAGTCTTTTCAGACCTGTAGGTTCCAAGGTATTCCTTCAGTAGACAGAAAACCAGCCTTTTTTCCTTGAGAGCTTGTTTTCCTGGTAAATGGACACTGTTTGATGGCATGCTTTGCAATATGCATTAACAGACTCAAGATGGTAGATACTAGGATGTCTGGAGCATGAATGGCAGTGTATATAGGTTGTTGCATGACAGAAAGGCTCCTGAGGTTCACTGTCTTACAGGTTTCACCTGTCAGGTAAGGGACGAAAGAGAACAGTAAGAACTATGAAACAGAGCCAATCACATGGTTTGGTCTTGATGCTTCTGGTGATGCCAAAACTGTATAAACAGAGCAAATCTGCCCAGGAATAGACTCAGCTGGAACATTCAATGGAGTTTTCTGCATTTTTCAATAAACAGTGCCATAACTTTGGACCATAAAAGAGCCGTCTCTTTGGATTAATGACTTTGCCTCAGCCATGTTTTTTTCCAGTAACAAACTGTTCCAGCAATAAATAAAACACTTTTGTAAGACAGGAACAAATCTCATTTTAGGCAGGGTTGTTTATCTAAAGTAACCTTGGTCTGCCAGTGCAATGATCTGTAGTATATTTAGGGCACCACAGAATTTGATCTCTTGCTTGAGAAACCATTTCTTATAGCACCTTATTTACAACCAGGAGTAAACTGCCTCCTGGCTTGTTGTGCTAAGAAAATGGCTTCATCTCAAAAATAAATTGAGCATTACCTTCTTTTAAATATATGGCTTCGGAGTGTGAAAAGATCATAATTATAAGCTACAGTTAGGAACTGTCAACTCCCCTTGTTCGAATCAGACTTTTCGATCCTTATTTTCAGAGACTGTGACACCTTTAAAGTACTATTTAGAACACCTCAGTAGAAAAAAAAAAAAAAAAAAAAGAGAAAGAGAAAGAGAAGAGTATTTCTAAAATACATTTATGTAAAATCATAAAGATCTCTCACATTAATAGACATTATTCTAGCCATAGGAGAGGAACAAGCTTATGTTTCTCACATGTATTATTGATCTTTTTCATTGCTGTGTTTTTGTTGTCTGAACTGTAAAACAGAGATAATGAGACACATTTTGTGACCCATTAAATAAAATTAAAGCTACTTCATAGGTATTGTAAGATAAAAAAGGGGCTTTTTTTTTTTTTCTGTTGACTTTTTTTTTTTTTTTTTTTAAGTACAACCTTTCCACATCAGATACCATTGCCAGCCAAAGGCACACATGATCAAGAAAAAAATAAAAATGTTGAATGCTATTTGAACTTGATCTTAAACCCAATAATGTAATGTCATTGTCTGGGCTTCTATTTACTTGAGCAGTGCAAGAATAAATCTCTTAAAATTAATCCAAAGCTAATAATTCAAGCATGTCATTATATGTCAAGCATGTCATTTATCTTATTAGATAAATCTAAAAATATTAATAATTATAAAAATCACAATGGCTATTAATTTGACCAGTGCTCTCGTAGCTGAAAATAAAGTTTTGCAGTGACATGAGCCCATACTCTTTTACAGGTTCCCTGAACTGTCATTCATTTACTGGTGTGGAAAAAAATCCTGCTGTCACTAAATTAGGATCTGAAAAGCAAAATTAATTAGGATCAGTCACTTCGAAAAGCTGGTTAGATTTAATTCTCGGTTTACATATTCACTACTTTCAAGAAAATATATATATGTATTAATTATAATAATCTGTATTAATTACATTACAGGCTGTCAGCATGCCCTTCACTGTCACTGTTCATCTTAGTTAATAAAACGTCTGGAAACCTCTTAATATACAAAAAGATATCCATATTCTCTCGTTATGTCTCATAATAAAAACATAAGCTTTGATTACCTGAGAAGGTTTTTTGCAAAGTTTTTTTAAAAACAAACAAAGGGGAAAGAAGAAACACTTAAAGGGTTTTCATACTTAGTAGCTTCCACTTTGATCAAGAAATATAAATATTTATGTATTACTATATTCAGAGTACAATTAAGAACAGAAATTTAGGTTTAATCTCAAATGGGTTAAACTTGCTTTTCAGTTGGTCATTATTTTTAAAACTTCAAAGAGATAAAGGGGAGATGTTTCGTTTGTTCTAAGAAAAGATACTGCTTACATGTGTTTGCATGTGTGTATGTGACAGAAGAGTTGAAAAAACTGCAAACTGATAAGATTCCACCAGGTTCTGGTCAAGTCCAAAACTACATCTAAACAGAAGAGCTGCAAGCAGAGTTTATCCATTTGCATAATGAAGTCACTGTGGATGCATAACAAATACAATTTATATTAAGGTATTATCACAGGCACCAAAGGTTAGAATCAGGTCCTTCATGGGCTGAAGCATAATATTGACAAGAACTGCCAATTAAAATATATATATATATTTCTTCCCCCCCTCCCATTCTAACCACATTATATATCATGCACAGAAGGGCATCTTGGAATAATTACATTACAGACACAAACCTGTCAGTATCCCCTTCACTGTCACTATGGACCCAGTCCAGGCTTTGTACATGTGTGACTTTCACAGTAACACTTGTTAGGTTTAAATTTGAATTTCAGACCATAAGTTGCTTTGCTTCCTCCCTGTAGAATTATGATGCTTAGTACATTATGAAGAGATGACTTAACCATCATTATATTACAGAAAAGTGTGAGACAAGGAGGACAGTTATCATGCTTGGATGAATTGAGCTGCAGCAATGTGGTAGGCTTTCTATACTTAACAGTTCATGTACTTTTCCCTAAACAAATGGTTTTGTGTCTTTTTTTTTTTTTTTTTCTATCTCCTTCAGCTTTTATCTCCCTTTGACAAAATAAGAATACTGAAACCATGTATCTCTCTTTGTTTACCTGGCCTGATGTAAAATACTGTGGTGCCATCTGAGTCATCTGAGCCATTTACTTACATAACTCAAATATTAGGATTTCTGTACAGATTCTACTTGTTTATATCATGTGTGACCCAAGTTAGCCCTGTAGAGTTGAATCTGTGTGGTCTTCAGTCTTTTAGGCTTAGGACAGAAAGCAGTAATTTCCTATCTGTTCAATAAAAAATAATGTAGCCTTTCATGTAACCATGATCACACAGAGGAAGGATAACTATGTTGTATTGCAGTAATGAAATAGAACATTTTTGTAGAACATTTCTTTGCTTCACAGTAAACAGTTTTGATTCTTTTATGTAGCACTTTGATACAGAAATTAGCCTCATCAGTACAATTTGGGACATTTTCAAATACACTTTGAAAATACACGCCTTATCCTTTATACACAGGAGAATATTTTCTGAGTAACTCCTATTCATAAAAATGTTACTATTTTATACGAGTAGCAAGCCTTAAAGAATGTATACAAACATTGTAATATATTCTGCATGGGTGAAATGATTCTATCATTCCTTTAAAAAGTCTCTCTCTCTATATATAACATATTTACTTGTATTTCTTTGACTTCATTTGAGAATAAATACATCTGGGATTATTCATCTCTTTCCAAGTGTCAGCATCAGTCTTACTGCATTCTGACAACACCGTTTTGATATATTATCAGCCTAATATTCTGGTTAAGGTTAGCTGCAAATGCAGCTTATAGGACTGAAAATAAAATAGCATCTGAAAGGCACTACATTTATTTTATTGTCTAAGGAAAAAAATAAGAATAAATGCTGTTCTTTATTTAATTTCCATTATAAGGAAATGCAACTTTTTATAACTTTATCTTCTCCTGGACACCACAGTACAATTCTGAATAAATCAGAATTGTAAGATCTCTATTTTTCAGTGGTCTGAAGGAGGTCTATTCAATCATAAAATAATAACACATACGAAAGCATCATAAAATCCTGATAAAGCTGTTCTTCTGTTTCTTAGATCATTATTATTCTTATAATTATTATTATAATTATTAATTATTAATGTTATTTTATCACAGAAGTATAAATGTGGGACAGAGGCTTAAACAACATTTTGAAGTGTTTACCCAACCCCCCAAAGAATTTACTTTAGTTTTATTATTATTGTTTTGTTTTGTTTTGTGTTAAGGTATTCTAAACTTGGATTAAATCTCCAATAGCAATGATGGCATCTGGAAGGCATTTTAGTAACAGAAGATCAGCCAAAATATCAGAGGAATGCAACATGTGGACAAAGCATGCTAACTTGGTTTATGCAACTAGGCACTTACACACTCTACTGTATTAAAACTATTAAAACTTCAAGCTATCCTTTGATGTAAAGCAGTAGGATTCTGATTCAGAGTGTGTTTATGCTCCATGAATTTCTTTTAATAACATTAGTAGAGTCAGTATTGTATATTATAACTTGGTGGTAACACTTTAAGGAATACTGATAGCCTTGAAAGTTAAAAACATTGTAAAATAACATTTTTTACTCCTGGATAAAATATAAGCTGATTTTGTTACATCATTTGGAAATCTAAGAAAGATAATAATAATAATAATAACAATAATAACAATAATAATAACAATAACAATAACAATAATAATACTAATACTTATAATAATATAATATTAATATAATATTAATATTATTATTAATAATATAATAATAACAATAACAATAATAATAATAATTATTATTATTATTATTATTTAATCTGTGCCAAGGACAAACTTGTCTTTTTGCACAAATAAAATCTTTATTTTCTAGTTTACTCACAAAAAGTCTTATTTAATCACTTTGTTTATGTTTATGCAGAATAGATATTGGAAATAAAGAAAAAGTGACGGATACATTTAGCAAAGTTACCTTCTCAAGAGTTTGTATGTTGTCAGTACAAACTCAGGAGTACTTGATTCAGACATCCACTTTGGTTCTTCTGTCTCATATTCCTTGTCTTTTCAGAGTACTGTGCTTGCATGGTATATTACAGTTGCTGCATATCAGTACATAGGAGGCAAGATATGTCTCTTCCAACGTGTATGCCTATATAAATCCTGTTGTGACTTACGAGAATGTGACTTACAGAATCATTTATAGCCATTCATCAGTTAGGTTACAGAAAGTGAGTTTTAACAGTTGTGCTGAAACTGATAACTTTTGAACTTTCAGATACCTTGTAATTGATTCACATGGAAAACATCAATCATGAAGTCCTGCCTTAAAAAGCAAAATGAAACAAGACCAAACACTTATACAAGGCCAACCTGATCTAGTGGGTGGTATACCTGCCTATGGCAGTGAAGGTGGAATTAGGTGATTTTTAAGGTCCCTTCCAACCTGAGCCATTCTGTGATTCTGCAACATATTATGATTAGATGTGAAAGATAATAGAGTGTTGTCCTGTTGAGTACAGCAGTTGGTTCTTTACTACTTTTAATTTTGATTACTTGTTAAGCTTTCAATAGTTTGAGTATGTAGGGAGGAGGAGAGGGACAGAAACAGACAAGTATCGAGCCTTTTACAGTTAAATTTCAAAGGAATCTGTTTCGTAAATGGAATAAGGACAGATATAAAGGAAATGTAATACTGGCAAATGTAAGACCTTTTGCATTAAAAGGAAAAATAATAATTATAGGTATCTAACACACTGAGTAGTAAGAGGATTCTGAGCTACCGTTGCAGAAGATCACTTTACTCTGAATACTGCAAAATTAAACAAAGAGAAAACTAAAAAAATAATTTATCTCTGTCATGGTTTAACCCAGCCAGCAGCTAAACACCACACAGCCATTCGCTCACCCTCCCCCCTCCCTCTCTGGGATGGGGGAGAGAAATGGGAAAGTGAAGCCTGTGAGATGAGATAAAGACAGTTTAATAAGACAGGAAAATAATAATAACAATAATAATAATAACAACAATAATAATAATAACAATGATGATAATAGTACTACTAATAATGTGTACAAACAAGTGATGCACAATGCAGTTGCTCAGCACCTGCTGACCGATGCCCAGCTTAACCCCAAGCAGTCCGGACCCCTCCCCCGGCTAGCCACTCCTATATATTGTTTAGCATGACATCAGATGGTATGGAATACCCCTTTGGCTAGTTTGGGTCACCTGTCCTGGGTCTGTCCCCTCCCAGCTCTTGCTGCACCCCCAGCCTGCCCATTGGCAGGACAGAGCAAGAAGCTGAGATGTCCTTGGCTTAGTATAAGCACTGCTCTGCAACAATTAAAACATCAGGGTGTTATCAGCACCCTTCTCAGCCTAGGCCAAAACATAGCATTCTACCAGCTTCTAGGAAGAAAATTAACTCTGTTCTAACTGAAATCAGGACATTCTCATATCATCTGCCTTGTCTCATTCTTGACACTGATATAGAAGCCAGTGATCCCAGTTATATAAATAAATGATTGATATGTGTCAGAATTTATAATTTTGTCCTTTCTGTATCAGCATTTTTAATAGAAATTCAAAAGAAAGAAAAAGCAAAATTTTTGAAGATTATTTTTCATTTCTTAAAAAGAGTTTAATATTATACTTAAATTCAAGTTGAATATGATCCAACAGTATGCCCAGCCAGGAGGGCCAACCGTATCCTGGGATGCATCAAGCTTGGGATTGCTAGTCGGTCGAGGGAAGTGATTGTCCCACTCTACTCAGTGCTGGTGTGGCCTCACCTCGAGTACTGTGTGCAGTTCTGGACACCACAGTACAAAAAGGACATTAAACTGTTGGAGAGTGTCCAGAGGAGGGCAACAAAGCTGGTGAAGGGCCTAGAGGGGAAGATGTATGAGGAGTGGCTGAGGGCACTGGACCTGTTCAGTGTGGAAAAGAGGGGGCTGAGGGGGGACCTCATTGCAGTCTAAAACTTCCTCGCGAGGGGGAGTGGAGAAGCAGGTGACCTGTTCTCCGTAATCACCAGTGATAGGACCTGTGGGAATGGTGTTAAGCTGAGGCAGGGGAGGTTCAGGCTGGACATCAGGAAGAGGTTCTTCACTGAGAGGGTGGTCACACACTGGAACAGGCTCCCCAGTGAAGTAGTCACTGTACCAAGCCTGTCTGAATTTAAGAAGCGATTGAACTGTGCACTTAGTCAGATGGTCTAAACTTTTGGGTAGACCTGTGCAGTGCCAGGAGTTGGTCTTGATGTTCCTTACGGGTCCCTTCCAACTCGGGATATTCTATGATTCTATGATATGTTTAGAATATAGGTTCTGAAGCCTCAGAAACCACAAAACAAAAACAAAACCAAAACCAAAAACAAAAACAGCTTGGCTCTCCCTCTGGGTTACAGGATAACCTAAAAAAAATAGGTATTGCATTTCTGTCCAGCTTTTTCATTATTCAGAGGTGGGGCACAAACCTGAATTCCAAAGAATTTTCTGTATGGCCATGCAATGTAAACAAACACTTGACCTATGCTAGTTAGAACAAAGACCATTAGGGGAGAGGTTGAGTTCAGGTACCTCTGAATGCTGATGGTCATTTACAGAGGATCAAAAATTTGTATTCACATCTCTAAAAGAAAATCAGGTGGAACTCATGACCCCACTTTTAAGTCCCACAATATTTGTGTAAGTTAAATATAATTTAACAGAACCATGAAATAAGGAAACAAGAACAAACAAACAAAAGAAATCAAACATTCCTGAAGAGCTCAGTCAGTTCAAAGACCTAGATCTCAGCGGCTGACTTGCAGCTCTAAATTTAAGTGAATCTTTAACACTATCTAGTTACAATATTTCCAGATCTCTTTTCAGGTATATATTAGTTCTCGCTTTGGAAATTTACATACAGTATTTGTGGCTTAATGTCATTTGTAATTATTATTCTATTTTACTATTGAAATGCAAAAATAAATGTTTAATACATGAACAAGAATAAACAATAAACATGTGCACACTTGTAGGACTATGATATTATTGGCATCACCGCAGGATGCCAAGAAGTGGTGGGATGGCTCATATGACTGGAGTAGTGGAATGAAAGAGTATGGTTTATTCAGGAAGAACAGGCAGAGGGTGTTGCCTTCTATGTTAATGAGAAGCTAGAGTGCATGGAGTTCTGCCTAGGGATGGATGAGGTTATGGTTCAGGAGAACTCACTGAGAGCTTATGGTTCAGTATTAAGGGGATGACAAGAACAGGTGACATTATAGTGGGGGTCTACTACAGGCCTCCTGACTAGGAAGACTGAGCAGATGAGGTCCTCTATAGATAGGAACAGCTCCACATTCTCAAGCCATTTCAACCACCCAAATACTTGCTGTAGGGACAACATGGAGGGGTATAAGCAATACAACGGGTTCCTGGAAATACATCAATGGTAACTTCCATCTTCAAGTGATAGAGGAGCCAACAAGGGGATCACAGAATCACAGAATTGTAGGGGCTGGAAGGGATCTTGAGAGATCATCAGGTCCAACCCCCTGCCAAAGCAGGTTCCCTAGAGCAAGTTGCCCAGGTAGGTGTCCAGACAGGTCTTGAATATCTCCAGAGGAGACTCCACAATCTTCCTATTCCACTGCTCCATCACCCTCACTGTGAAGAAATTATTTCGCATATTGGTGTGGAACTTCCTGTGATCCATTTTTTGGATATTGCCCTTTGTCCTGTCCCCACAAATCACTGAAAAGAGGTTGGCCATATCCTTTGGCTCCCACACTTAAAGTATTTATAAACATTGATAAGATGTCCCCACAGTCTTCTTTTCTCAAGGCTGAAGAGACCCAGGTCTCTCATCCTTTCTACATAGGGGAGATGCTCCGGGCCCTGTATCATCTTTGTGGCCTTCCACTGGACTCTTTTCAGGAGCTCCCTGTCTTTTTTGTACTGGAAAGCCCAGAACTGAATACAGTATGCCAGATGAGGCCTGCCCAGGGCAGAGTAGAGGGGCAGGGTCACCTCCCTTGACCTGCTGTTCACGTTCCTTTTAATGCACACCAGCATCCCATTGGCCTTCTTGGCCACCAGGGCACACTGCTGGCTCATGGACAACCTGTGGTCCACCAGGACCCCCATGTCCTTCTCTGACGAGCTCCTCTCCATCAGGTCATCCCCCAGTGAGATGTGCAATGCTGGACCTCATTCTCACCAACAATGACGGGCTGATGGGGAATGTGATACTCATGGGCAGCCTTGGCTGCAGTGACCTTGAACCAGTGGAGTTCAAAATCCTTAAGACAGTGAGGAGGGAACACAGCAAGCTCACCACTCTGGACTTTGGAAGAACAGACTTTGACCTTTTCAAGGATCTGTTTCTTAAAGTACTATGGGATAAAGCCCTGGAGGGAAGAGGGGCTTGAGAAAGCTGGTTGATATTCAAGGATCACTACCTCCTGCAAGCTCAGGAGCAATGCATCCCAACAAAGCAGAAGTCAGGTAAAAATGTGAGAAGGCCTGTGTGTATGAATAAGGAGCTCCTGGACAAACTCAAA
Source organism: Netta rufina (assembly GCF_964035555.1). Lineage (NCBI taxonomy): Eukaryota > Metazoa > Chordata > Aves > Anseriformes > Anatidae > Netta > Netta rufina. The sequence continues at coordinate 196,093,417 of NC_140123.1, forward strand.
CACAAAATATGAAGTCTACAGAGACTGGAAACAAGAACAGGTAGCCTGGGAGGAATACAGAGACATTGTCCATGCAGCCAGGGATTAGGATAGGAAAACTAAATCCCTGATAAAATGAAATCTGGCCAGAGACATCAAGGGCAATATGTCAAGCTTCTATAGGTACTTCATTGATAAAAGGAAGACTAGGGAGATTGTGGGCCCTCTCTGGAATGAAATGGGAGACCTGGTCACCTGAAATAGGAAGAAAGCTGAGGTACTCAATGACTTTTTTGCCTCGGTCTTAGCCAGCAAATGCTCTAGCCACACTGCCCAAGTCACAGAAGACAAAGGCAGGGACTAGGGGAATGAAGAACTGCGCAGTGTAGGAGATCATATTTCAGACTATCTAGGGAACTCTGAAGGTGCACAAGTCCAAGGGACATCATGAAATAATATGGGTCCTCAGGGAACTAGAAGATGAAGGTATTAAGCCACTATCCATCATATTTGAGAAATATGGTGAAACCTTTACTTACTGGAAGAGGGGAAGCAGAATGCCATTTTTCAAAAGGGAAAAAAGGAAGACCCACAGAATTACGGGCCAGTCAGTCTCCCCTCTGTGCTCAACAAGATCATGGAGAAGATCCTCCTGGAAACTATGCTAAGGCACACAGAGAACAGAGAGGTGATTGGTGACACCCAACATGGTTTCACTAAAGGCAAATCGTGCCTAACAAATCTGGTGGCCTTCTATGACAGGGTTACACATTGGTGGATGAAAGAATATCAATTGATGTCATCTACCTGGACCTGTCAGTTCCAAAACAGGTGCAGGTGCAAAACATTTGACATTGTCCCCCATGATATACTTGTCTCTAAATTGCAAAGATATAAATTTGATGGATTAACATAAATTTGGTGGATAAGAAATTGCCAGATGGTCACACTCAAAGGGTTGAGGTCAATGGTTTGACATCCAACTGGAAGCCAGTGATGAGTGGCATTCCTGAATGATCAGGACCAGTTCCTATTGGGACCGGTGTTGTTTGACATCTCTGTTGGTAGCATGAACAGTGGGACCGAGTGCACACTCAGCAATTTTGCTGACAACACTGAGCTGTGTGGTAAAGTCAATGTCCTGGAGGGAAGGGATGTCAAAGGGACATTGACAGGCCTGAGAAGTAGGATGGTGTGAACCTCATGAAGTTCAACAAGGCCAAGTGCAATGTCCTGAATCTGGGCCGGGGCAATCCCAAGCACAAATACAGACAGGATGGGTGGAGAATGGATTGAGAGCATCCCTGAGGAAAACCTGGGCATGTTGCTTCACAGGAAGCTCAACGTGAGCCAGCAATGTGTGCTTGCAGATCAGAAAGCCAATGGTATCCTGGTTGATTCTTCCCTTCTACTCTGCTTTTTTGAGACACAACCTGCATACTGCATCCAGCTCTGGGGTCTCCAGCATAAGAAGGACATGGATCTGTTGGTGTGAGTCCTGAAGAGGGACATGAAGATAACTAGCTGGAGCTTCTTTCATATGAAGACAGGCTGAGGGAGTTGGGGTAGTTCAGTCTCGAGAAGAGAAGGTTCTGGGGAAACCTTATAGAAGCCTACAGGGGTTCCACAGGAAAGCCAGACAGACACTCTGTCAGTGAGTGTAGTGATAGGACAAATGGTAATGGCTTTAAGAGAGAGTATAGATTTGGATTAGATAGAAGGAAGACATTCTGAGGGCAGTGAGGCATGGGACCAGGTTGCCCAGAGAAGCAGTGGATGTCCCATCCCTGGAAGTGTTCAAGGCCAGGCTGGATGGGGCTTTGGGCAACCTAGTCTAGTGGGAGGTGTCCCATGGCAGTGGAGTTGGAACTAGGTGATCTTTAAAATCACTTCCAACCCAAACCATTCTATGATTCCAAGATTCTGTGAACTTCAAAATCTTCCTTATCCTCTTCATTACTTCTTTGTGAGTTTTAATTTTATCGATTTGCATTTCAAGTTTGCATCAGAATGTGACTGAAATGAATCTGAATATTCATTTCTGAGCATTATGCCTACCTTCGTGTCTCCAAATACCACTCAACACATAACAATACAAAATATACAAAATAAAAACAATAAAATACTCAAAACAATAGCAATTGTAAATTGTTTGTTGTCTCTCCATTAGCATATTTTACAACAACACCTTACCTGTTAAGTTGCCAAATTGTAAGGTACTTAGCATTCACTGAACTGTAACTGAGCAATTACACTGCTGCAAATGCTTACTACCCTGAGAGTTAAGCAATAGCTTTTCACGCTTATTTTCCCCGGTTATTTTTTTCATGTCTAGACTGAACTTTTTTCCCCCTTCAAATTTCTAGCCTTTATAAATATATCCAATTCCTCACTATGGTCACTAAACCTCACATTTTAAATTAGCTTAGTATTTCCTGGGTATTTAATTAGCAAGCTGCCCAGACAATGTAACAGATTATTACAGATGTCCAGCTACAAGGTAATTTAAGAGATTACGATGAGAAGATCTTGAAATATAACATGATAACTAATGAAACAGATAAACTGCAGTCCAAATTTTCTTGAACAATCTACAGGAGGTTCATATATCAAATATAAGTCATAAAATAATCTTTAAGAAGTTATTCATGGCAGATGAGTCATTTCCTTGAATGAGAAGGAAAGGAAGGAAAGGAAATACCAGGACACTGTGGAGTATGTAGATGAATCAATAGCATATTTAACAACGAGTCTGAACTCTGCCAATGGACTGAAGAACAGCACGGATCAAACAAGATAGCAGAGAAAGGAAATACTCTACAATGCCAGCAATATTTTCACTGGTCACAAATAGAACTACAGCTATAAAATTGAGACAGAAAATTCTTGATATTGGAAGAGACAGAAGCAGTCTTAATTTTGGTGGGAGTGAGCTATACCCAGCATTTGGAAACTGTGATAAGGGAACATTCATTCTATGATGGGTTATGTGATGGGAACATGTCTCCCTCATGAAATTATGATGTGCTTTTGCTGTGGAGCCCTGGCTCGATATCAGCTGCTACAGGTGAGTCTGTAGGGCACTGCAGGGAATGGGCATTCCTGTTCCTGTTGCAAGGAATAGGTGTTACATGGCAATGTAACACAACATCAACAGGTTGAGACTTTCTCACCAACCTTCCTGATTATTTTAGTCTGGTGTTAGTACAAGACTTAATTCTTCTGTAAAAGATAATAAATAAACAAAATTATTCTTTTGATTAATAAACCTATTATTCAATGTGCCTAGCAATCTTTCCTCTTAGTCTTATTGCACTATAATACTACTCGTGTTCAGGTTGCTGGTACAAACTTAGCCAATGCAGTCATGGCCTGGTCTTAATTCTTAGTCATTTCATTGCTGCCCTCTTGTCTAGGGTCATCCACTGATACAAACTGCACCTGTAGCACATCTTCTTCATACTGACAACTAGTCTATCTCTAATAAAAATTGCTGGTTGATCTGTTTGAAATTTATCAATTTTTAGATTATCAATGTCAACATTCTTGTAAGGGCTGAATTCCAAACAATGGATGGTAGAGTTTAACTAACTATCAAATTTCTTATGAGATGTTTCTTTAGTGGAAACCAGAATGTTATCATAACTCATGATGTTTAAAAAACAAAAAACAAAACAAATGAACAAAAATGCTAAGATAGCATGTTCATTTTTATTTACTGTGAAATATATAAATAAATATTTTCTCCCAAAATAATAAGATGGATTCCTAAGATGATCTATTACATGGCAAATTTTTGCGCAGAAGGATTTTTGTTGTATCTCCTTAAAACCAGAGGTTTATAGTTGAAATAGCAACACCCCTAAATACAGCAATAAGAATTGAATAAGAGTCTTAAAAATACAATGACATTTTTCTGAAACCTTTCCTTTATTCCCCAAAAGGGGAATTTTTAAGTAATTTGGAGAGTGCGGTAGTGTCACTGTCACTTATCTAAGATTACTACTGCCTACTCCTTCCTTCAGTACTTCTGAACTTGAACTCTGTTTGTTCCACTACATTTCAAAAGAGCTTTATTTCTCATAAATTTTCTTCATAATTGCTCAACTGCTCAAGGATATAAGTGTGATGTAGCCCCTTACTATAGTATTTTGCATAATATAAATGGTAAAGCTCCTTGAATAAATTGCTGGAAGTTAGATATATTCAATCTTTATTAGGCTTTTAGTAAATCCATATAGCATAAAGATAAGAAGCTTTTCATTAGCTCTGTAACAAACTATTCCCTTGAATTATGAATACTGATGAATAGGTCTCTGCAAGCCTAATGTACTTTATCTGAAGAATTTCAGTTCATTTACTTTAGTTATTCAATTTACATCATGAACTCAGATATACCCATGAGGCCCTCATCTTTGAGAGAGACCAAAATGAATGTTTAACCACTACAGTTTGCAAGAATCAATTAGAATGAACTAATATCACACAAGGTAATTATGTTATAGTTATATTATTTCCAAGAATTAAAGAATGAAATTGGTATTATTATGCTGCATCTGCAAAGAAAAGGAAGGAGAGAAGGAGGGAAGGAAGATTCCTACAGTTATGTGGTAATGGAGGTAATTTCCCCAGCATAACTGCAGAGATGAAACTGATGAACACTATGAGACCTCAGAGTACTCTGAGGATTTTGTATACAATGTAGAATGTTTCACTGGCCTATTTTATATATTTAAATACCTATTTTAAAGTAATCAAAATAGATTGATATGTTCCTATCTCTAATAGTTTTATTCAGTGCTATATTAAGCTTGAAAAGCTAGTCTTATTTACTCAATTGAATTATTTTTCATACTTTTTATTCTTTTTTTTTTTTTTTTCTGAAATACTGAACTATGTATCCTCTTGTTTACTTTGTTCCATGCTTAAGAAAAGCTTTCTTTTTCTGATCTCTTTGTTCTTTTCCCATTCCTCTCTCTTTTTCTTGAGAATAAAATTTACGTATATATATAAAACAACACAGTAACAACTGTAATGCATTTAAGATGATAATCTCAACATTTATTTATCAAGATATTACTAATAAAATAAATAAATATAAATAAATTAAAACTGCTAAAGAAATATTTGAAATTATCACAATCATCTTCTCTTAACATTATTTGTATAAAAATAACATGAACAAAAAAAAAAAAAATAGTATTCCTAATTGTAGTTTTTAAATGGTTTTGCCACCCAGGAGGGGGAAAAAATGTATTTTTTCATTTTAACCACCTATTATAACATACTACTTTGTCTGAGACTTTTGCTAGGTAATGTCATGTTCAAAAATTTATAACAAAACACAAGTTACCTTCTTACTTCCAGGATATGAAATAACTGTGTTTGTGTACATGGCCTAGTTTGCCCCTCTGATTTGTAATACCCTGTGGTGAATAGTCCCACTGAGAATGATAAAGAACCACTTTCATTCCGTGCAGTGTCTTTCTCTTGTGTAATTTAGTCATACGTACTGTTACTTGGAGCTTTACTGATAGCAAAGGAAGATTCTTATCATGACACATGCTTTCTTCTATGTACCTGAAGACCTTTCAAACATGCATTTGCCAGTTGCAGAGATACAGCTCTTACCCATGATCCAGAAAAAAGAGATAATTGATTGAGATGTAAAGATGTAATCTTGCATCTTCAACTCAGTATTAGTGAATTTACAAACCCTTGCAAAGATATATATAACTTATCCTATCTTGGATGTATTTAAATTTAGGTTAACAAAAAATAGAACTAGGAGATATCATGACAGGTCATTTCCAAATGGCGTTATTCAAGTCCAGACTTAAACATTTCAGTAATAGAAGTTCAACAAGTTTCCTAACCAAATTATTTCAACATTTACCTATTCGTACTATTATATTATTATATTATTATTACTACTTTCTGTTTAACCTCAGTCTCCTTGCTTGTCTCCTTAGAAGTGCCTTTATACCCTGTTCTCAGTAAGTGTGGAGAATAGCTGAATTCCTTTTTTTTTTTTTTTTTTGGTAACTAATCTTTATTCATTTGAAGATATTTATGATGTCTCCTTCCATCTACCTTTTTATTAATTACATTAAACAATTATATCCAATGTAATTCACAGGTGTTATCCTTTCAGCTGGTGTGCACCTTTCTTTAATAAAAACGTGTCTGTGTCTCAGCTTACGAGTTGAGCCTACAAAAAAGGTTCTGGAACATGCAAAAATTATCACAGTGAGCAAAGATCTGCTTACTGTCCACTGCTTTAAGAAACTGGGGGAGAAGGTGGACACCTGCCTAATTACCTAATGAACTCTACAGACATTTCTTATCATGCTTTGGACTGCTATTTTAAGCCCAGCTGTTTCCTAGTTGTTGTAATGGCAGAGGCAATTCCCCCACTGCTGCATTTGCTATGTTATTATTTCCTCCTAAGGGAGGAAAGTACCTAGTTTCTAGCACCTGAGACATGGTACTAGAGCCAGGCTGCTGTCTGGTAACAACTTTTGTTTTTCAAGCTGTCATTTCTCCTTTTAAAATACAAGCAAGTTTCTTGCTTTAGTCATGTTTAATGTAGGTGTTTATGGCCCTGAATCATCTTGAGATAGGTACTTCAGTGACACTCTATTAGCAGTGCAGCTACACAGATATCTCAAATTATTACTGGTTTTAAATCATTGTTGAGCTTTTGACAGTTCTAAGTTTTGTAGATGAATTCTGCATTGTCTTGCACAGTGGGCACCACCCCATGGAAAAATTTGCATTTAGAAGTGTTTGTGGCTTTCAAAGTAAAAGTACAGTGTAGTTTCTTATACTAGGTGTGGTTGTTTTCCTGACTGAAATTGAATGTTCAGGGCACTGAAATCCTCTATTATTCTTGCTTTTGGATTGTTATGTCTTCTAAGTGAAACCTGTCAACACGATGCATTTATAGAAACATTCTCTAACATGGGTTTATGCAACTAGGATACAGCTAAGAATTTTTTGTTTGTTTGTTTTCAAGTCAGCTTCTTTTAAACAAAGAAAAATCAGATTTGATTCATATAGTATAAATCCCCATTGTGTTATGCCGTTTTCATGACTAATTTCTCTCACTAACCACAGCTTAACAGCCTTTGACCCTACAACAGCAAGCAAGCTGTAAGAAAACATGGGCTTGTTGTGATGGTTATGCCTTTGCTCATGTTCCAGGTCCCCTGTGGCTTGTTAACTCTCCACATAAATACTACTTCAATTGCCTGCAGGCCAATAGCAGTTTTTGAATTGCCAGGGATCATGAAAGACCTGCCTCCACTGGACACTCCAGATTAAAAATAAAAGAGGTTGTTCTAATTTATGTTAAAATCAATATAGATTCTTATCAATTTCCACATATGAAACAAAATTCTCGAAATGACAATGAAATATTATTTTCAGCTTTTGTAATCTCATAGTCTGTCCATACTGCAAATAATATTTCTTTGATATTAAATTATGCTAATAACAGTGAGAAAAGGACATGACTGAAAGGAACTGACATGTCACAAGCCCTTAGCACTTTACCTAAATGTTGCTAAACTGCAAGTAGTTAGAACTGAAGTGTTTTCACTGATACCTTCTCACACTGGAAACTATCAAACTATTACCAAAACTTGTAGGTCTATCCAATCTGTCTAGAGTTACCTGGCTAATTTTAAAAGAAAGATGTTGTGTTAACTTTCAATCACAAACAATAAGATATTTGATGGAGTTTCTTTTAAAAGCAATTTTGGTTTCCTGGTCTTGTATAAATTTCAGAAATGCAAGCTATAACTTTCTTTAAAGTCAGAAGCATCTGATATTAAGTATGGTAGGTAGCCTGGCAGGTAGCTTGTATCGTCTGCTGATACTTATGCATAAATATATATTTGTACCATATGTAAGCTGTAGATGACTTCACCATTGTATAGAATAGAGTGAGTATTGTGAGTTCTCAGATTATGAGAAATGAAGTTGCTAAACATATTGTTTATCATAATCATACAATTTCAAGCTTAATATTTCTTAGACTGTTATATGTCTACAAAGAAGATCTAAATGATGAGGAAGTAGCCTGAGCAATTTAGTAGTTAAAGCCTTCTTTGTGAACTGATACTTCATCTGTGACCTATAATGGTGCTGGAGCATGACATGCTATGAATAAATCATTTAAACAAAGTCAGGCACCTTTGATCATTAAAAGATCTCACAGCACTGCTTACAATAGTACATGAAACGTTAAACTTGGCTTCTGAACAAGTTTTAAATTGGGTAATTTGAATCTGTTTGGGTAATTCAGATGGGGTAATATTCCATGTTATTTTTGTATCTACAGGATCATTAAAGGAGATCTTTCTTCACTTCTCTCCTAAACTGTAGAGTTTAGTATTGCTGGCAAGGATTAAAAAATTTCTCTTATATTTCCATAGTATATTAAAAGCACACATATTTGGGCTCAGTTTATAAGTAAAGACTTCAAGATGAGATAAAAATTACACTTCTTTGTCCATAACTTCATACATGAATTTTACAAGCACATTAGTAAAAGCACTGAAGACACTTTTTGGTTTAAGGATAAAAATAATATTTGGGTAGCCTATTTTAGGTGTCCAGAATATTTATCTCATTCCTGTTAGATTAATCCAGGTATAAAATTTATTTAGTACAGATCTCTGTTCTGTCTGCCAGCTGTGTAGATTCAAGATGCTTATACCTCTCTTTGACTGCTTGCTCAGTATAATGGTCTCTGTAAGGTGGTTGCAGCAACAATTACTCATTTATAATTAGTCAACTAAAAAAAATGGTAACAGAGGTGGGCTATCTTCTTTACAATTCAAGTATCTGAGTCAGACGTTTACAACCTGACTCCACTTTCATAATTCAGAATTACTCTAAGTCTTTTCTTAGGTGTGTGCAAAGGTATCTCTTTCCAGATCAGCTGAAAATGAAAGTGTCAACATATGCATTTTGGAAATGGGAAGATTTCTTCAATACTTTTGCCTTTTCGAGAGGGTGGAAAGGTACAGCTCCCACATCCTGAGGCAGCCTTTTTCTCCAGGTGTGAAAATGCCAATAACTTCTGTTCAAAACTTCTGAACTTGGGCTGTTGGGAAGTAAAGACTGTTGTGGACAAAGGAAAAGTAAAAACAGAAAAGGGAAGTTCCACAACTCAGTGAAATTGGGTATCCCAGAGGGAGGAGGGAACCATGTTCTTATTCTGCTTTGGGAACTTGGTCTGTCAAAAAATTAAGAACTGCGGCCACACCTAGGACATGTTTCATGTAGTGGTCGCACCTCTGTCACAGGAAAAGAGAACCAAGTCAGAATATCATCCCTTAAGTATCACTAGAAATGCAAACTGTACCTTATATGTTTTTAATACTTCCATTCTGTGTAAATCACAACACAGATGGAATCTATGTGGTCTAAATGTTGCTGTTAGAGACTCTCTCAGAAGTGATAGACTTAAGTGTTTTCTCAGTCATTGCAGCATATGCTATAAAAGTAATGCACGTAGCACTTCATCAGTTAATGCATATTTAGAGAAATAAACATTCTTAATGAAACTCCTATCGCTTAACTTTGCAACCTTACATCTAAAATGAAAGACATGTTTATGACACACTTGGCTATCTAATACAAATGACTGATGATGGAAAAGAAAGATCAAGTTTAAACTGAGGACTATTTCTGTATTCATCAGCTCATGATGAATAAGTGAAGCAATTATTAAGATTTTTAGTTAACCAGCAAAATGTTTATTGTATCACTCAGACACTGAAGGACATACTATAAGCATCTGTATTGAATTGAGAACCATATTCAGTTTGAAAGCTATGAATATGATATGCTGGCATCCAGACCAATTAAATATTACACTTTTCCATTTTGAACTGAAGCAATTCTTTGTTAAATTTCACTGCAGGAATCTATTCTTTAATCACTCACCAAGATAGGACTTATAATGTTTGACTATTAAATTTATGTGAAACACCGTAGTTTAGCTTATATAATACATCCTTGCCATTATTTCTTAAACGGCAACTGTAACTGCTAGACATGAGGAGCACTATGTTAACATTTTATTGAAAAATTACTTGCTTTGAATTCATCTTGATGAATGTACATAGAATGCATCTAGTTGGTGGAACTAGTGAGATTATAAAATAGCCATTTTTAGCAACATTGCAATATTTTTTCCCCCCAATTTTATTGTTCTTAACAGTTAAGTAGATTTGGGAAAAGGAATGCTGGCATGTCCTGTTCTTTACTACAGAGAACATGAAAATTTTAAACTGTCTTGATATCAAATTCAGGTTGACTACAGAAGAAAAAAATGCACAAACAAACAAACAAACAAACAACTATGAGATAAATGAAGGGGAAAAAGAGCATAGAAATTGAATATGGGAAATGTGAAGAAAGGAAACACTAAGAGTGATGGCCCAGTTGGTGGTTTGGACTAAAAGATTAAAACTATGAAATTAAAAATGTAAAATAAAAGACAAAATTTGTGACAATACTTTGGGATGTGTGAAATATCCCATAGGCAAGCAGTAGTGCCCCAGGTATTTTGAACATTCATCAGTAACTGGGAAAAAAATATAAGGAAATTTATCATTAGAAATAATTCTTCCTGTCAGAGATGTACATAGAATTTAATAGGTCTTGTATGTGTCTTATTTCTGTGGTTTAAATCTCTCCATATTATAGCTAATGTTCATTTTTAACGTTTTTGTGAAGCTAATACAATTTACTCTAAGTACTAAGACTTTCAAAAATAATATCTCTGAATACAGTTGGTAGAACTGATGAGATAACTTTTCTCAAAAATGCTCTTCCATCATAACTAATCACCACACTTACTTTGAAGATACTCATAATCTAATCATAAAATTATGAAAACATATTTATTCTACAGCGATTCAAAATTAAAGCTGTGTTATCTATATTTTTTCTCTCAACGATAATCACTTTTTTATTAGAAAAAACTTTGCATATAAAAACAGAATTTAACATATTCAGCATATGTTAAAATGAGGATGAGGGGTATTCTTGTTTACACCTGAGAAAGTTATAATAATCCTGTGCGTGACCTTCCAGGAGAAAATAAAGTTTAATTTACTGCATATATTCTTTCTATAGTCTACTATAGTCTACTATAATAGTCTACTATAATATAGTATAATATAGTCTACTATTAATATATTATAATAGTATATAGTATATTAATATACTATTAATATATATTATACTATATTATACTAATATAGTATAATATAGTCTACTATAATATAGTATAATAGTCTACTATTCTTTCTAAGTCTACTCTAGTCTATTTTCTAGTTTTGTGTCTCACCTGAAAAGTAGTACATCGAGGCATATATTACCTTTTTTGATGTTGATAGTGGAGCACTGTTTCCATAAAGATTAATATTTAAATACACTTAAACAATTTAAGACAACAGTAATACTTTGTGTTTTGCTTTTTGCAATGCATACATACATTGGCAAGACTAAAGGCAAGACTTCTAGCGCATTATGGTGCACTTATGGTGCTTTACTTAATATCTGTGGTGTCTAATATCTCTTTATGTCACACCATATCATACAGTTCTTCACATGTTAAAAGGACATCATGTTATTTCTGTAGTCCTGTGCTCTGGGTGAGCTATGGTTAAAAAGCAAACAATATGTAAGGTATTTCAGAAAGAGGATGGGCAAGGCTGTAGAGGATAGTCTATTGTCTCTGTGGAAACTGATGGATCTACATCAACTTATGTCACGCAGGGTCTCCCACAAGAAACAATAATGTTTTGTTTTGTTTTGTTTTGTTTTGTTTTGTTTTGTTTTGTTTTGTTTTTTAAATGTTAAGAAATAACAAAGTTCAACAAGTTCACAGAATAGCAAAAGACTTGTCAAATATATGGAAAACTGCACTGAGGAGAGTCACTTAATAGTCTTAAAAAAAATATATCCATAGTATATAATTAAGAAAAAAATATGACCCAGCAAAGGAAATGAATAAGAAATTAAATCAATAACACCTATGGGATAAAAATAAAACACTATCAGATTAAAACAGACAAGTCCTTTCTCCTACAGCTTCCTTACAACATTTAGTACAGGTCAAAAGTAAGCTTTAGGACTAGATGTATTTGGGGTATTATCCAGATAAGTGATTCCTATATTTCATTGATCTAAGCAGGAAATACAATATTTCACTCCTCAATAATAATGTATTGCCTCAAAAGATATGATAATACATTTTTGAAATGTAGTAGATTTCCATACCAGATATTTCTGGTTTGGTTAACCAGAAAAAAGCTTTCTTGAGTGTTAGCAACACGGGCTGGATTCATACGTAAAGGTAGTACTAAAAAAGCATTGTCTGGAATTTCTCTGAAACCTAGAAAAATGTAATACACGTACTTTTCCTAGTATGCTAATTTCCTCAATTGAAATCCATTGTCTTAATAAACATTTTATAACAGCATAAAAGGAAGAAAATAAAAAAAAATAAAGTCCTAACAAAACCATAAACAGGGCAGCATACAATACCTAATTGTCATGCATTACTAATTCCATGTCACAGTCTTCTTTGATGAGGCAACTGCTAAGACAGCTGGTTCTTTCCCCCTTCCTATGATAATACCTCACTCACACTTTGGGGCTGTCAAATCTTTGCAGATAGAAGATCCAATTTAAGCTGCTCTACTTCTGTTAACCACACCTTATCACTCCCCTCACTGCTCCTAATACTGGGGCCTGCCATGACTGACTATTTTAGCTTTGTTAACAGGTTTTGTTTTCAGCTCTTAGTAAAAACATGTCCACAGTCTAGGGATAATGCAGTCCCCTGTGTGAGAGACTAACAAACAGCCTTTTCTGCTTTCCTTCTGTAGAAATCTCAAAGTTATCTGCTTTCTCTAATATTCTTTGCTCTTATTTTTTATTTTATTTATTTTTTTTTTTTTTATAGCAATACCAGTAACAGAATGCTTAGTGCATTCTGGACATTGCCCAGATGCATTCTGCATAGTTAGTTGCTTTTACATCCTGTGCATAATTACAGTGAAAAAATATTCTCCGTTATATGATGTGACCATTTGGATAACAGAAATTGTCTTTCACAATATGACAACATATGTAAATAAATATATTTATTTACATATAGGCCACAATATTTGTCCTTTTGTTTGCCTTTCTATTTTTGAATTTGAGATTTACTTCAGAAATTTAGTTATCCATGGGTCATTATCCAATTTCTTTCTTCTTCAGAAATTAAAGTAGAAATGAAACTGATCAAGAGAACAAAACCAAGGACATGTAACTCTTCCTAACTTAAAATAAGCAAAGTGTGTATGTGTTACTAAAATAGTGCAATCGCTGTTATTTCAACAAGTGAGGATGAGAAAGATGTGGAAATGTTTTGGAATCATCATTTACTATGTTAACCTTTAATTTATGTTACCAGTATCACCACTACATGGTTATATATAAATATTATAAATATTAATATATATATATATATAATATATCACCATGTCCATTTCCAAGCCAGGGTATTTCTGACTTACAGCCCCATAATCAGAAATCATAATCAAATTATGTTTACAAAAAATACAAAATTAAATATATGCATATATTTGTGCATATAATTGTGAATATAAACACTTAGATTTCTTTTAGATATGTGTTCATTAGGTCAGTGTTGCTATTCTATTTCTTTCTTCTGATCCATTTCTGTTTCCATACTCTGTTAACCAAATTCAGAAATATAAACTGACAAAGGCTTAAAGAAAAAAACTTTTTTTTTAAAAAAAAAAAAAAAAAGACTGCTCAAAGTTTTAATATATTACAAGCATCTGTAGTTTGATATTACAGAAACAGGCGGGAATTTTATCAACATTTTTTTTTTCAGAATGGGCAGCACCTGCAGTCTATAGGGGTTAATATACTTCAGCTACAATGGGAAATATGTTGTAGATTGTTACCATCCTTGAGACGTAATTACAGCCTTTTGTATTATTATTATTATTTTTTTTAATTTAGTACATTTCTAAAATCCATCTTGAAAATCAGTCCAGCCGCAGATGGACCTGATGGGCCTGATCCAACATCATTGAAATCAATGGGAAGATAGTCACTGATTTCAGTAAGCTTTGTACTTGACTGTAATTAAAATTACAGATGCACATCTTTTCATGAAGCAAGTCAGTAGTACAATGAATGAAAGGGTGAAAAGTTATTACGCTTGAAATCACAGCATGTGGCTCAATATTAAATATTGTTTAGATAGGCTGAGCACTCTCAGCCTATCTATTGTGTTGCACTCTCAGCAAAATCACTTCCCCTTAACTTTTTCTCTATTACTTCTTTTTTTTATTTTTTTTGTTATTATTATTATTTTTTTTTTCCAGAGAAAAATTTCTAATTTTGTGTTCAAACACTTCTAATTTTAAAATAGGGTATTAGTAAACTAACCATATATGTTATAGGAATAGTCAGTGTTCTGGGGTCTTTTAATTACACTTTTTTTTTTTTTTTTTTAATATGAATATAATATCAGCTATTTGTATAACAGCTTATTTTATCCAACCATTACTCTTTGAGATGCATATCTGTGACACACCATGTCAGCAGGTAAGTCAGGTATAAAAACCTAACAGTATCATTCTGCTCCACTAAGGAAATTACAGGACAGTAACACTGAACACTGTACATTATCATATTTGAAATTTGAAACTATATTATATATTCTCTCCAGAGAATTTGTGGAAGAACGAAAATATAGCCCTCAGTGCATGGTTTAAAGATTAATTCAGGCAGGCTATTTCATATGGCAGAAATGCTAAGATATAAAGTGAAGCCAGCATAAATGTATTCAATATAGCCATCAGAGAAGGGAATAAATGGATTTAAAATATGTTTAAACAAATGAGAAAGGATAAGAGGAATTAATTGTGTCTGAGACACATTGACTCTGAAGGTACTTAGTGCAGTAGAGATAGGGAAGAATTCAAAGCTGAGGGGACCTTGTCCAACCCTGAATAAAAGCAACTGCAGACCGACCTACTCACACATTGTTCATGAATGCAGGAAAGCCTCTTATCGTTTGGTGAAAGATGTCTCCTCCTCTTGTACAACAAAGACATGCTATACTCAGTTAAAGAATTGATACTGTGAAATTAAATTATTAAATCCTTACCTACTCAAAGTGCTGAAAAAAATAGTTCTCACACAGGTCAGTAGCATCAGTTTCCTCTATTTAATTATTATTTATTATTTTTTTTTTTTTAAGAAGGTTGTTTAAATTACATGATTGGGCCCATTGTCAAGCTTCAATGAGTGGCAGAGGTGAAATCAGAATTTAGGGGTTCTGGTTTCCAAACTGTGGACCACACCACAAAATTATATCAAACCAAATCCTAGTTCCTGAAATTTTTCCTAGCATTCATGGACATAATACAGTTCATCCTGTCCTGAACTGTGAGTGTTTTACCATCCATTCTGCTGTGCTGCTAGCAGTATTTTATCATAAGAAATCCTTCCATTTTTCCCTCAGCATGGGAGCAAAAGCCTGTCCATCCAGGAGTTCACTTAATGGCAAGCTGAATGCCAAGGTGTGTTTTTCAGGGTAGCACAATATATATAAGGGGTCAAGAGAGAGCAGCTATGTGCTTCGGCTTGCTTCTCAGAAGGCTGGCCAGCTGTCTGCCAGCATAATGTATGCATTGAGACAGCTGGACAAAGTATTTCAGAAACATGTGGAGACAACGTATGTGTTGTTACAGGTCACTTGGTTACTCATGCTGTGGAACGCCTTGTAATTCCTGTACATGGACTCGTGCTCTGGACAAGTCCATAGTAGCTAGTGCCATGGAAAATTCAATGATAAGCAAGGATTCAGCTATGCTTTGATTTAATATTTAACAATATACTGGGGAAATGGATAAGTAGGGCAGAAAAAGTTATCAAAAAAAAAAAAAAAAAAGACCTGGCTGCCAGGTGATATGAGATGAATGAATAGTTTCGGTCTGTGAGCTGTAAAATAAAATTTGGATATAGTTTACTTGCCTTATTTTATTTTATTTTATTTTATTTTATTTTATTTTATTTTATTTATTTTATTTTATTTTATTTTATTTTATTTTATTTTATTTTATTTTATTTTTTATATTGATTTTTACTTTGGAAATTTTCAAACCCATTTGTCCAACTGGTATTTTACAAAATACTATGGCCAGCTACCTTTCTGCAGTTATATATATAATTATAATTATAACTATATATTATTATATATAGTTATATATATATTACATATATATATTCTGGCAATAATAGCATGAAAAGATTTTTTTTTTCCAAGTGTGCCATTAATTTTACTTTAGCAGTCCATCTGTCACCTTAAAAAATATGATGCCCTTTCGGTGTCAGCCAATCTTTTAATGAATATTCACAACAGAAATATTTTTCTGTGCAGTAAAAATAACACTAAATATTTTAATATCTCATCCTTTCTCCTACTAGCTCCTTCTGGCTCCTCCAGTTCCTCCTGGCTTGTTTCAGGAAATTTCTAAAGTATACTAAAAAAATGTTTGAACTCAATATTCTACATGCATACACACACATACACACACACCAAATGCATGTGAGATCACAACTCCACTCTTTATGAAAAATCAGAAACATAAGTTATTTCATGTCATGTAATTTTAAAAATCCTGAAAATAACACTCTGAAAAAGGAATGGGGATTCTGGTGTAAGAAAAATAAAAAAATGAGGCATCTTAAGTAGTTATTAACCTTTTTTTTTTCTTTCTTTTTTTCCTAAATAAAGTGCAGAAAACAAAATATTTACTAATTTTAATAATTAATATTTTAATTGCATTTCCATTTATTGACACCTCTTCATATTTTTTCCAGAAATTCTTCCCAATGTTTTTTCTGACCTATGATTATACTGGGTAGGTTGAAAAATATTTTTCTCCCTAAAGAGTATTTAATTTACAGTAATTGGTTTTGTTTGGTTTCTAATCACATACTTTTTTCTTGGTTATTTCCCTCTGTCAGTTCTTCATCTTGCACTCAGCAGTGATATAATATTGTGCACTTCTGATCTTACATTTTGTTTGTTTCCACCACCATACCATAATTTTTTTGTTGTTGTTGTTTTTGCTAAAAAATTATCAGCATCCTCTATTAAATACAATAGAGATTCAAGTAAAATTCCTAAGATTCCTACTGTTCACCCATATATTTTCCATTGTATATGCAAATAGTTGTAACGATCTCAGTAAGATTCTTCATTAAATTAATTAAATACATGAGTATTTTAAACTTTAGAACCTTACACAGCACTCCTCATGTTGGGTACAATTGTTTTCTTTGGGAACAAGGGGTTTTCATTAATGTTTCATTTCACTAAAGAAGACAGAAAGAATAATCAAAGACGAGAGAACAAAAGAAGGTAATATCTCTGCAGAGCAAGAATATATGTCAGGCATTATGACCTATAAGCTCATAAATAAATATAAAAACCTATGATGGGACCTTTTAATGTTGGTGCTTGTAAACTGAGGCTCTCCTTTCCTGCTCTCTCTCAAATGAGTTGTGTTTCCTGCCCTGCTTTTGGTCTCTCTTTCTCTTTTTTTTTTTTTCTCTTTTTTTTTCTTTTAGTCTATCTATAATGGAAGCCCTATGTTTTGCTAGTATAATACCCTTTTTAATAACTTTTTAATGGCTAAACACACACATGCAAACAGTAGGTTCCCTGGTATCGGGTAATTATTTTTCACAAATAGATCCTGGCCTCTTTTTTGCACACTACCACCCTACTGAATGAGTGGCTTTCAGTAGTCTATTCAGTCTGAGGAAATTTAGGAAACAAAAGAGGACTGAAAAAATGTTTACAGAACTTATTGTATGGCTCGTGTCAGGCTGTTGGTTGTCAGTGATATACGTTTGTTTGTTTAACCTGTTCATATAGATACTTTAAAAATAAAAATGCAGCCTCTGACTTACAAATGTGTTGAAAAAAAATTAAGAGAAATAAGAGAACAGTTATATTCACATTCAGATGAATATTTAAACTATTATAGTTATACCTATAACTATATATAGTTATATATAGTTATATATAGTTATATATATATATATAACTATATATAACTATATATAACTATATATAGTTATAGGTAGTATATAGTTATATATAGTTATATAACTATTTAAACTCTTATAATTAAAACTGGGACATATAATTGGGAACATTTTCACTGGTTACAGATCAAGTACTTACTCCCTTTAAAGTCAGAAATTCTGAACTGTATCCAGGTTTTTCATCTTTAGCTTTAATCAATTATAAAGAAAAACAAGGCCATAAACATTCTTGAAATAATTTGTTTAATAAAATAACTGGATTTTTCTTCTCTCTTTTCTATGAATTCTGGAACATTGCCTTCACAATCTATTTGAAAGTTCTATTAAAATAACACAATACATAAATATTCCTGATTCTTTTAAAATGTCTTAATTTGCATTTTGTTTGTTCATCTTAACATTATTTCTAAGAACATACATCAGAAACTTTCTCATTAACATGCATGTTTTCCCGAGTAATTTAAGAAATCTGCAATTAATTGTAAGAACCAACGTTTTCTGAGACCATTTAAAGTTACATATTTTTTTAATATAAGTTCAAAGATATTCTCATTTTTCCAAGAAGAAACAAACAAACAAATAAACAATAACAACACCATAAGAACAAAAGAGAAAACAAAAGTTACCAAGAAGAAAAGAAGAAAAGGTCTAGCTAGTCAAATGGGCTGTGAAAATTATCTCTAATACATTGATCTCAAAAAGAGAATGTTAAGGAACAATGGACTCCATTTTCATCTGACTGCTATCACTATAGCAGTATTTACAATTACTTAACCAACATTCTTTAATATGTTAAGTAAGATCAGAAGTCCACAAAAACAAGTGGAAATACTTCCTCTAACTTCAGTTTGCTTCAAGTCAGCTCTTATAGCAATATAATTAAGGAGAGAAAAAGTCTGATACCTCACAGACAATCATTTCTTTGTTAAACTTCACTAAAGATATCTCCGCTATGTATCTACCTCCTCCTCCCAAAGTTTAGGTACTTAATTTGAAGTAAAGTCATAGCATTCCATCTAAGATAAATGTTAATTAATAGTCCCTACAGTTTGCAGAAACCTTACCTCTCTATAGCTGCCCAATATTTGAAATATTTGCAGTACGTTTCAAGTGCAAGATAAGATATACTTCACATTGCTCACATTCTGTTTTATTTATCTTTCCTGAGGATGTTGATAGAGCTTTGTTGAATTTCCTGAGCATTTATATTGTTATTTCTATTTCATCCTTATAATTCTGAAAAAATTTACAAAGGTATCTGGTGATACCTGTAGAGTTTATATTTTTCTAACACATAAATAAGTGTGAGAAGAGCAGTACAAAGAAAGATGGAGGTATAGTTAAGTGTTAGCTTCATGGTCTTTTTATCCCTGATTCTGGGAAATTTTTATTGTAATAAATGGAATCTTGTGTTTCACTTCTTGCCATCAGTGAGCAGTGTTCTGATAAGACCCCAAAGTTATTTGGGTTTACTGAAACCATTACATAACTTAAATTACAATTTCCTTTGGTGTGTACATGATGAGTCACAAGAGTCTTAGAAATAATAAGAGCTGTTTCCATTGCACATGGCATAGGAAATTTTCACATCTTTTGTGGATGAAGTAGCATATGTTTTCTTTAAACAAATAAAAACAAAACAAAACAAAACAAAAAAACACATAGCACACACCAAAAAAAAAAAAAAAGTAGCAAGAAACAAAATCTTGGATAACCTAAATGGATTTTGAAATATGGACAGTGGACTGCAGAGTTCCTTCATGCTAGCTTCTTTGTGGTGTTGGAAAGCAGTGAAATTATATACCAGATACAGACAACATTACCTCTATAATTCTGTCAGCATTCACCTCACAAATAGTGGCTACTTTAACTGTTCCACTTACTTGTCCTCAGTTCCTCTTTTTGTTGAATAGAAGCAGATATTTTATGAATCTTCTGGGGAAGAACCCAGAGAAATAACTGGAAGTCTCAACAATCCTTATATAACTCCCTCCACTCACATTTTGCTGTGCTCTGATGACAAAGATTAGTTGCAGAGTCATCCAGATTTTGGATATTTCCAAGCATGGAGATTGAACAACTGCTACGGACAACATGTTCCAGTGGTGTTTGGTCACCACTTGGTCACATTGAAAAAAAAAAAAAAAAAGTGTTTCCTTAAGTTCAGATGTAACTGCCTGTGCTGCAGTTTGTACAGTTTGTCCCCCTGGGCATCACTGAAAAGAGTGTAGATCTGTCCTCTTTCCATTCTTGTTTCAGGTATTTACATACATCGATGAGATCTCCCTGAGCCTTCTCTTTTCTAGCCTAAACAGTGCCAGCTCTCAGCCTTTCCTCATAAGAGAGGTGCTCTTGTTCTTTCATCATCTTTGTGGCTTCTCCTGGACAAATGAAATTATAATTACAGAAAACAGATCTTGTGCCATGTAATGTATTATTTGGACATACATGTAAACTGCACTATATTTACTTTATAGATTTGCATTTAATTCATGAGGTAAAGTCATTTTCTATGTTTACACAGAAAATCTCTATTTGAGGTTACTAGCACAAGGATTTTTCATGCGTTTATATAGATATGATGATGCATGGTGACACACATTTCAATGCAACACATGCACAGAAAGCAACGCAGAAAACACAGAAATCAGAAAACTAAAACAGAAGAGCGTTTTATTTGTCTGGGAAAAAGCTAGTAGTAAGCACTTCCAAGACAAAAAAAAAAAAAAAAAATCCTTGCAAAATGCACGTAATATTTTACTGAATTTTCAATTTTACTTTCCCCCTAAATTTTCCATATGTCTTCAGGAGTGTGTAATATTCTCTGACTCCATACCGATAGGTAAAGAACACCAGTTCTGAAATGTCCTTAAGGTGTTCTGAATGCCATGCCATTATGCATTTTGCATTTCTTAATTCTTCTACAGCATGGGTTGCTGCTGTTCCACTCAGTCCACGAACCCTTACAGAATACTTATCAGGCTAATGAGTCAGCATTAGTTTATTAGTCCTAGAGTACACAACTGTTTCACCATGCTAGGAAAATCTTTAGGCACAATTTGGGGTGGTATTCAGTTTCTGTTACATGACCTAGATTTGAGCAAAAATGTCCTTGAATCTTTTTAGTTTCACAACAGAGGAATTAACCTGCTTGAGTTAGAGGTAGAATGTTGGGATGACATGTACCATGGAAGTTTTGATATAATTAGGGGTACATGCTAAAGGTAAATGATATTTCATTTAACTAAATTTTGCTAAATTTAATGATATATCATTTAACTAAAATTAAATGATATTGAAGATCATTATAGAACAGCACTAGAAGGTTGCTCAGAAATTTATACAATCAGATCTAGCAAACATCAAGTGCAAAGACCACACAGTTGGTTTGCTTCATTAGCAACATTTCAGATTGCATGATACATATAAAGTTTGTTACAGTAACAGAACTAAAAAAAAAAAAAAAAAAAGCTATTGAATAGCAGTATTCTAGATTTAACAAGTTAACATATTTTTCAAATATAGAACTTTGAAAAACAAATGTTGTTTCATCTTCACTTTGAGTTTAAATGAAGGAAGGGAAGGGAGGAAGGGAGGAAGAGAGGAAGGGAGGAAGGGAGGAAAGGAGGGAGGGAAGGAGGGAGGGAGGAAGGAAAGAAAAGACTTACTTTGGTGGTGAAATGACAGGAAAAGGGTTATCTCTGTGAACCAAATAAGCCCAAATCTCCTGTCACCATGCTCTTCTGCACTAATTTATGAGCTCTGTGTAGAGCTCATGTCAAACAAAGTTACAGTAACACAATGAACTCCCAAGAGGTAACACTTTTGAACCCTCCAGACCTTCACTTCAAGTGTTTCGTAAGGTTTTGTAAAACTGGTGTCAGATTGAATACATCTGGGATAAATTTATACCAAGTTTGTTTCCAGAAGAGTTGTTCAAATGTTCAACATTTATTGGAAATCATTTTTATCCTTTCCATTCTATCCATCCCATCCATCGTTATCCTAAGATAAGGATGATCAATGAAAGGGATTATGATTCTGTGACAATTAAAAAAAAAAAAAGAGGAAATCCTCCAAGTAAATGTGAAAAAGTTTAACTGAGAATGCAAATTAAAAAAGAAAAAAAAAATTGTAAGTATCCACTATTCAGTATTGTCCCTACAACTATAATTGGTTGTAGGTGTTATTAACTTTAATAAAATAAAATAATAATAAAAAAATAACAGGAAAACATTGATAAGCTATATTTTTTACAAAAGAAAAAAGAAGGATGAAGTCTGCGTGCTGTCCTCCCTAAGAGCAGATGTCAGCACGAAGAAAGCAAAAAGACATAGAATCAGCTGTACTCATTAGAAATTGCAATACTGCAAATAATTTTTTTGTTTGTTTGTTTAGTAGAAAAAATGATTGATCTTGGAAAAATATAAGAAGGTGGTATCTGAGTTAAACAAGTGGAGACGTATAAGTACTAAGAGATGTTTCAGTTTGAGTTTTGTTTGCATTCAGTCCTTGATGTAGATTTACTCCATGAGAAGTTGGTATTGAGTGTGTGAAAAATAAAGTATCCTCAAAGAAGAGTATGTCTTGAATGCTTTTTTCATCTCTTTTGCAGGGCAGCTGTGAATACAAATAATATACTTTATATAAGCTTTTTTTTTTTTTTTTTTTTTTTTTTTTTACTGTGATTTTTCCTTCACTGGAAAAAGCAATCTGTGAGATCTCATGTGCTTACTGCAACTCAGTGGAAAGGAAAAATTGTTAGAGCAGGGCACTGGTATGTGAAGAGTAACATAAGAAAGCAAACTTGTATAATATTTTAAGTATTGTCTTTAAAGACTGTCTTCTCCCAGGGTTGGTACGCTCTCTTGCATTACTCATCTTAACTGTCTTCTCATTATTTCCTACAGCCAGTTGATTTTCCTCACAGAGGATTCCTCCAGGTTTCTCCCATCCTCTCGAGACTGTTTTCCTCTTCCCTCCAGGGCCATTTTTCTTACCTTCCACTCAATTTATAGGCTAGCTGCCTTTCAACCCAATAAACACGGTATTTACCTCCCATTCTTTGTCTAGCCTCTATTATTTCTCAAGTCCACCATAAAGAACAAAGTTGAGTTCTGTTTTGGAAAAAGTATTTTATTGGTAAAATTTCAGTGTGTGACAGCAAACATATGATGGCTTCTGAGTACTTCACTAGAGGAATTTCCATCCCTTTTTTGTTTAGAACTGTTTTGTGGTGAATAGATGGCTATAATATGTTATTTAGAGGAATATGTATGAAGATTTGAGCGTTAAAACTGGTACAAAGAAGAAATTCAGAATGAATGTAGCTGGGACTGAAAAATGTGTTTTACTTCATGTTAGAAATGAGACAATGCCCTGCCTTCCATAAAATAAAAATAGTGAGCAAGAATATTTTCTAAATATCTTCATCTTACTTGCAGGTTGTCTTGTATTACAGAGCTCGAAAGCTTTTCCTGTGAACTCGAGCAACAGTAAAAGATTATAGAGTCTGCAATGAGTGGTGTCCAGACAGCTAAGTAATTTTGATGGGAAGTTCTTGGAAAGCTGACAGTTTTTAATTAAAACTAAGGTACATTTGTCAGGAGTATTTTACAGATTGCAATGTTCACTCAAAATTTTGCCTATTCTTTCTTTTATTAAGGTATGGATTTGGAGACAATTAATTATGGCTATATCCCTTTCAACTATTTTGCCTATAAAGCTTTCAGAAAATTTTACATCATTTGTGGATACTATACATCATTTTAATGCCTACTGAACATGATATTTTTATGTGCTAACATAACTGTGTTGGCATCCAGGATTTGGCAAAAATCCTCAATGTTTTTGTAATCTGTAAAGATCATGTTAATCAATTATTAAAGCCCTAACTTTGCCTGCAGAAAGAAGAGATCTGGAGCCATGTAAAATGTTCTGTAAGTATGATGGTATAATGGTATTATCAGTGGTATCTCTGGTTTCAATCTGATTTTTTTTCCCAGTATTATTTAAGATTTCATATTTATGTTTGCTTCTTAAATTGAATCATGATTTCAATGAAAATTACTATCTTGACAAATGCTATCTTTGACCAAAAAAAAAAAAAAAAAATCTTACTCAAAAAAAAAGCAATTCTAAAATGATTTTTTTCCTTAATGGCCATTTTCTGTGTATGTCAGTTTCAGACTATAGATAACATTATTCTATTAATCTAGCTTCAGATTAATTTCTACTCTGTGTAATTGCAACAGTGGAAGAGTAACAGAAATTTAGATTTTTACATGATTTTTAGTCAGAAAAATCAAGTCTAATTTACCTAATTAGCTGATGATTACAAAAGCCATCTACCTGTGATAAAAATAGTAAAATTGTTTGCTGATAGATGGAAAGAGAGGAGAGGAGTACAGGAGAGTTTCTTCCATATAGAATTTGCCATGTCATGTCAGGAAAAAGTAAAAATAATAATTCCTCCAGACAAGGTAGAGATATCTTCAAACACAGAGAAGACTTCTGAGTCTGCCACCTATCCCTCTGATACGATCAACACCTGCTAGACTATGGAGTTATATGAAGTTATGGCAAATTCGTTGGTGGAGAAAAACGCCAAAAACAATTTTGGACCTACTGTGCTATTATAACAGTTAAAAAATAAGAGAAACATGTATTGGAGATTATGGTAGTATCTCTTGGTTGGGAATTCAAAACAGAACAACATATTGTCCATTCTTAAAATTGCAAGCATTATAATTTATGAGCCCTCAGATTTTTATTTTTCTATTTTCTCATGTTCCCATGAATTTTTTAAAATCAGTTTGAATTTTATTAACTGCAATACTACAAAGAGATATCCTTTTAAACACTTGTGGTGATTTAAACCTTAACAACAAAATGAACAAATCATTGGAAACAGATTGAGAGTACAGAGTAAGATGGGAGAACGCCAGAAATGAAAGCCCCTAACCTGATACACAGCTGATCACAGTCAGCAGTGCTGGAACTAGTCATACAAATATTAATCCAAAAGATTTCCCTGTGTATTAAATTACTTCAGAAATCAGAAGACTTCATTTAATGTAACATTATTATTTTTAATTCTAATACAGCTCAGCTATGAAAACATCACCTGCTTCTTTTTAAAACTAGAGATGGAGATGACCTGATTCTCATGGTTGGACACCAAATCAGAAAGTTATGAGCTGGTAGGCAGGAGAAAGGTTGAATACAGCATTTTGGTTGAGATTCTTGATAACCATAAGCATGGGACTAAATTCAAATATCTGAAAAAAGTAAAGACAAGAGGACAGTTGGATAAGGGGAGGAATATCCCTTATACCTTCTACCTTATACCTATCCCTTATACCTATACCTTCTAAAAGTTGCTTCCTGTCATTTTTTAATATGAATATTGAAATATGCCATTTGGTCTCCTCTGACTGTAAAACATACATACATAGATGTTCAATCTGCACATTATGGGAGCCCCCTTTGCACTATGGATCACATGTCCATCCTATGCTTTGATCACATGTTAATCCTATGCATGCATGCATAATCACATGTTAATCCTATGCTTTCTGTATTTTTGGAAACTTATACCACAAATGTCACAGGAAATAACCTGACTAAAGGTGGACATCTGACTGTGGTGTCTCATTCACTCAACTAATGTCAATAGTGAAAGTTCTGTAAATTAAATTAGTTGTCCTTTCAAAGTGATGATTTCTGTACAACACTGTAGAAGGGGAGAACAAAAGAGACAAGTTCAAATGTTAACATGCTGTAGACAACTCAGGTTAACTCAGACAGCCTAAACATTTCAAATAATTTATTTAAAGAAAATTAGCTGCTAATGGCTTGGCAATTTGAAAAAAAAAAAAAAATATATATATATATATTACAGAAGGAAATCTTCAAGGTAATATTACTCTAAATTCAAGTTTAGCCTACATTTTATAGCTGTGGCACTAAGAATATTCATTTTAACTGTGGAAAAATACGTGTGTCTTTTTCAATTTGCTAGTATTTCTGAGGCACTAAAAGTGTGGAGATTAGACCAGTAAAATATATTTTACTTTTAACATTATATAGTGATTTGAAATCAGTCTAAAACTGCAGTTGTGGAATCATTTCATTTTTGATATGTAGTAAGAAAAAAAAAAAAAAAAAAAGATCCCCAGTGGAGTAAACGAGAAATACTGGCTTTATTAGAAAGGTTTGAATTCAATAGTGAAATACTTTGAACTGAAGAATTTTATGGAGCACTATGTATGCACATGAAAAAGAATTCAATAATTTGACAAAAACAAGGAAGTAGAATGTAGGAATATTTAAACCAAGGTAATATCAGTTTTCATGTTGAATGAAGTTATTGCTTTTCAGCATTATAGTTTAATTTATAATTTATCAATTCATCTATAAAATTTAGCATTTATTGATATTAATCTATTCAGCAGCTTTTTATTTTATAAATGATACACATTGGACATGTTTTAACCATGCAGTAATATTTCTATGCAGATGCAGAACTAATGTTCCAAATAATAATTATTTTTTTCTTAAAAAAGAAAAGAAAAGAAAAGAAAAGAAAAGAAAAGAAAAGAAAAGAAAAGAAAAGAAAAGAAAAGAAAAGAAAAGAAAAGAAAAGAAAAGAAAAGAAAAGAAAAAAAGCTATACATATGCAGAGTCTTATAATGCAATTATTCTATATAAGATCTGCATCAGTTATGGAAAGGCATGGCTGTAGTCTGAATAGAAAGGACAAGCTACATCTTTAAATCATTATGAGTTCTACTTCGTAGATGTTCCTTGAACTATCAAAACGTCATCTGAAGTATCACACAAGGTCTATTGTTTAAAAGATCTGGGAGAGTGTAATAGACCGAGATTTCTAATGGCTCAAAGATTTGAAGATTTCAAACAGTAACTGTTGATTTATCCCTTCATGGTTATTACCATGAAGCACAGTACTTGACATGACTAGATTTAAGTTCAATGAGTCTCTTAGAGGCAAAACTTCAGGTTTAGGAAACAGAATGTGTCATGTTAATGTATTAAAAATGTAATGTTTCTAGTGAAAGCTTTAAAATATCAAACATCTTACCTGGATTTTAAAAATTTTAAATGTGTTTAAACACACTTTACAGGCTCAGATATTTGGCTTCACAGGGAGACTTTTTTGATGCACATTGGACTGTAGAATTCCTTAATGCACCCTCTGCTGAAGTGTGCATATTTTTAGTGTGAGCAAAGGCCAATCATTAGTGTCAGCCCAGAGCAGAAAGTTCTTTACTTGATTTCTAGGGCCAGGAGTTGCTCTTGGTCACACCCAGACAACCTCAGGAGGCAGCCAAAGAGCTGGCCGTTTCCTCAAAAGATGGATGAGCTCACCCAATGGCAAAGTCTGGCCTTTCAGCATCAGTGCACAAAATTGGGAACAGAGACAAATGGCTCAATAAGGATCTTATAAGACTGTCATACCACTCTGTTCTTAGAACTTGGGGAAAGGGAGAAGTTTAATGAAACTTGTCAGCAGATTATCCCACCCAAAATATTTGAAGCAGCAATTGGTTTTATCACCAAGGCCATGCCAGTTCCTAATTTTTGGGTACTACTTGCATGACAAACAAACAATCAACAACAACAAGCCTGATTTATATTTATTTTAAATCAGGGCCTGATTTATATTTTTTAACTTTGGTTATTTGCTCATTAATTAGTGCTACAAGTACATCGTGTCCTGCCCAACTTTCCCAAGCAGTGGGGTCTAGAAGGGAAGGGAAAGTGGTACTGGGCCAGGAGTGAAAGAGCATGAGAGAACAGGCAGGGTAAGGTCTATGCCCTTTTTGGGGCTCAGACACAGCCCCATACCTAGATTTCCTGTGGACAAGCTTCTGTGGTCTTATCTGTGAGACACCTCAGGAGTTATGGGACCAAATCCCATTTCTGACAGCAGTAGCAAAACAGAACAAGGCAGTCACAGCTGTCTGGGGAGGGCTGGGCAGGATGTCCTGTCTGCTCCTGGTGTCCCTATTTCTTTCTACTTACCTTGCCCAGGGAGCAGCAGGAGCTGGGCCAGGAGAAGGTGAGCAGGGTGCAGAGTGGGTTGTGGAGCTGGCAGAGCTGTGGTGGGGCTGGGCCTTTCTATGGCCTTTCTAGGGCAGGGACCCATGGCTCCAAGGAATGGAGTGGGTCCTGGGCTGTGGACAGGGTCAGGGGAGCCCCAAGCAGAGACATTAGAGCCAGGGAGTGCACTCAGGCATTGACACCCTTTCTCTTTCCAAGGCCACCTCTTTTTAGGAACCCTTACTTTGGGCACATGTGAGTCTTCCCATACCCACTAATCCCTACTTTTCCCAGTCTTAATAGTTAACAGATAGAAGAACTGCAAGTGTTACATTGGTCATTCTGTCCCATGTTCTGCTACTAACTGGAGGATTCTCCTTGCCAATTATTCCTAGTTCAGGTACCACCTTAAATTTACAAATAGTCCGTACCAGCTGCAGCTTGCAAGTAGCAAGCTAATGCTACTTGAAAGCACAAAAAATTGAGAGTTCAGGGATTAAGTTTGGACTTTCAGCCACCCACTCCCCACACATCTGCCACCCATTAATGTTCAACTTAACCTATCTTCTTGCCTGTGACATGCTGGTCTTTTATTTTCCCCCAGACAACGTTACCCGTTTTTAATTTATTTATTTTCAGCAGCAGTCATTGGACTCAAGACAGCTACCATCTCTGTCTCACTTAACACTTCCAAAGGAAAGAAGCAGCCTCATAATATGTTGTGGATAACGACACATCTTGAATCAGGATGCATAAATCCAGGTTTTAACTAATGCAAAGAGGGATGAAGCATTTTGATAATCATTTAATTGTGTTTACCATCTTTAGCATTATTAATATATATATAAGGGATAGCACTACTAAATGTAGAGATTCTTTCACTTTGGGAAGTAGAATCATAGAATGGTTTGGTTTGGTAGGGACTTCAAAGATCATCTAATTCCAACCCCCTGCCATGGGCAGGGACACCTCACACTAGACCAGGATGCTCCAAGCCTCATCCAGCCTGGTCTTGAACACTTCCAGGGATGGGGCATCCACTGCTTCTCTGAGCAACTTCTGCCAGTGCCTCACCATCCTCAGAGTTAAAAAAAAAACACCTTATTCCTAATGTCTAATTTAAATTTACACTTTTTTAGTTTAAAGCCATTACTCCTTGTCTTATCACTACACTTCCTGATAGAGTCCCTCCCCAGTTTTCCTATAAGCTCTTTGTAGGTACTGAAAGACTGTTATAAGGTCTCCACAGAGCCTTTCCTCCAGGCTGAACAACCCTAACTCCTTCAGCCTGTCTTCATAGGAGAGGTGCTCCAGTCCCTTTATAATCAATCATGACTCTTCTCTGGACTCATTCTAGTGCATCCTAAACCTTCCCTGTTACAACTTAAGGCCACTTTCTCTTAGCTTATCACTTACTGCTTGGGAAAAAAGACTGATGCACACCTCGCTACAGCCTCCTTTAAGGTAATTGTAGAGAATAAGGTCTCTCCTGAGTCTCCTTTTATCCAGATTAAACAACTCCAGCTCCCTCAGCTGCTCCTCATAAGACTTGTTCACTAGATCCTTCACCAACCTTTGTTGCCCTTCTTTGGACATGCTCCAAAATGTCAATGTCTTTCTTGTAGTCAGGGGTCCAAAACTGAACAGAGTACTCAAGGTGCTGCCTCACCAGAGCCAAGTACAGGGGGACAATCACTGCCCTGTTCCTGCTGGCCACACTATTTCTGATACAATCTAGGATGCTGTTAGCCTTCTTGGCCACCTGAGCACACTGCTGGCTCATATTCAGCCAGTTATCAACCAATACCCCCAGGTCCTTTTCTGCCATGCATCTTTCCAGCTTTCTTCACCTACAGTGGACTTCATTCCCTCAGTCCCTAGCTTTGTCTTCTGTGACTTGGGCAGTGTGGATAGAGCATTTACTGGTTAATACTGAGACAAAAAAGTCATTGAGTACCTCAGCTTTCTTCCTATCTCAGGTGACCAGGTCTCCCATTTCCTTCCCGAGAGGACCCCACTTTCCCTAGACTTCCTTTTATTGTTGATGTAGCTAGGGAAGCTTTTTTGTTACTCTTGATGTCCCTGGACAAATTTAATTCTAACAGGATTTTGGCTTTCCTAATCTGATCCCTGGCTGCTGAAAAAATGTCTCTGGACATTGTCACCCAGGCTATCTATCCTTGCTTTTACTCTTTGTAGGCCTCATTTTTTTTTTTTTTTTCTGTTAGAGTTTGGCCAGAAGCTGCTTGTTTGTCCATGCAGGAAGTAGACTCTTTCCACTTGACCTTTCCCTCCTTCCTTAAACCTATCTAATATTTTACTCTAATAATTTCACATTTTTTTTTCCTGTACATCCTCTGACATTACAAACACACACATATATATGTATGTATAATTTTAATTATTTATTTATTTTTACTTTACATTATCACAATTCCTCTCTGGTTAAGAATAACTTTTGTACCCTGCCTAGTGTCAAATAACAAAAAAATAAACCCTTTGTACTTTTGGAATGTTACCTTGTGCAAAAGTCTAAATCCTTTAAATTAAAACTGCATTTTTAGAAGATGAGATCCTTATTGACTTATTTCCTCCTTATATGTAATCTGAATCTGCCATCTTTATTTTAAACCCATTCCCCCTTGTCCTCTCCCTACACTGTCTGACAAAGAGTCCCTCCCCAGAAGTACTTCCCTCCTCTTTAGGTACTGGAAGGATGCTATAAGGTGTCCCTGTAGCCTTCTCTTCTCCAGGCTGAACAACCCCAACTCCCTCAGCCTGTCTTCATAGGAGAGGTGTTCCAGCCCTCTGACCATCCTCGTGGCCCTCCTCTGGACTTGCTTCAACAGGTCTTGTGCTGGGCTGCCCAGAACTGAGCGCTCCAGGTGTGGTCTCATGAGAGCAGAGTAGAGGGGGAGAATCACCTCCCTTGACCTGTTGGTCACACTTCTTTTGATGCAGCCCAGGATATGTTTGTATTTCCGGGCTGCAAGCAGACATTTCTGGCCTATGTTGAGGTTCTC
Source organism: Netta rufina (assembly GCF_964035555.1). Classification (NCBI taxonomy): domain Eukaryota; kingdom Metazoa; phylum Chordata; class Aves; order Anseriformes; family Anatidae; genus Netta; species Netta rufina. Next base: position 196,124,661 of record NC_140123.1, read on the forward strand.
ACAGAATAACACAGAATCACAGAATTTCTAGGTTGGAAGAGACCTCAAGATCATTGAGTCCAACCTCTGACCTAACACTAACAAGTCCTCCACTAAACCATACCCCTAAGCTCTACCTGAGCTTTTAAAGACCTCCAGGAATGGTGACAACCACTTCCCTGGGCGGCCTGTTCCAATGCCTAACAACCCTTTCAGTAAAGAAGTTCTTCCAAACATCTAACCTAAAACTCCCCTGGTGCAACTTTAGCCCATTCCCCCTTGTCCTGTCACAGGCACGTGGCAGAACAGACCAACCCCCACCTCGCTACAGCCTCCTTTAAGGTACCTGTAGAGAGCGATAAGGTCGCCCCTGAGCCTCCTCTTCTCCAGGCTGAACAAGCCCAGCTCCCTCAGCCACTCCTTGTAAGACTTGTTCTCCAGACCCCTCACCAGCTTCATCACCCTTCTCTGGACTCGCTCGAGCACCTCCAAGTTCTTCTTGTAGCGAGGGGCCCAAAACTGAACACAGTACTCGAGGTGTGGCCTCACCAGAGCCAAATACAGGGGGACAATCACTTCCCTAGCCTTGCTGGCCACACTGCTTCTTATACAAGCCAGGATGCTGTTGGCCTTCTTGGCCACCTGAGCACACTGCTGGCTCATATTCAGCGGACTATCAACCATCACTCCCAGGTCCTTCTCTGCCAGGCAGCTTTCCAACCACTCATCTCCCAGCCTGTAGCTCTGCTTGGGGTTGTTGTGCCCCAGGTGCAGGACCCAGCACTTGGCCTTGTTGAACTTCATACAGTTGACCTCAGCCCATCAGTGCAGCCTATCCAGATCCTCCTGCAGAGACTTCCTACCCTCGAGCAGATTGACACACGCACCTAACTTGGTGTCATCTGCAAACTTACTGAGGGTGCACTCAATGCTCTCATCCAGATCATCGATAAAGATATTAAAGAGGACTGGCCTCAGTACTGAACCCTGGGGGATGGCACTGGTGACCAGCCTCCAGCTGGATTTGACTTCATTCACCATGACTCTTTGGGCTCGGCTATCCAGCCAGTTTCTAACTGAACGAAACATATGCCAGTCCAAGCCATGAGCAGCCGGTTTCTTGAGGAGAATGTTGTGGGAAACGGTGTCAAAAGCCTTACTGAAGTCAAGGTAGACCATATCCACAGCCTTTCCCTCATCCACCAAGCGCATCACTTTGTCATAGAAGGAGATCAGGTTCTTCAAGCAGGACCTGCCTTTCATAAACCCATGTTGACTGGGCCTGATCGCCTGCTTGCCCTGTAAGTGCTGCGTGATGATACTCAAGATAATCTGCTCCATGAGTTTCCCTGGCACTGAGGTCGAAGTGAGGTCAAAGCCTATAGTTCCCCGGGTCTGCCATTCTTGTAGATGGGTATCAGGTTTGCTAGCCGCCAGTCAACCAGGACCTCCTCCAACAGCCAGGAAAGCGGCTTGGCTAGCTCCTCTGTCAGTTCTCTCAGTATCCTCGGGTGGATCTCATCCGGCCCCATCAACTTGTGCACATCCAAGTGCCGTAGCAGATTGCCAACCATTTCTTCATGGATAGGGAAGGCCACATTCTGCTCCCCATGCCCTTCCACCAGCTCAGGGTACTGGGTATCCAGAGAACAACTGGTTTTGCCACTAAAAACTGAGACAAAGAAGGCATTAAGCACCTCAGCCTTTTCCTCATCTCTTGTAACTAGGTTTCCCCCCGCATCCAGTAAAGGATGGAGATTCTCCTTAGTCCTGATTCTCCTGTTTTGCATTGATGTATTTGTAAAAAGATTTTTTGTTGTCTTTAATGGCAGTAGTCAGATTGAGCTCCAGATGAGCTTTGGCCTTTCTAATTTTGTCCCTGCACTGTCTCGCAACATCCTTATAGTCCTCCTGAGTGGCCCACCTTTTTTTCCAAATATTATAAACCCTCTTTTATCTCCTAAGCTGAAGCTGCAACTCTCAGTTGAGCTTCTTCCATGCCGGCTTGTCTTTGCGCACGTGGGGATGGACCGCTCCTGTGCCATTAAGATTTCCTTCTTGAAGAGTGCCCAGCCTTCCAGGACTCCCCTGCCCTTCAGAACCGCCTTCCAAGGGACTCTACCAACTGGTGTCCTGAGCAGCTCAAAGTCAGCCCTCCGGAAGTCCAATATAGCAGTTTTACTGGTCTCCTTCTTGGCCTTGCCAAGAATAGAGATCTCTACCATTTCGTGGTCACCAAGACAGCTTCCAACCACCACATCTCCCACCAGTCCTTCTCTGTTTGTGAGGAGAAGGTCTAGCAGGGCACCACCCCTTGTAGGCTCACTAACCAGCTGTGTCAGGAAGCTATATTCCACGCTCTCCAGAAACCTCCTAGATTGCTTTCTCTGGGCTGTGTTGTGTTTCCAGGATATGTCTGGGAAGTTGAAGTCCCACACGAGAAAAAGTGCTGATGATTTTGCAACTTGTGTCAGCTGCCTGTGGAACTTCTCATCAGTCTCCTCATCCTGGTTCGGCAGTCTATAACAGACCCCCACCAGGATGCTTGCCTTGTTGGCCTTCCCACTGATCCTAACCCAAAGGGACTCAACCTTGTCATTCCCAGCCTCAAGCTCCACAACATCAAAAGATTCTCTAATATAGAGAGCCACACCACCACCCCTTCTGTGCTGCCTGTCCCTTCTGAAAAGCTTATAGCCAGTCATTGCAGCACTCCAGTCGTGAGAGTGGTCCCACCACGTCTCCATGATGGCAACCAAGTCGTAGCCTGCCTGCTGCACGATGGCTTCCAGCTCCTCCTGTTTGTTACCCATGCTGCGTGCGTTAGTGTAGATGCACTTCAGTTAGGCCATTGCCTTCTCCCCCAGCCTTGCCATTGTTCCCCCTGGCACAACTCCAACAAGCGTTTTTTCAGCCCCATCCCACTTCTTACCTAGTTTAAAGCCCTCTCAATGAGCCCTGCCAGCTCCTGGGCTAGGATCCGTTTTCCCCTTAGAGATAGGGACCCATCTGCGGCCATCAGGCCGGGTGCCAAGTAAGGCGCCCCATGGTCAAAAAAAAATAAAAAATTCTGTGTTGGCACCAGCCTCTGAGCCATGTGTTTATCAGGTGGGCTTTCCGTGTCCTCTCTGTACCCCTCCCTGCCACCGTAGGGATAGATGAAAACACCACCTGTACTCCCGCTCCCTCTACTAATCGTCCCAGCCCAATAAAGTCCTGTTTGATAGCCTTGAAGCTTCTCTCTACAACGTTATCACTGTCAACATGGACTATCAAAAGAGGGTAACAGTCAGAGGGGTGAACCAGGTTGGGAAGCTTCCTGGCAATGTTCCTGATCCTGGCCCCTAGGGAGGCAGCAGACTTCCCTTCGGGTAGGGCCCTCTGTTTCCCTGAGAAGGGAGTCGCCTACAACAATCACCCTTCTTTCTTTCTTGGTGGAGGCAGTCTTGAGGCGTGGAGTTGACTTCCTCGCCCTAGGCGTCCTCCTGGGTAGGCTTCCTACCTCTTCCTCACCCATGGATCTCTCAAGCTCCAGGGCCTCAAATCTGTTGTATAAGGGCACCTGGGAAGGCGGGCCTGGAAGGGGAGGGCATCGCCTGCAAGGTTGAGCAGGGACCTGCCTCCATTCCTCCTCAACTCCCAGGTCCCCTCCCTCTGCCCAACAGCAACAGGGCAGGGGGTCCACCCCCATTTGGGGTGTCTCACCCCCGTACCTCTCCTTGAGTCCCTGCAGGGAGTTGCTCCACCAGTCTATCTCCCACTCGCACTCCCTGGTAGCCCTCAACCTCTCCACCTCCTCCTTGAGTTCTGCCACCATGCAGACCAGGTTGTCCACCTGCTTGCACCTCACGCACGCAGTTTCTCTGCCTCCCACTGAAGGCAGCAACAGGCTCAGACACTCCCCGCATCCAGTGACCTGAACTGCTGCATTTTTGGACGGGCAGTAAGTCTGGGTGTGTACTGACTTCCTGGAGGGAGCACCGCACCTGGTGGAAACCATTGCAGCCTAGCTAACGGGAGACTGCTGTTAGAGGAGTTGTTCGTATGGGCGGGGGGGGCGGAACCCTCTGCCCTCCCTGCGTGAACATCCAAACATCCCCAGGTCCTTCTCCTCAGGGCTGCTCAGTCCATTCTCCACCCAGCCTGTATTAGTATGAGGGATTACCCTGACCCAGATGTAGAACCTTGCCCTTGGCCATGTTGAACCTCATGAGGTTTGCAAAGGCCCACCTCTCAAGCCTGCCCAGGTCCCTCTGGACGGTATCCGTTCCCTCCTGCGGGTCAACAGCATCACACAGCTTGGTGTTATTGGCAAACTTTCTGAGGGTGCACTCAATTTCTGAGGGTACACTCGAAGTCTACGTCACTGACAAAGGTGTTAAACAGCGCCAGTCCCAATACTGACCCCTGAGGAACACCACTTGTTACTGATATCTACCTGGACACGGAGCCATTAACTACAACTCATTGAGTGCAACCATCCAGCTAATTCCTTACGTACCAAGTGGTCCATTCATCAAATCCATGTCTCTTCAATTTAGAGACAAGGATATCATGGGGAACAGTTTCAAATGATTTACTTATGCTTATGCAGCATAAAAGCTTACATTGCTTTGGTGTGTGCATGTAACAGTCAAACCTACTACTTGAGTTTGTCAACAGTTCTGAACATTTTTATTGTTATTTCAAACATTTGTAAAGCAAATATGAAAAACAAGTTATTTCACTAATGATTCCTGTTATTTTGTATTAGTAATTTTTTAATTTTTATTTTTTAAAAAAAAAACTTGCTAAGAAATTTGAAATTTTATTTAAGTTACTTGCATTGTGTAATCTGGTTCAGGCCTTCCAACCTGTGCACTAGCTTAAGCACATCCTCTCAAAACTGTCTATCCACCATTTTTTATCATATCATATCTTAACCAGTTATGGACACCTGATAATAGAAGACAATGTGACAAAGGATTGGAAAACCAGAACAGTCACAGGAGGATGAGCACTCTTGCCATGACAAGTATGCTGTGATCAGAAAACTGTACAAAACCAGCACCAAAACTAGCAACTGCGTAGAAAAGAGGTATTAATTCTGAAGGAGTAATAAATTATCTGAAACATACAGAGCTTTCCAACATAGTATCAGAGAGCATTAAGTTGTGACATTTAAGCACAGTTATCTCTGGGAAGTTTCTGAGGTGCTGCCTTAGAGATAAAGTGTCTCTGAACCTTTCCTGCCATGCAGTATTGCAGGACCCTCTCGCCCAAGGAATATCAGCTTGCTGCATGCTGGGGTACAACTGGGCCAAACCCCTGCAGGGATCATTCCACAGATAATCACTGCTGAACCTGTAAACAGGTTGACAAGATTTCCTCCTACTTTGTCTACATTTTAAACTGAAAACAAGCAGACTTTCATTTAGAGGAGCCTTGCTAAGTCAGTATGTGATATGTAAGCTCTGAAATCCTGCTTCCAGCCACCCACCTCCTGTGATCTGAAGCTCCATAGATTGGAAGGGGATAGGGACAAGTTGTTGTTCAAAGGACAACAGTTCTGCCCAATGCAAAAAGCAGAACCAGGGAACATTCTTTCAAACAAAGAAAATTTAGCTGGCTTGGCCATTGAAGATTAGAATTCTGAGGGCCCCTTTTAATACTTGTAGCATACAGTATGTAGGTTTGGGATCATTATCCCTGGATAAACTATTCAGATTGTTTTTAGTATCATAGATGTTCTTCTAATTTCAGTAACTGGTATTACTGAAATCCAAGATCTATATTTTATACCAGCTGAAGGCTATTCAGTGATTGTTATAAAAATAACTGTTGGTTATAGGGTTAAATCATGAGCATACAAGCAAAATTTTCAGAGTAGCTTATTAGCCTGGAGATAGGAATAGGTAATGCTTAGAAATTTTTGTGTAGCTGAAGAGAAGACAGCATATAAGATGCTGCTAGGAAGAGTGAACTGCTAGAGATTTGCCAGCAGTCTTGATGAAACTCTGAAGTTCTTTTTCTTCCTATGTAAGAAATTTATTATTTGTCTTTTTTTTTGGTAAGACAGAGACAGTTAGGAGGACTAGGTGCTGAGATACAGATTCTTGTACTATCAGTGAGGATTTAGGAAATGAGGATTTACCCACAAATGACACCTTTCAATAAAATCTATATAATTCTCTCTATACAGTCAAGTCTTATACAGTTCAATACAACTTTCCTAGGTCAATAGGAAAGAATACTTAGAAATGTGAGATATGTTTATAAAAGCAAATTCTTCAGATTTCAGTACTGGTTTTGTTTAAATTTACACAACAACATAAATCAATTGATCCTGTGAGAAAGAAGTTTTAAAAAATGCGTTCATACTAAAATAAACTATTTTGGAAGTCTGATAATGACTATTTTTCAGGAATAGTAGCATGTTGACAAAAGTCTTAAGTTTCAGTTGGTCTCAAATGATGTATAATTCAAATATAAGATTTTTAAACAACAATAAATCACTACTTATCCATGCAGACAGTGCTTATACTTTAGCACCATTACAGTGATCAGGCTTGTTTGGATTAACAAAATGGAAAACAAAGGCAGTCAGCCCTTTGATATGTGGTAGTTTATTATTTGTTCTAAAATATCCTAAGAAATCAAGAGGGAAGAGTATGATTGATCATAATAATATTTCACATTTTATTCTTTATGATTTAACTTTCCAATAACTGTCTTTTTCAAAATAGGAAATTCCATTAAGGAATTTTCTGTAGCAATTTTTTATGTTCAGATATGCTAACTTAGTTTTATATTCTAGCCTTTGGAAAACTTGTTTCTTGTTTTGTTTCTTTGTTTGTTTTGAAACTAGTTCTGATACAATGGCTATTCTTTTCCCAGGAAGATTAAGTAAACTGGAGTGGTTTAAGTGAGACAAAAATGTAGTTATAAACAGTTTAAACAAAGTGGATATGGATTTTATTTAAAAATAAATCAATAAATACACATGAATTCAAAATTAATCATCTTGTGCTTATTCTTCATTTTATGGAAAATAAATACACATTGAAAATGCGTGCTAGAACTGAATGTTATTTATCATACATCTGACAAAAGAAATTCAGAAGATATTTCATTAAATTGTAATAAACACACTAAAGCACACTAATACCTTTATTTAAGTTTCAGTATATTATAGAAACATATCCAAATGTCCATTATTTTGATAATTTAAAAACAATGTGACAAATAAGGTATGATACATATATATATTAATTAATAGGTGCATGTTTTTCTAACATCTTTTTGGAAGGTTTTGTTTGTTTGTTTGTTTTTTGAAACCGTCCACCCTTACAACACATTCTTCTGTCCTAGGTTGATTCATTCATTGTCTTGGACAAATTTTAAATGATAAAATGAGTTAATGATTCTTCACTTTTCATTTATTTTCAACAAAAAATGAAACAATTCAAGTAAAACAAAATCCATACAAATTCACTCATTTTTATTAAAACACAGAAAACTTTGAAGGAGGGGCAGGCCTTTCCTCCAAAATATAGAAATGAATATCCATTTATATCCAAATATTTCTTTTTGCCATATATATTGCAAATGTAGCATTTTTTTTTTTCTGTTGGTAGGTTCTCACTTGCATAACTAATGTTATAACATATTTGGCATAGGTACTACCTTGGTTTGTCATGGTCACTATACTAGAATCAATTTAGGTTATAGGATATACATTGTACCCATGAGGGCTGAGTAAACTGGCTGATGTCATTGCAAGGTCTCTCTTTATCATCTTTGAATGTGACTGGGAGAGGTTCTTGAAGATTGGAAGAGAGCAGATTTCACCCCTATACTCAAGAAGGACAAGAAAGAAATATAGGTCTGTCAACTCACCTTATTCCCTGAGAAGAGTATTCCATAAGAATTCAAAAAAAAATCTGGAAACCATTTCCAAATACATGAATGACAAGGTGATTGGGAATAGCCAAAATTAATTTACAAAGGGGAAATCATGCTTGACCAATCTCATTTTCTTCTACAGTAAAGTGACTATCTTGGTGGAAAAGGGGAGATCGGAGAATACTGTTTACCTCAACTTTAGTAGACTTTGACCCTGCTCCATGTCATCATAGACAAGCTGAAAAAATATGGGTTAGATAAGTGGACTAAAAACTTGTGGAATGACTGGTCCTAGGAGGTTGTGGTCATCTTGCACCCTTGTGAAATCCCCTCAGCACAAGGTCAAGTCAGAGGGCAGTCACTAGTTGTGTATCTGAGTTTGATATTTCAGTCAATAGTGTTCAACGTTTTCATTAACAAAAGACAGAGCCCAACTCTGTCAAGTTAACTAAATCTAACAAGTTAAAACACATAAAATCCTATCTAAAGACAAGAAACCTTTATTTATTTATTATTTACTATAAAGATGAACATGTGCTGGAACAGGTTGAAGTGGTCATGGAGTCTCTACCTTTCAAAACCTGAGTGGACTTGGCCCTGAGTAAGCTGCTACCTGGTCTTGCATGAACAAGGGGTTTGGACAAGATGACCTCAGGAGATCCTTTTCTACCTAAAATGTTCTGTGATTATGTGTAGATATGTGTGTGTGTAAATATATGTATACATATATATATACATGTGATTTTATGAATATTAAACTTCTGTATTTCCCAAGAACAACATTGGACTATGTTTTAAAGTGGTATCTACTCTTTTCTGTAAATTTATTTGCAAGAGCAGAAAAACTTTATGGAAAAATGTGTGCAACACCTGGGGTTTCTAGCCAAATGGAGTACCAGGAGGAGGTGACATACCTATGTAAATGCACACCCATGCAATCTTTTCACAATATGGCATATACTTTGTTTACATCTGTCAAAGCTACTGTAAGTTAGCTTTTTTTTCAAAGTAATAAGAACCATTGCATTGAGTCGATTATTGACTGTGGTCAAACTTCCTGCTACTGTTTGCAAACAAATTAAACAGGAAAATCTGGGTTCTATACACAAGCATATATATACATCTATATACATGTATATAGATGTACACACTAGACTATATTGCAAACAAGTTCAGAATGAAGACCACCTCCAATTCAACATAAATCTACCTACTTCTGTAGTTTCCTCTACTGACTGAAGTACAGCATTAACAGTACAGCATCCTTCCAATGACAGCTTTTTAACACATTTATTTGAAAACATTCATAAAGATGGCAATCATTTTCTAGGATATTCTGCAAAATTTTTATTTTTTATTGTTGTTGCTCTTTCTTATATTTTGTATAATATAAATAGCACTCTTCTACAGCCTGCTGTGACCCTGCTATATTTATAGTCAGGAAAAACTGCCTTAACTTTTATTTTATTTTATTTTATTTTATTTTATTTTATTTTATTTTATTTTATTTTATTTTATTTTATTTTATTTTATTTTATTTTATTTTATTTTATTTTATTTTATTTTATTTTATTTTATTTTATTTTATTTTATTTTATTTCTCATCTGCAATTTCCAGCCCAGTTACAAAATTTTCCCATATTCTGCCTGGAACAGAGGGAGAGCCTTCAATGTGCTTTGTGAAAATCTAGAGCCTGAGGAGGTGTGAGATTTCTGAGCAACAATGAGGCAAGTAATTTCCACCTCTGAAAAGCTGATTTTAGAGGGTGATCTTGACCCTTCAGTGGTGATAAAGACAAGGGAATCAACCTGAGGCTCTTAGAGAAGAGATTAAAAGATGAAAGGTAATTAAATGGTTCCCAGTTCTGTGATGAGAGAATTTACCATTAGTGGATGACAATGAAGAAGATGTCTGGAGGAATCAGTAAAAACAATTATCCTAATGAAGTGCTGAGAGATGTCACTAAAAAGAGTGAGAAAAAACGGAGACAAAGAACTAAGGAAAAACCTCAGACTGTGTATTCCACCCTACAGTAAGATGGGATGACCTTTAGCACCTGGATGTGTGAATGGTAAGAGGAAAATGAATCCTTGTTTTGGCTCTCTTGAAGGATACAAACTCAAACTAGTTTGAGACCTGGAATACCATAATTGTTAGATTTTCTTAATTTATCTTTCATTATTATGGATTAGTTCAGGCATTGTTTTATTTCTATTCTGTAATATGTCACTCCTGTTTAGGAGGTAGATTAGATTTTATTCCTAAACTCTATAACTTTACCTCTATGTCTCTTGAATATTTCACTTAAATCCATGATTCTCTTAATGTTTAGAAACTCTTGGTAGAGAAGTCAGCTTTAGGTGACTGCAGATTGCTGGAACCCAGCTTATAGTTTGTCACTTACTAAGTGTGGAAGAACATTGTCACTTTGACAAAAAATTAAAAAAAAAAAAAAAAAAAAAAAGAAGAAAAAAAAGATTTTACTATGTTTTTTTGTTTGTTTGTTTGTTTGTTTGTTTGTTTTTTTAACTTTATCACAGGCTCTGGGAAAAGCCTTTTAGTGTAATCACAACTATGCGTCTTTGTCCCACTGTGTCATTGCCAAAGATGGTTGTAACACACCATGCTGCTGCAATTAATTGAAGACATTGCCATTGACTTTTTATAAAAGCTGCAGATTAAGGGTAATAAATATTTCAGAGAAAGTAGAATGTTTTAAGAAGTAAATAACCTATATCTGGAAAGCAGAACTATAGGTATACTGACTGCATGCAGCCTATACATGAAAGTGTTTTTGGTGCGTGGAGTTATTTTCCCTGAAAAGGTTGTGATAGTAATGACCCACTTTCAGCAAGTAAATATTTACATAGAGTTTTTCTAGTGAGAGAACAAACAGTAAAGGAACAAACGATTAAAAAAGAAACCCCCTTAAATTCAGCCTCCGGAGAGAGAAAATGATCCAAAGAAAATCTTAATGTTTTTCTCCTAACTATACTTGGTAGAGGGCTGCTCCAGACTTTCTCATCTATAACAGCGAAGAATAGCTGTGAAGAGATTTTATTTTTCTTTTAATCAAACATAGTATCAATAGTTTTTCCTATGTGCTGCTACATTTTAGCATAGATGATCTTTCCCCCACCCAGCTGTATTATTCCTTCACATATCTGTACAGCCACTCACATTCTTTTTCAGAATTTATTCTCTTAAACTGAATGAGAGCTTAGTTTTAATTTTCCTTTGTAACATCAGTTCTTTGTTATCTTGACTTTTTAACTGTCATTTCTCTTGCCCTATTAAAATGAATCTCATATTTCTTCACAGTGTATAATATATTACTCCACTTCTAATACTTACGTTCAAAAGAATATCTAAAAGATAATAAAACCACATGTGATCTCTGTCCTTTATTAACAATATTTTGACAGTATTAACAATATTTTTTAAATTCTCTGTCACTAAAATTTGCTGGTAGTCATGGCCATTTTCCTAAATTCATCACTGAAATTTTTCTCTGATCTCGAGGCCACATCTTGAGGAACTCTTTAAAAGAATTTCCAGTTTAATTCAGCACAACTCATCGTTGCTTGGCCTTGTCAATAATTACCTATCCTAGAGTTAAATTCCTAATTTTCTTAATCCAGGAAAACTGCATTTTCACTATATATAATGGACTAATGCCTCTTATACATTTTAGCTTATCTCATTGGCCATTTATTTCCAACATTTAATTATTAATTATTTATTAAATTACATTGTTTTTCTCTTAAAGCTTTTCTCATATATTATTGACTCTCTGATATACAGTATGCTACTACTTTGATAAAACTGTTCCTGCAAATTTGTTTTACAAACTACTAAGTGTTTATGTGTGTCTGAATCCTGCTTTTCCTTCTCTTGTACATAGCTAGTACATTTTCAAATTTCCAACTGACTTCATCTGAGTGTAGATGTACACAGATGTACATCTGAGTGTAGATGAAGATGTACACATCTCCATATCTGAGTTTCACATGCCATTTTTTAAAAATTCTGTAGTGCAAAGTATCTTGTTTTATGCTTTCAGCACAATCATATTTTCTTGATTTTCTTTCTATCATAGATATAGTGAATGTCATTTTCACTGTGTAATGTCTTTACACACTGTTTTTGTTCAACATCCATCTTTATATCCACATTTGGTGTAAAAAAAAAAATAAAAAAATAATAAAAAAAAAAGGTTTACTAGTTCTTTTAGTTATAGAAAGAGTTAAATAATTATTTTATTACTCTATTTATAAAACTATCAGATTTATTCCTAAAGCATTTCCAATTTCCCCTCCTTTCCCTCCTTATTTTGGAAGCTTGTATTTGCTATGCTATAGTCTTTCTCAATTCAAATTTTTTAATGCTCTCTCGAGAACTAACTGCCGAGCACCAGGAGTTACTGCTTTTAATAACTGGGCCATGACCTTTAAATTCTCTACCTTCTTTAACGTAACAATTTGCTTTGGCATAACAATTTGCTATCATAAATAGTCAAACCATGACATGAATGCTTGAACTCAAAACTAAGAGAGCTGTTGTCTGTTTTTGATACTCCAGAAAATTTCATGTGCATGATGCATCCTATATAACAAATAAGTACTGTGCCTCCGGCCACTCACATGTTTAATATCCACCTATCTACGCAGTTCTAAAATCACCTTCATGTCCATAGATGTTATCAATTTCAGTCCTTGATATAGGGCAGCTTAATACATATGTATACATGCCCAGAAAAGCTGCCTGCAGATTGGTCTATGGAGAAGGAGTAGTCACATTAGGATATGATGTTCATGACAGCTGATGTTGTCAGCATGGACATAACATTCAGACTAGGTCCACCATGAGAAAGCACAGTCTTTCTCAGTGATGTCTGATTATAAAATACAAAGAAAATCCCTCAGATTTGTGTTTGTGTATCGTGTTTACAAATTGAAGAAGCTTTAAAAGAAGCTAATGTAGGCAGTATTGGATTTTTATTTTTATTTATATTTTTTAAAGTAGAAAAACAGGTAATCACTTTACTTTTTATATAAAAACCAAAAACATAAGAACAACAACAAAAACAAACACAAACATCTAAAAACATCTTTTACTGAGAGTACCTGTGAATTCACATTCACAGAGACATTTTCATCTGACTCAGAACATCTTTTCTTATCTTTTTTCTTTTTAGGAGGCTAATGTTACTGATTCAGTCAGGGATTCTAGACAATACAGGACCATTATGGTCTTTCCATCTAATATCACTGGACAAAACTTTCACCTAGTAATTTCTTAGGTCAAATAATTTAACCTGTGGTAAACAGTTCACAACATTTCCATATGACACATACTGCCCACTGACATTTATAATCTCATTCGTAAAAAGTATATGAGCAGTCATTATATGGTGATTTTTGTTCTTACAACTTCTTAAAACATTGCAAATACTATCCACACTGAAACATATTATTTGAGTATTTTTTAGTGTTTTAGAAAAACACTGTTTTCTGATACTTATTGCCAAAAGTACAAAATGAAAAGAAAATATGAAAGTGAAGAGTGGAATCTTTAGCTAAACTAATCTGAGTGTGACATTTACAGGAAAGAATCCAAAAATATTTTGAGCTTTTAATAGTTGGAATAATGACTCCAGTATTGTTGCAAGTGTTCACATGAAGGAAATACTTAGTTTTATGGTGATCTTTGAAAGACAATACTGATTTCTGGCTGAAGGTAGAGAATTTATTTGCTTTAATGTTCTCAGCTGAGCACTGAATCACCCCTGCATTAAAAATATTATTAATAATAATTGTATCTTTCTTAAAACACGTTATATAGTAACATGGAAACCAGAAGACTGAGATAATTATATGATGAAGATTTTTTGCCATATGTTTTGCCTTATAATACCTTAGAGAGACATTGTTATAATAACCACACCTCTGTTTTTACATTCTGATCCACAAGAAATGTATGTGTGGAGGCAGGTTATGCTAAACTGTAACAGACTGAACTTAGAAGTTTGTTATGAGCTGATTTCTTTCCTTCGTCTCAGAAAACTGTCTTAAGGGCCTTGTCAGGTGAAGGTGCTTTATCACAGATTAAACCTTTGCATGTTTCACTGGGTTCAGCAAGCCAGAATTCCTAAAGCTAGTTTTTATTTGGCAGAACAAATCATAGCAGTTACATCTCTAAAAAGGGGCCTCTATAACTCTTCTGTGAAACTAAAAGCTGTTCAAGAATATATGACAGCTAGATAGTTTTGATTAGCAATGTGATAGGTTCCAAGCCACCTCTTCCAATAAGTGAATTCTTGGAGCACACCGATCTCACTTATAGGATGGCACAAGAATCACAAATTACGTCTTGAAAATAAATCACAGAATCACAGAATATTGGAGGTGATCTACATGTGTGTCAAGAGGGACTATTACAATGTCAGAGCTGGTCAACCGTTACTTTCCATAGTCACATCTTGAAATTCTCCAAGATTTCTCAGCTTCCCTCAGTGACCTGTTCCCAATAAAATTTTCCTGATATCCAGTCTGAACCTCACAGACTGCAGTTTGTGGGCCTCCTTTGTAGGTCTCTTTCACTACTAAGAAAATCTGTTCCTGATTTTGTATTTTTATTCTTTTATATTTATATTTATATTTATATTTAATTTGTATAAAATCTGTAACAGCCTTCAAATAGCAATGGACTGCAATTAGATGGTTGCTTGTCTTCCTTATAATCAGATAACCAAGTATATTTTCCTCAGCTTCTCCTTGTAGGTCATGTGCTCTTGGGTGTCACAATCTGTGTAGGCCTATTACAAACTCTCTCAAGTTTCTTGACATCCTATTGGAAATAAGGGGCCTCAGACTAGACACCATATTCCAGTAGTGGTCTCATCATCACTAAAGGAAATAATTTCACGCAAATCTGCTTGCTATGCTTCTTTTAATTTAACCCTGTATGCAATTTCTGACATTTGTGATTTGTCTGTTCATCACATGTATTAACCCTGCCTCAAGCAAAACTCTTAATTACTTTTCAGTATGATTGCTTTCTTCCCATGTACTTATGCATGCTGATATTCTGCCACTGGTGTGGAACTTTGCAATTTTTCATGTAGAACTTCATGAGTTTTTTGTTGGTTTAGTCCTTAGAGTCCTTGTAGATTGAAACACCTGTTACTGCCACTTGGTATTACCAAACTTTCACTAAAGGTATAATTTAAGTTGCCATCTGAGATGTTGGTGAATATGCTGAAGAATATGAGTGCCAGTATCAACTGTTGTGTATACAGATCAATACTGGCGACCACTGAGGTGCCTTTTGAATTAATACATTTAACTGATGTTTCTATTGGTGCTTCAATCTCTCTGTCATAACTACAATAATGACCATGAAAACATGATCCAAAGGGATCAAGTGGGGTTCATTTACAATGTAAAATAACATATTTTAAAATTGGTTGTGATTTTGGAGCATAACTGGATTATTGAATTATCTAGGCAGGATTTTCAATCTATCTATCTATCTATCTATCTGTTTATTTATTTATTTATTTACTTTCTGCAGTGTTGTAAGATCAGTAGTATTTTCAGGGAATGAAAAGAGGTGAGAAAAGTCTGTTCTATGAAGGAAAATTGTTATGCCAGGTGAACCTACCTCCTAACGGAAGCAGCTCTTTCATACATGTACATCTCGAATGGCACTGGGAAAAATAGGCTGCTCGTGACAGAAAATTCGTTCTGTTCTTCCATTCTTGCTGTCATCAAGACAGAAGACTCCAAGCCAATATGTCCATCAAATGACACCCAAAAGGAAACCCACAAAATATTCTGTAACCGTAAATCCATTTTTAACTGACATTTAAGGAAACTATCTTTGAGGTAACCAATAAATAAATAACAAACAAAAATCAGTCAAACTAAATTTCTTCATGTAAATGAATAGTATTGTAGTATGCAGAACAGAGAACTTACGAAGCTTACTGAATATTGGGGGCATCACACAGCAGTGCCTACCCCAATTGCTTAAGACAAAGTTTACATATTCCTACAGATTTCACTTTCCATTTCTGTGCAATTTCTCCCAAGCAACTTGGCCTTCCCCACAAAGCTAGCTGGAGAATCTTAATACAATATTCCTTAATTAATAGTAAAATTTATAATTAAATATAATAATATTCCAAGCCCAATATTCAGGTCATGATAAAGAACAGAATTTTTACCTTTACAGAAATGGGATTCAGTAGTACTTTTTTCTGACTCCAGACTAGCAATGTGCTTTAATCTTCTTTACGTATAATGGCATTAAATGCATATTGTATTTCAACAAGTCTAAAAACACATTTAATCCTGTGTCTTTTCCTGTCAATCCAATATAAAACAATTACAAATATAAACAAAGTAAAATAAACAACAACAAAAAAAAACCAACAAACCTTATTGCAGAATATTCCTTCCTCCTGAGTCACAATTTTACCGTCTGAATCAACAAGAAAGTAACTAAACTCATCTTGCTGGTTGATCCATCAAAATGGATCTTGCTGTTCTGCTGGTTGATCCATCAAAGTCATCAAAAGTCGATCCCACCTCATCCAACCACACTCTTTATGGAAGTCAAATGCTATGTATCTGACCATTCCATTTGCCATGCTGTTCACCATTTTTGCAAATGTATGCTCAAGAGGCTTCTCCAAACACTTTTGATTAACCAAGTTAACAGTCTTTGCTTTGCATAGCTTTGTGAATCAAAATGTCTTTGAAGCTGTCCACATTACTGACTTGGTAATCTGTGGCTTTGGTTTATACTTCTGGTCTTTGAGACCAGAAAAAAAGGAATTGATCCACAGGCCTGAATGAATCATGAATGATGCTTTGCTCCCCTTGTAAGGGAAGTTTTTTTCTGTTTCAACAAAGTTAGTTGCTTGTCCTTCTGAATCAATACCTTTTACATAGTAGCATTTCACAGGAGAGAGCAGAGGGTTAACTTGCATGACGCTTCCCCATTCCTTTCATTTCTGACTCCAAAAAGCCTTAAGACGTGTAAGGTATTTTGTAGTGTTCACTGACTAATATAATAACAGACAAGTGAAAGTGTTCTAAAGGAAAAATAGCCAGAGGAATAAGAAAAATTATAAGCTATGTACACATCTTAGCTTTGTTCTGGAAGAAAAGAACCTCACCCACGCAAGGTATTAGACTTTGTATGAGAAAATAGCAGACTGCCTAGGTTTCATATGTGTGTACATACACATGTCACTTCTTAAAAACACAGGCCACAAGAAAAATAAGATATCATATTTAACACATTAACACCACATGCCATTTCAGACAGTCAGATAAGATAGCATGGTGAGTAAGTTTAACCACTGGTATTTAATCTATTAATCATAACCTCTGCTTTCTAGCAGTGCAGGGGAAAAAGTCAACATGGTTAACATATTTCTCATGTATACATTAGTCTTTACTTCCCTACTGTAAATGAGCTATCTTTCATATTCCTTGATTTGATTCATTGTGTATTTTAATTTCATTGTGGGTTACAATAATCAATGGAAACATACTCAAATATATTTTCATTATTTCAGAACAAACTGAAAACAAAGTTTAGGCTGGAATAAATTAAATCTCTTGTACTTCAGATTACATTCTAGACATGGTATATCAATCATACCCTCTGTGTATCATGGACTTCTTTTCGATCATGTTCCTTGGTGACTCTTCAGTGTCAGATAATAAATAAAATAAATATACAAAAAGGGAAAAAAAGAAAAGAAAAAGTATAATTACAGAGATCACTTTACATACCTCACCTATTTGATATTCTTACAATCCATTGCAATATAAACATATTACAAATCTAACATAAACAGACCTAAATTATATATGTTCAACAGATCAACCACTGGTTTGGCTGATTAGGCAACAGAAATTTAGGAATACAAGCTGCAACTTGTATATGCCACTGATACCAGTTACAATAAACTTTGAACATGCTGAGTTCATGAGTTTATGTAGAGGCACATTGAGTCTAAAGCCTGCTTTTGGTCTGATTTTCATTCCGTAATACAGTATCCCTCAGAATAAATGTTGGGTGTACCTAATGCTCCTTCTCTCCTGTCAGTTGATGAAAAACAATGATTTCAACAACTTATTTGGCTCATCTCCAAGTTTTCTCATAGCAAGGCTTGTGCTTTGCTAAGCTTCTTTTTAGGGAATAAAATGTAGGAAAAGTAATATTGATTAAAAGCACACTAAAATAAACAATACAAAGAAATAACTATTCTAGTGGATAATAGGGATGGTTGAAGAATTAATCTACTAAAACTGTAAAATTGTCATTTAATACTTTTCTTCTTCTGAAGGATATTGTTCAGTGTAGGTACTATAACTTTTCACACATATGTGGAAATTGAAGCCAGAAAACAGCATGGTTTGTATTTGCCTTTTAATCTATAAGGTGAAAAAAAGTTTTCACACTTTGTTGAACTTAACAGACCTTTGAAGTATATCTGAGTTCCAGAGAAACCTTTATTTAATAGTCTATTTTCTTTTATTTCAACATAATTTTTATTGTGTGAACCACTATCAAAATCAATCAGTTTGACCTTGATGTTGTCAGAAATACTAACCTTACTTGTTATCTTCACACCAAGTAGTCTCAAAATAGTCCTCATAGGTTTCCTCCTATCTAGTAAAACATTTCAAAATTTATCATTAATCCAAGACCAAATCCATATCAAAATAATTTACTTGTATTTCCTTGAGCTTGCACAATTAATACTCTTCTTTCTTGTACAGAGTACACAGTCACTTTAGCAGTACTTAGCATAGTCAACAGGAAGTTATCTCAAAAGGGAAATTGAGGAGCTACACTTGAAAACACTTAAAACCACATACCATTCTATTTTATGAAGGGACAATTTATAGGTTTGAAACCCTTGCTAACTTTTGCTTGTCCCTCATGTGATCAGGGTGTAGTCCAAGGCAGCTGTAAACTGTTTTTTCTTAACTCAAACTAGATACCTATTACCAGAGTTTCTTTGAAGAAAGTAAAAGGTAAATAAAAACTTGACTAAGTGCCACACAGTACAAACCTCAAGTCCATTGTCAATGAATTTGATATTTGATATTCAGTTTGGAGTCTTATTGTCTTTATTTTTACCTCATTATTTTTTATTATGTCAAGTAAAAATAAATTTATCCAAAGGAGGATTTATTACAGGGTTGGAGGTGGGGCAAGGTTACTGAGCCCATATAAGATCCTAATGGTAAAGTGAGTAATTTATCTTAAAATTTTATTTTTGTACCTTTTCACAATTCCCGTCTTGATGCTCTAGTTTTCCTTTGCAATTATATTGTTTTCCTTTATTATTCCTGTATGCTACAGGGAAAATTCATTCATATTGTCTTTAGAATATGTTGAATAAACTCATGCATATCTGAGATTAATTTATTCTTCTTTGCAAGCCTTGAGCTTATTCAAGTCAATAGACAAATTTCAGCAGTGCAAGGTCCTACCTATTGCAGTTTTCAGGCAACATGCATATATCCTAAGAACATTTTTTGGAAAGTCAATGTATATCATAGAATCATAGAATATCCTGAGTTGGAAGGGACCCATAAGGATCATCAAGACCAACTCCTGGCACTGCACAGGTCTACCGAAAAGTTTAGACCATGTGACTAAGTGCACAGTCCAATCGCTTCTTAAATTCAGACAGGCTTGGTACAGTGACTACTTTACTGGGGAGCCTGTTCCAGTGTGTGACTACCCTCTCAGTGAAGAACCTCTTCCTGATGTCCAGCCTGAACCTCCCCTGCCTCAGCTTAACACCATTCCCACAGGTCCTATCACTGGTGATTACGGAGAACAGGTCACCTGCTTCTCCACTCCCCCTCGCGAGGAAGTTTTAGACTGCAGTGAGGTCCCCCCTCAGCCCCCTCTTTTCCACACTGAACAGGTCCAGTGCCCTCAGCCACTCCTCATACATCTTCCCCTCTAGGCCCTTCACCAGCTTTGTTGCCCTCCTCTGGACACTCTCCAACAGTTTAATGTCCTTTTTGTACTGTGGTGTCCAGAACTGCACACAGTACTCGAGGTGAGGCCACACCAGCACTGAGTAGAGTGGGACAATCACTTCCCTCGACCGACTAGCAATCCCAAGCTTGATGCATCCCAGGATACGGTTGGCCCTCCTGGTTGCCAGGGCACACTGCTGGCTCATATTCAACTTCCTGTCAACCACAAGCCCCAGATCCCTCTCTGCAGGGCTGCTCTCCAGCGTCTCATCACCCAGTCTGTACATATAGCCAGGGTTGCCCTATCCCAGGTGCAGGACCTGGCACTTGCTTTTGTTAAACTTCATGTGGTTGGTGATCACGCAGCTCTCCAATCTGTCCATATCTCTCTGCAAGGCCTTTCCACCCTCGTCTGAGTCCACAACTCCTCCAAGTTCGATGCCATTGGCAAATTTGTTCAGAACACCTTCTAGTCCTACATCCAAATAATTTATAAAGACATTGAAGAGGACTGACCCTAAAATGGCGCTTTGAGGGACACCACTAGTGAATTTCTGCCATCCAGAAGCTTTGCTGAAGTCCAAAAAGATCTCATCAGCTGGTTTCCCTTGATTGACTAGATGATCTTATCATAAAAGGAAATCAAATTAGTTAGGCAGGACCTACCCCTCATGAACCCATGTTGGCTGGGACCAATGACTGCATTGTCCCCCAGGTGCACTTCAATAACTTCAAGGATCATCTTTATAATTTCACCAGGCACTTTGATGAGACTGACAGGCCTGTAATTGCTAGGGTCTTCTTTCTTACCCTTCTTGAAAATTGGCACAACATTTGCCAGCTTCCAGTCTACTGGCACCTTTCCAGATTCCCAAGATTTTTGAAAAATGATTGAGAGAGGTCCCGCGATGACGTCAGCCAGCTCCTTAAGCACCCTGAGATGAATCCCATCTGGACCTATGGACTCGTATGGATCCAGGTGGAGCAGCAAATCCCGCACATGTTCAGGGTCGGTTGGGAGTTTGTCATTCCCACTGTCATGGTCTGCCAACTCAGGGCACCCTGGGTCCTGAAGCCCATCATCAGTGTTGAAGATAAAAGCGAAGAAGGTATCAAACGTCTCTGCTTTGCCGATGTCATTGTCTGTGAGGAGACCTTCCCCATCAAGTAGCGGACCTATGTTTTCTTTGGTCTTCCTTTTTCTGTTCACATATCCAAAAAAAACCTTTTTTATCATCTCCCACAAACATGGCCAGCTTCAACTCTAGTCAGGCTTTGGCCAAACCAATTTTCTCCCTACAAACATGAACAGCATCTCTGTATTCCTTCCTCATCGCGTGACCTCCTCGTAAGGGGGTGTCGAGAGGCAGGAGACCTTTTCTCCATTAACGCCAGTGACAGGACCCGCGGGAACGGGGTTAAGCTGAGGCAGGGGAAATTTAGGCTTGACATCAGGAGGGGGTTCTTCACAGAGAGGGTGGTTGCACACTGGAACAGGCTCCCCAGGGAAGTGGTCACTGCACCGAGCCTGTCTGAATTTAAGAAGAGATTGGACTGTGCACTTAGTCACATGGTCTGAACTTTTGGGTAGACCTGTGCGGTGTCAAGAGTTGGACTTGATGATCCTTAAGGGTCCCTTCCAACTCAGGATATTCTATGATTCTATGATTCTATGACCATCCTTCCAGCAGCTGTACACTTTCTTTTTTCACCTAATCTCCAGTAGAAGATCCCTGGTCAGCCAGGCCAACCTTCTGCCCCACCAGCCTGACTTCTGATATTTTGGAATTGCCTGATCTTGTGCTTTTAGGAGGCAGTGCCTAAAGATTGACCAGCACTGATGAACGCCAATGACGTCAAAAGCAGTTTCTCAGGGGACCTTGCTGACTAGTTCCCTGAGCAGCCCAAAGTCTGCTTTCCCCATATCCAGGGCTGAAGTTTTGGTGGCAGTTTTCCTTTTGTCTCCATAAATTCTAAACTCAACCACTTCATGGTCACTATAACCGAGATGGCTGCCAATTGCCACAACTCCCACAAGACTCTCTCTGTTCTCCAGCAACAGATCTAGGCGGGCTCCTTTCCTAGTTGGCTCCCTTAGCACCTGCACCAAGAAGTTATCATCTAGGTGCTTTACAAACCTCCTGGACTTCCTCATGTCAGACGTGGTGATCCCAGTTGATATCTGGCAAGTTGAAATCCCCCATAAGGACAAGGGGAGTTGACCTCAAGGCATCTCTTAGTTCTGCAAAGAATAATTCATTGGTGTTGTCATCCTGGCCAGGTGGTCTGTAATAGACTCCCACAATGGCATCCCCTTTATTTGTTCATCCCTTAATCCTTACCCAGAGGCTCTCAACTTTGCCATCTCCAACTTGAAGTTCCACACAGCCCAGCCCATGCTTCACATACATTGCCACCCCACTACCTCACCTACCCTGCCTGTCCCTCCTGAAGAGCCTGTAACCATCTATTGCAACACACCAGCCACAGGACTCATCCCACCAGGTTTCACTTATGCCAATATAGCTTATGTCCACATAGCTGTGGGACTGGGCCAAGACTTCTAGCTGATCCATTTTATTCTTCATACTGCGTGCATTTGTGTAGAAGCACTTTAAATGCACCTCCCTACATGCAGTTGGCCCCTTGTGGGGCCAACTGGAGGACCTCACTAGCACACAGTCCATTTTATTCTTCATACTGCGTGCATTTGTGTAGAAGCACTTTAAATGCACCTCCCAACATCCAGTTGGCCCCTTGTGGGGCCAACTGGAGGACCTCACTAGCACACAGTCCCTCTGGTTCTAGTGCACCATACCAGTGCTCATCACCGGTGTGCCTGGTTTTATCCACTTTTCCCTTCAACTCTAGTTTAAAGCCCTATTTTTCAGCCCTGCCAACTCTTGTGCAAAAATCCTTACCCCTCTCTGAGAGAGGCGCATCCCGTCTTATGTCAGCAGGCCTGGTGTCACGTAGACCTTCCCGTGATTCTTGATGCTATCTCGTCATTACCAGCCTGAAAGACCAGTAGCGGGTGGTAGATGGTGGGCCGTACCAGGCGCTTGACTTTCTTAGCAAAGTCTTCTCACCCAGCGAGTCAACAGACTTCCCTTGTTATAGCTAAAGGAGACCACACCTTCTACGTAAAGCCAAGAATTTACCGTTAGACAAATGGAAAACTTTAATAGTATAACCAAAGTAGAACAAGCATTTATTAACATTAGTCTAGATGCATTTACATAGATGCTAATACAACCTAAAGAGAAAGCAAATATTATTAATAGTATAGTATTTCAAAAGTTGTTCTTCAGAAAAATCTTCTAGTATCAACCCTTTTTTTAATCTCTGGTGTTAGGCTCACCTTTCCACTACTTTCTGGAGCCTAAATTCAACAGCTCAATCTAGGGGGAATTACAGGGACTCATCAACTTCCTGAGACAATTTCTGGGAGTGGTGTGATATTAAAGATGGAAGGAACAATATGTTGACGGTTTCTTCCTGTCCCTTCGCTGATGTATTTTTTCTTACATACTTTACACCCTGACACCCTGTTCTTTCTTTACATTAGTTGGATACTTGTCCTTTTTTTTTTTTTTTTTTTTTTTTCTCTTCCAAATCTAGTTCTGTCTAGTCCCTAAATTTATACCTGCATCAGCAAGTTCTGAACTATTGATAGTCTTGGGACAACTGCTGTCATCTGGTGCTCAAATCTTCAAGGCACTCTGTCTGTCCTCCTTTAAGTTGCATCATAGTTACAGAAGTAGATCACTCTTGCATAGCATAACTGCTTGTTGTTCCTATCTATACAAAAATGGTTAATAATAGGCATTGCATTTAGTATAACTATCCAATACTAAACAAACTAAAATTAAATAAGAGCCACCTTGTCATCAGTCAAATGCTGTTAAATCTAAGCAAGCTAAAGTTAAAGTAAATCAATCCAAGTCCAAACAAAGCATTCCTGATGGCCCCAGACCTGAGGTCTGCCTTAGCTTAATGTGGAGCCAGTAGTCTTCTATAATGGTAATTCTGTACTTGCTGGACAACAGGATTACAGCAGAAGGAAGATTATATACTGACTATATAACTCAAGAATTTTTATTATTATTATTTTTTTTTTTTCTGGCATAGGAACCACAAATGACAGCTTAATCTGGCTTTAAATCTGAACAGACAAACTATCTCACTGGTGCAGAAGTGCAGGCTTGTAGCATTGAGCAACTAACTGTACTACAATTTACATTTTCAAATAATGGCTAGGCATTAATGTATTGAAGAATTTTGTCATATATCCATATGCCTACAAACGACAATATTAAGTCATCCTTAGTATCTCAGCAATATATCATAAAATTATTATATATATGTATATACATATAATTTAATTTTTTTTTTTTTTGGTGGGGGGGGAGATAAAAAAAATGAATACATGATTGCAGCTATTTACAAATTTTAATACATGTGTGTTCAACACACTGATTTGCTTCCAGATCTGTTCACCTCTTGGTTTTCCAAAAATCAAAGGAGTCTGCCCAGAGCTTCAGTAACAGCTTGGTAACACCTTGACTGACATTGACTGACAGTCACTGTCAGTCAATCCATAAGAAAAATTGAAATTCTGGATGTACTATGCTCGCAAACTTCCACCAGATACAAAATATGACTGCTGGTGATAAATGGTGTAAGGCACTCATATAGGTCAGGCAAGCTTGCAGGACTTCTTTTAAGATAGTTCAGACATATAAAGTTTGTAAACCAGAACATCTTAACATTAATGTATTGAATTTACACATATATTCTACTAACTGAAAAGAGGTAACATCACTGAAAACTTATGAAACAGTAGAAAAATGAAAAGACTCAAGTAATAAATAGTTGTAAACTGGGTTTTATACCAAAGTAACAGAAAAAAGAGTTATTAAAATTAGATAATCAATATTTCAGTTTCTACATATAGTGTGTACGGAAATTTTCAAATTAGTTTCTTTCATTTTTAATATGGATAATTAAATAGTAATTAATTTATCATAAAATGCACATAATGCCCTTTGATTCTGATTCCAGAAATTCTAATGCTCAGTTTCCATGCTATTGTAGCAGACATTTTCTTTTCTTCTTTCTCTTTATTAAAAATAAAAATAAAATATATAAAATACAGAAAGTGAAATTAAGATAAAAATTATTCTAAAAAGTGCAAACGAAATATAGATATTTTTTAATGTATTTTTTAAAAAAGGCCATCTGGTCTCTAAGGAAAGGATTTGGAAGTTTTCATGCTCGTATCTAAAAAAAAATAAAATTCACAGTAGCTATAAGCCCTTTCACTACTTTTTATACAGAGTTGTTGATCATCATGAACTTCATGTTTGCATAGACACTAATTCTTCATGCATATTTCTAAGTGTCTCTCCATAAGGCTGAATTTTATTCCTGAAGAAGGTCTTAAAAAAAACAAAACAAAAGAAACAAGCAACAACAAAAACACATAAATATGTTTCCTTAAATAGGATTTCAACTTTGAACAGGAAGGAAGATATCAAATGACAAAACATCTACATGTATTTTAATGTTTGCTGTGTGTTGAAGCTGTTTCTTTACGTAAAACAATTAATTTCCAAAAGATAGTGTAATGGTTATCTCACAGTCACATCCCACATATTTAAGGTGTTCTCATGAAGAGGAAATTATAACTTCCTTTTAGATAGGATCTTGCTTATGCCAATACGCAGAATTAAAGTTTGTGATTCTGTTACTTTCAACATAGATTATCATTCTCTAAAAGAATCCAGAGAATAATATCTCATCTCCCCCTTGGTCCCTGAAATCAGAGACAGGAAAAGAGACTCAGAGACTCATAAATTAAGCTTCTATTGTAATTGAAAAGGTCAGATAGTCAACTGCTAGAACCTGAAATAATCTTACTGAACTAAGTGACTATATCCACTAAATTACAAGAGCTAAGGATCTATGACTTTTCTTCTCCCAAAGACATTTTAACTGTTTTTACAAAGAACAAGGTTCAGAGACTTAATTTTTGTTTCTTTTGGCATCTGCTGGAATAATCACAATGGACCATTGAATTTGTTTGCCCAAAAATATGCTAAAATATCTAGTTCAAATCAAATTATTACATAGGTGACAAAATACAGCAGAGCTGCTTGTCATGCTGGTGGAGTTGCTTCCAGCTTCTTTGCTTGTTCCAAGTTTTGTGAATGCCCTCCTACAATTTATGAGAATATGGGTCAGCTATAAAAACTGCACATCTGTAACAATATGTAGGAACGTGTACACCTCTGTATCTATCTCTCAATAGATATCTTGTTTGACTGATGTAAGGGAGTCATTTTTTGGTTTTGAAAATGTCTTTTTCTTCAAATAAACAATGACAGTAAATTTCAAATACATAATATACTTAGAAAAATAAACTGTTTCTTTTTCAAGTCAGATACCTAAAGACTTTTCAAAAATCGTACCTATTTTTCACATATACAAACATTTATGTCTGTGCATTCTCTATTATAAACTCATATAAAAGCATACCAGAAACAAAAGAAATATGTTTGCATTAGCCCGGTATGTATGTTTTCTCTCAAATTAGGTCATAGACATGAGAAGAGAGGCATAAGAGAGAAAGTATATATTACACTTTCTTGCTACACCCTCTAACAATTGCTGGGGACTTTCAGAGCCAGAAGTGATGACTGTACTCTGGTGTAACTTTCAAGAGGTTTCTCTTGAACAAGCGTATTTACCTTGAAGCTAAGATTTTAATATTCACAGAGTTCTGCAGCAAATTCCAATTACTGTCATATGGATAAATAGTTCTCTTCTGTATTTTAAACCTACACCCCACTGTCCACTCCAGTTCTATCTGAGAACCTTTTGTCCTTGAAGTCAAAGACACAACAATTGACTGTTTCCAGTTCAGCGAGTCTTCCATGCATGGTTTTGCATGCTTCTCTCATACTTCCTTCAGTTATCTCCGAGTAAAACCGGAGAGTTCTCTTCTATGAAACCAAACCTCCCTGTTCAGAAGCTATTCTTTACATTTTATACTTTTGTTCCCAGTTTCACTAAATCTTCCCTTTTTCCACATTGTATATAAGTTGATATACCAAGGATCTGTGCAAAGGCATAAACATGTCTTTGTTTTGTTTTCCACCTGTTAAACACAGGATATCACCTATCTGTTATAATTTGGTGTCTCAAATTTCAGCATCATAAAAAATAAGAGCCACTCTTGGTATATGAAAAGTTGGGATTTATTTTTTTTTCCTGTGTGTTTACTTACATTTACCAATATCAAATTTTATCTCCCATTCTTGCGCTAAATGCCTAAGATTGCAAGACTTTTCTGGAAATCTTTACAGTCAGCTTTCACTTTAAGTGCTCTAAATGTCTACAAATGTTTTCTCCTTGCCATTTACTTATATTTTAAATCATTTAATTTTAACAACACTGTTTTATACACACACACACACATATATATATTTTTTTTTTCCCTTTCCTTTTTCATTTTTTCTTTACTGTGAAAAGTGGCTGGTAGTTTTCTGTGTTCCAGCCAGTTTGTTAACAATATGAAGACCCTGTGTCCTGTCCGATTGACCATAATTGGAGCTGCAAGAAACGTAAACACTTACTCGAATATTTCAGTGTTTGTATTCCCCATGTAACCTCAGTATGACACAGACTTACATATGTAATCACAACCAAAAATTTCCAAAGTTGCAATTTCTTAATCACTGCACTGAATCAATTCCGTTACAAAATCAGTCCAAAATCAGTCAGATTGCTGTATCAATGTTGCATCCCAACTTTGATTCCCACAGATGTGGAAGATGAGTAGTGAATGACAAACGGAAAATAAAACACAGCTGAACTTTGCCTTAAGAGGCTGTTTCCTGCATTTGCCACAGAGACATCAGTGTTAGAAACCTGCTTCAATGAGATTTGTCTTAGAGGTCACTAAATATGTGTTCTTTACATTTATGTGTGCTCATTCCTTATTTTCTGGTATGCTATTTGCAGATGCACTTAGTGTGCTTTTAAGAGTCAGAATGTTCTATCAAGGTATATACCCCAAATGAACAAACAAACAAACACCACCACCACCACCAAAAAAAAAAAACAAGCAAACAAACAAACAAAAACCCTCTAGATAATTGACACCTTAAATAATTATTCAATAAATCATTACATTAATAATTATTTATTACATATTAATATTAACAATATTACATTATTATATTATATTATATATTAATAACATTATATTATAGGTGTATTATATTAATTAATAATTAATTAATAATTAATTTTAATTTATTATTAATTAAATAATTTTTTTTTTTACTTGCTGTGTGGAAGCTGACGAGCTTCCATAATTCTGACCTTTCCCTCAGCTCTCAACCTCACCAGAGATGTTGTGAAAATTGGCAAATAAGCATAAAGGCCTGAGATACTGTAATGAGAAATACCATGACAAAACACTGAATTTAATATCTTATTGCATTTTGTGCAATAAATACAACTTTGCCTAAACAATAAACACTGAAGAGAATATGTAGAGTTGATTAGCTGAGGGAGTACTCCACACTATTCTCCACACAAAGAGAGGCATGGAATAAATAACATAAGATCATGTAATTAAAGACTACATGATAATGAATAAACATAGAATAACAAGAACAAAATAACAAGTGCAGCTGTAAAAGTGGGTTTTCCTAATATGAGTGCTTTAAAATATAGCCTTAACAACTTTTAAAATGAACTAATTTATTTGATTACTTATAATTGATTATGACTATTTTTTCAGAGAAGTGACTGACAGCACAGGTTTGCCAGTCCTAATTCTTGTAAGTAAATTTCATGTCTTAGTTCTATGCAGTTAATCACTCTATTTTCTGTTTCGGGTATTCCACCAAATTGTTTTTACAGACAATATCAATTAGTGAAACCTGAGCCTTCCTAAAGTAATGTAACAATATCAATATTTTTTATCAGAATATCCTTCCTTGAGCCAAGAAGTAACATCTATCAAGACAAGTGCGAGAGTAAAATAAGAAAGGAAGAAGCAAAGCAGAGAAATTGAGGAGAACAGATTGCTGAATCTATTGGTTAAATGAGTAAGAACTTGCGTGGAAGATTGTCTGGCTTATTTCAGACCAGAGACTTGAATCAGAGTATGATTTGGGACTTTTTCCGGATGAGCTTATTGTAATTTATATTACTTGTCCTCTCCAACTTTTTATAAATAGTGTAATATTCCCATAAAGAGGAGGGTGGAAGGGAGAAGAAGTAAACTTTTACTCTGTGTATAAGAAGATATGTGATAAGACCATTCATCCGGACTGCAGAAAATTAGATTAATATCTTAAAGGGGAACGTTCATTTAATGCTATTAAACAGTTTGTATTATCTTAATTATTCAGTGCTGGAATACAATTTAATTCTCCCCACTGGCCTTTACCTAGATGGCCAGCACATTCACCTGGTCTGTAGGTGTTCCATATTTGTCTCTAACTACAACATGTGTTTCAGGTTTAAGAACTAGACTTTATTTCTGAAAGATCTGTTAAGTTTATTTGTTATTTATGAAGTTTTTTTTTTTTTAATATTTGTTTATTTTTAAATTAGACACATGTTCACACCCAGTTCTGACAGTTATACTCTAATAATGTAATACTTCATATAATTTGACTTAAAGTCATAATTTGCTGAGTGATATGAGTGCTTGAATGAGAAGAGGAAGAAAACATTACTGAGATATATTACATGGTGTGCTTCCTTTGTCTACAACAGATGTAGAGAGCAGAAACTTATTTTTTGTCTATTATTAGTCTAGATAAACCTAAAACAGAGGCACTACTGTAGGTAATTTCAACCACGAGTAGGTAGTCGTTCAAATTAGACATGACATCATAGGCTTTAGTGCAGGTCCCAAACCCACCAGTGATTTTAGACATGCTTTAAGACATGCTTTAAGCCTGTGTTGAAGTTTATATTATAATTTCACTGGTACTATTACCTCCAAAAAATAGTTGACATCTCTCAACTACAGTTAAAAAAATAATCTAGAAGGGAAGTTCTGGACTTGCAGGAAAAAAAAAAAAAAAAAGGCAAAGAAAGAGAAAATAAAGTATTGGGATAAAATGGGTGGGTTAAAAATGAACTAATCTGTAAAGCAAGTAAAAATACAGCAGCAGAAAAGGAAAGGACAGGTCAAAGAAAGGAAATGAGATACAGAGATGATGCTTCATAGACAGCTGAAGACAAGAACAACGTGTAACATGGCTGGAGAGTATCAGAAAATACCCTTTCTTTAGGTTGATTCATATCATAGGGAGACAGGACAGGACAACCAAGGAACAGCGAACAGAAAAATAACAAACCATTTAAGCCAAATAGGCTTAAATATCAATGGAAAAAATATTTCAGACTGGAGTAAAACTGGTAGAACACAAGAAGGATGGACAAAGGTCTGAAGGTGTTGCTAAGACCAAACATGTGCATGACAGAGAAAAACTGTTATTATTTTAATTAAGGAAGAAGAAAATAATGAGAGGAAATACAAAAAAGTCTCATTATTCATAGCCTGTACTTTATTGAATTTCCATATTGTTACAGTAAATTGAAGCAACTCCTATTTTCTGCCATTTAAAGACTAAAGAAGCAAAAGGAAAAAAAAAAAAAGCTGCATTGCATGCAGTTTGAACATTAGCATAACAAAAGCTAAATGAATACTTAACATCAGGTTTCAGTGAGAAGAATTATGTGTACAGAATCAGAGGCAAATGAAAATGAGAATATGGAAATGAATACAACATTTTAATAGCAGAAAAGCACGAAGAGTTAAAAAGCTCTCAAACTGGGAAGACAGATTAAACTCCATTCCAAAATCCTAAAACAATTGACACATGAAATCACTGATCCAACCAAGGACTGTTTAATGAAACAGTCATATCAGAAATTATGATATCTAATGGGAGTATTAAAAGCAAAAAAAAATAAATAAAAAAAAAGAGAGAGATCAATTTAGATATATTTCTCAGTCTTATGCAGATATTAGAATGAGCTGTGAAGGAAATAATTAAAGACATGAGACAGTAGTAAATGAGATAAACTACAGCACATGTTTTACAAAGACAGATCTTGTCAGAGATGTTTGAAATGGTAATTTTCATGAGGAAACTGAGTTTCAAGCCAAAAGAAATGTTACAGATTTTGTGTCTCTTTACTTTGATAAAGGATTTGACACAATGACATTAAGAAAATTCCTTGTGAAACTGGAGAAGATAGGGATTAACAGAGAAACTGAATGTTGAACGAAGGGATGGTTCAAGGAAGACAGGGATTGAGGAAGATGGTATCAAGCTGGAAAAAGGCTTTTAAATGATTTTCTCAGTTTATAGTCTTCAGAAGAATCTTATTTAAAGTTCTTATAAGGAACTTCAAACATGGCACATAGATGTAAACCAGTAGGTACTAGGAATCAAAATCATGACAGAGGAAGATTGGAATTATCATCCAGTAACTGAATGACCCCAATGACCAACAAATGACCACTTCTGTGGGCAGATCTAGTAAATCTCTTCAGGAAAATCAGTTCAAAGCAGAGTATTTGCAAAGAATGAATACTTATCAAGGAAGAAAGAGAACCCAATATTTAAGAGAAGACTTAAGGAATTGAGACTCTTAGCAAAAAAGATAAAGGAAAATAATTTCTACACATAAATATATAAAAAGAAGAAGAAGAAATGAAGCTGTTAGGACAGTTATTTAAGATAAAGCACACATAAGCCACAAGCAAAAGTATGAATGTAAACTATGAGTGCTAGAATGTCTAAAAAGGTTTTTGATTTTCAGTCACAGTTTTGTAGTTAAAAATCTTATTTTTAACAGAGGTGGATGAGCACTGATAACCACTGGGGCTGCTGTTCCCTGCCAAAACGACGGACCAAATCTGACTGGAGGAAGACCAGGCAGTCTTCCAGGCTATATCCCTATTTCTCTATCCTGTTTGATCTGTAATGACAATCTTGCAAACAAGTCTTGCAGCCATATTTCAAAATAATTTATAGTCTTAACAGTCTAAAATGACTATTGGTACAGAAAAATCTACTAGTAGATTTAGATGGTAGTATTATAGGAGGTACAGCATTTACTTTCTTTGTGAGACACTGCATCCTTTGGAATTATAAATGATTCCTGAATGTATTTTACTGGTTCTAGTACTGGATTGTTAGTAAGAATATTTTGATTTTGAAATGCCAAAATCTGACTGCCATAATGTATACTGCTCTGGTCCAACTGAGATCTTGGAACAAGCTAAGAGCTTTTATAGGTATACCTTCCCTGTGCCTAGTCATGCACACAAAGGACCTTTGTTCCAAGATATCTACACTTCTGGTTTGCACTCCCTAAATTTAATTTATGTTGCTTAACAAATGAAGAATGTTGCTTTCTGCACATGCAGAATACAGATGTATCTTTTTATTTGCAAGCCTACAAATGCTACAGAAAATGATGTGTATATGTACCTCATTTCTTAGCCCCTTTTGAAAGAATTTTTTTTTTCAATTTGGTCAAAGAGTCATGTACCAATCACACGATATTCTGGAGATCTGGTCTTCGATGCATAAAAATTATTGTTTCAGTTTTTTTCTCTCTCCACTTTCTGCATGGAGATATGGCAGAAGTCAACTCATATGTAGTAATTTTATGTGACATGGATATCATTGTTTATTGTATCTTTTCAATCTAATCATACATTTCTGCTTTGAATTGCTAAAAATACGTACATAGGTTTGAAACAAAAAAGTTTATTTCACTGACCACACTATTGTATAAAATGTTCCTTTTGTTAAAGTAGAGTGTTATGATCTAATGCATTTAAGCTCAAGGTGAGTTCAGTTTATTAATTCCTGGAAGAGATATTGCTTCCATATGACCTTTTTATTTAATATTAGGAAGAAAAATCTGCAGTACTCTGTGACCAATACTTGATTTTTGAAATATACACTTTTTGACAGGTTTTGAGTAGTTTGCCAAACCATTCTGTGATGTTTTTGACTATAAAAGTTTCCCAAGTATTTGGCCAGACAGTTGAATTGAAAAAGGAAATATGCTGATTCTATATTTAATGACTTGAATGTAAACAGTGTTCCTTGTTTGTAGCTCATTCTTTGTTGTCTTCAAACTGCAGCTTTCAGTCACCAAAGAATAGTCACCTGGGAAAGTAAAAATCATGGCTGGCACCTACATTTAGAGGTCAGCAAACACTGATTTTTATCATTTAAGGACAGAGGTTTATGCCATTTTATATGCTCATGTTCTTTTGTTAAAACATATTTATTTTCCCAACAATATACAGAAATTAAACTAAACAAAAAAATAAACAATTTAAACAAATTTGGAGAATGGGCACTACATTGTACCTTTCAAAAAAAAAATGAAGAAGAAGAGGAGGAGGAAGAGAAGAGAAGAGAAAAGAGAAGAGAAGAGAAGAGAAGAGAAGAGAAGAGAAGAGAAGAGAAGAGAAGAGAAGAGAAGAGAAGAGAAGAGAAGAGAAGAGAAGAGAAGAGAAGAGAAGAGAAGAGAAGAGAAGAGAAGAGAAGAGAAGAGAAGAGAAGAGAAGAGAAGAGAGAAGAGATGAGCATAAAAAATATTGTATAATGATATTTTTTTTCATTTAAATTAATGTGTATACATTAATTTATGCAGTTTTGCTGCCAATTTGACTTAGTAGGGAGAATTATGACCTATACTGGATACAATATTGGATGGAGAACCAGGAATTATAACGATTTTTTCTTCTGACTCACTGTGCTTATCTTCAATACAGGTCTTTGTATTAGTCAGATGTAGCTTCTAACCAAATTCCTACCTCCTTACTCATCTGTCTGCCTTGAAGAATTTCCTGGTTATGGGGATGCTTTAAATTTGAGAGGCCTTATCTAGTAGGTAAGACATCGTAATACTTAAGTGCTCTGAGTTCAGCAGTCCTAGTTAAAACAGAATTTGCATGCAACATTGTTCCTGAATATCATTTTTCTTCTTGTTAATCTCCTTGATCTTAATCAAGTAAAAAGCAGGGCACCCAAGATACCCAAGTTAGGAGTACAAGACCACTATATGCAAAGGAAAAAAATCAAATAATCTAGATTTCTGCAAAATACTTAAGTATTGTTTCATTCAAATGCAGACTCAAAATATGTGATAATTCTCACAGGTATCAACCATTTATTTTATGCCTGACCTTAAATCCAGATATATTTGTTCATACATATGGATTTGTTTTACCCTTTCAATGTTAAAATAATGAAGAGATACAGGAAGACCATGCACTGAACCATTCTTTGGAGCACTTAAGGATCAGCATGAGTTTTTTCATACTGCTTTAACTTGACTAAATGTAAATACAATCATATTCATAATCAAGATTTCAAAGTGGTAAAATAAGATTTTACATCCATAGTGACATGGGCTTTATACTAATGAGCACTGCATAATTTATTATTTCAGATGGATATTCTGTACTTTCCAGGATGACAATATATGTCAATTCTTAATCCTAATGAGGCTGTAAAATAAATAATATGTAGATGTCAGGATAAGACACTAGATTTAATAATCCTAATTAATTTTACAATGTCTATAGAATGACTTAGTTTTAGGAGGAAAGAAAATTCAATCTTATGCATAAAGAAATGTTTATTTCTCCTCAACTGTATCATCAGTATGTTAATATTCAGGCAGATGAACAAGTTTCTGCTTGCATTAAAACTTAATGCTTTTAAGATGCTTTTGGTGTGTTATTTTTCAGTTTCAGAAAAGCTTTTCTGGATGTAATTTTAAAAGAGAAAGACATGACAAATTCTATGCATAAAATTATTATTATTGCTTTTAATAGAGATAAAGAATAATAAGGCAGAAAATGAAAAATGACACAATTCTGACTCAAACACCAATTGAGTTATTGTAGACATGCTATAACTAGAAAACAAAACAAAACAAAACAACAACAAAAAAACAAACAAAAAACATAAACAAAACAAACAAACAAACAAACAAAAAAACACAAAACAGCCAAACAAAACCAACCTCCTTTATGTATATCTGAAAAAAAAAAATACAGAAGAAATATATTGTCTAACACATAGCCACATAGCAGTGCCTCTTGGTTTCAGAATCATAGCTAAATGTACAAATCTATAGAGCAATAGATAAAATCAAGCTTACTGAGCTGTTATGGAACATTTTTATTATTGGTGAAGACTCAAATCCATATGCATTTTGTGAATATTTTCTATCAGACTCAGGCCAAGTTGATGAATGGTGTGTCTAATCTTGCATCTTTTAAAGACTATGCAATTCTATGATTATTGCAGAAAGGATATTTAATTTCATGGATCATATTTACTTCATTTTTTTTTTTTCAGTAGAGAATATTTGTTTAGTCAATTTAGTCTAGTCCCCAGACTTAGATAAACCTTCTTTCCCACTTTGATTTACTATGCCAAATAGGCCCTAAGAAAATTCCCTTTGGACTATCTTTAATTTTTATCTAAATTCTGAAGTTGAAATACCGAGAAACTAGATGTATTTTACACTAGTTAATAAGACATTTCCAGTTTTTACTACATCTTAATTTCACTTAAGATTTTCCAAATAGTTACCTGCATCAATATTTTGTCAAATATATTAACTACTTAACTTAAGGAAAACATGCATTCCCTACTGTAAAGAAACAGATATTTTGAGTATAAAGCAGTAAGACTTTTAGTACAATTTGGAAGAATAAATATTCTTCCAAATAAATATAATGAATAATAAATAAATAAATAAAGCATAAATAATAAAGATTTTTCAAATAAAAATACTAAAAAGGAGTTTCTGTACAACCTTGTGATAATTCAAATTTTCTCAGTAATACATGTTTAGAAATTAGTACCTCTCATAAGAGAGGGAATATGGCTGATTCTAATGAAATTCGTGTTCTGATGGGTTTTAAAACATTTGACATAAATTCTACCATAACACAAAAATTGCTTGCAAAAATAAGTGTTCATCTTATAAAAATAGGATTTAAAATAAAATAAAATTAAAAAAAAAAAAAAAGCAATCAACATGGAGCCATCAACATGTTATTTAAATAAAATAGAAATTAAAAAACATAGATCTGAACAATTAAAAATTACTCTTATGCCCACAACCATTAAAAATTCTGTATCCAGCTTTCTGCATTTTTAACTGATTTTTTATATCTACCTTCCCTCAAGCTTGCCAGTTTGTGTAAGTAAAACCATGTCATGATTTTTCAGTTACAAATCACAGCTCAGAGAGTGATAATCTCATAATATCATGCTCTAACTCTCCAGTTTGGCAGAGAGACTCTAAATGATTTTAAAGGTCAGTTAGCTGAAACAACTTCAAAATATTTACATGATGATACCAAAATAAATAAATTCTATTTAAGTAACTCAGGTCAGCTACTTTTATGTGTTCTTTTGAAAAAGTAGAGAAAAAACTGTTTTAAGCATGTTTTAGGGAGCTAGTTTTTTACCACATGTGGTCAAAACTCCATCTTTCTCCCATTTAAAATGTCCAACAGTATTTGTATCTGAGCTAGTCACTGTAGACTGCCTTTATAATCAACATAGAGAAAACATGAGTGTCAAAAGACTAGTCAACTAATTTGTAAGGATATTGCTACAGATGTGATGAGTAGCTCTCTGGAAGGACATATTTTATCTCAAATTTAACTCAAAAACAAAAACAAAAACACTACATGAATAGAAAGGAAGGAAGGAAGGAAGGAAGGAAGGAAGGAAGGAAGGAAGGAAGGAAGGAAGGAAGGAAGGAAGGAAGGAAGGAAGGAAGGAAGGAAGGAAGGAAGGAAGGGGAAGAGGAAAAGTGGGGAAAAAAACAGTTAAACATCCAAAAGCTTCACTTGGATCATATTGCTGATGGTGTGCCCTTCAGGAGAGCTGAGTCTTCCATGAGTACAATTCCACCTTGGACATCTTCCTTTCCCTTGGAACATTTCTCTTCATACCAGTAGCTGATTTTTACAAACTAAGCAGTGAAAAAGAAATGGGAGAATTTCCTGTTCTCTGAGAAAGCTGTCAGAAGCAGAAGTTGCTCTTCATTAATCAGAAAAGAAGGGAGTGATCTTATAATTACAGAGCAACATCAAGCAAATATAAGACCTGGATTTCCTACAGGTTGCATCTGTAACCTGTTAATCCCTTTTAACTTTAAGAAGACTTAGTGAGCCACAGTTTTCATAATTAGGAAAAAAAAAAAAAAATGTATTACCATACACTATTATACCTCCCTTTTTTACATAAGTGCCTTAGGTCATAAGTTCTTATTATCTGTGAGGTACTCTTAATGTTGAAGGATTCCAACATATTTTCTTTGCTATATATGTGTTTTGCTTTTATTATTATTATTATTATTATTATTATTATTATTATTATTATTATTATTATTATTATTATTATTAAAGGCAGTTTATTGCTCATTTGCAAACCTCAATGTTCTGGCTGAATTAAATCCTTTCAGTAAAACATGTGATTATTTCATATGAAAATATAAGTCCTGGTTTTGTATTTTCTTTCCCTTGATATTAAGGTTGTCATAATAAGCTCATCCCTGTGAACCTGCTTAGTTAATGAGAGTATCAGTGCCAGTCTCAGA
The DNA here is from genome assembly GCF_964035555.1 of Netta rufina. Taxonomy (NCBI): domain Eukaryota; kingdom Metazoa; phylum Chordata; class Aves; order Anseriformes; family Anatidae; genus Netta; species Netta rufina. The sequence continues at coordinate 196,162,254 of NC_140123.1, forward strand.
AGTGCTCTTTTCATAACCCACATTAATCTCAGCAGCAGTGCCAAAGTAATGCTTTTATTTGAGCATTTTCACTTTCCCACCCTATCCTCACATAGTCTGTATATCTCATAATCTGCATTTGATCTGAATAAATAAAATGGACTGCTGAGTGTTCTTACTGTGATGGGATGTCTCAGATTCATTCCACATGGTCTTGTTTGCTTTTATTTTTCTTTCCTTTCCTTCTCTTTTCTTTTTCTTTCTGTTTGCTATTGTGAACCTTTTGAAGCAAAGCTTTTTGCTTCATTTTGTTTTGTTTTGTTTTCATTTATACAACAGCATTCCCATTAACTTAAATAGGTGTAAGAGAGAACAGGACTTGGACTCGTTCCTACCACTTGCTAAAAGTTGTAGGTTATTTTCTAGACAGGTATCTTGGTTCCAGGCTTTTTATTATTATTATTATTTTTTTTTTTTTTAATTTCAGCTTTAAGAATGTGCAAGAATAAGCATTTGTCAAAACATCCATGGATTCTGCTGTTTCTTTAATAAAAATAACCCAGCATGTGCCTGCCACAAATTCCAGGGTCTGCATATTGCCTACTCAAAATCAAATATATCTTCTCCACACTTCATTTTGATTAGAGATGGACAAATATGGAATGAAAATCTAACCATAGGGGTCCTTCAAATGCCTTCAAACTTCAAGTAACAAATATCCAAATATATTTCTTTTCTTAATTGTTATTTTAAGCTTTTTTTTTTTTTTTGTATTCATCTTATTCTGGTGCTTCAAGTGGCTGTCAGGAACAGAGAATTTATACTTAGAAAATTACCTTAATGAGATATCCTGAGTATTCAGGTTAGTGAATTAAAAAAGTTACTACATGTATATTCATGATATAGAAAAGAAAAATAAAAATGCGTCCCTTCAGAAATCACACAGTTCTTCCAGCATTGCAAGATGCTTGTGAGACCTGCTGAGCCTATTCACAAAATTTACAGTGATATGGTCACCTCATTTCAAATGTATTCCTGACCAGTAGTCTCAATGGTTAGAAAAGTTGATTCAAACAGAAATAGGGACAGGGAGAAAAATTTCAGTCAAAAGCAGAGAAGGGTGAGAAATTAACAGAAAATAATAATGATGACAATAATAATAATTTAAAAAATGAAACAGAAAGAGAAGGGAATACGTATACACATCAAGAATATATATATATCAGGAAAAAAAATATATACACACATATATATATTAAGATTTTGAGCTAGTATTGACGTATCAGACCCATCCACAACCTCATACTTAGCTTCACCGAGCAAGCAACCTGCTCACAAAAGTTCATTGGTAAGCAGGATTCAGCTTAGACATTGTTTTCAGCTTCTTTCTGCTGAAGTGTGGAGTTTTTATAACCCAAAGACTTCACGTTATCACCTACCCAACTCTATAGCTACATGGCTCACCAAGTAATAAGAAACACTATGAATCCATTGAAGATGTGCTGTATTGTAAATGACTTTTAAGACTGAATTTTTGCTCAAAATCTTGTTTGATTTTAACTTGCCTGAAGCCTGAGTTCAGGAACAACTAAAACTATTTTCATTTTTGTGATCACCTCTTTGAAGAAACAAAATTCCTATTGATTTTAGAGGGATGGTTTAACCTTGACATGTGAATGCATCCTGGTTCTAATCAGACCATGGGATAGCTGGATCAAAGTTATTAGTATCACCTGGAGGCAAATGTTCTTCATTCAGTAAAGTTTCTTTTGAACTTTTGAAATATCAGAGTTTGCCTGAATAAATGTTAATGAAAAAAAAAAAAAAAGTATTCAAATAAGTAAGTGTCACTCAGCTAATCAATAAACTCTCCAGTTAGGAAAGATCATAGAAAGGGCAATACTGCCAGTGTTGTGGCTACCAAGTAGAGGATACTTCTGCTAACATACACCATAAATATTTTTCTGAACAGATATGTCTGGAGACAAGGACATAATGTTGAAAAGGTGAGAAACCCGGCGTTTAGCCTCGCAGAATGCCACAGACTGCATCACCCATTGATACAGATCCCTCTGCAGAGCCTTCTTACTCTCAAGCATGTCAACACTCTTACGCATCTTGGTGTCATCAGCAAACTTACAGGGGTTGCACCCAATCCTCTCATCCAGATCATCGTTGAGATATTAAACAAAACTGGCCCCAGTACTGAGCCCTGGGGGACACCTACATGTACTTGCGACCAGCTGCCAACTGGATTTAACTTCACTCTCAAAGACTCTTTAGACCTAGTCATCCAGCCTATTTTGTTTGTTTGATTGTTTGTTTGTTTTAACCCAGTCAACAAAAAGAACACAATAATGTATTTATATATTAATGATTGCGAAGATCTTCGTGAAAACTGAGAACGAGTTACTGGATGGTATGCTCCCTCTGCTGTCCAAGGACAGTACCAGTAGCAGTAGATTTGTTCTTAATGCTGCAAACATTATCAGGGATAGATGATATCGTGATCCATTAAGTGTATTTCTAAAAGTACTGGCTAGGTATGCAGTCTCAAGGGCAAGCTCTCAGCTATTACCTTTAGTCTGGATGAAATTTAGTATCTGAATTTGAACGTTTCCTCTGAAGCATTCAACTTTATTAAATGAGATAAAATAAAACTGGCCTAGTTCTTACACTATAAATTGTATTGCTAATCTGTTTCAGATACAGTGTAGGCCATCAGCAGCTGGCTGAAAGCCTTCTGAATCAGGACAAGTTGTTCTCTTGACTTCATGGCTTTGCACTGGAATGTTGTTGGAAGAAAATTATGTCACTGTTAATTTCTGTTTGCTTTCAAGCAACTATCGAAGCAAATAAGAGAATGTATGTCCTGAGAATAAACTGACATTAAAGAACAAGGTAATAACCTGGACATATGAAACTACTTTTAATGACAAAATGTAGGAGATTTGCCCCTGAGTTTAGTAGTGGTAGGATATCATCCAAAGATCTCTGCAGGAGAAATGATGTTCTTCTTGCTGCTAAAGTAACACCTATCTTTGATTCTGTAGTAATGCAGTTCTGTACACTGTACTGAAACCCTGTGAGTGTTGGCTCTGTCCTACAAAAATATGATCATAAATGTTCACGTACCAGGCACCACATGTGTTTGCTTTGATAATGCTCATAAGTTATATTATTCACCTTTTGAGAACTGTTGTACAAGCAAATAATTGTTCACAGAAATATTTCCAGAATGTGAAAATGTGGTAAACACTCATGCAAACAGGTATGTATGTGAATATTTGAACGGCAGTTTTTTAAATGTCCTTCTGAGGTTAAGGGTCATGATGAGAGAGGTCACAGCACTTTAAACTGGCACCTTAACGAAAGGCAGTAATAAAACAACTACAAAATAGCTCAAAGTAACCCAAACACAAAAGAAAAATTGGAGGTTCCCCAAATCATGTTTTGTTATAACTTTGCTATACAAGAAAGTAAAGTCTGAAAGTAAAGTCATTATTATGCTAACAGAAAAGAACTTAAAAAAAAAATAAATAATCCAATTAATAAATGCAGTTAGCAGCAAAATAATTATCCTTTTTTTTTTGGTAGAAACAGAACATGAAGGAGAGAGAAGGTTACCCAGAGGGAACTCAAGCTCACTAAAACTGGGCTTGAGGTACTCAGTTCTTATTAGTGAGTCCTAAAATTCTGTTTTTAAAGATTTTATTTCAAACAATTCAGGGAAAAAAAAAAAAATCTTGACAGCAGAACCCTCTGCTACTCCACTCCTAGCTGAGAGCTCTAAGATTTGTACTAGGTCCAGAATTCTTTTAACTGTTCTCTCTTTTTGAGTGTATGGTATACACTCAAATGCCAATGTATGGTATACATTGGCTTCTTATACACTTCTACTTCATAGTATGGTGATTATATATATAATATTTTTCTATGTAAATATTCAGGATTGAAATTCTCACATGTTTAGGAAAGTTTAGAATTCAGGTTTTTACTTCTGAAGCAATGTTCTGGCCACTAAAATGCCATCACTGCAAATGTGCAGCAAATCAAATCTATTATGTCTTTAATTTGCCTAGTAATATAGTGCTTCCACCAACGATCATATTGTGAGTGTAACAGGAGAAAGACTTGTACATACTTAGCTCCGGGAAGATACTATTCTCTAATACAGTTTTAAGTTGCTGGGGAAGTGTTGTGGTTATTTTTTGTTTGTTTTTCTTTGTTTGTTTTTGAAATGAAAGGCCATACTAATCAATTAAAGAGTTTAAGCAATTTATTTATTTATTTATTTATTTCTTAAACTACCTTCTTATGAAGCAGTATCTAAATTGACCCAGTTTCTGTGCCTAAATAAGTGTTTTCCTGGAAAACCTCCATAAAAGACATCATATAGCCAGATCCCTTTAAATACAAACAAAGCTTCATCCATCAACCAAATCTCAAATATAGACATATCACTGACAAGCCTAATCCATTTGACAGATATATCTGGAAAAGGGGTGACAGTCCCCAGCCAAATAATCAATTCATCTGCCCTGGAGCTGAGGACTAGGTATTATGAGAACTGTAGCTCCAGAGATCACTAGAGTTTTCAGGATTTTTCCTTGGAACCCTTGTTCCAGCTGGGGTTTAGTATCTGACCCTACAGATGGGCTCCCTTATTAAAAATTAGATGCTCCTGGCTGACATCCTGATTTCAGAGATCCAGGTGTGGTGTACCAGGTTGTAGAGTTGTCCCATTTGGAGTGGAGACACATTTAGGGAGTTTCACATGCTTCTCCATGACACTGGTATTATTGTTCCTTCAAGCTCTCCTGAGATTAATGGCTATCTCATAAAGCAGCCCTTATCTCATTATATAACTCATGTTATTTTTCATGTGGTTTTGAAATATGTCTTGTTTAAATGTCCAGTTCAATGCACATTTTAAGAAGAGGTTGTGTGTTATCTCACACTTCTAGGCAATATGACAGTAATAGGAGAGTATGCTCAAGTCCTGCAAGGAATATATTATTGCTGTTTATCACTGATGCATTAAAATAGTAAATCAAACAGGAAAGACTTGGATAAATCAACACAAGATTTGTGTCTATTACAGCAAAGCCACAGGCCAGAACCTCAGCAAAAATGCAGTGAATTAAATTAGTCAAAGAGTAATCTGCACTTTTCATGGCTATGTACAATTACATGCAGATTCAGTTTCTTTGAAAGAATTTGACAGGAGAAAATTTAAACTAAAAGTTTCTGGTAGACTAATATATCTTGCTTTTCATGACTCATTACTCTGCCTCCTGGCCAAAATAGAAGCCAGATATTTATTTATGCTTGCATATATGGCTAGAATTATGAAGTGTCACTCAAAAAAATATATATTAAAATATAAATTATCTGTAAAAACACTGTTTCTGTTGCATAAGGCATTCCATTCCTATTAATGAGAAAATTCAGACACAAAAAGATTATATCACTTGTAGTCCAATCATGAACTTTCCAGTCTGTCAAAGCTTTAACCTTTAACGTCACAAGTATGTCTTTGTTAATTAGGAATATTACAATGTAAATTATAAGATCCATATATTACAGAGGTTTTTGAAAGTTGTTTTGGGGTCTGTTTCTTTGCTTGTTTGTTTGTCTATAGAACCTGAACGTTACATTGCTAATATAATAATAATATTTCAGTAGATATTAATCATTGTCCTTTTTTTCAGGTTTCCTTTCCTCACCTGAAACCTTTCGGCCTTGATCAGTGAAGAGTTAATTCCATAAAAGCTAAACAAAAACTGAATTTCTTAAAAATCATTCTCTGCATATCCAAAAGAGAAGAAAAAAAAATATGTGGGGCAAAAATTGAAATCATAATATCAGTTATATTTAACATGAGATATTCAAATCACAGATAATCTTGAAAAATTGAAACACTTTATGGATTGATACAAATTGGGAAGAGTTCCTACTTTGCAGAGTGTTTTGCAAGACTATAGAGTGTGGTCATCACATCACTTTTTAGCAACAGTTAAGCTCCTAATACAAATTTTACAGCTTGGCCCCTACTGGCATTTTTCTCTCTTCACTGATGACAGAGAGCCTTGGATCCTGACAGAGTTATCTTCCAGTGCAGGTAACATTTAGGAGAGTGATATTTAGCACATAGATAAGTCAAAAGTAACTTTAATTAAACTAATTAACTAAGTAACTAAGTAACTAATTAAAACTGACACTACCGCACAAATTACACCCAAACATTGCCTGAGAGAGTTGGCCAGAGGCAGAGACCATGCCTGGGACATTGCTAACAATTTATAAGGTTTGATTTTCCCTGGCCAGGTCACTTGCCTATACCCTGGTCCCTTTTATTCAGATATATCCAATGTGTCTCTTTACCTATACCATTTTACTTCCCTCCCTGTAAAAGATGAGTTGTAAATCCAAAAATGCATGAGGTCAAAGCACTGAGAAAGTGTGTGCCTCCTCTGCCTTCTCACAGTTCATCACTGGTTTCAAGGTTCTATGGTGTTAATCTGGATAACCTCACTTTTGCTGAAGAAAATGGGTGTCCAGAAACACTGAGAGAGGCCAAAGAAAAATATGATTGTCACTAAGCCCCAGGAAGCTAAAGCCTGCATCTGGTATATTGGACTCAAATTTGCATACTCTGGAAAGGTCCAGATGGAGAGCTACACTGATCCTTTATGAATATATCTGAATACATCTGCAATCCTCTATATATTTGAAAATCAAAAAAGCATGAATAAAATAAAATAAATAAAATAAAATAAAATAAAATAAAATAAAATAAAATAAAATAAAATAAAATAAAATAAAATAAAATAAAATAAAATAAAATAAAAAAATAAAAAGTAAAACACTGAGCTAATGAAGACTGAAAGTCCCCCCAAGGCCAAGCAAGTCCAGCTTTTCCCAGGCTCTAAGCTTCCTTGGGTCTCAGAGTTAAATTCAGGATGGTCCAGGGTTTGTTCAGTGCCTCCTCCAACTTCTTATGCCAAGCTCTGCTGCTGTACCTGCACAGAGAGCTGTTAGCCCACGTCAACAGGGACTAACATGAGAAACATTTTTGGCATTTCAGGCTCTGTTAGAGCATGCTGTCAATATGCCTCTGCCATGACCACAGCTCTACCATTCCCTAATAATCTGGCAATAAAATAAATAAAGTAAAACTATGGTGTTTCCTGAATTCAGGAGCCTGTGATCTAAAGTGGATGGTTCAGAAAAACTAAAAATAGCTTTATTTATTACAGTCAAGTACTTCATGAAAACCTCAGAAACCTTGTAGTCAGGAATAACTACTGACATCATAAACAGTATAGAACTTTGTAATGCTGACTAAATTGCAACAATATGACAGATTGAACATAAAAACTGGAATTTGTGTTAAACAAACTTAAACAGTAAGGAATAAGGGGTGTCTGATTTTTTGTCTCATGTATTTGAGTGATTTTTTTCCCCTTTTTTTAATAAATTCTCTAGGGTTATAATTAATTGATGTATTTTTTGCATAGAGTTACCATCTTTTGCTTACTGATTAGCATGTTGTTTGTTTGTTTGTTTGTTTGTGGCTTTGAAGTGACAGAAATTAGAAATTTATGTCACTTAGAAATTGCAAATAGCCTATGACCGTAACCAGTTTGGTATCTCTGCTATCTACAGTTTGCTATTAAAGACGCATTTACATGTCTGTTGTATCATAACTGTACTTATGGAATGACAGCATGGCACATCCTTAAGGCCATTTCCAGCATTCGTGTTGAATCTGTGTTAGCTGTTCTTGCATAGTTTAAACTGTTTCTCACAGGCTTGAATGAGATCTCATTGAAGGCAGAAAGAATTCTCCAATCAGCTTTGATTTAGACCCCTGGAAAACAAGACAAACTATTTTTCCTTCTAGAAAGGTTAACCAGAAGACTCTGGAGGTGTCTGTAGTTTCCTGACATTTCTATCATTTTATCTAAAACCTTGAAAAACTAGTTAGGGCAAAACTTTGCTAATATACATTCCTGCACATACAAATCTTTGTGGTGGAAAAAATAAAATAAAATAAAATAAAATAAATTTGAGTTTAAGACTATCCAGTGTTTCAATAAATGTTTTCCTGTGAACTTCCCCCCTCTTACCCCTTTTTCTTCTAATCCACTTTGACACCAGACAATAATACCATTTATCTGAGTGCTAAAGACCAAGCCATACCAACACACTGTGCTTGAAGGTAATTGTCTTTGTTTCCCAGTGAGAGATTATATGAAAGAAATTATGGATTTCCCCTATTATTTGTGGGGCTGATCCAAAGCCCAGTAAAATCAGTGTTTTCATATTAATAAGTGTCTAAAAACAAGGGTTAGGATTTTTGTGATGTAAGACTAGCATTTTTGAAAGTGTCAGAAAAGACATTTGGAACATGGGCAGATGTTAAAAATCAACCAAATAACCACTCAATTAATTAGTTACCACTCATCAGCAGAACCGATGTAACTTGTAAGCAGGCACAGTCTTAATTTATTATGAATACACAATAAAATCTTAATAAAAATCTTTTTTTAACTGTCATGACTCCATGGATGAAAAAAGATTACTTATCCACAACACTTCATTTAGGGATTCCCCTCACCTACTGCAACTTTCTGGAAGACTCATATCCAAGCTGAAGTGTTTCAGTGCTTGGATTCTGTGCTTGTGGGGTAGTTTTTATTTTTATTTATTTATTTATTATTTTTTTTAATCAGAGTATTTCCCATTACAGCTGCTCTGCTTTCTTTAAAATACTGCCACATTTACTGGACAGACTCACCATAGTAAATTGCCTACAGTAAAATCCAGTTCTCTAGCACATTAAACCTGTGATTATTCTACACGGTATAGAACTCACACAGCTTCAACAATAGAGATCAAAAGTTCAAATACTGAAACAAATTTCTGGCTATATACTAAACATATTTGAGCAGAAATTTCATATGTTCTGTTAGCAGAAATGTCTCTGTAGCTTTCTAACTTTAAGCAGTGTGGCATTGCAGGCATTAGTATTATCTAACTAAAGCCCTTCTGGTCAAGTTAACCCTAAATGCTTTGCATTTAAACCAGTCAGAGCTGCAGAACTCTGGTACACTAATAAAGTAGAAGTGTTGATTTGTGTACTTTGATATAGAATCATGTTTAAGCAAACCACTTTCAAAGTATTGTTCTAAATTCTTTTTCTTCTAGAGCAACAAACTTCAAAGCAACAGTGTGGCAGTGAATCTGATGGATACCTTGACACTGATAGGATTTGTCAAATGGGGAGAGGATACTCAGCCCAAACTTACAGTACCAAGCCCTTCACTATTTTTCATAAATATATTAGCCTTATGTATATACATAAGCAACACAGTGACACGATTTTTTGATGTTTCTCTTCAGAAAATAAATAAATAAATAAATAAAATAAAAGCAGGGACTGAAGCAACAAGGGTACTAATATTCAAAAGTGGAATTTGTTGACCAGACTGAATATTCTGAATATTGTGAAGCATTTCATCTTGAGAATATACTTTGGATTAACTAGAAGCTATATTTTGTGATTAGTATATTCAGCCAGTTTCTTTTCTTTATGTTCAGAATCCAACTGTTCTGCAGATCTGAAAACGAGAACAAAAAGAAAAATATGCTTTTAAAACCAGTCTGACAACTGCAATTAAATCAGTCATCCACTCAATTTCAAGTATTTGTAACATCAAGTAATTTAACAAACACCTTTCAACCATAACAGCTCAAGGCATATTTGTTTTAAAAGCACTTCAGTAGAAAATTCCAAAATCCCTCCCCCACAAAGATCATGCTATAAAGAATGTAATTCTAACTACAGAGACTAAAAAGGGTTGAATATTCACTAGTTTATAGTTTTCAACATTGGTTATGACTTCTGAGGGAATTACGCCTAGCTGTGGGCAAATCAACAACTGTTTCTTGAGGAAAAATATTTAAGGATGGCAAAGAAATTATTATGGCATGACAACATAAAAATAAATTTAATGCAAGTGCTGACTATCATTTCTATTATATTCTTGTGTATTCCCATTAGACCATGAAATGAGAACAGGTGCTTGGGTTCCATCCTTAGCAAACTATATAAACAGCAAAATAGCTGGAAAATTCCATTACTTACAGTTTTAAGTCCCTCTGTGACATGGAGGAACTGGAATATGGAAGAACTGGAACGTGGCTGTGTAAGTCTAATAGAGCGAATTGCTCAAAGTGTACTGCTTAGAAATATTTTGAATTAAACAGGATTAAGTTACTTGAGGCTTTGAGATTTTACACCACAACATGGGTGAAGATTACTAGAATTTTTGCTGACGTGGCTAACCATAACCTCATTATCCACATTCTCTGTATAATTGATGAATGTTTTTCAGTTTAGTAGGCCTAGCAATTTATTTACTCTTCCTATTCTAAATAACACCATTATTTCTGTCCTATGTAGAAAATAATTTAATTCAATCAGCACTGCAGTCAAGGATAGGATTCAAATCTTAATAAGGCACGGGGGGCTAAGACTGGGAGTGGAGGAAATAAGCATAGGTTATATGCTTAATAAATGAAATTAAATTACAGATTGATGAAAAAAACTGTTTAATCAAAAAAAACAATATGGGCTCCATTCCTTCCAACATTGTTACCTTTGGCAGTGATCTAAGGGCAATGCAAAGATCAGCTGTGTTATGTGTTATGTTAATGTGTTGCATTAGATCTGATGAAGGATGCACTGGATACTGGTGAATCACACAAACTGATAGCATGGTCTAATCTTTTTAGATAATTAATCAATATTATTGATTTTTTTTTCTTTTTTTTTTCTTTTCCATATGAATGAGTAGCTGGTAATTGTTTTATAGAGAAAAAGGTGCCTACACAGACAACTTAAAGGTCTAGAAAAATAAGAGTGTGCTGAGACAAGTAAGAAGTCTTTCTTGCATATTATTAGCTTTATGGTGAAAATAATTATAGAAAAAAGTATTGTTGTTTTTGATTATTTAAAGTAATATAGGATGCAGATCAGAACCTTTTAATTTTATGAATAATCCAGAATTGTGGAATTCATTACTTCTTTTTACTTCCTTAACAAAATAATACAATTAATTAGAAGAAATATGTGCATCATAAATAGATCTCTATAAAAATGCAAACCGGGAACCAATGATTCCTTTTTTTCAACTTAAGATTGTCTGCTGTTTAAAATATTTTAATTTTATTTCTAATTCCTCTCAACATATAAGAATTTAATTTTTATTATACATAGGATCAAACTGAACAGGTATGACTAGAATATAGTCTAAGACTTAGAAACAAAGTTGACACAATGAACATTGTGCAATTTACCTAAGCTGAGACTCAGAGTCAATTATAAAAGCATACCCAGAGTACGTAACAGATGGTACTGAAAAACTGTTTTTCAAAAAGAGGAAGGTACGGTCTTAGACTACAGTAAGATAGAAAAATAGACTGCAAGTCACCTTATATTAGCTTTCTTTGTAAGTTTTGATCAAATAACAGTGTTAACTATGCAAAATTACAGGTCAAAATGTCTAAAAATTAATGACTTTCAAAGCTGAAAAATGTTCAGATGTAAATAAAGTATTATGAGAAATAGTTTTGTTTGTTTGTTTTTCTGGGAAATAAATTATGTCTCTACTTTTACTCAATTTAAAAGATTTCTAAATGTTTGGCTACAGTGAAATAAATATTTTTTATAATATCATGAGCATTTAGCCTATGTAGCAGACAAGTGAAGATATAACTGAATGGTTGTAATTAAATTTCTATTACTACCTCAAAGTAGTTATGATTATGTTCAAGCCATCATCAGTTTTGCTATAATTATCTATTGTTTTCACAATTAACATTCACTTATTCTAGCCAGATCAGAGTTCAAAAAAAAACCAGCAATTATTGATATCAACAGATTCTTCCGAGGAGCACACTCTTTAAGCATCACATAGCTAAGTAAACACAGTAAGAAGATATAATTGGTATGACTGGATTGCTATCCTTATAATCTTAAAACATAATGCTCCGAAGTGTTCTTCAAGTTTAAACTCTTGTAATACAATTTGAAGGTCATTACAAATGAAAATGTAAAATATATATTAAATGATGTTATTTTTCATTTCATACAGGTGAAGCTGGAGTGGTGGATCACAACATTAGACAAATCAACCAGAAATTAATAATTTTTTCAAATGTATGCAGCAGTTAGAATAAATAATGTGGTGACTGTATCATTTTATGTCAACGTAAGTATTATGTGTATCACCAGAGAATATGTAGCAGGCTATAGAAGTGAAAAGACACACATAACTGCATAATATCTGACTTCCAACTGCCAATTAATTGACCTAATTCTCAGAATTTTGTGTTCCAAACATTTTGATGTAAGCATCAAAATTGACTTAGGTATAATATAACAATACTAGTAATAGTGTTAAAAATGTGCTTTAAGAAGACAGATATGCATAAAATTCTTACAATAAGCTGATGTCTTGCTAGAAAATGTTTGCTAACTGCAGTTAAACATCTACAGCATTATTCCAGGCTCCTTAATATAGTCTTACTATGATCTCTCTATAAATCAATTTTTCTTTAAGTATCTGTTGAGGGTAACTGGTGTTAAAAATACAAAGTATACGTAAATCACCTAAAACATCAAACTTTATACTTGTTGAAAAAAATTTGTAGTATGATGCACAGAGGCTGAATCACTTCTGGATAGTGGCATCTTTCTCTCTGCTGACTCTTTAGGAAACAGAGACATCCATTTTAGAATTTAAACAATAAAATTACATAATACAAATTTAATTCCATCTATAAAGCAAGCCATTTTTCATTCTCTCCACAGAACTAGTCTATATGTTCTTCCTCTCTTTATAGCATCGAAAAAATCTGTGTCATGTTGTGCCTTAAATACAGTTGGCTCTGAGCGAGGAGGCAAATAAGAGAAACAAAATTCAGAGGTAAAACCTTTCTCAACTCATTTTGAAGAAGCTCAGAATTTTTTCAAACAATGAAGCTCCATATTTATCAATACTAAATCAGTTCACAAGTTCTTCAGGCTGGCATATTCTTTCAGAATACGCCGAGATAGCTCACAGCACTCAGGAAACTGCAGTGAGGGAAAAGAATAGTTATGAGAAATGGGAATTCAATTAAAAAAAAAAAAAAAAAAAAAGTCATAATATGCTGTAGGGAAAGCTTATAAAGATTACAATAAAGATTTCTCTATTTTTTTTTTTTTTTTAACTCTAAATCACAGCTATAGCAGAAAGTAGTGCATTTGCTACTAGTCTTGGTTTGTCAGCTTGAAAGTTTTTTTTGCTTTGAACAGGGCCATGTGCTCTCATTGTGAACCAGGCTTCTGGGATAGAATTAGTGCAGTGTCTTAATTCCCTGTGTGCTCAGCACTACATTATGGAACAATCTCGTAGTGGTTATCAGCATAGCAATCAAATAATTGGGCATCCTAGACTTTTTTTTTTTTTTACGCTAATTTGTGTGCTTCAGCATAAAAACATATTTCTCCTATTTAGTTATTATTTATAATTATTATTCTAAAATAATAGATCTTGTACAGGTAATCCAATTAAATTAATCACTTTTATAAAAAGAGAGTATTTTTCTCTGTTTTCTTGATTTCATTGACCTCAGAGGGCTGATTTGTACTATAAATATTCAGTGACATCAAGCAGTAACATTTTTGGGATCTCCAAGTGTTGACAGATATGATCACTTCAGGATACATCTCTTATAAAGTGATGGCTGATAGCTAAAATAAAATAAAATAAAATAAAATAAAATAAAATAAAATAAAATAAAATAAAATAAAATAAAATAATAAAACTGATTTTTGAAATTTTACAACAAGGTTACCCTAGGTCTCTGGGAACACAGGAATGAGCATTACTCTTTTAGGGAAAGCAATCGGGATCTGAAAGCTTGCCAGACTGGTTGGTGATTATTTTGTTGCTGGAAAAAGCATGGAAAGGCCACTCATTGCATAGAGTACAAGATCTTGAAGAGTTTCCAGCTGCACAAGACTTTGATATAATGCAATATATAGGAAATAACAGAGGGTTTTGAAGCAGTCTGGTGGAGCAGGAATGGTATTGATATTCTAATTCTGTTTTTTGGCTGTGTGTATCAATATTGTAAAGAACATTTCTTCCAATTATAGAAGTGTTAGCAGATCACTAAGTATATTTATCCAATAAAACCTATGATGGTGATTAAATGCCCAGACTCCCTTAATGAAGCTGTTTATTTTAAAGGACTCTTTAAAATTGAACTATTTTCCTTTGTATAAAAATTAGAAAAACAACACAACAGCAAGGTCTTGAACCTGGATTATACTACCACAAGCAAGTTTTTTGCTAAAACATTCCTCTCTTTTTGGTGGATTGTTGTTGCATAGGGTAAATAGCTGAAAAATTAAAGATTGCAAGATATATTTGAATGGTCCCAAATTATTTCATATACTCTCTAATATTATCATTTTCTTAAGATCCAAGGAGTCCAATGCTTAGGGAACTCTGGATATAGGAACCCAGTGCTTATATGTTGTCTTGGTCTGACTTAGACTGTGGGATAAAATTCAGGTCTTCTGCTTTCTGTTAGAAAATGCTTGAGGAATAAGAAAGGATCACATTGAAATATTAAAGTCTTAATATATTATGTAAAACTTCTTGTTAAACTAGAGGTTATTGAAAATAACTAGGTTTCTCCTTGAAGAGGTAGGCCATGTGGGTCCTCCTCTGTCTGACAGAGTTGAACGGGGAATATAAACCCTCTAGTACATCAAGTAAATACCATCTTATATTTCATTTTCTCACTGAAAATGAAATTACTGAACACAATAATTGTGTTCAGTTGAATTAGTTCTTCAACAAGTTGAGGTAAAAATTTTGTTCAAGCAAAAAAAATTGTTTTGATTGTCTGAAAATACCACAAAAATCAGTTTCAATTGCCACTTGTATATAAACCAAAAAACTTAAACATGCTGTATGTACATGCTTAGTTTTAGGATCTATTTAACATGGAATGGGTTGTGTTAAATGCACTCACTTTTTTTTTTTTTTTTTTTTTTTTGGTGTGTGTGTGGGGTAGGGGGGGTGGAGGGACCAGAAAGCCACTTCTATCCAGCTAAGGAGGAGCCATGAGAACATAATATAACTGTTACATGTGACAACATGATTATACAGATTGCCTACAGATGTGAATCAGCAGAGCTCTAATGAATTCAGTCCGATTCTGCTGATTTAAATTAGCTGATGATCTCAATTTTCTTCATTTTAGATGAAAGTTAGAAATGATTTGTTCTGATTTTTTTTTTCCTTCAGGGATCCCAGAATATTTTCAGAAATCTGCAGTCCACATGTCCTGATCAGATTCTGTTTTAAAATATCAGACCACTTCCCCCTCTAGTGCTATCCAGAAAAACTGCAAAGTACTGTTTAAATAGCAAGAGCCTAAGGCATTGATAAAACAGAAATATAGAGCACTATTTTTTAAGGTGATAGCAGTATAAACATAGATAAAAATAGGTGTTAATTTGAAACAAACCTAGTTAGCTTTATATGCACAAGTTATTGTATTCTAACATTTAAGGACTCACTGATAACGAAGCTGTTGGCATTTTTCTTCATCAAAAAACACATATTGGTTACATGAAACTCAGGGGTGATTAAAATGCAGACTGTCATTCATGTAAGCTTCTTGGTTTGTCAAAAGGATAATGAAGAAACTGAAATTGGAGCAAGCAAACTGATCAACCTGTGATAGTTTTTATTATGCAATTAGGTTTTCCATTGTGCTGCTTACTACTAAGAAAGTGTGTTCTGCAAAATATAAAAAGTTCTGGCTGTGAAGAGTCTAAGCTTTAGACGATTCTGAAAATATGTTTCACGTTTTCCATATTTTGCCATGTGTGTGTGAAGTCCACAACAGGTCTTCAGCTTTCATAACTGCCTATTGGTTCATATAAAGGGAATCGCTGAAAATCAATTTAAATTTTGCTTCTGTAGGAGGAAATTTGTCATCAGACTTGACCAAGACTTAGAAGAAACAGAAGCAGATGACAAAACTCCAAGAAGCTGGGCTTTGAAACTCTTAGCAGTTGTACAAAAGATCTGTCTAGACCTCTGGTATTGTTTGTTTTGGAAAGAACAAAATGGGAAAAGCTGCCCTGGAAGGAAACATTTACTCCACTTTCTTGACTCCTGTACATACAAAGCGATGCTGATCAAATTGATGTAGGTTAGGATGCATCTGTGTTCATATTCTCAATCAATCTCTAACAGGAAAAATTCTGAAGGTACCAGACAACGTAGACATTTTCATCCATACAAATATGGCAAAAGCAGTGTCAATAAAGAATGTACAGATGCAAGGCCTTTATTATGATTTTTTTCTGCCTTTTACAGCAATGAAAAACTTCAACTAGAAAAACTGATTCTTTTTCTTCACAGGAGGAAAATTTCAAGGGAATACATCAGAAGGGAAACTTCATGGGGTTTCTATCTTCTCAGTAAGAATTCTACATAATGATTACTTTGGCTTTGCAACTTTGCCCAGTCTAATTAACACCTGACCATGTTAAACTCACAAACAAAGATCTGTTATTTGTAAAACCCACATGCTTTTATTTTCTACACTGAAGCAGTTTTCTACTTCTTTGGTTTTAACTTCCTTTATGAACAATGAGATATACAAATTCTGTGTGGATAAAGTATTAAATCTTTATAGTAGTAGATGTTACATGTGTGCTGACTGTGTGAATTATCAGGTACGAGGCTCTTATAGAGTCTGGTTTGATTACCTACAAACATTATGTGACTTAATAAAATGTCTTTTATATATATGTAAGAGGTGTGTGTGAACATTTGGACTGTGCTGCATTACATAGTCCTCAATAACTCAGAGAGTAAACTGAAGCTGGTATTATGTTCTAAGAGCAAGGGCATCTACATTGGACAATGTAACCACTAAGAGGGTATTGCACTACTACATCAAACAGTATGTTTTTACTCACCATGATTTACAGAGCTTTTGTTAGGAACATGAAGCCAAATTTTATGCAGTGGTGAACTGATAATACTAGATTCAGTAGTATAGTAGATAATACTAGATTATTTAGTATTAGTATATTTACTAGATAATAATTCAGAGGACATCTGCCTGTTACCATCACAAAATATGTTTCATAATTAAAAAATACAATGTATTGTAGAAGTTATGATAGAGTTTATCATTATTTATTTATTTTATTACTAAATAGTCTGCAAAGCTATCAGAAAAAAATATTTTCCATTAATCAAATAATGTATTAGGAAGGAATGT
This sequence comes from Netta rufina, assembly GCF_964035555.1. Taxonomy (NCBI): domain Eukaryota; kingdom Metazoa; phylum Chordata; class Aves; order Anseriformes; family Anatidae; genus Netta; species Netta rufina. The sequence continues at coordinate 196,179,612 of NC_140123.1, forward strand.
ATTAAATATTAAGTCCTCTCATGCTGGAATTCATTCATCATGAGATGAGATTATTTTATAGCATGAATTCAAATCCTACAGGTATGGAGAACATTACAGGTCACTAAAGATTAGCTTTTTGGCTGTTTTGGCAATTTGCTAATCCTTATGGAACAGTTAATGTGAATTATTATACGAAGTCATAAAGTCAGCCCACCTATAAATTTGTTCACGGTTCATAATAGATCAGCTCAGCTTTTTGTCTCTTTATCCAACTGCTGCAGTGTTTTGCTAATTGGAAGCAAGACTTTGAAGAAAACAATCGATTTATTAAGATAATAAATGATGGATAGTTAATAGACTTCTTTTATTGTTGTTAGTAGGCTAACCAAAGTATTTATATTTAGGAATATTCAAAGTCTGCCTGCAGGAAAAAGAGTAATTAAATGCAAAGAGGTTTTAGAGAAAGGTTCAGCATGCAATAACTTAATAGATAAATAAATAAAATATTTTCATACTACTAAACTTTTCTAAGTAAAGGAAACTGATATTTCCATTACCTTATTTCAAAGGTACTACAGATTTTCCTGAGCAGTTTAGCATAGGCCTGATAATTACTGTAAAACTACAAGGAAATCTCCCATTCCAGTTTGCTTAGATAAAGTTTCTTTGAACTGATTTCCAACACTGGACTCCATTCACAGAACATTTAATTCTAATAGTTTCCACTGTCTACTATAGAAGGGTAGCTTGTGATGATTTTATATAGCACAGCATATGGAATTACACTTGTAAGAATCAGTGCATAAATTACATATACTTCAGCAAAGACCTTTATCTACAGTCATAAAATGAGATGTGTGTTTTCAGCTAGATGGTATTTTCAACTGAAACTGTTTCCTTCTGGTTTTTGATCAATGATTGAAAATATTCTCGGAGGCTTGTTGTATAGCTATGCTTTGTAATCTGATAGAATACCAGTTCTAATAATGCATAAGGAGTCTTCTACTTAAAATCCCAGGTGTATTATTGCAGGTGTCTGTCAGGCACACAAGAAAAAAGAAGTGCTTATCAGCATCTTCATTCCTGGGGGGGGAAAAAAAAAAAGAGTAAATTTTCAACATTTATGAAATCTAAATGGCTTAGGTTAAAATTAGAGCTGAATGAATTAATTTGTAACGTGGAAAAAATTGTCTCTCTCTCCTTCATAACAAACTAACTCTATGTTTGCAAATGAAGAAATACGCTTTTTAATAGAAGAGAGTATTCATAATATGCAAGATGAACTAACTTGGAAGTCCATCTCATGTGAACAAATTGCAATAGGAAGCACTAAGTTTTAACCAACTGTTCTCTATTATGTACTTTTTGAACCTGTACTTCTACATACTTTTTGAAATATGAAAATTAGAACGAATCCAGTTTTCTCCTCTGCCTAGACCAACCATATAGAAAACAGCTAATTACCCATTTCCTGAGTAATGTGCAGCATTTTCAGCAATCCTTACAGTAGAGAGCCTTGTTATTGAACGTTGTATGTAAAAAGAAATACATCAGTGAGCTGATTGATGTATAATAATGATTACTTAAGCAATTTGAAAAAAAAAAGACAGCAAACATTATAATGAAGTGTAGAACTGTGAAATAACAGTAAAACTAAAACAATGAGCAGAAGTAACTTATCACTGAGATAACCAGAGATATGTGTAAAATTAGATGAAAAAAAAAAATAAATAAAAAAAAATAGAATTTATTGAAAGATAATTAAACATAATAACTAGAAATCATCAGAGTGTAAATGATTTGACGGAGTATCTTATGCCTAAAACATATACTGTTTATTCTGCTATATTTTTTTCTTCATTTTATAAAGATTTTCTGTGGGTTTTAAAACTAGACCAATATTACAAGTTTAAGTATTAAATATGCACTGCTAAGGACATTATGTCTTCCTAAAGTAGTTTCTCCCATGTTTGACATATTATGAGTGATGGCAATTTTCCCCTTTCAACTGTGAAATGATTACAAATTTTTATTTTTATTTTCACAAATCTTCCTAAGGTTCCAAAAACTAATACCAAAATTAAGAATTAATTTCAATTCTAAAGTTTTAATGGACTTAAAGTGTGTGAAAACCTGTCATAGTTTGCTCAGGTTTGTAGAAGAAAACTCTATTGAAATAGCTACCATCGTCCTTGTTGGTGAGAAAAAAATCTTCATTTTTTGCTTGTTACAGTTAAGCTAAAGTTGAGCTCAAGCAGTTAATGTTATTGTAAACTTGGGATAGCTTGAACTCTAGGACATTTAAAATAGGGCATATGGCTTTTAGAAACATTAGATTCTTTATTATTCATTCTCTTTAGTGTTTTAGCAAAGATTTTAAGCTGACTCTTAGATTTAAGATTTCTTATAGATATCGGATTGCAGACATAGTGGAAAGCAAAATAATTATTGGGTGTTACCCATTAAGATGAAATCAAATGGCAACTGTTAACAATCTGTAACACCAGAGTAGTTGTGGGCTTTTCTCTAAGTCATAAAAGGCCCTCAAAGTTACCATAAAGCTTCATTCACTTTCAGTGTGATAGGTTACACATGTGACAGCTTATTTTACAAGCAAAATCTGCATGTAAACAGTAAAGTGCCTGAATGCTTGGATTAGAAAATGGAAAAGTAAACAACTGCAATTAAGGGATCAAGCATTTCAATATTGCTGCTATTATGTCACATGACTTAATTTTCCTAAAAGCACTTCAGAGAAGTATCAGAGAAGTATCCTGACAAATTAAGAACTTCTGAGATGATCAATGATATTCTAGTTAGTAAAATTTTCCGTTCAGTGGATATTCTAGTCAATAAAAGCAGTGTTAACATGTAGAATACATTTTCTGGGAAATCTTACCTGAGTCCTTAATAAACTTACAACAAAATTGTAACTATTGAAATCACCTGTTTACTTTATGTATACATTACTTCATTTTCAAAAAGAAATTGAGTCTTTCATAGCTCTCTTTATCAATGTACTGCACGCATTAAACTATAATCTGAGAGAACTGTAATTTGAGATTACAAATTAAAATATGAATATTTTTGAAACCTTTCTAGGTTCTTAGAGCACCTATAAAGTTAGTGACTATAGAGCTAACATTTATCTTGTTTATACTGTATTGTACACCATGAAATTCAAGAATATCTTGATAGAGATGTTATTTTCAACATTAAAAATGTTTATTTGTTTACACCAAGGAACACTACTCTACAGTGGTACTGTAGAGGAGTCTACAAAAGGTGCTTCCAACCGTTTGGTTTGTAAATAAAACTCTAATACCAAATCCAGATATATGATGAAAGTTTAACTAAGCAACATCTGCATTACTTGAACAACTGGTATCTCTCAGAGATGTACTCAACTATACATTTTCACCAGGTATTAACACTTCCAATGCTTTCTTAGATAATTGACCTTTTAAAGCGTTTTATGGATATTGTTTTAGACTGTTAGATTTTAAGAAATATACAAGATATATTTTATATTAATATGTTTTAACAAATTCTGTTACACAAATTATTTTTTTTTTTTTCTAAAAATCTTGCTAATCTTGTTTTTCCTAAACTATTTTTTGGGGATCTGACCTTGTAAAGGCCTTTACATATATACATATGAAATTTTATTATTTAAAGAGTGGAGAACCAAATACAGTGAAAATAATGACATTTTATATTCTACGGTAAATTTAAACACTGAGTTGCAGGAATTAACAAAAATTAAGGACAAGAAAAAAGAAGGAATACCTTATGTACAAAGAGACCCTTCTATTTTAGAATATTTTTTCTTCCTATTTTTAAATTGTACTGTTGCTCTACTTTGCTATGCACATGGCAAGGCAAATTATGTGTGTTTTACTTAAAGCAGAATATCTTTATAAGTTACAGTGGTTGGATGCAGATTTTTGCAACCCATAAACAGAAAAATCTTAATATTGCCCAAAATGCCTTTCAAGAATAAGCTTTATATTTATTTTGAGGGAATAGTTGAGGGAATAGTGCCACCTACTGAGCCAGTATCTTCCATTTCAGTAGCACTTGAGGGTTGCTGTAAATGTAGATTTAATAAAGTCGTCAACTTGAAAACTCTGCCACTCCTTAATCTTTCAACATTATTCTTATTTTCCTAACTGTGATTTATTTAATTAAATTTCTTCTAATAGCTCTAAAATTAAAGGCTAAATGGATTTATGCACTCTAACCCATGAAGCTCACAGCCTGGTATGATTTTACAAATGCTACTGAAATATAAATAATGAAGGACATTTCTACAGGATCTCAGAAAAGGAAGGGAGTGCACTTTTCCCGGGTGAAGATAATTGACCTTCCTGGGTTGCCCAGGAAGGTGGTGGAGTTTTCTTTAACATCCTTGGGGATGTTAAAGAAAAGGTTGTACATAGTGCTTAGGGACATGGCTTAGTGATATTGGTGGTAGGTCAGACCAGATGATCTTTTTCAACCAGGTTGTCTATTTCAACCTTAATGATTCTATGATACTATGATTTTCACAACTAAGTAAGCAAGGGTATTTGTTGTAGTTTAAGTTAAAATAAAATGTAACCTGTGACTAGCAATGGTATTCAGTCACTGCAATGTTTAAGTTGTTTTGTTACCAAGCTCCCAAGAGACAAAAGATGATCTAAGTGAAACAGAAATACAGGTTTGTCTCAGTTTAGAATGTTTTATTGCACAACCTTTATTATATTTTTTGAAGTCATCAAATAAGCTATGTCTTTGTTATAAGTTTAGTTAAGGAGCCTATAAAACAGTTAAAAAAATAAAAATTAAATAAAATCCAAAGTAAACAGAGTGGGAGATGAACATTGTTCTTAGGATAGATGTTTTATTAAAACAATCCACAGCCAAATCAGGGGAAGACGTGTTATGGCAAAGATAACAGTCAATTCTTCATTTATCCCTTCAATTTAAGAGAAAGACAAAGATGCAGTGTGAAAGCACTTGCGGGGTTTGGCGGTCTTAAAAATTATTGAGGCACCAGTGGTGAGTCAAGGTTACATTCTAGTTTAGACAGAAAGGAGGGCTGAATTCCTCCCTTTACATTTTAATGACTGAATTTGGTCTCCAAATTCATCATAATAACTCCAAATAATATATCTTTTTTAAACTCTTTGGTGAAATCTTTAACAATAAATCTTACAGAGAAACATATTTAAGATTCTCACTTTCCATTTTTCTCAGAGCTCTTAAATTTAAATTGAGAATAATTCTAATTAATTCATTTCATTCTGCAAAATCCTGGGATTATTGGTGTGAAGAGCTCTTGACTTTTAGTTTTCAATCATGGTTCTGATATTTTTCTAATATCCATTTCTTGAGGTGTCAAAATATGTGTCCAATTAAAACATTGCCTGTGATTAATGTCTGTGGTATTTGAGTTATAATTTGCTTCCACATTTTCTACAGTTAATGATGGATGAAGAAAGCTAGTGAGGGGAAACTCCTGTATAAGATCAGCTTTTACCAGGCCAGAGTGTAAATCAGTACTCAGAATAAAGTGGAATGCTCACTCTGTTTTCACAATTCATTTTCTGAAAGGGCAGGGAATGATGATGATGATGATGATGATAATGAACAACTAAATTTATGTGGAATGAAAAGTTAGGAAAATAATAATTTTGAGTAATTGCTTCATTTCATTTGGGACCAATTAACTATTAATTTACATCTGATCACTTTACTGCTGTCCTGAATGGAAACTGTAGTTCTGTTGCTTGATTTCATAGGTGAGTTTAGTTTGTATGTAGAATACTGGTCTCAAAAGAGGAGTTTTGCACTCATCTGAATAAAACTCTAAATAGATTAAGTAAGAGTAGTATCATATTCTAAATTACAGTTTGGCAGTTTAGAATTCTTGGCTGAAAATATGTATGGGGCACAGTATAATAGACTATGTTTTATATCAGGTGAAGCATTGCTTGGCAAATAGGCCCCTAAAAGTGTAACATATTTATGCATTTTACATTTTAAAGGTAAAATTCACTGTTACATTTTTATACATTTTTGCTATCCCTATCCTTTCATTAATGTTTGTCATGTGGCAAATCCAGAGATCATTTAAAAACAAACAAGTCAGAATATCTGTTTCAGCTGAATACTTCCCATTTATTTTAAGAAGGTGAAACAGAGAATTCAGCTCCCCGCTCTAGGATCAGCAGACAATTTACAGTTTACATTCATACATCAGTTGAAGCTTACGCTTAAATAGAAATAATGCAACTGAATCTCCTACTTGAAAAGGAGTGTGACTCCTTTAAGTAAGATCATTCCAGAAACTTAGACTTGTTCTGTAGATGGATCAGAGAAAATGGACATGCAGTGGCTATATTGAAACTATAGTGGCTATATATTGAAGCTATATATCTGCTTGGCATATTGCACGTGAAAATCTCTGTCAGTGGCCCTGAAAAATCCTTGGCTGACAGACAAAGCCATTTGAATCAATGGAAGAAAAAAAAAAAAAAAAAGTAGAATTTAAAGATGATCTAACACCAAAACATGAAGATAGCATATTAATACTCCGAGACATATTAATACTCCAATTTGAATAACAAAATCTCTTACATGCTCCATGTACTAACATCATCTACAGAGAGTTTATGCATTAAAATGACAGAAGACTGAGTGTTGAGACTCAAACAAAATGATAATCAGGAAAATCAGGATTGGATTTTTGTATGAGAAAATCTGTAAGAGTATTTTTATGTTTTTGTTCAGATGGAATGTAAAAATTTCTATCTGACCTACCCTGTGTTTGGGAGACTATATGTTTCCTTTTAGGGAAGAGAGTTTGAACAGAATCTCTTCCTCTTCTAACTGCTGTGATAATGCCATGTTAATTCAACACAGTAAATAAAACACATTCACATAGAAGGGTATACTTATCCACATGCATTAAAAACAAAATAAAATTAAAATTAAAATTAAAAATAAAAATAAAATATTTCTCCCTAGAGCCTAAACTGCAAGATTATTTCAAATAGCTGAATATATGATAGACACTATAGACTTCTGTGAATATAAAAAGACTAAGACCAGGAAAAGACGTTTTTAAAAAGGAGGTGTTATGTAAATTATAATGAATACTGTGGGTAGGGACAGACAGATTTCAGGCCTTTCAATTCTGGGTCTAAGAATAATGATCTTCTGTTCAGTGAACAGAGATTTGTGGTTTAAATCTCTCTCAAGACCATGAGAAATGTCATCACTTACCAATTTCAGAAGAAGATGTATTTTTCTTTCTTCTCTAACACATGTACATTGCCAAGTGTGTTACACACACACACACACACACACACACTAAATCCCCATTAAATATTCTTCCCACACATACTTTTCTTCTTTTCATTGGGTAAGCTAAACTTGTGAGGGATTTGCTTCTCCACCTGGATGCATACAAGTCCATGGGGCCTGAGAGGATTCACCCCAGAGTATTCAAAGTATCCTGTGTCATCACAGGACCTCTCTCAATTATTTTTCAGTGGATTTGGGAATACAGAGAAGTCCAATCTGACTGGAAGCTGGTAAATTTGGTCCCAGTTTTCAAGAAGGGCAAAAAAGAATATCCTGGCAATTGCAGGCTTGTCAGTCTCACTTTAGTGCCTGGTTAAACAGAGGAAGGCAACTAAGATGGTAAAGGGGAAGATGTATGAGGATCAGATTAAGTCACTTGGATTATTGAGCCTGGAGAAGAGGAGACCGAGGGGAGCCCTTATTGCCATCTACAACTTCCTCATGAATGGCAGTGAAGAGGCAGGCGCTGATCTCTTCTCTCTGGTGACCAGCAATAAGACCCAAAGGAATGGCATGGAGCTGTGTCAAGAGGTTCAGACTGGATAGCAGGAAAAGGTTCTTCACTGAAAAAGTGGTCAGGCACTGAAACAGGCTCCCCAGGGAAGTGTTCATGGCACCAAGCCTGCCAGAGTTCAAGAATCATTTGGACAATATTCTCAGATGCATGGTCTGATTTGATTTGATTTGATTTGATCTGATTTGATTTGATTGGGTGTGGTCCTCTGGGGACACAGGAGTTGCACTAGATGATCCTTTCTAACTCAGATATTCTATGATTCTACGATCTTTCCACCAATTCCATTGTCTATCATATTGACAGAGCAAATACAAGGTATTTCTTTTTATTACTGAGGTAATTTTCCTCCTGTATTCAGCAGTAGGTCTTAGAAGATGTAATAGAAGAAAACATTTTAAGATTTCCTTCACAGAATGGACCAGAATGGAGTAGCATATGATAGGATGGGAATAGAAAATCGATCCTGCTTTTCCTAATTAATATCTAAAATAAAACCCAATATCACTGTTCAAATAAGAGCATTACAATTAGAATTTTTAAAAGAACAAGCTAGAAAGATTTGCCTTAGGGAAAAAAAAAAAAAAGTAAAACAATAAATATGAGTGTTAAGTATGCTAATATGAGTAGTCTAATTTGCGTTTCTCCAAGACCCTCACTTGACACTGGAGATGAGTCTTTCACATACCTAAATAATACAGATTTTATTAAAAAATTCACAATAAATAAATAAATAATAATAAAAATACAAATCAAGAAGTATTTAAGAAGAGGGTACTGTAGTAACCACAAGATGAAGAATTCATCATGAGCCAGTCATTCCCATTTAAAATGGGAATAACGCCCTGGCGTTGTTTTTCAAATGCCATGGGTCTGGCAAAGGAACAGTACCCTATAGATTCCTACAGCTCATTCCCAAAAGTATATTTCTGTGAAATTCTCATTCTTTTGGAATAATGTAGCATGAGTATAGTTTATGAAAGTTCTTGAAGTTATCATATCCTCATAAAACTGTAATGATAGACTTTTCAGCTTATAAAACCCACAAAATTTATGAAGCTAAAGGTTTTTATCAGAGTATATTTAGGCTGGTTTAATTCAAGTTTTTTCCCAGCTCTGGTTGTAACCAACAAAGTGGCTTCAAATGAAGTATTGAAGTGAAGTACTTTATTATTCCTTGATCAGAGAGAAGCTGGAAAATAAAAAGCTTGATCTAGACTAAAATTTCCAAAGTTATGTCAATAATATTTGGTAAGCCACATTATACAAGTCTTATATTTCCACCATGATTACATGAAGAGCAATATGGTTTGTAATGGATATTTGCATGTATTTTTCAGTTTCAGTTTCTACAATTATTGTTTCTAAACAACAATATATATTTTATAGTATGTTTATAGTTTATTATAGTATGTTTCTAAGCTGTGTTTTTTGTTTGTTTGTGAGTTACTTTTTGGTAAAATTTACAACAAAACAAAAACAAACAAACAAACAAACAACAACAAAAGTATCATTACAACAGTCACAAGTAATTGCCTGAGAATTCTAGGAAAAGAAAAACACAATAAAATTAATGAATTAAATGCAATTAAATGGCCACTGGATTGTGGCCATTATTTGATTATCTTTACCTCGTCTGCACACTGTACATCTGCTGTTGCTCTACTTAATGTAAAGGACAAAAGTTTGAATAAATCATGATTCCCCATAGCTCTACAGAAGTCATAGTTGTGGTAATTTAGAACAGCTAATTAGTCAAATGCATACTTTTTTGAAGGCATGAAATAGGTTACATTTTTTTCAAAACAATGGCAAAAAAGTAAACAGGACAGATTTTTTTTCCTTTTGCTGTGCACTCTTAACTCACAAGTAGTGTTGCTTTGTGCCAGAGAAGTGCTTGTTTTGAGATATATGGCATGTTCCAGCTCTTACGGAAGTCTAGGTCATATTCTTAAAATGGGTTCTGAACTGGCAGCAAGGAGTATAGATCAGTTCTTTATGAAAAAGTTTCATTGTAATATGGCACTTCTGAGCTAACACTTCTCCCTCTGCCTTCTCTCCAAGGGTCCAATAGCAAGCTGACCATCTGTCTATAAAGAAGAATTTGATATGTATGAACAGTTCAGCTTTTACTCTAATTGGAAACATTCTGCACACTAGTGTAAAATACTCTTAGAAAACTTACCATGACAGTTTTATGAATGGATTCCATTGTAAATTTAAACTTTGAAATAGAATTTATGGACTATGCTTAATGCTTAAAAGGGGAATCAACTGGAACAGGTATCTTGAAAAGGCTCTGCAGTTTATGAATAGAGAAAAGCCAAGTTTTGCTTTGTACTTCAGAAAAAGATTTCTTGATTGAAGTAATTTGTTCCCTTCCACAGTGATGATAGAGAAAGGGAAAGAGAAAGAGAAAGAGAAAGAGAAAGAGAAAGAGAAAGAGAAAGAGAAAGAGAAAGAGAAAGAGAAAGAGAGAAAGAAAAGGAAAAAGAAAAAGAAAAAGAAAAAGAAAAAAAGAAAAAGAAAAAGAAAAAGAAAAAGAAAAAGAAAAAGAAAAAGAAAAAGAAAAAGAAAAAGAAAAAGAAAAAGAGGAGAAGGGGAAGGGGAAGGGGAAGGGGAAGGGGAAGGGGAAGGGGAAGGGGAAGGGGAAGGGGAAGGGGAAGGGCAAGGGCAAGGGCAAGGGCAAGGGCAAGGGCAAGGGCAAGGGCAAGGGCAAGGGGAAGGGGAAAGAAAGTATACACAAAAATAATACAATTTCATGCATTAAAGTATGTACATAATAACAAATATGCAATAATACAAAAGAAACAGGAAAACATTATTTACTTTTAGAGCAACACCATTTCAGGAAGTTTAAAGAACTGGATGTTTAAAGAACTAGAAGTTTATTTTGACCTTTGCATGATAGTACAGTGCAACTGGCACTGGTTTGTCCCAACAAAGAGAAAGAATCTAGGAATTAATATCTTTTTTCTTCATTGTTCATATTGAAATATACTGACTCTCTGACACCAGTTGTGGCTAGGTTTCCCTTTAGATTTTTAGGGTTTTTAACCTCAGACTTAAAAAAAATATATATATGGTAGGAGCAAACCTGATAGACAGTAAATGTTAATTATATCTGTAAGCTTTTTTATTCCTTAGCTACTCCTGTTCTGCCTTCTTTAGTTGTCTGATCTGAGTGCTTTCCTCTTTTCTTTACAGTTTATCCACCTAAGGTTCAATCCAAATTTTGTTCCCTTAACCTTTTTCCCGTTCATCCCTGAACTCTTTCATACTTCCTTTCCTTCAACTTCCTTTCCATTTATTTCCAGCTGGCAAAATGATCCCTTACCTCCACTCAGCTACTACACAAACCAAACCACCAAACGTTTTTCTAATTGGCTATAATTAGTATTTTATTTCTGCATAATTATTATTATTTCCCATCTTTTTCTGTATTTATTTTCAGTTTTTATTTTAAGCTGTCTGTATCTCAAACCACAAGTTTTACCTCTTATTTTTTTTTTCTTTTTTCCTGATTCTTTCCTCTATTCAGGGCAATGTGATAGAAATGTTGTAACTGACCAATCCCTAAGGTTTCACAGAATCACAGAATCATACAGAATCATCTAGGTTGGAAGAGACCTCCAAGATCACCAAGTCCAACCTCTGACCTACCACTAACCAGTCCTCCACTAAACCATATCCCTAAGCTCTACAACTAAACATCTTTTAAAGACCTCCAGAGATGGTGACTCAACCACTTCCCTGGGCAGCCCAATCCAATGCCTCAAAACCCTCTGAGTAAAGAAGTTCTTCCTAACATCCAAGCTAAAACATCCCTGGCACAACTTTATCCCATTCCCCCTTGTCCTGTCACCATGCATGTGGGAGAATAGACCAACCACCACCTCGCTACAGCCTCCTTTAAGGTACCTGTAGAGAGCAATAAGGTTGCCCCTGGGCCTCCTTTTCTCCAGGCTGAACAAACCCAGCTCCCTCAGCTGCTCTTCGTGGGACTTGTTCTCCAGACCCCTCACCAGATTCATTGCCTTTCTCTGGACTCTTTCAAGCACCTTGATGTCCTTCTTGTAGCAAGGGGCCCAAAACTGAACTCAGTACTCGAGGTGCGGCCTCACCAGAGCCAAGTACGGGGGAACAATCACTTCCCTAGATCTGCTGGCCACACTGCTTCTTATACAAGCCAGGATGCTGTTGGCCTTCTTGGCCACCTGAGCACACCGCTGGCTCATATTCAGCCGACTATCAACTAATACTGCCAGGTCCTTCTCTGTCAGGCAGCTTTCCAACCACTCATCTCCCAGCCTGTAGTTCTGCTTGGGATTATTGCGCCCCAGGTGCAGGACCCGGCACTTGGCCTTGTTGAACTTCATACAGTTGACCTCAGCCCATCAGTCTAGCCTATCCAGATCCTCCTGCAGAGTCTTCCTACCCTCAAGCAGATCGACACACGTACGTAACTTGGTGTCATCTGTGAATTTACTGAGGGTGCACTCGATCCCATCATCCAGATCATCGATAAAGACATTAAAGAGGACTGGCCTCAGTACTGAACCCTGGGGGATGGCACTAGTGACCGGCCTCCAGCTGGATTTGACTCCATTCACCACAACTCTTTGGGCCTGGCTATCCAGCCAGTTTCTAACCCAAAGAAGCGTATGTCAGTCCAACTCACGAGCACACAGTTTCTTGAGGAGAATGCTGTGGGAAAAGGTGTCAAAAGCCTTACTGAAGTCAAGGTAGACCACATCAATAGCCTTTCCCTCATCCACCAAGCGCATCACTTTGTCATAGAAGGAGATCAGGTTCTTCAAGCAGGACCTGCCTTTCATAAACCCATGCTGACTGGGCCTGATCACCGGGTTGCCCTGCAAGTGCCACGTAATGACACTCAGGATAATCTGCTCCATGAGTTTCCCTGGCACTGAGGTCAAACTGACAGGCCTATAGTTCCCCGGGTCTACCCTCCGGCCCTTCTTGTAGATGGGCGTCACGTTTGCTAGCCACCAGTTGACTGGGACCTTCCCTAATAGCCAGGACTACTGATAAATGATGGTAAGTGGCTTGGCCAGCTCCTCCGCCAGTTCTCTCAGTATCCTTGGGTGGATCCTACCTGGCCCCATCGACTTGCGTACATCCAAGTGCTGTAGCATGTTCCCAAACATTTCCTGGTGGATTATGAGGGCCACATTCTGCTCCCCATCCCCTTCCACCAGCTCAGGGTATTGGGTATCCAGAGAACAACTGCTCTTACCGCTGAAGACTGAGGCAAAGAAGGCACCTCAGCCTTTTCCTCATCTCTTGTAACTTAGTTTCCCCCTGCATCCAGTAAAGGACAGAGACCCTCCTTAGTCCTCCATTTTGCATTGATGTATTTGTAAAAACATTTTTTGTTGTCTTTAATGGCAGTAGCCAGACTGAGCTCCCGATGAGCTTTGGCCTTTCTAATTTTGTCCCTGCACAGCCTCGCAACATCCTCCTGAGTGGCCCACCCTCTTTTCCAAAGATTGTAAACCCTCTTTTTCCTGCTAAACTCAAACCACAGTTCTCTGTTCAGCCAGGCCGGTCTTCTTCCCCACTGGCTCATCTTTGGGCACATGGGGACAGACCACTCCTGTGCCATTCAGATTTCCTTCTTGAAGAGTGCCCAGACTTCCTGGACTCCTCGTCCCTTCAAAACCGCCTCCCAAGGGACTCTACCAACCAGTGTCCTGAACAGCTCAAAGTCAGCCCTCCAGAAGTCCAAGACTGCGGTTTAGTGATCCCCCTCCTGACTTCACCAAGAATGGAGAACTCTACCATTTCATGCTCACTCTGCCCAAGAGAGGTTTCCAACTACCACATCTCCCACCAGTCCTTCTCCGTTTGTGAAGAGAAGGTCTAGCAGGGCACCACCCCTTGTAGGCTCACTAACCAGCTGTGTCAGGAAGCTATCTTCCTCTCTCTCCAGAAACTTCCTAGACTGCTTTCTCTGGGCTGTGTTGTGTTTCCAGGATATGTCAGGGAAGTTGAAGTCCCCCACGAGAACAAGTGCTGACAATTTTGCAACATCTGCCAGCTGCCTGTAGAACTCCTCATCAGTCTCCTCATCCTGGTTCGGTGGTCTATAACAGACCCCCACCAGGATGCTTGCCTTGTTGGCCTTTCTGCTGATCCTAACCCATAGGGACTCAGTCTTTGTTGATGAAGTTGATGAAGGCCACACTTCCATGTATTTGAGAGAACTTGTATCCAACAATCTGACAAAACACCTCTTGTTCCCTGTAGTAGTCTGGCTAAAATGAGAAATCAATAAACACAATCAAAAATGTAAATCAAACCTTTCCCCCTTCCCCCCCTCCCCCCATAATTCTGTCCTGCTCAATTACTGGGTGAGGGAGAAAAATAAGAAAAAAAAAAAGCATCACTTCCAGGCTTTACCTGTTTACCTGATTCCAGGCTTTGCCTGTTTATGGTAACCTAGGCCAGGTGCATTCATTTGCACTCTTTTTCACCTTGTCTACCTGCTTTAATCCATCTGAAAAAAAATTTGTGTTATTGTCATCTGGTAAATATAGCTGACTCTGTGGCAGGTCTGAACTTGCTTGGTGAATTTCATCTATGCAAGTTACTTATATTTTTAAAAAGTTTAATTTCTGACAATACTATATAATGTTTTGCAGGTCACAGAAGGAATTTGACAAGGTTTATGGCTAAGGAGAGTTCGTTAATGCTTGGGGATCAACATGCTTGGAGAGATCAACAGCAGACTTGCTTTAGTAGATAATTCAAAATGCGGTTTTTAAAGTAACGTAGCACTACATTACAGGTCAAGAATGTATTTCAAAATATACCAAAGACATACTTTCATCTTACCACTTATCATGTGACAACACCTCATCTTTCCAACTCCCAAGAGCATTTAAGACATTTAATTTTCCTTTCCAATGAAAGGAGATAAATTGACATTTTGTGTTGGGTCTGTCTGAGCTGGAGTCACCTTTTCCCTGCAGCAGCCCGCACAGTGCTGTACTCTGCACTCGTAGCTGGAACAGCATTGATATCACTCCAGTGTTGTGTCTATTGCTGCGTAGTGCTGGCACAGCATCAGGACTCCTTCCAAGCTCCCAAGAGCCAGCAGGCTGGGGGTGGGCAAGTGATGGGGAGGGGAGATTGCCGGGGCAGCTGACCTAAACCAACCAAAGGGATATTCCATAACACCTGATGTCACACTCAGCAATAAAAGGGGGGGCTCTCGTGGGGGAGGGGGCTGTTCCTCCTGAACAACCACTACGCGTTTTGAGGCCCTGCTTCCCAGGACGTGGCCGAACACCGCTCGCTGATGGGAAGTAGAGAATAATTTTCTCTCTCTCTGTGCTTCCACGCGGACTGATGTTTCTTTTGTTTCTGTTTTTTCCTCCCCATTCCCTTTCCCTTTAATTAAACCTTTCTCATCTCAAACCTCGAGTTCTCTGTGTTGTATTTTCTCCCCCTTCCTTTTTGAGGAGAGGGGGAGTGAGAGAGTGGTTGTGGTGGAGCTCGGCTGCCCACCTGAGTAAAACCACCACACATTTACAGGTGTTTACAAAATCTAAGAGACTTAAGGAAGTGACTCAAAATAATTCTTTGAATAAACTGTTTTTATTTTGTACTGTGCCCTTAATAAATGGGCAAAATTTTATGGGTATCTCTTAAAAGCCTTAATCAGATCCTTAAAAATATATATATGTATATTTTAATATATTATTTATATATATATATATTTATATTATTTAATATATATTTTAATATAAATAATATATATTTTTAAGTTTTGGAAACAGGAAAGACTTTGTTTCTGTCCATAATTCTAAAGACTCCAACTGCTATGAAATCTGATTTTATTTTTCCGTATATATAGCATTTAAGTCCTTACTAACATTGCTTGGCATGGTTATACACAGCAACAGAAACATACCAGTTCAAAATTTGCAACTTTATATCTTCTACCTGAGTGATTAGAAAGAAAAAAAAAAAAAAAGGAAATTAAAAGGGAAAGGAAAAAGGAAAAGGAAAGGAAAAAGAGGAAAAAAGAGGAGATGGAAAGAGAAGGGGAAAGGGAAGGGGAAAGGGGAAGAGGAAGGGGAAAGGGAAGGGGAAGGGGAAGGGGAAGGGGGAAGGGGAAGGGGAAGGGGAAGGGGAAGGGGAAGGGGAAGGGGAAGGGGAGGGGAAGGGAAGGGAAGGGAAGGGAAGGGAAGGGAAGGGAAGGGAAGGGAAGGGAAGGGAAGGGAAGGGAAGGGAGGAAGGGAAGGGAAGGGAAGGGAAGGGAAGGGAAGGGAAGGGAAGGGAAGGGAAGGGAAGGGAAGGGAAGGGAAGGGAAGGGAAGGGAAGGGAAAGAGACACATTAAAAAAAAGCCTTCCCCTTCCCCTTCCCCTTCCCCTTCCCCTTCCCCTTCCCCTTCCCCTTCCCCTTCCCCTTCCCCCTTCCCCTTCCCCTTCCCCTTCCCCTTCCCCTTCCCCTTCCCCTTCCCCTTCCCCTTCCCCTTCCCCTTCCCCTTCCCCTTCCCCTTCCCCTTCCCCTTCCCTTTTTAACTTATAAAATTTTGCATCCCAGTTCAAAATTTTGAACTCCCAAATTTTGAACTGGGATGCAAAATTTAATAAGTTAAAAGAAAAATGGTTCTAGGCAGGTACAGTTTTATACAGAAATTCATTTATGTCATAATAAATGTTTCTTCTTTTTAGGAAGCAGTTTTGATTATTTGTGGAATTAATGGATGAGATTCCCTGGGAAAAATTCCTTATTGATAAAGGTTCTGATCAGAGGTGGCAGTTCTTTAAAAGTTGAGCTGGAGTTGTTAATACTGGAGAAGGCTTTAGGGAGACCTTTGAGAAGCCTTTCAATATTTAAAGCAGGCTTATAATAAAGCTGATGAGAGACTTTTTACAGGGGCATGTACAGATAGGACAAGACTAATTTTTTTTTAATTTAAAAGAGAATAGATTTATATCATATATAAGGAATAAATTATTCATTATGAGGGTGGTGAGACATTGGAAGAGGTTGACCAGAAAAGCTTCAGATACCTCCCATCCTTGGAAGTTTTCAAGGTTGGGCAGGATGGAGCTTTGGGCCATCTGATCTAGTGGGAGGTGTCCCTGTCCAAGGCAGGAGGGTTGGAGCTAAATGATCTTACTGATTTAATCAGTCCTTATTCTTAGCTATCAGTTGCTTTTAAACAATAAAATTTGAAAATCTATATTCATTTGGAATAAAAGCATTGAAAGTTCTTGCTGGAAGGTTACATATATACTTTACATGAAAAAGGGTGCTAAGAGAATATAGGGTTTTACAGTCCTTTTAGTTCCCTAAAAAATTAATTTTTCTAGAGAAAAAAATGGTGTAATGGCAAAGAAAGGGGATGATTGTATCTAAACCCACCACAATAAAGTATTTTAGAATCTCACTTCAGTCTCATGCAACCTTAAAATAAAATTTCTTCCAAATCAAACTTCCACAATTTATATTTCAATACAG
Organism: Netta rufina; assembly: GCF_964035555.1. Taxonomy (NCBI): domain Eukaryota; kingdom Metazoa; phylum Chordata; class Aves; order Anseriformes; family Anatidae; genus Netta; species Netta rufina. Next base: position 196,196,963 of record NC_140123.1, read on the forward strand.
AATCAAAAAGATTTTCCAAAGGCAAATTATTTAAAATTTAACTGATAAGACTTTTTTTTCCTTCCTATATGAAGGAAAAGAGTGCCAATGTATTCTATTAAGGGGTATAGAAATGGCATACACGTTTATTTTAAAATATCATAGAAAATAACATCTGGAGGAGATAATTGCTGAAGAGAAACCTGAATGTATTACTTTATTACTTCCAAGTCAATATATGCACATAAAACTTTAGTTCAATATATTCTATAATAGACTAACCTGGCTATACACACATGTACTCCTATAAAAATCTGTATAGTTAGCCACTTAAGCCATAAAACACATTTCAAAAATATATACAAGTCTCTAAAGAATTTGACAGTTACCTGCAGGCTGTTATATGTCAGCACAGAGCTCAAGATCAGTTGGAAATCTCCAGTACTGGAGATTTAGCTGGAAAAATCAGTCTCTAAGTTTCATGAAGATTTTAGCAATTGACAGTAAAAAATAAAAATAAAAAAATAACATACTATCTGCATGACTGAAAATGCAATATATGTGAATATAACACCCTGCTCTTGAAGGAATTCCTACAACTTCTGCCACTTTCAGCACCTCTTGGTGCTGAAACTTACTACTAGCTCTAGTACAAAGTAATACCTAAGTACCATTTTAGCATCAATATTGCAATTATTTTGGAGATATCAGATCTGGATGTAAAAATTCATCTGGATCTTTGCAATTCTATAGCAGCATTCCTTGATAGCTAGCTTAGTTTTCAACTTAGAACTCAACTATATTGTAGGTCTTATCATTTTTGCCTCAGCTGTTCAATTTGAAATAACCAAACAGCAACTTAAAATCACCTAAGAAACCAGTTTAAATTTGGTATAAGCAGCAAACTGCGGGGAAAAAAAAAAAAAAAAAAAAAAAAGTCTGATTTTTCTGTAATTATAGAAGGCTTCAAAAATAAAATATGAAGAGAAATATTTTTCCCTCCCTCTGAAAATACTGCAACAGTAGTCTTATAAGTAGTTCACCAAGAGCATTGTAAATAGGAATATATTCAAAACTTACTCAGGGTCATTGGCTGGGTCTCTGAACAAAGCTCTAGGTAAGTAGCTGTCAGCCTCCCTTTGCACCACAAAACATAGGTTTGTGTTGGTTGCAAAGAAGAGCCCTAACCAAAAGAACACTCTTAGGTTCTATATCTTACCCATACACAACTCTGTTCAGTAACCGTGGGAAGAAAGTAACATGAAGACAATGATGATGAAAGGTCTCATGTGAAAGCTGAAATTCAGAGAAAAGGAGCTAAGAATGCAACAGATGCCAAAGCTGAGAGCTGGGCACATCACACTTATTGTATGTTAATTAAATTGATTGTGATTTTCTAAATATAGAAAGGATGACAGTGGATAGGACGTAAGTATGGTAACTTGTGTCTGTGAAGAAGGCAAACTAGTGGTTCATCTCTAGCTGAAGAGTGAAGGAAATTATAGTATGTATAGTTTCCAAGATTCCCTTCAGCTTTTAGTACAGTGCTATCCTAGAGAAAGGGTTTTCCACTCTGTAGAGACTTGTCTTAACTTTGAATCTACTTTTAGCTTCTGTTTGCATCACTTATCTCTGGGATGGCCTTAACAAAAAAAATGTAATGAGATGGATGCAAATGACAGGGCAATTGAAAGCTCCAGTGCTTTGAAGTGATTGCTACATAGCAACAGCAGAAGGTAATTCTTGTCAATAAGGTTTTTATACATGCATTATATGTATATATACTTATATATGTATATATTACTCTTTCTTTGTCAAATTCCTTTGTCAAATTTCTTTGTCAAATTACCCAGCTCCACCTGGGGGAGGGTGAAGGACAAGTAGAGAGCTTGTGGGTAAGAATTAAGGGGTGAGCTGGTATGGGAGACATGGTGGTGGGGCACTACTATGGGTCTCCAGATCGGGAGGAGGAAGTCGATGAGGCCTTCTACGAGCAGCTGCTAGTAGCCTCACAATCACGAGCACTGGTCCTAATGGGGGACTTCAATTACCCAGACATCTGCTGGGTAAGCAACTCAGCCAGGCATGAGCAGTCCAAATGGTTCCTACAATGCGTTGTGGACAATTTTCTGACTCAGGTGGTGGAGGAGCCAACGAGGCAGGGCGTGTTCCTGGACCTCTTTCTTACCAACAGGGTTGGCCTTGTTAGGGATGTGAAGGTTGGGGGCAGCTTCGGATGCAGCGACCATGAGATGGTGGAGTTCCAGATGGAACTAGGCAAAGGAAGTAAGGCTAAAAGCAGGATTGCTATCCTGGACTTTCGAAGAGCCAACTTCGACCTCTTCCAGGACCTGCTTGGGAGTGTCTCATGGGATAGGTTGCTAGAAGGCAAGGGTGCTTGTGAGAGCTGGGCTACATTTAAGCAGCACTTCTTCCATGCTCAGGATCATCCCAAAGAATAGGAAATCGGGGAAGGGGGGCAGGAAACCTGCATGGATGAGCAAGGAGCTCATCAATAAGATCAAAATGAAGAGGATTGTCTATGAAATGTGGAAAAAGGGCCTGTCCTCTTGGGAGGAGTATAGATGTGTTGTCAGGGCCTGCAGGGATGCAATAAGGAAGGCTAAAGGCCAACTAGAGATGAGGTTTGCGAAAGAGATAAAGGATAATAAGAAGGGTTTTTTCAAGTATGTAAACAGCAAGAGGAAGAATAGGGATAATGTGGGTCCCTTGCAGAATGAGGGGGGTGTCCCGGTCACGGGAGATGCTGAGAAGGCAGAGATATTGAATGCTTTCTTTGCTTCCGTCTTTGCTTCAAGGACACTCCCCCGGGACTCCATGCCCCTGGCAAAAGGACAAAGGGTCTGGGAAACTGAGGACTCCTGGTGGACATGGGAGTGCTTCAGGAGCATCTAAGTGGGCTCAACGCACACAAATCCATGGGTCCCGATGGGATGCATCCACGTGTGCTAAGGGAGCTGGCAGATGTGATCGCAAAACCACTCTCTATCATCTTTGAAAGGTCCTGGAGAACAGGTGAGGTGCCTGAAGACTGGAGGATAGCCAATGTCACTCCAGTCTTCAAGAAGGGCAGGAAGGAGGATCCGGGAAACTACACGCCAGTCAGTCTCACCTCTGTCCCTGAAAAGGTATTGGAGCAGCTTGTTCTGGATGCCGTCTTCAAGCAATTGGAAGAGAAGAAGGTTATGAGGAGTAGTCAGCATGGATTCACCAAGGGGAAGTCGTGCTTGACCAACCTCGTTGCCTTCTACGATGGCATTACCAGCTGGGTAGATGGCGGGAGAGCAGTGGATGTCATCTACCTTGACTTTAGCAAGGCTTTAGATACTGTCTCCCATGACATCCTACTAGCAAAGCTGAGAAAGTGTGAGATACACGAGTGGACGGCAAAGTGGATAGAGAATTGGCTGACTGGCTGAGCTCAGAGGGTGATGATTGGCGGAGCAGAGTCTGGCTGGAGGCCTGTGACTAGCAGTGTTCCCCAGGGGTCGGCGATGGGTCCAGTCTTGTTCAACATCTTCATCGATGACCTCATCGATGACCTTGATGAGGGAATAGCATGTGCCCTCAGCAAGTACGCCAATGACACAAAGCTGGAGGTAGTGGCTGACACGCCAGAAGGCTGTGCTGCCATTCAGCGAGACCTGGACCGGCTGGAGAGATGGGAAGGAAGAAATCAAATGAGATTTAATAAGAGCAAGTGTAGAGTCCTGCACCTGGGAAGGAACAACCTGAAGTATCAGTACAGGCTGGGGGACGACCTGCTGGTGAGGAGCTCTGAGGAGAAGGACCTGGGGGTCCTGGTGGACGACAGGTTGACCATGAACCAGCAATGTGCCCTTGTGGCCAAGAGGGCTAATGGGATCCTGGCATGCATTAAAAGGAGCATGGCCAGCAGGCCAAGGGACATTATCCTCCCCCTCTACTCTGCCCTGGTCAGGCCTCACCTGGAGTACTGTATCCAGTTCTGGGCTTCCTGCTACAAGAAAGACAGGGATCTCCTGGAAAGAGTCCAGCTGAGGGCCACAAAGATGATACGGGGCCTGGAGCATCTTCCCTTTGAAGAAAGGCTGAGAGACCTGGGTCTGTTCAGCCTGGAAAAAAAAAGACTGAGAGTGGATCTCCTCTGTGTATATAAATATCTGAGGGGTGGGAGACAGCAGGATGTAGCCAACCTCTTCTCAGTGGTTTGTGGGGATAGGACAAGGGGCAATGGCTGCAAGTTAGAGCACAGGAAGTTCTGCACTGACATGCAAAAGAACTTCTTCACAGTGAGGGTGACGGAGCATTGGAACAGACTGCCTAGGGAGGTTGTGGAGTCTCCTTCTCTGGAGATATTCAAGGCTTGTCTGGACGCCTACCTGGGCAGCCTGCTCTGAGGAACCTGCTTTGGCAGGGGGTTGGACCCAATGATCTTTCGAGGTCCCTTCCAACCCTTACAGTTATGTGATTCTGTGATTCTTATTACAAAACTGAGCAAAGGAAAGAAAAAAGGTGAAATGTCTCATATAATTTCATTCAGCAGTCCTTAGTGAGTGCCTCTTTTCACCATAGATTACCTTTTGCTCTTGACTAGCCAGACATTACTGGACAGAGCTGCCTTCACATTTATATGAACTGTAAGGCATCTTTATGCCAAGTACCTCTGGACCTACATCCAAATTTCACTAATGGATCTTCAGTAACTTCTGCTTTTTGCAGCTGTTTTCCTGCCTTTGAATACACCTTCTGTTACCCAGCTGCTTAACTCTGCTGTTGATCACAAGGGACATTTTAATCAGTCGCTGGTGTACAGTAAGTCATTTATGTTCAGAAGCACATTTTCTATATTCATCCTTATTTCCTCATTCTTATTTCTTCCTCAGGCTGAATGCATTGTTATCATGATTCCAGCACAACATAACAGAGTGAGAAATGTGGACATAGTATGGAGACTAGTAGCCTGTGTTTGAGAGAAAACAGGGCTATTCTGCAAATAAAAATAGATGCAAAGGGCAGCTAACACTGTCCACTTAAAAGAGCAGTGGCTTTAGCATTTCTATACCTAGACCCGTTGCAGTCTTTGTATATATATAAAAGATGTCCAGCCACCTACTGAGCATTTCCCATTTGTGATGGCAACTGCTTACAAACCACCAGAATCAAAACTGAAGAAGGAAAAGGGGGTTGTGATATTGTAGCTTGAAAATGATCCCACCTGTACATCCTTCATTTAGGAGATTTTGCCTGCAATTTCTAATGGTATTAGCAGCAAATATGAATAATCAGCACTTAGTACTAATTTGTAGTGTGGTAGTAGCTTATGTTCCATACAAGAGATTAGCTGTTGTATGAACATTATTATGTTGTATACAGAGGCAGCTGTCTCTCTGCTTGAGATGTGGTAGAAAGCCTTATGAACTCTTTTGAAGATGTATAATTGATACAAGGATATGTGGTGAATTGTCAAATTTTCCAGTACATCACATTAATCACATCTTGTTGAGAAGCAGGACGTTTATCAAAAGATGTGTCTATACTGCAGGTTATATCTCAGCAGATTAACTCTGAGACCAACTTAATTTTTTAAACTTATTTTGCATTTCTCTGCATTGTGGAAGTACAGTTCAAGTATACCTGAAAAAGCTGGTAGCTACTGCTATTAAACTTCCACAGTTTAGAGATGATTCTTTCACTTAGCTATCCACAGAAACTGGGGTAAAGCTTCTTCTCTCATCAAAGAGCAAACACTCCATTATTTTTGGCACTCCTTCAGCAACAACTGCTCTCTGGCTTGCCCCAAATCTCCCTCCCAGGTTTTGCAGGCTGTCACAGGCTGGCTGCAGCTTGGCATGCCAGCCTGCTGCTGCACAGTGGAACAAGGGACATGCTACCTGCAAGACATTCTTCCAAAGAACACTTCAAACCTCTCAACCCTCATAAAAAGAGAATTTCTGTAAGGACTTAGGAGCCTTAAAGACTCATATATTATATGGATGAAAGCAGAAGTCGCAAAAGGAGAAATGCTTATTTTTTATATATTTTTTAAAGTTATATGCAGTCCATCATTCCAGCACAGAGCAGTAAAACCAAGCACAATTCAAGCATGCTGATGGCCTGGATTTCATTTTCTTGCTAGGGAACTATAAATAATCTAAATAGTTTTAATTTCTTATCATTCTCTTTATTTTTCCTTTGATTCCCCTGGAATTCCAGTAGAAGTTGAAGCAACAGCAGTTCTGATAGACCTTCTGGCAGGAGAGCCTCTTAGTTTTCACATGTGCAAGTCAGATTGGGGAAGATGCTTGACAATGTTTTCATGATTAACACCACCTGGGTCTGGTTGTTACACAAAACACAACATTTGGGCTAGCACAATATTAGGCATTTTTCTTCTGCACTATTTGAAAATACAAACCAGTGTTATCATTAAAAGTCTGAACTGAATCCACAAAACCTAGATTACTTCTCCCCCATATATGTACTGTTATATAAGGTATATGGAAAGCCCTCATTGCTCTGCAGTGTGATCTTTGAAGGAAATTGTTTGTCCGTTGCCACATTCACTTTTCCCAGTGGAAACCAAGATTTGTGATTATAGTTCAGCTTGCATAGCATGGCATGCTAGCTAACTTCTATAACAATGCAAAAGTCTGGGAAGATTATACAAAAGCATGACAAGTTTAAAGCAACTTGTTAAATTTCTGGAACTGAATTGGTATTTAGCCCAAACAATACATGAAGAATATCACCATGGAGGTGCAAAATCTTACAAGGATTTCTGGAAAAAAAAAACAAAAACAAAACAAAACAAACAAACAAAACAAAACAAAACAAAAAACCAACAACACTCAGTTTACTATCCTGATTGCCTTTGTCCTGATAATTTCTTTAGATTCTAATACTTCATTACTGTTCAGGGAACCAGTTTTCTTTCTTCTTTCCTTCTGTATCTGCCTATCTATGTAATTACCTCTGAGTGCCTTCAATCTTTCAAAAAAGCCCTTTCCTTCACTGTCAGATAAGACACATTATTTACAATGTGGTAAATTCTGGAAATTCTATAAAGGAGTGACTAATAACACTGTAAGCTTGAGTGTAAATTTACAAGATGCTCTCATCTTTCAGTGAATCCTAGTCCTTAACCTGAAAAGAAGCAGATTTGTGTCAAGAGGTGGTGGTTGCTTTACAACATGGACAAGAATCTGCCAACACACCCAAGAATAATTCACTTGTAATTTAAGGCATCTCTAAACCAGCTCCTATTGCAGGGGTGGCTGCCTTATTTTCAGATTCCCACTGACTTCTTCCTTCACCAGAATGCAGCTAACAGGCACTTTGCACGTTGGTTTCTGGTCTCTGCCTTGAAATCTTGTAGGTCTCACAACTTCTGGGACCACCAGGGTCCTCTTTGAGGGGCACCAGGCTATCTTGCTACTTCATGGAAAGGATAGCAGGAGGCCATGACTTTTAGCAGGCTCCAGCTGCTTCTTACAATCTCTGTCAGCTGTTCTTCATCAAAGCATGTTTGAAGAATCTGTTGCAGCTGAATCTAGGTTTGTGGGTAGGTTAGAAAACTGATCCTACTGTATCTCTGAAGTGGTTTTATACTTGTGCATGGAGCTTGGGGGGAAACAAACAGGAGTAGTTAGAAGGCTATATGCAGTTGTATAGCTGCTAATCTTAACAGTATTATGGAAGCATGGTGAGGTAGCTCAAATGACTGCAGCACTTCCACATGAAGGTATAGACCATTTAGAAAGAACAAGCTTCTACAGAGAGACAGAATTCACCTTTACGATGGCAGAAATATCTGGAGCTCTACCTTGGGACAAACAATGAAGTAGCTTATTGGTGAGGCTTAGAAGACAGACAAATATTGTGATGGGTAGGTATCTGCTACAAACCACTTGACCTAAAAGAAAGAAATACTTCTTCAGACAACTGAAAGAAACCTCACGCTGTCAGGACCTGGTCCTCACAGGAGACTTGAATGACCCCAACATCTGCTGGAAGGACAACACAGCAGGGCACAGGCAATCGAGACAGTTTCTGAAGTGCAGAGGTAACTTCCTGATACAGATGATCAAGCAGCTCACTTAGAACAGGTGTTGTGCTGGACCTTTTCTATACAAATGAAGAAGGCCTGAGTCTTCCAGACAAGTGAAAGCTGAGAGCAGCCTTGGCTGCTTTGACCACAAGACTGTGTAACTCAGGATCTTGAGAAGAGGGACTAAAACAAATAGCAGAATCACAACTCTAGACTTCAGGAAGACACACACCAGCCTGTTCAGGTATTAGCTTGAAAGAATCTTATCAGAGAACATCTTGGAAAGAGGAGTCAGGGAAGATGATTGCTCTTCTCTTCAAAGAATCATCTACTCCAGTTGTCCATCTCAATATATAGGAAGGCATGCAAATGTGGCAGGATTTCTGCTTGGACAAATAAGTAGATCCTGACAAAACTCAGACATAAAAAGGAAGCAGATGAGGTGGAAGTAGGGATAAGTGACTCAGAAGGAATACAGAGATGCTGATTGAGTATGCAGATACAGTGATAGGAAAGGCAAAGCCCATTTGAAGTTTAATCTGGCAATGGTTGTGAAAGACTTCTCCAGGTATATCAACAGTGAAAGGAATACTAGTGGAAATGTGAGTCTGAATGGTTTGGGATAAATGGTGAAAAAGCACATGGGAAAAAAGTCTGAGGTATTGCTTTCTTCATCCTAGTTTTTAATGGTAGAACTAGGAAATCCAAGGCACCTGTAGCTAGAGAGAAACCTGGAGTGAGGAAGACCCCTCCCTGATGGAGGAGGGAACACTTAAACATGGGATGCATCCATGAGTGCTGAGGGAGCTGAACAGTGTTATCAGTGGCCACACTCTATTGTCTCTGAAATGTTGAGTTGATCAGGAGAAGCTCCTGACAGCTAAAAGAAAACAAATGTCACCCTTATCACAGAATCACAGAATTTCTAGGTTGGAAGAGACCTCAAGATCATCGAGTCCAACCTCTAACCTAACTCTAACAGTCCCCACTAAACCATATCCCTAAGCTCTACATCTAAACGTCTTTTGAAGACTTCCAGGGATGGTGACTCCACCACTTCCCTGGGCAGCCTGTTCCAATGCCTCACAACCCTTTCAGTAAAGAAGTTCTTCCTAACATCTAACCTAAAACTCCCCTGGCGCAACTTAAGCCCATTCCCTCTTGTCCTGTCACCAGGCACGTGGGAGAATAGACCAACCCCCACCTCGCTACAGCCTCCCTTGAGGTACCTATAGAGAGCGATAAGGTCGCCCCTGAGCCTCCTCTTCTCCAGGCTGAACAAGCCCAGCTCCCTCAGCCACTCCTCGTAGGACTTGTTCTCCAGGCCCCTCACCAGCTTCGTCGCCCTTCTCTGCACCTGCTCAAACACCTTGATGTCCTTCTTGTAGCGAGGGGCCCAAAACTGAACACAGTACTTGAGGTGCGGCCTCACCAGAGCTGAGTACAGGGGGATGATCACCTCCCTAGCCCTGCTGGTCACACTGTTTCTGATACAAGCCAGGATGCCGTTGGCCTTCTTGGCCACCTGAGCACACTGCTGGATCATATTCAACCGACTATCCACCATCACTCCCAGGTCCTCCTCTGCCTGGCAGCTTTCCAACCATTCCTCTCCCAGCCTGTAGCTCTGCTTGGGGTTATTGCGCCCCAGGTGCAGGACCCGGCACTTGGCCTTGTTGAACTTCATGCAGTTGACCTCAGCCCATCGGTGCAGCCTATCCAGATCCTCCTGCAGAGCTTTCCTACCCTCAAGCAGATTGACACACGTACCTAACTTGGTGTCATCTGCGAACTTATCTTCAAGAAGGCCAAGAAAGTTTATCCAGGGAAATAGAGACTGGTCAACCTCACCTCAGTCTCTCAGAAGGTGATTAACCAAATCTTCCTGGAAATGATTTTAAAACATTAAGAACAAAAAGTTGATTGAGAATAATCAGTGAGGATTTAGAAGTTAACATGACTGACTGACCGTGTAGCCTTCCATAATGACAAGGTTTACTCAGTCTTGACTTCAGTAATGCTTTAGACACTGTCTCCCTTAACATTCCCATAGACAAGCTGATGAAGTTTGAGCTAGCAAAGTGGATGAAGTGTTATGACAACTGGAAGAACTGTTGGGCCCAAAGTGTTATAATTCGCAAGATGAAGTTGAGCTGGAATCCAGTAACTAGCTATGTATTCAAAGGGTTGATAATGGGTCAAATACTGTTCAGCATTTTCATTATTGATCTAGATGATGAGACAGTGCACACTCAGCAAAGTCTGAGGTTCCTTCAAAACTAGGAGGAGCACATGCTGATGAACTAGATGGCTGTGCTGTCATTCAGAGATACCTCAACAGGCTGAAGAAATAGGCTAACTATAATCCTGTGAAATGCAGCCCCAATAAATGCAAAATCCTGCGCCAGAGGAGGAATAAGTCCAGGCACCTGTACCAGCTGGAAAGTGACTTTGCAGAGGAAAACCTTGGAGTCCAAGTGGACAATAAGCTGACTGTGAGCCAAAAATGCACCCTTGGTGCGAAGGAAAATGGTATCCCAGGCTTTATTTAAAGTAATGTAGCCAGCAGCCTGAGGGAGGTGATCCTTCCTTTCTGCTCATCACTGGAGAAACACCTTTGGAGTACTAGGTCTATACTTTGGAGTACCACAATTTGGAGTACCACGCCCTACCTACACTTTGCAGTACTGGGATCCTCAGTGCAAGAGAGACATGGTAATACTGGAATAAGTCTACAAAAGGTCCCCCAAATAATTAAAAGATGAGAGCATTTGTAATATTAAGAGAGACTGAGAAAGCCAAGTTTGCAGAAAGCTGGGGTTGCTCAACATGGAGAAGAGAAATCTCAGTGGAATCAATGTCTATGAATACATGCTGAATATCTGTGCAGGGAAATACAGAAAAAACAGTGCCAGATTATGTGCCCAATGATAGGACAACAGACAAAAAGCACAAAATAAAATACAGGAAATTCCACTTAAACATGAAAAATGTTTGTTCTTGAGCATGGATGAACACTGTAACGAGTTACCCAGAGACACTGAGAAGTCTCCACCCTTGGAAACATTCAAAACCCAGACAAACGTGATCCTGGGCAACCTGCTCTAGCTGACTCTCTTTTGTGTCATTGGATTAGGCAATGTCCAGAGTTGCTGTCAACACTCAGTAGTACTGTGATGATATGACTTGTAAACATCCAAGATTTCTAGTGTTTTCAGAGAGTGTTACAGAAGATGAGGGAACTTATTTTAAACTTGGAATGAATTATAACTTGTGGATAGTATCTCATGTTGACTTGAAAACTAGTATATCTTTATAATTTAGTGAATATGGAATGTTCACATCATTTACTTCCTTGAGGAAAATGCTGATGGCAATCATGATGAAAATACTGTCAGCTGCTTCTTTGAACTGATCCATCTATTTTCATTGTGATGCCCAGAGAAGCTGTGGATATCCCATCCCTGGAAGAGTTCAAGACCAGGTTGGATGGGGCTTTGGGCAACCTGATCCAGTGGGAGGTGGCCCTGCCCATGGCAGGGGGGTTGGAAATAAATGATCTTTAAGGTCCCTTCCAACCCAAACCATCCTATGATCATACACTTCACAATAGTAGTATTATGCCTCTCTTCTTAACTAGGGGTGTTTGTTGACAATAGGAAACATCTGATTTTCTTATTCTTTTCTAGAGGAAAATAAATAAATAAATAAGTTGGCTGAATAGTTGTAAACTACTTTCATTCAAAACTATTCTTATCTGTATCTGGTGTTGAGATGCTTATGGTGATAAAGGCTTTTTGAACCTTTCAAGATCATGTAGAGAAGCACACTCTTCACAGCTGTCATTGGTCACCCAAACCCTGCAGCATAGTTTACAAAACATTTTAGTGATGCATTGGAAAAAAAAAACAAAAATGAAAACAACAACAACAACAAACCTTTAATATCGTAACTTCTTCTGCAGGAATAGACAGGATGCACGGTTAGGTTAGAGAGCCATGTATATTCTCTAGATATTTTGAATATGTCTTTTTTTTTTTTTTTTTTTTTAGTGGGAAAAGCTACTTTGACTTTTTCTTAAACTTTCAGCATTTTTGTTCAACTATGCTTGAGGTTTTTGTTCACTGAGGACAAAGGGAAGTTTGTAAGACAGTTTTGTTGACTGTCTAGTCATTTTCTCTTGTCACCTACACAGGTAATCACATATGTTTTCAGCTTAGTTCCAATGCTTTCAGCCAGACCAATGTCTGTTTTTTTTTTTTTTATTATTTCAGAGTGTCTGGGCTCTGGCTGAGGGGATTCAGAGCTCTACTGAGCACTCACTGCTTCCATACAGAATGCATATAGAACACATGCTTCCTACATCTGCCAAGAACCATAACCATTCTCAGCTCTGATATGCTGCATTTCTTCTAATCTCCTAAAGCATAAATGGGTGTCCTAACAGCCTTTCTCATCTGTCCACCACACTAATTTTCTTCATGCCACATCATTTACCTATAGTTCAGAGGACTTGCTGTGCCAGTACCTAGGCGTAGTATCACAAGAATTTATTTTTATTGCATTATGTCACATTTACAATTCACATTGAAACCCCAGAGAATGAGACTGGAACACAACCTTACCTGAATCAGAGCTGGCACAGTACCAGGGTAGTGTCAATATGCAGGTCAGGGCTCTGTTTCTGAGGAAAGAAACTTTGGAAAGCTAGAGAGATGGTCCAGGAGAAGCACTGCATGTTTCAACAAAGGTAGAAAGTTCTACATCCAGGACACACTAACCCTGTGAGTTAATACTGGTAAGGAAATAACATTTGATCAATAGGCTAAATATGTTAACAGTATGTCCTTGCAGTATGTAGGCTGACCACACACTGGGTACTTTAGGAACAGCATACCCAGTAGATCAAGGGAAGTGATTATTTTCTTCTACTTAGTGCTTCTGACACCTGCTCTGTGATACTGCATCCAGTTTCACACACAGTCACCCCTTCCTTAGTACAAGGGGGAAATTGAGAAGCTGGGGAGAATCTATTGAAGGGTGACTAAGATGGTTAAGAGGCTAGACTGGAAAATCCATAAGAAAGGGCTGTGAAAACTGAATTTGTTTGATCCAGGAAAGAGAAGGCTAATGGCTGGAGGCAGGGTCTCTACAGCTCTAATTTACTTCCCTGAAAACAGAGCCAAATTCTATTCATAAGTCTACAATGCAGTAATATGAAGTGTAAGTCACAATCTACAATAGCAGATATTCTGACTATTAACTTTCTTCCTTGTATTCAGTAAGAAGCTTCAAATATTGTCCAGTGGCCAGGTGGAAGCTCTCTCCTCAGAAACTTTTAATATGCCTGGTAAAGCACCGAGTTACTTAACCTAACCTTGAAGTTAGCCCTCCTCTGAGCAGGAGGTTGGCCAAAGACTTCTATAGTCCTTTCCCACACAAGGTTTTGGTTTCTGTAATTCCAATATTTACATCATGGGAAAAAAAAAAAAAAAAAAAAAAGATCTTGAGAGGAAGAGAGGAAGTATGATGAATAGTCATCATAGCCATAGCAGTCAATAGCAGATAAAATGTTGGTAGAGTGAATGCTTTTTCTTTTGGTAAATAAAAATATTGGTGCATGTTATGTCTTGTTGATGAATTCCGGATCAAATGACTGTCAGATTCAGGTTCCAGAGGAATTTTTGCCCTTTGATTATATCATTGAGGACTTTGGGATGATCTCAGGGTTTCATCTAACTCCATTCTGATAAAGATATCTTCAAATTTTTTTATTTTTTTTTATTTTTATTTTTCCCTGTGAAAAATTTGTACTTTTCCTCTTTTACTACTGATCTTGAGTTTGACAGCATGGTTATATTATACAAACCTCATCCCAGCAATTCTCCACTTCTCTGACTGTTATAATGAAAATTATCTCTCATAAAGTCTTGTTCATATCAAAGCATTTGTTTCTGACTAAGTAATCCTGTGGTGTCTAGCCACTGAGGGTAGACCCACAGTCCTTTTTGAAGTTCTCCATAGCCTTTGTTTCTATAATTTCTAATTTTTCTTGCTTTGAGAGACAAAAAAAATAAAATAAAATTTATTCACAGCTGTGTAGAATCAGATTTGAGTACATATCGCTGACTAAAATTAATTTATTTTTATATTAACTTTATGTTTTTTCTTTGTTCTTGACTTGTTGTATTTGGAAGTAAGAATTCTCTTACAGTATGCCAGTGTGCTGGCAGATACTGAGCTAATGAGGTGAAGTGCTTCTAAACAGTGTCGAGATGAAGAAAGTCAGTCTAAATTTCAAACTCTCCCTCACCTCTAAATAGAAAACAAAAGTGCTTTGTAAATGGCTGAAAGTGGGGGGTTGGACTGATTTTTCAGTGAAGGAAAAGTAGTAGAAATGTCTAGAGGACAGCTCTCCTAGCAGCACAGTGCCAATGAAGTAGTCTGAGACTATACTTACAGAGCAGAATAAACAATGCCTAGCCATAGCCTGCTAATCTTGCAATCCATAGCTGTTGCTATAGTTTCAGGTTTCTTTCAAGTTAGCAGCTAAAAGTCCCTTAGAGCCATTCCAACCTGTACAAAGGGAAACAAATTCGATGTGTGTTGTACCAGTGAAAAGAGCTCTGCTGAGCCTTCCTCCCCAGTATATAAGTGTTCTGCATAAATAGAGTGAATGCATCAGTACATCTATTCTCCTATTTTTTTTTCTTTTTTTTTTTTTTAATCTATACAAAGCAAATAATGACAAATATACACAGGAGAAAAGATTGATTGTAGTCATTTTTATAACTGTCATAATTCATGTTTCTTTGATATAATCCCTAGACAAAGTCTTTTGGATGAAATTAACCTTTTCTATACTCCCTGATCTGACCAGATAGTTGGAAAGGTGAATAAGTTCAAAAAACTTTGTCCCATATGTGTATATATGAAAAGGTAAACTCACTGACTAACCTGTTAGAGGGGATTTGATCAAGGGAGTTTTTGGTTCCTCTATCACTACTGAAAGCCTTAATATACTTTGCATATATATATAGTTATATTTACATACAAAAGGACACAGAATCAGAAGTGTGAACCTCAGTAGTGTAAAGAAATATATAAGCAAAATAAAGTAAATAAACTGCTGTTTTTTTCTGAAAGATTTTTGTTTACTTGGCATTTGGTAAACATTTGGACAAACATTTCTTTAATTCTCTGTGACATCACAAAGAAAATAATACCTGGGCATATGCAAAGGTGACTACTAAAACTAGGCTGAATATCTGGACCTAAATTAATGTCATTGTAAATGTCCTTAGGACATTTCAGCACTAAATGCTGAAATAACTCATACTGCCAATGGATTCTTATGATTCCAACCTGTGTGACTTGTTCAGACACTTCAGAACAACTATAAAATGATTTTTTACTATTTTGGACCAAAGAGGTGTTCATTATGTTTGATATGTTTCAAATATCAAGTTAAAGATGGGATTTTCCTGGCCAAAACTAGATCATATAGATCTCTATGATAAATATTAAAGTTGGAACTGGTTATTCAAGGACACCTTTGCAATCACTGAAAAGAAATAATAATAATAGATTGATTCATCTCATCCAAAAGTGGGGAGTCACAGGTTAATCAGCCAGTTGCCCTATTTCTCTTCACTGCCTGTCAACGGAATGTAATGTGGCTATTTATGCTGCTGAAAATGCAAGTCAGTAAGAATCACATCTGAATTCAAATAGATTCAGTGCATTGGACTTTTGAGTTTAACTCAAAAATCTAATGTAAGACTTCCAAAGCATACTAGCAATTTTGGTTTTAGATATGTCTACTCAAGCTTCCCACTCCTGTCATTGACTCCCTCCAACAGAAAATGCAAAAGATATAGCAACACTTCCACACAGGCATAAACCTAGCTCTTACCTCCACATTTTCTTCCTTTATAGATATCTCATTCTGTAGTCCACCTTGTCCTTCTGTCGTGGTTTAACCCAGCCAGCAGCTAAACACCACACAGCCATTCGCTCACCCTCCCCCCTCCCTCTGTGGGACAGGGGAGAGAAATGGAAAGTGAAGCCCGTGAGCTGAGATAAAGACAGTTTAATAAGACAGGAAAATAATAATAACAATAACAATAACAATAATAATAATACAATGATGATAATAGTACTACTAATAATAATGTGTACAAACAAGTGATGCACAATGCAATTGCTCACCACCCGCTGACCGATGCCCAGCCTAACCCCGAGCAGTCCGGCCCCCTCCCCACGGCTAGCCACCCCTATATATTGTTTAGCATGACATCAGATGGTATGGAATACCCCTTTGGCTAGTTTGGGTCACCTGTCCTGGGTCTGTCCCCTCCCAGCTCTTGCTGCACCCCCAGCCTGCCCATTGACAGGACAGAGCAAGAAGCTGAGATGTCCTTGGCTTAGTATAAGCACTGCTCTGCAACAATTAAAACATCAGGGTGTTATCAGCACTCTTCTCATCCTAAGCCAAAACATAGCATTCTACCAGCTACTAGGAAGAAAATTAACTCTGTTCTAACTGAAACCAGGACACCTTCTAATCTTCTGAGCTGACCATTCATTTGGTTCACCGGTCTTTTTTCTTCTCTACCTGTTGCCCCAGTGCTTTTGGTTCTGTTGTCTCTGTTTTTCTTGAAAACTTGTCTTCCTGTTGAGTTGTGGGGATCTAAACTTTCTTGGCATTTTTTTTCCACTTAGTTTTTCTCTGTGTAGATAAGACGTTCTTTCTCCTTTTTTCCTTTCCAGTCTCAATGAACAATCTACCAGATCCTTTTGTTGCATTTTATTTACTTTCTGTAATTAAATCTTTCTTCAAATATGAATTGAGTTGAATGATCTGAATAGATAGTTTGCAGTTATTTCTTTTCCTTTTGATTGATCCTGTCTTTTCAAATTTCCTAGATTCCCTGCCATTTTTCCTCACTCATGTTGACAGTCAGCAGGGTGATCTTGCCTGGTCATAGGCATGATCACTTATACCATAGATCACGATATCTAAATAATGTCAAAGTTTTTGTGTTCCTGTGCTGGGTCTGGCTGGGATGGAGTTAACTTTCTCTGCAGCAGCCCATACAGTGCTGTGCTCTGCCCTTGTAGCTAAAACAGCACTAGTATCACACCAGTTTTTTGTCTGTTGCTGTACAATACTGGCTCCCTCCAACTCCCCCAAGAGCCAGCAGGCTGGGGGCTGGGCAAGAGGGGACATCACTAGGACACCTGACCTAAATCAATCGAAGGGATATTCCATGCCATATGATGTCACACTCAGCAATAAAAAGTGGAAAAGGGGAAGGAGTGGGAGGCTGGGGGGTTCTCATTCTCATGATGGAAGTGTCTGTCCTCCTGAGCTACTTTTCTCTCTCTGTGTTTCTGCATGCATGGCCTTTTTTTTTTTTTTTTTTTTTTTTTTTTTTTTTTTCCCTCTTCCTTCTCCCTTTAATTAAATTATCCTCATCTCAGACCTTGAGCCCTTTGTGTCTTATTTTATCCCCTTTCCCCTTTGAGGAGAGGGAGTGAGAGAGTGGCCGTGGTGGAACTCATCTGCCCACCTAAGTAAAACCACCACAGTTCCTTCCATATACCAAGTTTTCCATATACCAAGGACACATCCTTTCCAAACCATTTTCATCTAAAGCTCTTCTTCAGGCTTTCATCATCTTGCACTATTATTATATAAAAATATATTATTATTATATAAAAATATAAAATTGTATATGTAGAGAGAGGAATATAAAAATAAATTAAAAAAAATCTTTTCTTTTTTTTTTTTTTTCCAAATATAACCATATATATCAAATCCAATATGAAAGCTATTGCAATGTTCAATCCATTTCTCCTTATCTGTGATCTTCCTTGATATAAGTGGTACAAGCTTGACTTAATTTTATGGAGTCTCCTATCATCTCTGATTCAATACTGAAACACTACCTTCATCTCCAGCCTCACTACATTTTTACCACCCATTTTTTAAACTTTCTGAATTTAGACTCATGGTCTGTGACTAGTCTATTAATAAAAACAGTTCAAATTTGAAAAATTTATACTTTAATTGTGCTGCTTGATTTGAATAATATCTCTGCCTGTGAGCTACCAGCTAAGATTTTGATCCCTTCCATTCATGAGAGAAATGCAGTCAGATTGTGTATCGTTACTTCTGTGCCCTGGTCAGTGAAATAATTGTTTACATCAATGACTTAATAGTGTACCAGGTGATAAGACAACTTAGCTAGAACTGATTGCTCAGATGTATTTCTGATTTATTTCTTTGAATCAGTACACTAGAAGAAATATTTTGTTGTCACTGTCATCTTAAAATATTTTTCTGATGTGTCTGCAATATTTAATGTCTGTAACTCTGGTACTTAAATGCTACTGCAGTTTAGGCACCTAGTAAGTCAATAGGAATTGACTAAGGATTTAGCAGGCAGTCAAAAACAAATAAACAAAAAACACGAGAGTTTCATGCTGGCTCCTCTACAAGTGTGACAGTTCAAACAGAGTCTGGTAGTGTATTAATAATGTGACTCAGGGATGTGACAGTCACTAGGACTGTTATAGTCAGAACCAGACTGGAATGTAAGAACTGTAAATTGTCTGAAAATGTATGAAATCTCATTGAATTAATGATAGAAAAACAGTTGAAACTTGTGATATCTCCTGAGCTTCTTTTATCTGTTTTTTCAGATTTAAAGGGAAAGTTCAGCATGAGAAGGAATTAAGGAGCAGATTTTTTATTTATTTATTTATTGTATTTTCTGTTAGGTGTAGATGATGATTTAAAGCGTACTTTGTTCATAAATCTTATTAAAATCTGCATGGTTTCATACACTCATACTAAAATTCATGTGGTTTAAGAACTGCGGTACCCATGAGGGATCATTAAATATGTTCATTTTTTTTCACATAAAGGGAGTAAATCCTCACCTGGATTTTTTCCAATGTTTCTTTTTTTATTATTTATTTATTCATTTTTTTTTTTTAAATAAAGAAACGGTGAATTCAGCACATGATAATAATTGGTGAAATATAGCATGCAGTGTTACTCTAACTGAGGAAAACTGTAGAATATGGAAATAATTATTTAGATAACATAGTAGTCTACTTATTGTTTGCTATTGATTAGGTATCTCTCTGTGGTTTTGTTATGTTCCTTCATTTTTCATAATTTCTCCTTGTAAAGATGGAATTTTCTTTATGGGGTCCCTTTCCAGCAATGATGTTCTTTGAGGGAAAAAAGTATTCAGGAAAACACACTTTGTTTTCTAAGTATCCTGTAAGTATCTAAGTAGTATCCTGTAGAAATCATCATGGCTGTACTTACCTCAGGCTAAGCAATTGAGCAGTCTGTAGCAGTCCAAAAACTATTAGAGAACAAATCTACCTAGACAAACTTTCTTAAGCACAGACCTGCTTCCATTTCTATCAGTTATAGATAACTGATAGCTATATCAGTTATAGTTATAACAATTTATAGGGGGAAATATTGCCATCTATTTATGGCAATATTCAAAACTGTTCTGTTCTTTCTTACCATCAGCCAGAGCTGCTAATTCACTGCCAAGAAAAGCATTATCTATACATTATTTCCCTTCTGGACACAGAAAACATGAACCATCATGAAAACAAGACTTAAGATATCTCTAATGAAAAACTCTTTGGAAATTAAATCACTTAACATGGCAAAAATGCAATCTCTTCCCTGATTTTCAAATGAAAAGTGAAAAAACAGGGTTGCAGAGGTAGAGAAATTTGAGCTTGACTTTATAACACAGAAGAAAATAATATTGCCAAAGCAGTCTGGCTACAGAAATAGTAAGTGAGTGAGATACTAAATGGCACATTTTCACACTTAATTGTGGCTGTATCTTTCCTCTATGCAGCCAAGAAGTGAGATGAACAGGAGCAGAAGATTTTATTAAGCCTGGTTTCCCATTACATTCATGCAGTTTATCTCATGTGGTTTCTGTAAGCATCTAACAGTTTTTTTGTTTTGTTTTGTTTGTTTGTTTGTTTGTTTTATCTCTGGGCATATTTTTATTCATCAGTGGAGGTAATTATCTAGGTATTCCTCCTCTAAATAGCTACTGAAATTTTAATAGTATTTTGATATCCCTCTGTCAACTATGAGTAAAATAGGCCAATAAGCAACAAAGCTGTTTGGTAGAAATGGGGATCTAGAAGGCAGACTAAGAAAGAATTGCTATTAAAATATTTTTTAGGGCAAACACACAGACAACCTAACTCTTCCTTGCACCAGGGTTTGTTCACAACAGATGGGTATACTCCTAAAACACTATTTTAAAACAGTGCTTATCTATGCAGATCTTGAATTTCACAGAATAACATAGAATCACAGAATTTTCTAGGTTGGAAGAGACCTCAAGATCATCAAGTCCAACCTCTGACCTGGTGCTAACAGTCCCCACTAAACCATATCCCTAAGCTATACATCTAAACATCTTTTAAAGACTTCCAGGGATGGTGACTCAACCACTTCCCTGGGCAGCCCATTCCAATGCCTCACAACCCTCTCACTAAAAGAAGTTCTTCCTAATATCCAACCTAAAACATCCCTGGTGCAACTTTAGCCCATTTCCCCTCATCCTGTCACCAGGCATGTGGGAGAATAGACCAACCACCACATCGCTACAGTCTCCATTAATGTGGCTGTATGGCTTACAAAGAGAGATAAGGTCGCCCCTGAGCCTCCTCTTCTCCAGGCTGAACAAGCCCAGCTCCCTCAGCTGCTCCTCGTGGGACTTGTTCTCCGGACCCCTCACCAGCATCATCGCCCTTCTCTGGACTCACTCAAGCACCTTGATGTCCTTCTTGTAGCAAGGGGCCCAAAAATGAACACCGTACTCGAGGTGTGGCCTCACCAGAGCCGAGCACAGGGGAATGATCACTTCCCTAGACCTGCTGGCCACACTGCTTCTTACGCAAGCCAGGATGCTGTTGGCCTTCTTGGCCACCTGAGCACACTGCTGGCTCATATTCAGCTGACTATCTACCAATACTCCCAGGTCCTTCTCCGCCTGGCAGCTTTCTAGCCACTCATCTCCCAGCCTGTAGCTCTGCTTGGGGTTGTTGAGCCCCAGGTGCAGGACCTGGCACTTGGCCTTGTTGAACTTCATACAGTTGACCTCAGCCCATCAGTCCAGCCAATCCAGATCCTCCTGCAGAGCCTTCCTACCCTCGAGCAGATCGACACAAGAGCCTAACTTGGTGTCATCTGTGAATTTACTGAGGGTGCACTCGATCCCGTCATCCAGATCATCAATAAAGACATTAAAGAGGACCGGCCCCAGTACTGAGCCCTGAGGAACGCCACTAGTGACTGGCCTCCAGCTGGATTTGACTCCATTCACCACAACTCTTTGGGCCTGGCTATCCAGCCAGTTTCTAACCCAAAGAAGCGTATGCCAGTCCAACTCACGAGCACACAGTTTCTTGAGGAGAATGCTATGGGAAAAGGTGTCAAAAGCCTTACTGAAGTCAAGGTAGACCACATCAATAGCCTTTCCCTCATCCACCAAGCGCGTCACTTTGTCATAGAAGGAGATCAGGTTCTTCAAGCAGGACCTACCTTTCATAAACCCATGCTGACTGGGCCTGATCACCGGGTTGCCCTGTAAGTGCCACATGATGACACTCAAGATAATCTGCTCCATGAGTTTCCCTGGCACTGAGGTCAAACTGACAGGCCTGTAGTTCCCCGGGTCTACCCTCCGGCCCTTCTTGTAGATGGGCGTCACGTTTGCTAGCCACCAGTTGACTGGGACCTCCCCTAATAACCAGGACTACTGATAAATGATGGTAAGTGGCTTGGCCAGCTCCTCCGCCAGTTCTCTCAGTATCCTCGGTGGATCCCATCTGGCCCCATTGACTTGTATACATCCAAGTGCCGTAGTAAGTCACCAACCTCATGAATAGTGAGGGCCACATTCTGCTCCCCATCCCCTTCCACCAGTTCAGGGTACTGTGTATCCAGAGAACAACTGGTTTTGCTGCTATACACTGAGGCAAAGAAGGCATTAAGCACCTCTGCCGTTTCCTCATCTTTTGTAACTAAGTTCCCCCCCACATCCAGTAAAGGACGGAGATCCTCCTTAGTCCTCCTTTTTGCGTAGATGTATTTGTAAAAACATTTTTTGTTGTCTTTAATGGCAGTAGCCAGACTGAGCTCCAGATGAGCTTTGGCCTTTCTAATTTTGTCCCTGCACTGTCTCGCAATATCCTTATAGTCCTCCCGAGTGGCCTGCCCTCTTTTCCAAAGATTGTAAACCCTCTCTTTCCTGCTAAGCTCAAGCCACAATTCTCTGTTCAGCCAGGCCGGTCTTCTTCCCCACTGGCTCATCTTTGGGCACGTGGGGACAGACTGCTCCTGCACAATTAACATTTCTTTCTTGAAGAGCGCCCAGACTTCCTGGACTCCTCGTCTGTTCAGAACCACCTCCCAAGGGACTCTACTAACCAGTGTCCTGAACAGTTCAAAGTTGGCCCTCCAGAAGTCCAGTACAGCAGTTTTACTGGTCCCCTTCCTGGCTTTTCCGAGATGGAGAACTCTACCATTTCATGGTCACTCTGCCCAATAGAGGTTTCCAACTACCACATCTCCCACCAGTCCTTCTCCATTTGTGAAGAGAAGGTCTAGCAGGGCACTTCCCCAGGTACGCTCACTAACCAGCTGCATCAGGAAGCTATCTTCCCATGTTATGTGCATTAGTGTAGATGCACTTCAGTTGGGCCATTGCCTTCTCTCCCGGCCTTGCCATTGTTACCTCTGGCACAGCTCTAACAAGCCTTGTTTCAGCCCTGTCCCCCTTCTTACCTAGTTTAAAGCCCTCTCAATGAGCCCCGCCAGCTCCTGGCCCAGGATCCTTTTTCCTCTTAGAGATAGGGACCCTTCTTCAGTCATCAGGCCAGGTGCCAAGTAAAGCACCCCATGGTCAAAAAAAAAACAAAATTTCTGTGTTGGCACCAGCCTCTGAGCCATGTGTTTGTCAGGTGGGCTTTCCATGTCCTCTCTGTACCCCTCCCTGCATCTGTAGGGATAGATGACACCACCACCTGTACTCCTGCTCCATCCACTAACTGTCCCAGCCCCCTAAATCCCATTTGATGGTCTTCAGGCTTCTCTCTTCAATGTCATAACTGACAGCCTGGACTATTACAAGAGGAGACTAGTCAGAGGGGCAAACCAGGTTGGGAAGCTTTCTGGCAATGTCCCTGACCTTGTCCCCAGGGAGGCAGCAGACTTCCCTACGGGTACGGTCAGGCCGACAAATAGGTCCTTCTGTTTCCTTGAGAAGGGAGTCACCCACAACAATCACCCTTCTTTCCTTCTTGGAGGAGGCAGTCCTAAGGCGTGGAGTTGACTTCGTCACCCTAGGAATCCTCCTGGGAAGACTTTCTACCTCTTCCTCAGCTACCGGTCTCTCAGGATCCAGGGCCTCAAACATGTTGCGTAAGGGCACCTGGGAAGGTGGGGCTGGTGGGGGGGCATCATCGCCTGTGATATTGAGCAGGGACCTGTTTCCATTCCTCCTCAGCTTCTAGGTCCCCTCCCTCTGCCCTACAGCGACAGGAGAGGGAGTCCACCCCCATTTGGGGTGTCTCACCCCGGTTCCTGTCCTTCAGGCCGCACAGGGAGTCGCTCTACAAGTCTATGTCGCGCTCATACTCTCATTTATTATAAAATAAATGCACATACAACCAGAAGAACATAAGGAAACATGGAAACATATCAATAGAAGTGACCATTTTTTTGTGAACCCAGGTATTCTAGAGAAAATACAAGGACCCTGATATTCTTTATTCAATAGCTGCTTTATCCCAATAGCCACTCACTTCTAATAGAGTTACATTTGTTTCATCAAGGTACAGTGATCTTAATACACTCTAAAATAAACATTGATTACCTTCTTCTCTGAAAGAGAGAATCTAACCCAGAGCTGATTGATACTAAGAGAGGCTATAGGAGTTTGTGGGATAACATTTCATGTTTATATTTGGAAAGCTGTGACTCCCTCATCACAATAATCTGTCATGCCTTAGTGTTGACATGTAGCATCAACTTGATTGTCACCAAAGCTGTTACACAGTTCTTAAGGCTGAGCAAAAGGGAGGAATAATATTTTAAAACACACACTGTAATCAGTTCTATTAGAAGGTTAATGGCCTCTTCATTTGTTTCTGCAAAATAAATACTAAGTTTCTTTAATTTCTAGTGTGCTCATTCAATCACGTTCTAGCTAAAACACTGAGAAATTAGTTGCATGTGAGTGGTGTTACCTCTAGGGGATTAATTGCTCAAAACAGATGTAGAGGATCTCCCCAGCCTGGCTTGCTGTTGCTGTTCTGCATCAAAAACCTGTCAAGAGTAGTCAGCTGGGATTGCCTTTTGCAAGAGATCCTCATCTGACAGCCTCTAGGCCCTGCGGATGTTAGAAGAATGACAGGGGACAGACACTACCTAAGGAGAAATCCAACTGTTTTTCCATAGTGCGAGAACTACCATGCTGATCCCCTATGTCTTTCACCATCCAGATTCTTTAGGGCTTCCTATTTATTATCTGACCTTGTTGACTTCAATGTGGTTTAAGTGCATGGTCGAACTTAAAAATATGATTTTATTTTTATTTTTTTCATCTAGACAAAAGGTAAGGGCATGCCACAGTCTGTGAATACTTGTGACTCAAAGAATGCAGGTAAAATATTTCGTATCTCCTTTCTTCTCACCTTCTTTACCACCTCTCATCTTTCCCTGAGTACTTTATTAGCAAACCAATGCACACTATAAATACTGTGCTGTATAGTAAAGTATCTGCTGAGCGTTGAGGTGAAAGACAGAACTGGAAGAACAGCTTGTCTTGCTTCATGAAATATTTTATGTAAAAATAAATAAATAAAATACTAATTAAAAACAAACAAAACACCCTTTTTAACACATTAAAATCAAATGTTCTCACAAATTTTTTCCTTGACTTACTGGCTACAGTCTTCATTTTTTCTTTATTCATATTAATGCTCCATCGATAGCTAAATTACTTTAATAGAACTGTATGAGAAGCAAGAAGACATTTGCATATGTACAGTTAACTAGCAAAGTTCCCATAAAGAAAAAGGCAAAAGCATTTTGTTTCTCTGCTTAATGTATGGTTTTGAAAACAACCTAAACAAACATGACAGTTTATTTCTCACTATACTGTACTTGGGTACTATTGATCACAAAAAGAGTAATAAAGATTTAAGCCTAGTCTTTAAAAAAAGTCTTCACTTAATAACTCAGCAACTTGAAACTTATCTTCAGAATAAAGTTTAGCTGAATTCACTGGTTGCAGCTGAATGTCCCAGTGGACCCTACAAGAAAACTGTAGAGTTACAAGGACCCTACAAGAAAACTGGAGAGGGACTCTATCAGGGAGTGTAGTGACAGGACAAGGGGTAGCAGATTTAAGCTAAAAGAAGGTTCATTTAGATTAGATATAAGGAAAAAAAAATATTTATTCAGGGGGTATTGAGGCACAGGAAGAGTTTGCCCAGAGAAGCCTTGTCCCTGGAAGCGTTCAAGGCTAAGTTGGATGAGACTTTGAGCAACTTGATCTAGTGGGAGGTGCTTCTTCCTATGTCATGGGGTTTGAACAAGATGATCTTTGAGACTTCTTCCAACCCAAAGCATTCTATGAAAGAAAACTCTCATTGTTTACCTGTAGATTACAAACTCTAGTACAAATGTCAGTGTTCCGCTTATGAGAAATGTGTAGAAGAATATCATCATACTTGTCCAAAACCTAAATCATTAAGTCCTGCTTTTAAGAAAGAACTTTTACTTAAGTTATCCTGGCTTAGAGGTGACATTACAGCAGTGGTTGTAATTACTTAGGAGGGTAAAGACAAGCATTTACAGTGGATTTTCTGCAGAGGATCTAACTGTATGAAACATTTTTGTTGTTGTTGTTGATATTTTTGAATAAAATTTATGAACAATGTAGATCTTAAATATCATCCACCCATACATAAATATGCCATCTTCAAAATATTTGTCACACAAAATATACCATTTCTTCACCCTCAGCTTTCCTTTTTAATTTTACAGATATGATTAAACAAGTTTATGAGATGTGACACAAGTTAAAATGCAAAGGTAAATTGTGCAGAAAAGGAGGAAACTCCTGATAGCTATGCGCACCCCAATGTTATGGATTTTCTACATGCTGTACAGAGAAAATAAGCCTACAGAAGGACTTGCTGTATGGAAAAACATTGAGACGGAGTAACTCCTGACTATGAAAAAAAAAAAAAAAAAAAGTGTATTCATCTAGTCATATGAAGTCAGAGGTGATAGTAGCTTGTGATGCATTAAAAACAAACAAACAAACAAAAAAAACTTACTAAGTAGAATGAAATCATGTTACCATTGAAATATATGACAGTAAAAAGACAATTATTAAACTACTACTTCCCATTCAAGTACTAACGTATTTTAAAATACATTAATAAAGTTTAAAAGATCTTATCAAATTATATTTATGCAATTCATTGCACAGCTAATTTTCTGGACTAATGCTAAACAGAAAATATTTTTTTTTTCCCTTTTTCAGGAGCTTTTGGGCTTTTAAACATTTTGCTTCAAAGAAAATCTGTCTTCTTTGTTTTGTTCTCTTCCATTTCTCTCCCTTCTCCCTCCCTGTTGAGGATCATATATGTCTGCTGTCTAGGGCAGCTCAAAATGGATAAAATCTACAGTCAGGTCCCTGCAGAGGGAGTGTTGATACCCCATTAATCTATCACGTTAGCTGATGAAAATAAACCAGAGAAAGTGACAAAGTGCAAACTCTCTGTGTGTAAGACAAATTGTTCAACAAGTGTTCTTGAGCAGAGAGAACAAACATTAAAGCTGCCCCAGACTAAGTTAACAGAATACATCAAAGTCGTCAGCTGGAGATGATTATGTATGAGAATAATTACTTATTCATTGGTCTAGAAGAAAAACAAGAGAAGTATTCAATAGACAAACCAGAGTGGGATGTGCAAGACATGGATTCAAATCCATGCCAGGGGCCAAACTCAGCTCAGCTGGAGTCCTTTTCTTTCATTTTAACTTTATTTTCTGATAACTTTCTCTTGTATATCTGAAAGATACTTTTAGAAAGTTATTGTTTAAGAAAAAATGCAAACAAAATGCTATAAGCATTTGTTTATTGTTGGGCTTATTGTTGTTCCTCCCTTATTTCTACAATGCAAAGGAGAGCTTGTTTCAGTGGTGGACAGAGTTGTTTGTTATGGGTAGATCTTTATTGTATGTTGTAATTTGCTTATCTTCTGACATTCTTTATATTGTGGATGTTACTCCATGACTGGAATTGATTTGTTTCAGTTTGCAAGCATTTCAAATAACTCATGACTCAAGTACATTGGGAAACTTCAAGGGAATGCTCCGTGAAGATATTCTGTTGTTTGGGGGGCTGTTTAGAAAGAAAATTCTATGTGTATAGAATTAAGTCCTTTTCTTGCTTTTAAAAATTACAGCTGTTGTTGGTTTGATCATAAAGCATATGTTGTGCTTTAGCCAGCATGAGACAAATGCAGTGACAAGAGGAAGCACTGTATTTGCATCTGCCTGACAAAAATTCTGCCTGAAAAATTTACTGGAGATTAAATGGTAAATAAATAAATAAATAAATAAAGTTATCATTTTCTCTATACACTCAGGAATTATAATATGATTTTACTGCAGTCATAGGAAGAATCATAAAAAAATGAATACATTTTTAAAAATGTATCAGTCTATTGCTACTAGTTTAATATAGGATTCCAAGCCATCTCATTCAATTTCCTTGTCAACTGTGATGCCTTGACCAATTTGAAAAGTCTCCAGTTCTACATATGCTGGAAACATATGTAGACCTTTTATATTTGTAGCTCCAATTGAATTTAATTGAAATTGTCTGATGTACGTGGGAAAAAAAAAAAAAAAAAATATATATATATATATATAAAGCAAAAAAATTAAATTCCCAATGTATCGTCATTATTAGAATGTTGTGTGCTATTCTGCAAAAGGGTAGTAAAAATAATGTTATAAAATAGCTGCCACTTTTATCTGAAAAGTGATAGTTTACCTGTAGTACTTCTAAGATTTCCAATTGATTCACAATTCATGTCAGTAATTTTTGGATTACATGGAAGACGAGGTAGTTAATTAAATTTTTGATAAACAAAACTCCCCTGTATGTATTTTGTGTGTTTTTTAAAGAGGAAAATTTCCATTTACTTCAGATATAATGTTTTTAAGTAGGAAAGATTACTGATGGACCTACATCTGATTGTCTTGCTTATTCTCTATCGAGTTAAACCATGTTTTGAAGTTTGAGGTCAATAACAATTTCTCTTGAAAGTTCTCTTGAAAATTCTCTTTTCTGAATAGCTGCTGTTATATTTAAAAAATAACTTAAAAAGTAAAAAAGCTCATTGCAGAACAGCAAATGGTTTCACTGAATACTCAGTTAAAAATAAATAAATAAATAAATAAATAAACGTGGGGATCTAACTGATCTCCCAGCACTTCTACTTTGAATCCAAGCACAGTTGAAAAACAGGTGCACAAGCAAAACTTTCCTCATGGAATCATGAGTAACAAATTAACTTTAATTTTCTTGTTGCACTATTTTTCACAGAAATTACAGACAATCCTTTCATTCCGTGCTGCTTTACAGTTACTATCAGATCATACTTTATTTAATAATTAAAAAATACTGCTGAGGTAGGCTGTTCTGACCTTTTTCAGGGCTTGGGTTCTGCATTTACAAGCTCCTCATTATGATTAAAATATGTTCAGTTTCCTGCTTTTCAAGCCCAATCACTTTATGCTCTTGATTTAACAGAATGGTACGAATCAGATTTCATTACAATTATTAATTTTATTTTGTGATTAAAGCTGGAAAACATCTACAAGAAAACAATAAAATAAATTATGCTTTCAGGATAAGATTTGAGCAACACTGTCATGGACACTTCTCCCAACCATTTTATCCCATGTATTTTTATTTCTTCTTTGTCCTTTTCAGCTGGCATGATATTCTTCCAACCATCTTCTCCAGCCATGTGGCTCTGTTTTGCTCCCTTCTTCCATTGTTTTCATTCTGCTCAGGTTGCCCTGTTTCCTTGTATGGACAGATGTGCCTGTAATGTAGGGCTTGGAGAACAAGTCCTACGAGGAGCGGCTGAGGGAGCTGGGCTTGTTCAGCCTGGAGAAGAGGAGGCTCAGGGGTGACCTTATCGCTCTTTACAGATACCTTAAAGGAGGCTATAGTGAGGTGGGGGTTGGTCTATTCTTCCACGTGCCTGGTGACAGGAAAAGGGGGAATGGGCTTAAGTTGCACCAGGGGAGTTTTAGGTTGGATGAACTTCTTTACTGAAAGGGTTG
Organism: Netta rufina; assembly: GCF_964035555.1. Lineage (NCBI taxonomy): Eukaryota > Metazoa > Chordata > Aves > Anseriformes > Anatidae > Netta > Netta rufina. The sequence continues at coordinate 196,226,446 of NC_140123.1, forward strand.
TGAGGCATTGGAACAGGCTGCCCAGGGAAGTGGTGGAGTCACCACCCCTGGAAGTCTTCAAAAGACGTTTAGATGTAGAGCTTAGGGATATGGTTTAGTGGGGACTGTTAGAGTTAGGTCAGAGGTTGGACTCGATGATCTTGAGGTCTCTTCCAACCTAGAAATTCTGTGATTCTGTGATTCTGTTCAGCTTCCAACACAACTGGATTAAGAGCCTCAGACATGAGATCATGGAATCACAGAGTCATCCTGAGTTGTAAAGGACCCACAAGGATTATTGAGTCCAACTCCTGGCTCCACAGAGGACCACCCAAAAATCGGACTATATGTCTGAGAGTGTTGTCCAAATGTTTCTTGAACTTTTTTACCTTGTGTGAGCTGAAAGACTGAAATCACAATTTAACACATTGACAAAAGACTTTCAGCTGAGTGGTATGTGAGGAGCTAGGTGGATGTTAAGGTGTTATTTTGTGTCCTGAAATATTTATTTCAAACCAATTTCTGTTTAACCTGCTAATATATTAGAGAGACCAAAATCCAGAATTCCACCAGACTATATGATGCTGCCTTTCTGAACCAGTGAATTTTTCATTCCTAGCTATATGGTAACTCAGGTTGAAAAAAACAAACAACAACAACAACAATAACAACAGCATAGCCAGTAGCCATTTTCATCCATCCTTCTTCATTTGTAAGAAATACTCATATGGAGTATTCCAATGAGATACAAGAAGGAAGAGAATCTTAAATCTCTGACTTCCCAACAATGGTGCAATATCTGTTAAAAAAAAAAAAAAATCATCCTCTTTTGTTTTAAGAAGATAAAAGATAAAGTATCAGAAAATGTTTCAGTTTCTGAATATTGATGACACGGGGACACCAAAGCTAGAGAGAGTTCCAGATGTGAGTTTCTACACTGCAGGCATGTATACCATGTATACCCAATGCACAGTTTCAAATTCATGCTTCATTTTGAATTGAGCCTTAAATCTGACCCTACACACCTTAAGGGCAAGAGCCATAAGTACCTGAATATCACCAGCATGGTGATATTATATTCTGATTTGGTCAGATCCAGAGTGACAGGATAGCAGGTACTCCTTCATTCATAGAAACACCCCATCACTCACTCACTTTGTCTGAGAGCAGTTGCTTTTAATAAGTGAAATACGAAAAATGTGTCTGGATCATTTAATCAGTCTTCCATGTTAGAACCTCAGATAGCAGAAAACAATATACCTTCAACAGATCTGTGATGTCTTATAGCAGTTAAGGGTATGGATTGCTATTTTTACCACAAAATAATGTCTAATTTCGTATAAATGTACAAATCACAGCACACTGTGATTTTATTTATGTAACTAGTGGCAATTTAACACACTATCCCAAACAACAGAATTTCAAATACTATAACTCATAAATGTCAGGTAGCTTTTTTGTTTGTTTGTTTTGGTTGGGTTTGGTTTTTGCTTTGCTTTGTTTTGTTTTAAAGAAGCAATAAAATAGCTGATGTGTTAGATTAACCTTAGCTAAGAAAACGGAATCATAGCCAAAAGTATAGACAAAGACTAATATCTATGCAAGGAAACATATTGAAAGCAAACTAAATTTGACCTTTAGTAAGGCCAGCAGGTGGAGTACATGTAAGTGCAAATTCAGACCTGTACATTTTAGGATTTTTTTTTTTTTTTTTTTTTTTGTAGTTCATTTTGTTAAACTATTCTTGATAAATTAAGTCCTGGAAAAGTTTTCTATACTTTTTTTTCTTACTCCAAGGAAACTTGTTTGACCAATCCACTCAAGGGAAAAATCATACTGCTAGTTGTTATATATAATTATTGTTGTTATATATATATATATACATATATATATATGCATATATATACATTTCTTTCTTAAATATGTATATACATATATTTATTTTTTTTTAAGAAAGAAATGTATGCTCTTGTCCAAAATGCTGACCTTGTGAATTAGCACATTTCCTGTGGATTCTTGTCTTACATCAGAAATTTCTCATCCAACTACTTGAACCTGCTTTTGCCTTTTAAAGGTACAATTTAACATCCATTTTTCCCTCTTGTTACAGTTGTTGTTTAACTTTTCTAACTGTTCTCAACTGCTTGCTGACACTTTGTCTTGCAGTTTACTGCTCAATATGAGTTGTCACAGAATCACAGAATCATCTAGGTTGGAAGAGACCTCCAAGATCACCTAGTCCAACCTCTGACTTAACACTAACCAGTCCTCTTATCACTAAGCCCTCCTCACATCCTCATCCTCATATCCTCTCTATCCTCATATCACTAAACTCTACATCTAAATGTCTTTTAAAGACCTCCAGGGATGGTGAATCAACCACGTAACATTATAATCAATGGCAAATCAAATCTTTACTTTGCCTGTCTCATCTGCTTCACCAGTGGCAGGGATTTAATTCTGTGGCTTCTGCAGCACCAACCTGACACAACCACTCCTTGCCTTTGCCACACTCAGATGGGAGATGCCACACGTGATTGGATACCTACATTTTCACATTGTACTTCCTTACGTGATGCACTAACTGCTTCAGAAGCCAAAAGCTGTGCTTCTCAGCACTGAAATTGTTATGCATTTTTTAGTAGCAGTGGAAGGGAACCTTGGAAAGGAACTGGAGGATTATCTTGACTGATTTCATCAGTACAAGCCAGTGTCTACACTGAGTAGGCCAGTGCCTACTGATAGGCTGTGATAACACTTATGGAGTTGCATGCACATGTTTTGAAGCCCATCCCTCTCTGGGGCCATGGAAATTGAAAACAATAATAATGCTTTAAAGCAATAGTATTTGTATGTTTTGACTGACAATAGCTGTCGAAAAAAACATAACACAAAAAGTATTTATTGCAGTGACACCACATCTCAGCTAAGGTTACTATGCACCACATTGATGTAATATGTGTTATCACAGAATCACAGAATCACAGAATTTCTAGATTGGAAGAGACCTCAAGATCATCGAGTACAACCTCTGACCTAACGCTAACAGTCCCCACTAAACCATATCCCTAAGCTCTACATCTAAACGTCTTTTAAAGACTTCCAGGGATGGTGACTCCACCACTTCCCTGGGCAGCCTGTTCCAATGCCTAACAACCCTTTCAGTAAAGAAGTTCTTCCTAACATCTAACCTAAAACTCCCCTGGTGCAACTTAAGCCCATTCCCTCTTGTCCTGTCACCAGGCACGTGGGAGAATAGACCAACCCCCACGTCGCTACAGCCTCCCTTGAGGTACCTATAGAGAGCGATAAGGTCGCCCCTGAGCCTCCTCTTCTCCAGGCTGAACAAGCCCAGCTCCCTCAGCCGCTCCTCGTAGGACTTGTTCTCCAAGCCCCTCACCAGCTTCGTCGCCCTTCTCTGCACCTGCTCAAGCACCTTGATGTCCTTCTTGTAGCAAGGGGCCCAAAACTGAACACAGTACTCGAGGCGCAGCCTCACCAGAGCCGAGTACAGGGGGACGATCACCTCCCTAGCCCTGCTGGTCACACTGTTCCTGATACAAGCCAGGATGCCGTTGGCCTTCTTGGCCACCTGAGCACACTGCTGGCTCATATTCAGCTGACTATCCACCATCACTCCCAGGTCCTTCTCCGGCTGGCAGCTCTCCAACCATTCCTCTCCCAGCCTGTAGCTCTGCTTGGGGTTATTGCGCCCCAGGTGCAGGACCCGGCACTTGGCCTTGTTGAACTTCATGCAGTTGACCTCAGCCCATCGGTGCAGCCTATCCAGATCCTCCTGCAGAGCTTTCCTACTCTCAAGCAGATCTTGTCATGCTGTAAAGGGAAATAAGATTTTTTGCCCATGCTATTATTTGTTTATTTATTTATTTAGTAGCAGGAAGTTGTCTGATTGGTTTATTTCAGTGTGTTTGCATGTTGAATGATGCAATAAATCACAACCAGGGATGACTAGACAGGGACAAATTTTCTTAATTTTTTCCCGTTTCTCAGTGAAAATGTATGTGCCATTATATGTTAACAGACATTGGATAAAAGCAATTATCAAAAGGTCAGTGGGAAATAAATAGCTTTAGTGAGAATAATCCAAAATGAGGATCAACATTTCATTAGGCAGGGTAGATGTTGGCAAGGACAGAGCTCTAGAAGTAAGAGCTTAGATGCTCTCTCAGACAGTGCCCCCCCTTCAAAAACTCTGATGTGAAACAGGTATTTGCATAAACAAGAAAAGTAACACTTAAGGTCTGAATGAGACCTCTCTATCTGCAAATGAATAGATTATCTCCAGAGATGAAAAGAGATCTCATTCAAATCAGGAAGTACCCTAACATAATTTACATTTTTCAAAAATTTATTCTTTCGCAAATGATCTCCATTTTTATGCATTTGCAACAGTACCTTAGCTTTACATCAAATTTAAATTACTATGCCAGAGCTCAAACATTATATGAAATTCAAGAGCTTTCATACAACTCCCATCTCACATCATTTTTCTGAAGACTGAGCAGTACCTACAATTTCATATTGTAAGAGTTTTAAGGACATAGAAATCTAATAGATGATATGAATGTGACTGGCATGTAACAAAACTAATGCCTTAATAAATATATATATATTAGAAAAGATATAAGTGGATTATATATAATGATATAAGCTGTATAAGTGTATAAAAATGTGTTAATCTATTTCTTTTGGAAAAACATCACACCAACATTCAATATTCCTCCCTTATGAACAAAACATGTAAGGCAGGAGCCTTAGTTATCCTTGAGTACTGCACATGATCTAGGGAAAAAAAAGTGTTTTTAATTATATGATTTAATATTTATATAGTATTTTTCATTTTCTACCAGAAGACTTTTACAACTGGTATAAAAAAAAAAAAAAAGTTTCAATGCTGTTGACATGAACACTTAATACTTTGATTATGATTCTGCCATTGGACAGCTAGGGAAAAATCATTTATTGGATTATTGCTTTTATAATCTCATGAAACTCATGAAAATTGATAAATGATATCCTTCAACTTTGTGACCTGATAAATATATATTGACATAAATGAAGTTTCATATTTCATTCAAATAATTTCCTCCATGAAATTTCAACAACCTGAAATTCCTTTCAAGAAAGGAGCTGGGAAAGGAAGTGAAAGGTATCAGCTGAAGCTTTAACCGGTATTCTGAAAGGAAAAACATTATCATCTTGAACACAATTTTTATATGTTTAAGTACCATCAGTGACCATTCACAACTGAGTTTAAGCCCAAAGACAGAATCTCTAACAATGTAGGTTTCTCCACCTCTGTGGGTTACTATTGTTTTATACTGAGAGATCTTTTTTAGGAAAATACTTTATCTACATCACTCATAGCTAAGATGTTATATGATCACATACTCTGCTTTCTGAAGGACTGTTCCCTTCATTCAGTAAATAGGTACTTGTTCATGTTATGTTTTCAAATCTTGCTTCATACTTTTCCTTTTATTATATTTCAGTATTACATATCTGTATCTAAGTTGATTATAGGTTGCTATAAACAAGTGTATTTCCCTAAGCATAGTACTGAATGTAAAATATACATTACATTGCTCCTACCTTTACAGAAAATTAGAGAACTGGTGTCTGAAACACATTTGTCCAAACATGAGCTTGTGAAGGTATATACATGTATGTACCTGTTACTTTTTGAATGTGTTTCTTTTCTCTTTAGAGATTTTTAAAGATGTTTTTATGTTGACATTTTATCAGAGCAGAAATGGATATGTTACAATGCTTTTAAATGCTTGTTCATCCCCTTCTACCTATCAAATCACAACTGTTGATCCCTGCTTTGAGGAATGAGCCAGATAAATATCCCTAAAGGCTCTTATTCCTAGAAACTCCCATTCCGTTCCATTTTTCATACTCAAATCACAAAAAATGTTGCAAATAACCATTCCATTTTAATAGTGTTCCACAGCTGTTATCATTTTCACATTCAAAAAACATCTTAACTATAATGTTGAAAATCACATTATCCTCATTGTTTTCATGAGATGCATTGATTCATCATGTCTTATTTCATTACTTACAGAACAGTATGAAAATGTATACACTTAAAATGAAATCAGCAGATGTCACCAGACATTTAACTGCCAGTTTGTCCTTTGAGAAACGAATTCTGAAAGCTGATTAAATTTTCAATATTCCTGAAATCTTTCATTTGGTTTAGTGAGTGTGTATCTATCTGAAAATAAGGAATATAACTAACCTGGAATATAAGGTTAGTTACCACAAATGTAACTAACTTACCTGTTATATTTTGCCCCTGTTGTTTTTACTTTTTTTTTTTTTTTTTTTTTTTCAACTTTACTAATGTAATCACATTGAAGACAAAGGTAAATATGGAACATTTATTGCAAAAGGATGTCTTTAGACTTACACAGACCAAATGGAATAGAAGTTCTAACCCAGCTCATTAGTGACCTCGATTCTGCTATAAAGTTCACAATGACTTTGTAAAATATACATTTATATTGTGTTATGACATTCATGTCTAGAAAAAGGGATTCAATCAGTTAATATGAAAACTACCAGAATAGCTCCATTAATCAGATTTTGTTTCTTCTGCAGACCTGAATGTAAACAGTTGAGCAAGTGCGAGTTTGTGAAATGTGTTTATTATGTTTTCCTTTTAACCTCATGAACTGTTTAGTATATTTAATGTAGGACTGCATCAATCACTCTTCTAGGCAATACTCAGTGTAGAAACTATGCATTCCTGAGGAATCTTATAGTAATAATAAAAATAAAGTGAGAGAAAGTAGTCATTATGTTAACAAGTTCTAGACAAAAGGAATTTTACCCTTTTTTAGTATCTCCAGGGAAGGTAAGTCAGTGCTGTCCTACAGCAGGGTCAGGTAGACTGCCCCAGCATTGACTCTGACTTTACTGCTACAAGGACTATGGCCAATGCACTGAGCCATTGCTTCAGTTCAACAATACTGGGAAAGTGTGATGGGGGTTAGAAGGCAATTACAATACAGGAAGATTTGGCACATTAGTACTGTGGCAATAGATAAATGACCTGGACAATGTAGTAACAGTGTATTTTAAAAAGTTCAGTTGTGAGAGAGAGAAAGGTGAGTCCTGAAAGATCTTTACAAGCTCTAACAAAGTTGTCAGAGAAAGGTAGATACTTCTCAGTGACCCAGCCATTGAAAAAAAAAAAAAAAAAAAAAGGAAAAGGAATACTGTATGCACCTCATCATCACAGTTATGAACTTTGCAAGGAGGTGGGAGATGAAAATTTCAAATCTCTTACGGCTAGAAAAACCTTTAAACCTCCTCCTCTTCCTGTATAGCCTTTAAATTGCTAAGTAACAGTTAATGTTACTGACATTTCAAACATAAATCTGTTTCCTTTCACAAAAGCTCTAGCACTTCAGCACTCAGCAAAACTTTCTTTCTAGCAGGGAGGCATGCACTGCATTAAATTTATTTAAGAGGAGTAGATGGACTTGGTTGCTGGATACTGGGTTTTGGCAGATTTTGGCAGCCCAAATCTGTTCCTTCCTTTATCCATGTTGTCTGAGAAAGGACAGAGCAGGCAGACAGAGGAAGATGACTGAATACAGAGATGTCTTGTTGTACTCCATGATATAAGAGAAATCACATCTGGGTCTACTTTTGTTTTTATTTTTATTTTTTGGTACATTAAGTTTGGACTAGAAGATTCTATGATTCTATGATTTAGTATGCAAGCAGTTGGTGTTCTTCTATAGATAACATACAGAGAAACATTCTTGAACTTATAATAGGCTGTTTTTTCAGTGTATACTATTAAATAGCAGCACAATGTTTGTACAATCAAAAGTTCAGCTGCCTCTAGATTCTGCAAAAGCCAAGAAGAGCTGTCAGAACACTACTGTCATCCCAAGTTAGCCCACTGCATTTGTGATGGCTCGCTAGAATCTAAAACAACATGAAGACACTTCTTAATTTCCAGTTGAGGCCACAAGTGTCATTCTCAGAGAACCAGAAAGACTGGTTGAAAACCAAAAGTTTGTGATGAGATGATGCGCTGACAACTGCAACCTAATCAGGGTTTAGTAGCTTTTTCCAAGCCGATGGAAATGCTTGTGCTGTGCTGGTGTACTCTGCACCCTCATTGGACTCACTAGTGACATGGTTGCATCGTTATTCCCCATCCAGCAATTTATGTTTTTAAATTAACTTAATTATGTAGGAATGCAAGATATATTAGGATAATTTGAGACTAAGATATCCCTCAAAGTCTGTTTCTCTTTAGAGTTAACATACCATGAACTGCAATGAACCAGCTCATGAGCTTCATCTTTCACCCCCATTCACCTGGCAGATACTTTGAAAAGTGATTCATTAGACTGGCTGCAAAGGGCAAACCTCAGAGTAATTTTACTTATGAACTCTGTTCTTTCTTGTTTATTGTACACCAAGTAGCAACAGGCAAACTCAGTTTATTTTATCACCTTATTCATACACCACAGCTGTGCAAATGAGATGTTAATCTCAGTATGAAGAGCACTTTGGCCTGTATAGCCAAGCCGGAAAAGAGATAGATGAAGACAAGAAAAAGGAAGAAGAAATAAAAGTCAAAATGGGAAGTGTGAAAGAGGGCAAAATTTTAATGAATGATTGTATATATGGTGTATATATTGCATAAAAACAGTGGATATTTGGTACCTTATGGTAAAGGATTATATGCACTTATTTTAGGAAACATTGAAGTAGGAAAGCTTGTTTATTAAATCAAACAGTCTCTAATATGTTTCAGAGCCAGATAAGACCATCAGAAGAAACACCCAGAACTGAAGCAAAGTCCCAGTGTTTTACCAGATGATCAGATGTAATTTATCTCTCAAGGAAAAAAATATGTAAACAGAGACAAACATAGGCTAAATTTTCATCTTTACTCTGCCTACATTCAGCACAGTGGGAAATCCTGAACTAGACTTTACACTTAAGCATGATACACATTCACATCCATCCATCATAGAATGATGGATGATGGATAGATCTACCTCAGATGTATTTATGTAACCCCCTTTTTAAACTCATTTACACTTGTGGTCAGAATCTCACAAAAAATGTATCCTATAATTTAACTATGTGGATTGTGAAAACATACTGCTTTTAAAGCTTCTACTTGATCATTTATGTGTCCTGAGAAATAATTATAACTTCTGTGTGTCTCTATAATTTTTCTGCTCATAACTATATACCTCTGCAGTCTTCCACAGTCTATTGATTTGTGAATGTACATATGTGTATATGTATAGACTCCAATGCATATAAAAGCTGTTCACAGTATCTGCGAATCTCTGCTTTTGAAAATTATTTTAATTTTTTGTTTTTTCAGTGAATGCCTCATTCTCTATTGTTGTCAATTATATGCAAACACTACTTATGAATCATCATAATATTTGCTTGAAGGAAGTAAAGACTGGTGTGAAGCATATGGAAAAGTCTCAATGTGAACATATACTTTTTATTTAAAAATTAGAGAATGATTTCCCTAACTGGATTTGTACAAATGATTATATAGTTGTTGGCCATTAAGAAGATACCACACATCAACGCAAGCATATGAATGTGCATTTACCTCTCGGTCCACAAAAGCAGGGGAGATAATAACAGTGTGCCCAAAGTTTGCAGTGTTCCTTTCTGTATTGGCTGTTTTTAATTTTTATAAATACCAATCAATGCTGAGCTACTATATTTTACTAGATGCTAAATAAAGTACACACACAAAAAAATCCACTAGATGGCATTTGTTAGCTGTAAATGAATTAAATCAGATGTTTTAAAGGAGGACTAAAGGAAAAATATTTACCTACAAACAGTTGTAATATGGATGGTTTCAACTGTGATTTTAATACTGTGATTTTAAAAGTTAGAATTAAAGCCAAATGTTAATCCAGAACATCAGAGACACAAAGGCAAAAACAGTCTTGGGGAAGAGGTAAGCACAGCCAGTCCAAAGGCAGAATTGAAAGGAAAAGGAAAAGGAAAAGGAAAAGGAAAAGGAAAAGGAAAAGGAAAAGGAAAAGGAAAAGGAAAAGGAAAAGGAAAAGGAAAAGGAAAAGGAAAAGGAAAAGGAAAAGGAAAAGGAAAGGAAAGGAAAGGAAAGGAAAGGAAAGGAAAGGAAAGGAAAGGAAAGGAAAGGAAAGGAAAGGAAAGGAAAGGAAAGGAAAGGAAAGGAAAGGAAAGGAAAGGAAAGGAAAGGAAAGGAAAGGAAAGGAAAGGAAAGGAAAGGAAAGGAAGGGAAAGGAAAAAGAAAAGAAAAGAAAAGAAAAGAAAAGAAAAGAAAAGAAAAGAAAAGAAAAGAAAAGAAAAGAAAAGAAAAGAAAAGAAAAGAAAAGAAAAGAAAAGAAAAGAAAAGAAAAGAAAAGAAAAGAAAAGAAAAGAAAAGAAAGGAAAAGAAAGGAAAAGAAAAAAGAAAAGAAAAGAAAAGAAAAGAAAAGAAAAGAAAAGAAAAGAAAAGAAAAGAAAAGAAAAGAAAAGAAAAGAAAAGAAAAGAAAAGAAAAGAAAAGAAAAGGAAAAGAAAAGAAAAGAAAAGAAAAGAAAAGAAAAGAAAAGAAAAGAAAAGAAAAGAAAAGAAAAGAAAAGAAAAGAAAAGAAAAGAAAAGAAAAGAAAAGAAAAGAAAAGAAAAGAAAAGAAAAGAAAAAGGAAAAGAAAAGAGAAGAAAAGAAAGAACCTGACTGACAGGCCAACAGTGCTTCTTAAAGCTTCTCAGAGTTGCCTTATTTTCCCAGCACAAAAAGCACATTCCAGCATTTCCAAGAGGCTTAAACCTCTTGGAACCCCTTAAAATCCTTGTCCCCTGTAGCTCTCCATTTCACTGTGTTCCCAACCCACCCTGTAAAGTCTCTCAGCCTACTCTTCCATTGAGCAGTATCACCTTAGGTCCAGAGATCCTCCTCTCATTGCTGAAGCTCTGTGGGCTTCACCAGCCATCACCCAAGTATCTGAAGCACAGGAAGCAGAGCTATCAAGCTTTCTTGCACATGCATGGGTATACTCACTTCCAGTTGTGTCAAAGGTTCCTATTGTTTATGCATTTTTGCATATTCCTGAATATGTTATTGCTGGTTTGGGAATAAATAAATAAATAAGTCTCAAAGTCTTGTAGTGCTCTAGCAGACAAGCTTTAACTCGTTTGTAGAATTGCCATTGATTCTTTCAGTCTCCTTGGACAAAGAAATCTTTTCAAGATCTCTTCCAGGATCTCTGCAGCCAACATCAACAGGTTTACCTCTTGGATGAATAACCAGAAGCAAGCATGGAAAAGGATGAATTGAGACCTGTTAATACTTCATATCTCAAAGGCTAGTTATATTTCTACTGTACAATTATGGCTGGTGCAATTATAACTACAGTGCGTAACATATCTAGTCAGCACAGTATGTGATTTGCTGGCTGGCTGCTACTGGAAATATGCTTTTACTAATGAAAAGAGGTTGCAGGGATGCCTGAATTGATCTGGATAGGCTGGACCGATGGGCTGAGGTCAACTGCATGAAGTTCAACAAGGCCAAGTGCCGGGTCCTGCACCTGGGGCGCAATAACCCCAAGCAGAGCTACAGGCTGGGAGAGGAATGGTTGGAGAGCTGCCAGCCGGAGAAGGACCTGGGAGTGATGGTGGATAGTCAGCTGAATATGAGCCAGCAGTGTGCTCAGGTGGCCAAGAAGGCCAACAACATCCTGGCTTGCATAAGAAGCAGTGTAGCCAGCAGATCTAGGGAAGTGATCATCCCTCTATACTCGGCTCTGGTGAAGCCACACCTCGAGTACTGTGTTCAGTTTTGGGCCCCTTGCTACAAGAAGGACATCAAGGTGCTTGAGAGAGTCCAGAGAAGGGCAATGAATCTGGTGAGGGGTCTGGAGGCGTTGCTGAGGAAGCTGACTTTGGTCAGCCTGGAGAAGAGGAGGCTCAGGGGCGACCTTATCGCTCTTTTAAAGTACATTAAAGGAGGCTGTAGCAAAGTGGTGGTTGGTCTATTCTCCCACATGCCTGGTGACAGGATGAGGGGGAACAGGCTAAAGTTGCGCCAGGGATGTTTTAGATTGGATATTAGGAAGAACTTCTTTTACTGAGAGGGTTGTGAGGCATTGGAATGGGCTGCCCAGGGAACTGGTTGAGTCACCACCCCTGGAGGTCTTTAAAAGACGTATAGATGTTGGACTTAGTGATATGGTTTAGTGGAGGACTTGTTAGTGTTAGGTCAGAGGTTGGACTCGATGATCTTGAGGTCTCTTCCAACCTAGATAATTCTGTGATTCTGTGAAGCTATTGCGCTACAGGTCCCAGAAAGAAATATACAGTGCTTCAGACTGCAGCACAATGTCCTGGCCACCTTCTTGTGCATCACTAAACCTGCCCCATCCTTCCAAGCATGGCCCCAAAATGCCCAGAAACGGATAGCAATGAGGGGGAATAGAGAAGCACAGTGTCTGTACACTAGACTTTGAGAGCGTTGCCATAAACAATGCTTTGCTGCTCCTGAGAACAATGTGTTTCAAAAGATTGCCTGCAGTACAGAACAGAGCTGAGGGCATTCTCCTTTTCTATGTCTGAGAAGGCTCTGCCAGCTTTGGGTCACTTAAAAAAAAAAAAAATAAAAAAAATGGAAAATCCCTCAGAGGATGCTTCTCATCAGCAATTCTGCTGAGAAATCTTTCACCATGCAGGAGGTATCACCTTCCCTTGGTTCCTTGCTTTGATGCTGAGGTTCTCGTGCTTGCCCCAGCCTGAGTTATCCTGGCTGTATAGTGCAGCCGAGGTTAACTCGGCTCATTTAAAGCCCAGATTGCTGACCCGTGATCCAGACCAGGCCGTATCATGTTCCCCCATTGCCTTATCCAGCCATTCAAGGCCTGGTTCCCCTCAACCCAGACATGGTTACCCTCATCAGAACTGATCCTGAACCCCATCTGTGGACATCCCAGCCTGGCCTCTGTTAAATTGCTCTGTGCAAGGAGGGCACTATAAATTAACTAATGAAGAAATCACAAAATGCATGTGTTTTGTTTTGTTTTGTTTTGTTTTCTCCACAAAACATCTGAAAACATTCATCACACACCTCAATTGCAATCTGAAAAAAAAAAAAAAAAAAAAAAGGCTTAATAATATTTATTTAGAGGTTTATAAAAGTTCTATTTTGCCCCTTTTCCTTGCCTTGCAGTTCAGTGCCTCCCCACAGAAGACCTTCACCCTCCTAACAGTTGGGGTGCATTGAAAGAGTCTCATGACTGCAGTGCATTTGGGGGTGAGGACTGATCCAGATGTGTGATGTAAGGTACTGGAGGGCATTTCCAAATCTTCATGTCTTGTTTTGTTTTGTTTTCAGCCCAAGGATTTTCAGCTGTCAGGTGTTCTCTCTTTCCAACAAAAATAAAAGATTAAATTATCTGCAGAAGGCAGGCACATTCCAAGAAATTTCCTTCTGAAGAAAACTCAATATCCTGTTGTAAAAATAGTTTTGGTGGAAAATAACCAGCAATAATGTTTTGTAGTTTTATCCCAGGGACAACCATTTCTTTTTAAACCTTACCCATGTTTGGAAAACCACAACCTGAAATTGTTCAATGTAAGAGAAGGAAAAAAGTAGAAATCTAGTTCAAATGTGCACTGAAGGGATTGTGTCAAATGTTAATACATAATAATTTTTAAAGCATCTGTTTGTTTAATTAGGGAGACTGAGACAAAATTATGCAGTCCATGCAGTTAGGATTCTAGTTGACCTCCTTGGGGTATTTTGCCAATCATTTAGAGGAACCAAAAAAAAGTATGTGTATATCAACAGCTTATAACTTTAACACTGATATATTATTTAAGATGGAAATTACATTCAAAGCATGCTGCAAAATGTTCAATTGTGTTTAAATTATGGCATCCTACTATTGTATCTATAAGAGAGACCTTATATGTGATTTTCAATAATACAGCATATTTTCACGCTGGTAAAAGTTAGATAAAGAGCTGCACATTTTTGATGCTGAGACTATTTAATATTTAATATTCTTTCATGAACATCATGTTGTCCAATACCTGTATTGCAAAGGTTTTACCATAAAAAAACTGCATACTTATTATATAAATGCAAAAGAAGCAACAATATTATAGCTAAAATATACATAACATTGGAAATATAATGTTAAATTTTAGTTATTTATTATTGTTTTATTGAATTTTGTTTACATAATTTAGAACTGAAGTAAACAGGTACTGTAATTTCAAATGTAAATCCTGTTAATATTTCTAAATTTATTTTTTTTTTTACTGCAAATGCAAAACAAATTTACGAGAACAAAAAGCTATTATGAAAAGTTCATGATGAATAAAAATTTCTCATAATGAAAAGTTAATACAAGATCTGCATAACAGTAACATCAGCAAAACCAATTTTAACTGAGATTTTATCAAAATACATACACACATATATAAATTAAATATGAAGAAATACTTATTTGTCCACTATTTGCAAATACTAATAATATAATGGAGAAGAAGCTTCTCTTACAAGGAGTGACTGAGGGAGCTGGATTTGTTCAGTCCGGAGAAGAGGAGGCTCAGGGGCAACCTTATCGCTCTCTATAATTACCTTAAAGGAGGCTGTAGCAAGATGGGGGTTGATCTAATCTACCATGTGTCTGGTGACAGGACAAGGGGAAATGGGCTAAAGTTCCACCAGGGGTGTTTTAGGTTGGATATTAGGAAGAACTTCTTTACTGAGAGGGTTGTGAGACATTGGAATGGGCTGCCCAGGGAAGTGATTGAGTCACCATCCCTGGAGGTCTTTAAAAGACGTATAGATGTTGGACTTAGTGATATGGTTTAGTGGAGGACTTGTTAGTGTTAGGTCAGAGGTTGGACTCGATGATCTTGAGGTCTCTTCCAACCTAGACTATTCTGTGATTCTGTGATTCTGTGAAGCAACTGATTCACAGTCAGTGGAAATGTGAATAATTGTTTACAAACACGTACTCATTGCTCAGATAACATTACCTAGCTGTATTTTACCAAGAGAAATATGATAACCGAAGGGTTAAAATGATGATATTTTAACATCTTGATACAACTAAAGGTATAGATGAGGCAATTATGCCTATAATTTGTGCACATAGCCATGGTACTGATATTTTTATATTCAAGTTTTTGAATTTCAAACCATCTGAAAATGAATCTCACTGCTGCCTTCACAGAAGGAACCTACAGACCACAAAGCATGCATAAAATATCCCCAAAGCCATTTGTTCATCCTTATAGCTTCTTGAAAAAAAGTATCATTCATAGTTCTCTAGTGTCATCTGGTGGCCAACCTGAAATTAAACTTTTGTGTGTGTGTCTGTGTGTGTGTGTGTGCGTATGTCTTATTAGAAACTGGCTGATGACAGCTATGTTCTTGCAGTCAGTTTCACCCAAGGACAGAAATCCAACTCCATGTGTTTTTCAGTTCACTTCCTTTTTCACTCGGATTATTTTGTGGTTCTGCCCTACTCTTCACTTTGATCACCCACCTCTTTAGTTCCCTCTGATAAAGCACAGATTCTAACTGAAGTCAGTAGAGGATAACAATGATTCTTCGGTAGTTCACTGAAATCTGTGAGCTCCCATCAGTAAGGGAAGACTGCTTTGAGTTATGTGGGGCTTAACCCACAAATGAGCAATTCTCTTGTTTGTCTTACTTTCTGAGCTGCACTTAAGACTCTTTATGTAAGAAAAATAAAACCATTGGCTTGTGACTATGAAGAGAGCAACTGAGATTTGAGCTCCATGAGAAGCAAGAGAGATTTTAACTATGATCTAGATTTAATTCCTGACATCTGTGCTATTTATTCTTCTTTCCCATAACTACTCCTACTGCTAAACTACTATTTGTTGACTCTTGGGAATGAGTAAATTCAGAGATGAACATGATTAAAATATAAAAGGGATGACTGAAAGCTAGCACATGCCTATGACATCTGTTCTTACTGGAGGAGGTAGAGACACTGAAAGGCAAAAGTCAAGTTTCTCCTTTGCTCAGTTGAGGAGTGGAAGAGCCAAGAATAAATAATGGTTCATTCTTATTCATGGGAATGCAAAATAGAAACAAAGGTAAAACGAGCCAGAAGCCAGAGAGGCCAGCTATGCTTGCAAACTCTATGTGTGGAATGTTTTAGTAGAAAATTATTTCTTCATTTAATGGTGAAAACGTTCATGATTTTACACTTATATATACATTTAATATGAGCTAGCTATAGTTTCTTAATTTCAGAAGAATATCTGATGAAGCTAGTTAAAAAAAAAAAAAAAAAAAAAAAGCTTTATTCATGTTCATGTATTAATGTTGCATTTCTCCTGAACCTACAGTATATTCATCATAAATCACTGAAGGCTGTAGAAAGATAAATAAATGTCATTAAACCATATAAGTATTTTTTTTTCTTTCTTTCTTTTTTTTTTTTTTTTCCCCACACAGAGAACAGTAACTCCCACAGCAGACACTCCCCTCTGATTTCTCCACACAAATTGTGTTTGTTGGACAACAACAAGCCAGGCTTCTATAAACATCTATGATTTGTATTCCATCCTTCAGGGAACATCAGTACAATCAATGTATGTCTATAATGTCTATAAATCTTATTTATTTTAGTTTCTCAAATAATGTACTATAAAACTGCCCAGTAAATATCCAAAATGCATCAAGAAGATCATTTAACAAATCCTGAGCCTATTGGAGTGTTTTATTAAAAGAGGAACTATACAATAGTTGTTTTTTTTTTTCATACAAATTATTATCATGCAACCATGAAGCCCCAAAAGTACAGAAGTTCAGTTTTGTCCCAAACAGGACAAAGAGACAAAATCTTAGGATTTTTCATAAAAATAAGTATTTCAGGATATGTAATTTTCAGTTATAATTTAAATAATTAAGTCAAGAGAAATCTTTTCATTCTCATATGAATGCTTAAATAAATTCACAAAGAGCATTTTTAGAA
Organism: Netta rufina; assembly: GCF_964035555.1. Classification (NCBI taxonomy): domain Eukaryota; kingdom Metazoa; phylum Chordata; class Aves; order Anseriformes; family Anatidae; genus Netta; species Netta rufina. Next base: position 196,243,449 of record NC_140123.1, read on the forward strand.
TAACTATGAATTTTATTGGGCCAACATTTTCTACCTACAAACTGTTCTGACATAAACGTTATTTTGAGCACTATACAATTATTTTCTGATCCTTTTATTATTTTCTCTTTAAGGATTATAAAATACTAAACTACTCTGCCTAAAGTTTTACATTTAACCTTGTTATTGACCACAGATGTTGTGGGCACTTCCACTTGAGAGTGGGGATATTTAGAAAATGATACTAAATATGCAACAGTATTAACAAACCGACAAAAATCTCATGCGCTAATTCTACAACATGAGACAAACTCTTGAAAACAAAGGAAAAGTTGTCGTCTTTCTTTTGCCTTTTCAATCTGCACCTGTTTTTTGCAATACCATGTATAACTTACATCAGAAGGAGCCTTCTTTATCTCCCCTCAGAGCCCACATCTCACTAAAGAGTTCCTATAGCCCTTACAATCACACTTTCTTAGGAAGTAAACCTAAATGCATTCAACCTTGTACTATTCCTATAGAGCAAGACTGTGATATTTTTTCTATTTTATACCTGAGCAAGTGAAGCAGAGGTGATCTGGTGTTCCCAAGCCAGCACTACACTCAGATTTCCCAAGCTGACAAACCAACCATCATGTATACAAAAATAACAAAATCCCCTGCTGGTGCTCAATGGATCCAGGGGGATCTGCATGCTTTTCCAATTAAAGGGGAATATGTATACTGACCGTGCAGATGGATTAAGTCTGGGACTAATACATCACGGGAATGTTGACATCATAAAGTGCATATTTAGTCTTTTTAGCTCACAGTATTATGAGAGAAGACCATATTGTATAGCTGTTACAATAACATTGCTTATACTGTATGATATTGTTTTCAATTGTAAAATGAAAGATTTTTATCATTTTTGTTTCAGAACCCCTTTTCATGAACTTCTATTTGTTCACAGTCATTATATCATGACTCAAAAAGAAAATAATCATTTTCCATTTCATCTGGTTTCAGTCTTTTTTATTTCTACTCATAATTACTTTTGACTTTCAAATTACCCATGACCTATTCATTTTCTCCCATCTACTGAAAACATGCAGTACAGTCCCAATTTTCCCTAAATACTTATTTATACATGGCTATGTATTTTACATTTCTGGACAATATATGGATGCCATCTCCAAGCAATTGGAAAAGAAGAAGGCTATGAGGAGTAGTCAGCATGGGTTCACCAAGGGGAAGTCGTGCTCAACCAACCTTGTGGCCTTCTTTGATGGCATCACCAGCTGGGTAGATGGCGGAAGAGCAGTGAATGTCATCTACCTTGACTTTAGCAAGGCTTTAGATACTGTCTCCCATGACATCCTACTAGCAAAGCTGAGAAAGTGTGGGATAGATGAGTGGACAGCAAGGTGGGTTGAGAACTGGCTGACTGGCCGAGCTCAGAGGGTGGTGATCAGCAGAGCAGAGTCTGGCTGGAGGCCTGTGACTAGCGGTGTTCCCCAGGGGTCGGTGCTGGGTCCAGTCTTGTTCAACATCTTCATCAATGACTTTGATGAAGGAAGAGTGTACACCCTCAGCAAGTGACACAAAGCTGGAGGTAGTGGCTGACACGCCAGAAGGCTGTGCTGCCATTCAGTGAGACCTGGACCGGCTGGAGAGATGGGCAGGAAGAAATCAAATGAGATTTCATAAGAGCAAGTGTAGAGTCCTGCACCTGGGAAGGTGTGGTGGTTTTACTCAGGTGGGCAGCCGAACTCCACCACAACCGCTCTCTCATTCCCCCCTTCCTCTTTGAGAAGAAGTATCACACAACCTGAAGTATCAGTACAGGCTGGGGGACGACCTGCTGGAGAGGAGTTCTGAGGAGAAGGACCTGGGGGTCCTGGTGGACGACAGGTTGACCATGAACCAGCACTGTGCCCCTGTGGCCAAGAGGGCTAAAGGGATCCTGGCGTGCATTAAAAGGAGCATGGCCAGCAGGCCAAGGGACATTATCCTCCCCCTCTACTCTGCCCTGGTCAGGCCTCACCTGGAGTACTGTATCCAGTTCTGGGCTTCCTGCTACAAGAAAGACAGGGATCTCCTGAAAAGAGTCCATTAGCAAGCCACAGATGATACGGGGCCTGAAGCATCTTCCCTATGAAGAAAGGCTGAGAGACCTGGGTCTGTTCAGCCTGGAGAAAAAAAGACTGAGAGTGGATCTCCTCTGTGTATATAAATATCTGAGGGGTGGGGGACAGCAGGATGTAGCCAACCTCTTCTCAGTGGTTTGTGGGGATAGGACAAGGGGCAATGGCTGCAAGTTAGAGCACAGGAAGTTCTGCACTGACATGCGAAAGAACTTCTTCACAGTGAGGGTGACGGAGCATTGGAACAGACTGCCTAGGGAGGTTGTGGAGTCTCCTTCTCTGGAGATATTCAAGGCCTGTCTGGACGCCTACCTGGGCAGCCTGCTCTGAGGAACCTGCTTTGGCAGGGGGTTGGACCCAATGATCTTTCAAGGTCCCTTCCAACCCTTACAGTTCTGTGATTCTGTGATATTAATTCCAGAGGAAATTAATTCCAGAGGGGGTAAAAAAAAGAGAGAGAGAAAAAAAAAAGGAAAAGAAAAAGATGTGATCTATGCCAGGCTTGCCTCGCCATGCTTCCCCTCCCCTCACCTCCCTTCCCCTCCCCTCCCCCCTCCTCCCCTCCCTTCTCCTTCCCTCCCTTCCCTTCCCTTCCCCTGCAGAGTTGCAGTTAAAAGCATGGTCAGCCTCAGCATAAAAGCCAAGAACATTATTTCAAAATTCAAAAATTACAGGGTATTTATACACAAAGATATGTTTTAATTTAGTATAATTCACATAAATTATAAGCATATAACTATACCTGAAAGTCAGCAATAAAACACAAATCAGTATATTACAGGTGAACTTAGATCCACCTGCCTAATGATTACTAATAAGCGGCCAATGGGGATTAAAGGATTATACTAAAAAGCACAAACCATGCTTTCATTCCCTGTGGAAATAGGCCCAAAATAAAACATGCACCAAAACAGAAAGTTTCATCATTTTATGTGAACAATTTTTGAAAACTAATGTACTATAAATTATTCAGTACATAAGATATTAAATAAAACAAGCATTAATACCAGGGATATACTGCTTATGAATTTTTATTTTTTTTTCTCTTTAGGAACACTACTTTTAATTTCAAAAGAAGTATGTTGCAGTTTCAGTTGCAGTCACTACAATCATTTATTTGATCCAAAATTGTTTCTGTTTTTGGCTTGCTACACAAAATCCTCATCTCCCAAAGACTGATCTTTGTAAACAGCCTTATCTCTGCAACACACCAACCCACAAACTTGGATACATTTACTGGAAATTTTTGCAACTTTGGATACAGCTTGAACTTTGCTTTCTAGGCTGATTTTAATGACAACATAAAAGAGCTAAATTCTGAGTTTCAACTGGTGATACAAAGGTCTGTTACAGCAAAGATGTCTTAATCTGGAAAGATTTTGTGCTGTGCAAGTAAATTCTTAGTGAGCCTTAAAGCATCAAGAATTATAACACCAAGTACAATTTAAAAGGGAGGAAAGAAAAACTCCCTTCTGAAGGAGAGAAATTTTTAAACATGCAAAGTAAAAACCTAAATATTTTATTTAATTTTATTTTTTACCTACTAAGAAAAAACTCCCATTTCCCTATTAAAACAAAACACTCCCCTCTCCACCCCCCCCCCCCCCCCAGGGGTTGGGGCTGGGGAGGGAAATTTTAGATCATAAATAGTTAAAATCCCTATTTTCATCGCTTTCCAGAAGATGGTAGTGTAGCATACTGTTAAAGAATCTTTCAAAGCTTACCCAGTTTTGCAGCATGGTATTCATTGTTTTAGTGCTAAAACTAAAAGTAAAAAGAAATAAATTTAGAAGTCAGCTTAGGAAGCTTCATAAATAAGTTTTAAAATGCAGGGTCATATTAGTCTATTGCTTTAAGGCTTCAAATTTATATATTGTATTAGCTAACACCAAAATCTTAATAAATAAATTGACTACAGGAGTGTTTAATGAAGGGGAACAAAACAGGTTTTGGATTCTGAAGGTTATTCTCATGTGTTTGAGAAAAGAACACATTTAAATTCGTAAATCTTAGTCCTACAGAAAGCAAGAAAGAGGACTACAAGTTTCAGAGCCTACCACACTCTAATGATAGTGCTCCTTTGGTAATTATTTATGTATTCTAGAGCAGAGAAAGGTCAATATCTCTCTTTAATACAATCAAAGAGGCAAATAGGACATGGAATCAATGAATGTTGCTATGTCAAATATGTGTTGCAAATATGGAAGTGAATCTGTGGTCTAATACAGTCAGTGTCAAAAACTGCAATATTTACTTGATTTACCAAATTTACAAGGGATAGAACAAGGGGGAATGGTTTTAAACTAAAAGAGGGGAGATTTAGAATAGAGGTTAGAAGGAAATTTTTCACTCAGAGGGTGGTGAGGAAGCTGTGGATGGGGCATCCCTGGAGGTGTTCAAGACCACGTTAAATGAGGCCCTGAGCAACCTGATCTAGTGGGTGCCATCCCTGCCTATGGCAGAGGGCTTGGAACAAGATGATCCATGAGGCCCCTTCCAACCCAGGCCATTCTATGATTCTATTATTTATCCCACGTGTCAAAGATTTAAAGATTTTTTAAATTTAATTTCACAAATTTACTTTGAATTTGCTTTGGAAATATTTTGATTGTCTTTCTATAGTAGCTTGAGGCAGCTACTACGATGGGTCATACTGAGCTCAAACAAAACTCTTGCAGACTAAGAGGTGTCTTTTTTCTTCTGGTCAAAACACTGCAAAAACAAACCTATCCTTCCATCTATGCATCAATCCACCCATCCATTAATTTAACCAAAGCTTCTTCATTGGAACATGCAAACATGCAAGCAGTGATGCTTGGTTAGAGTGACCCCATGCACCAGCACAGTTTGATTCCTTACATTTTTCCAGATGTGAGTTAAATTTTGTATTCTTTTCAGTTTGAAGTCCTCTAAAGAAATGCCTCTGAATGTTGCAAAATATACATGTAAATGCAGAGGGAGCTGGCAGAGGTGATCATCAAACAGCTCTCTATCATTTTTGAAAGGTCTTGGAGAACAGGAGAGGTGCCTTAAGGCTGGAGGATAGCCAACGTCACTCCAGTCTTCAAGAAGGGCAAGAAAGAGCATCCAGGAAACTATGGACCAGTCAGTCTCACCTCTGTCCTTGGAAAGGTGATGGAACAGATTGTTCTGGATGCCATCTCCAAGCAATTGGAAGAGAAGAAGGTTATGAGGAGTAGTCAGCATGGATTCACCAAGGGGAAATTGTGCTTGACCAACCTTGTGGCCTTCTATGATGGCATCACCAGCTGGGTAGATGGCGGGAGAGCGGTGGATGTCATCTACCTTGACTTCAGCAAAGCTTTTGATACTGTCTCCCATGATATTCTGCTAGCAAAGCTGAGAAAGTGTGGGATAGATGAGTATGGTGGGTGACTGAGAACTGGCTGACTGGTTGAGCTCAGAGGATAGTGATTGGTGGCGCAGAGTCCAGCTGGAGACCTATGAGTAACAGTGTTCCCCAGGGATCGGTGCTGGGTCTGGTCTTGTTCAACATCTTCATCAACGACTTTGATGAGGGAATAATGTCCACACTCAGCAAGTATGCCGATGACACAAAGCTGAGAGGAGTGGCCAACATGCCAGAAGGCTGTGCTGCTTGGCCATTCATCAAGACCTGGACAGTCTGGAGGGATGGACAGAAAGAAACCAAATGAAGTTTAACAAGAGCAAGGCCTCACCTGGAGTACTGTGTCCAGTTCTGGGCTCCCCAGTACAAGAAAGACAGGGATCTCCTGGAAAGAGTCCAGCGGAGGGCCACAAAGATGATACAGGGCCTGGAGCATCTTCCCTGTGAGGAAAGGCTGAGAGACCTGGGTCTGTTCAGCCTGGAGAAAAAAAGACTAAGAGTGGATCTTATCTATGTTTATAAATACCTGTATTGTGGGAGACAAAGGGATATGGCCAACCTCTTTTCAGTAGTGTGTGGGGACAGGGCAAGGGGCAATGGCCCCAAAGTGGAGCACAGGAAGTTCCACAACAATATGTGAAAGAACTTCTTTACAGTGAGACTGATGAAGCACTGAAATAGGCTGCCGAGGGAAATTGCAGAGTCTCATTCTCTGGAGATATTCAAGGCCCATCTGGACACCTACCTGGGCAGCCTGCTCTGAGGAACCTGCTTTGGCAGGGGGGTTGGACCCGATGATCTCTTGAGGTCTCACAAACCCTCCAATTTTGTGATTCTGTGATTAACCTTGTCCCCTAATATCCTCTATATCTCCAGAAGTGTCAATGGATGGTTTAATCCCTTCTTTTAAAAAAGTTAATTCCCTGTAAATGTGGTGGATCTTCAAAGAACTACATTAGTCTCATAAGTATGTCAGCATACTTCTTTCTAAATAAAGAACAGAAATATTTATAGAGGATATCTGCAACACTGATGATCACCATTCTCTCCATTCAATAACAGACCGTTACAGTTTTTCAACATTTTATTACTAAAATCATTTTAAAATCATTATTTTTTTTCTTCAGCTTGCGCTGGGTTTTCCCTTCCCTTCCCTTCCCTTCCCTTCCCTTCCCTTCCCTTCCCTTCCCTTCCCTTCCCTTCCCTTCCCTTCCCTTCCCTTCCCTTCCCTTCCCTTCCCTTCCCTTCCCTTCCCTTCCCTTCCCTTCCCTTCCCTTCCCTTCCCTTCCCTTCCCTTCCCTTCCCTTCCCTTCCCTTCCCTTCCCTTCCCTTCCCTTCCCTTCCCTTCCCTTCCCTTCCCTTCCCTTCCCTTCCCTTCTTTTATTTTCCTTTTTAGTTTCATAAGTGTCTTTTAGCCATGTGAGAAAGATTTTTTTTTTCATTTTTATCATTAAATTTATTTCATTCAGCTCTGTTTGTCAATTCTTTAGAAAGATACCCTATCAAATGCACACAATCAGATATGTTTACTTGTACTGAGTATAATAAAAGCATGATCACAAGTCCCTGGGCAGTCATAACCTTCCAAAGCTTTTATTAACTTATTTTTATATCCTATAATGAGGCCTAAAATATGGTCTTCTAATGCTGGGTGCAGTATCTTTTGTATTACAGAATTAATATCTACATTCTAAAAAGTCATTATTTGTTTCATGAGTTTCCTGCAGTTTTTCATTTAATCATTGCAAAGAGGTGTCTGAGGAGCAAGCCAAGTTTGTTCTCTGCTTCCATTTGGTAGCACATCCTCACACCTACCTTCTTAGCGTCCATTAATTAATAACTACTCATCTATGCACACTGCAGAAGGTGTCCATCAGATTACATAGAAACGTAGAATGGTTTGGGTTGGAAGGGACCTTAAAAATCATCTAATTCCAACCCTCCTGACATGGGCAGGAACACCTCCCACTAGACCACGTTGCTCCAAGCCCTATCCAACCTGGTCTTGAACACTTCCAGGGATGGGGCATCCACAGCTTTTCTGAGTAACCTGTTCCAGTGCCTCTTCACTCTCTGAGTAAACAATTTCTTTCTAATAATTTAATCAAAATCTACACCCCAAAGCCTTTACTACTTGTCCTATTGCAGCAATCCCTGACAAAGAGTCCTTTCCTGGCTTTGTTGTAGGCCCCGTTTATGTACTGGAAGGAAGCTGTAAGGTCTCCCTGCAGCTTTCTCTTCTCAAGACTAAACAACCACAATTTTCTAAGCCTGTCTTCAAAGGGAAGGTGCTCATACTAGTGGCCCTCTGTTGACATGGTAATATTTGTATAGTTCCTCTGGTGATATCTTCTGTAGTATTTGTTTTATGGAACATGAAATAGTTTCTTATTTTCTGTTTGATTTCATAGTTCTTTTTCTCTTCTGTCTGTATCATGGGTATACCATCTTCTTCGGCCTCTAATTCTCTCAGATTTGCTACTGCCAATCTTTTCAATAATTTTTTAGTTATTCTTTTTTATTTTGTGTGTGTGTGTGTGTTTGTTTTGTTCTCCAAGAACAGTTTCCTGAAGCTTTTTATCCCATTCATGCAAGTCTAGTGCATGCTGCAATGTCTATACCATGGAGCAGTATCCCAGCTCCATGCTGTTGCTCTTAGCAGGCAGCATTCACATGCAGGACAGGAGGTACCAGAGAAAGGCTATTATTATTATACAGCCAAGGGCTAGTTCAGAAATATTTTAGTAATGTTTTATCAGTATTCAGTACTGAAATAATTGGTTAGAGGTGAACAGAAAGCTGAATTAGCAGGCTTTGAATTCTTACTTGGGATGTCTGCAAAAGTATAGGTACGTGTGAGAAAGAAAGAGATTTATTTCAATATTATGTCACCAAACAACGGAATTAAAGGATTTAGACAGTTACCATTTGTTCTGTCTGGTCTGTAAGTGTCCTGACACTCAAAGTTCTTATGGCTATGGCTTTTTAATTTGATTTTCAGGTTTGTTGTCTTAGTTGCTTAGATGGTTATCTCTCTCAGGATTGTATTATTTTTAGAAATTTGAACAGGTTATAAAAAAAGTGAAAGTATCCTTGGGAACAGTGTATCTTGAGGAAATAACCAGAAATAGATACTATACAGAAAGAATAAACTAAGTGATTTTATGCAGGACTGGGCCTTATCCAGTTTCACTGAGCTGTTTGCAAGCCTTTTACTTCCCTCACTGGATGAGTGAAGCCATTTCAGCTTTGCTCCTGAAAAAAAAAAAAAAAAAAAGTGTTTAAAAAATCAAATCATTTCAGTGGAATTGAAAGAAGCAGATCCAAAGCTGTGATTCATGTACCTGTGATTCACACACAGGTACTGAGCTCTGAACCCTGACAATTCCCAGACGCTTCACCACTTGGCCTCCAGATTCTCCAGGCACCCAAAGATATCCCTGTTCAGGGCTGCCTTGGCCTGAGCTGTTGAGGGCCAAGCTCCAGCTGGAAAACATCAGTAAAGTTCTCTGAGTGACCAGATCCAAGAAGCTAAGTTAATAAAAGTGAGAGAGACAGTTCCACCCTTTCTCCACCCCCCCCCCCCCCCCCCCCCCAATAATACCCTAAAACTTTAGCACTCCCCCCAAACATCTCTCCAAACCCTGCAACTTCCACCACCATCCTAGAGCTGGATATAAAATTCTGAAGATGCCATGAATCTCAGGTCAGCATACCCAGGCATTTTATTATTCTTCTTTCTTATTAGATTATTTTTAAAAGATAAGAGGAGCAACTTGTACCTTAGGTTATTGCAGTCAGAGAAAAACAAACCCACTTCTGTCCTCTCAAAGAACAAGTATGGAAATGTAGGCCTGAACTTGGAGACATATCTGAAATTTCTGCATAAGCTGTAGCAAAGCACAGGATAACATATAATTATATGCTGTCTCCTATGTTTGAAGGGAGAAAGGAACAAAACCAGGTCCACCAGTGATAAGCTACAGGACTGCACATCAATTTTTGAGGAACTGCATGTTAGTGAGGTCTGTCAGTCTGCTGCAAGAGGGGCTGGGTTTTATAAAAGACATCTGAAGTTTTCTTATACATGCAGCATGAGAAATAAGCATTTCAGCTTCCTGAAATGCTTATATGCTAATGCACACAGTATGGGAAACAAGCAGGAGGAATTGGAGGCCATAGTGCAACTAGAAAACTATGATCTAATTGCCATCACAGAAACATGGTGGGATAAATCACACAGCTGGAAGTTTGGAATAGAGGGCTACAAGCTTTGCAGGAGAGACAAGCAGGGAAGGAAGGGTGGGGGTGTTGCCGTGCGTGTTAAGAAATGGCTAGACTGTGAAGAGTTCCCTCTAAGAAACAGTCAAGAGCAGGATAAGAGCCTGTGGGTAAAAATTAAGGACTGGACCAACAAAGGTTACCTTGTGGTTGGGGTATACTACATACCAACTGATCAAGAAGAGCCTGTTGTTAAGGCCTTCTTGCTACAACTACAGGAAGTGTCATGCTCACAGGCTCTCATTCCTCTGGGGGATTTCAACCACACAAATGTTTGTTGGGAGGGAAGTAAACAATCTATATGGAGGGAAGTAAACAATCCAGAAGACTCCTGGAGTCCATTGAGGACAACTTCCTTGTCCAAGTATTAGACAAACCAATCGGAGGAGAAACGTTACTGGACCTGTGTTCACCAGTGCAGAAGAACACATTAAAGAACTTAAGATTCAAGGAAGCCTAGGTTGCAGTGACCATGCCCTGGTTGAGCGTGTGATCTTGAGGGGTACAGGCCTGGTAAGAGCAAAGTCAGGACCCTGAAATTCAGAAGAGACAACTTCCAGTTTTTCAAAGAATTAGTGGATGATATCCCATGGGCCACAGTCCTTACGCACAGAGGAGCTGATCAGAGCTGGCAACTCTTTAAGGATATTTTCCTTGGAGCATAAGAGCTCTCTATTCCTATATGTAATAAATCAAGCAGGGAGGGTAGGAAACTGGTATGGTCAAATAAATATCTGCTGGTCAAACTTAGGCAAAAGAAGGAAATGCACAGAAAGAAACAGGGCCGTGTGCTCTGGGAAGAGTACAGAAATGCTGTCCAGATGTGCAGGTATGGGATCAGGAAAGCCGTGGCACTGACAGAACTAAACTTGGTGAGGGATGCAAAGGATAACAAGAAGGGGTTCTACAGGTACACTGGCCACAAAAGAAAGACTAGGAAGAATGTAGCACCTCTGAGAAATGAAGACAGAGAACTGGTAATTACAGATGTGGAGAAGGCAGAGGTACTTAACAACTTCTTTGCCTCAGTCTTCACAAATGGTCTAGCTTCCCACATCTCTCATGTCTCTGAACCATTAGGTGAGGGATGGGGGAGCAAAGTCCCTCCCACTGTAAGCAAAGGTCAAGTTCAGGACCTCCTGAAACAACTTAACAACTACAACTCTATGTATGGTCCCTGATGATATGTATCCCAGATTCCTGAGAGAATTGGCTGTTGTAGCTGCCAAATCACTGGCCATCATATTTGAAAAATCATGGTACTCAGGAAGTCTCCAGTGACTGGAAAAAGGGAAACATCATTCCCATTTTTAAAGAGGAAAGGAAGACCTGATTTAGAGGGCATCCCTGTCTATGGCAGTGGTGTTGGAGTTAGATGATCTTTAAGGTTCCTTCCAACCTGAGCCATTCTATGATTCTATGATAATTCTATATTTAACAGCTGCTGTAACATAGTTGGGTTGGCTGTTGCAAGATGTGCATGTTGTTCTGATGCTGGTCATGACTTCATAAATAAGTAGGCTATCAGTTTTTCCTTTGGCCAAATATCCACAAATTTTGGTACCACACCAGCTACCAGCTTTTTTTTTTTTTTTTTTTTTGACCAGTCTAATATGACAGCAGATTAAACACAGATGGTGCTTACCATGGTTTGTATGAGGCAGATGCTACTTTCTTGTACAGTGGCAGATTCATACCACAAATATCACTATCAAAACACCATTGATACTTTTGGAATTAGTAACTAAAAAGTTTGTCTTTAAGAAAGAGGTAGATGATCCATTTGTAAAGATAAAATAAGGACACTGACATACAAGAGCAATACTAGTAAAGAATACTAATATAATGTTTACTTATAAAAATGATATTAGTATTCTTTGACACAGCAGAACAAGCAATGACAAGAAGGCAAGTGTGATACCAAGCAGAACTTGTAGGGAAATACAAGAAAATAGAATATACATATCCATACTGAGATTTGGCAAAGATACTAATGTTAAGTTTCAAATTTTTGCTAAAATTGATATATCATCATAAACAAAACAATCAAACAAACAAACAAAAAATCAACTGTTCCTGGTTTACATCTTATCCAAGACAGAGAAGGCCTCCCTCTTAATGGATAAGTTTTAGGCTATAGAAAAGCACACACGGTGTTGAATTGTCAAATTTCTTCCAACAGCTTTAGAGATCCAGAGAGCTTGATCCAGATTTTTCTCACTTAATTTTAGGCAACTAATTTAGCATCTAAATTAGGAATGCAGTTGACATAGACTTTCCATACACATTTCAATACACTTTATTAAGTAAACTTCTATGTAGGAAGATTTGCAAAATAAGAACATAATCCTGTGTTCCTTTGAAAGTCTTCTTTTCTCCTAAATGTGATTCTTAAGACTGTAATTGAGAAATAGTTCTCAGCTTCTGAAAAATCTCTCTCTCTCTCTGTATGTATATATATATATAATGAGATCATACCAAACTATTGTGAAATCACAGACAAAGATTTTATATCAGCACTGTGCACTTATGGTATTAAATTCAGATAAAAAAATCACTTTCTGATCTCTTTACAAATGCTGAACAGAACAGACTGGCCACTCAGAGAATAAGATGCTAACTGGGAAAAATTAGGAGTCTGATTTGTCATGATGAATAGGAGAAAACAGAAGACAATGTATCTTTTATACCAACAAGACACATTCAGATAATCTGAATTGAAATTTTCATATACTCAGTGACTGGTGTGAAAAATGTCTGATGTTTTTTCAAAGAAAAATCATACACACATATTGCAGCCACGGTCATGTTGATGCTAACAGTAAGCAGAACAGCCATTCTTGGAACCAAATGTACCAATATAGTTTCTCTTGAGGTCAGCTGGATGGCTTTGTTTCCATCTAATTCAACAGTCACTTCAATCAGTAGCTATAAATGGAATATGATTTGTTCAAAATGAATCCCACTGGAAAATATAAGCAGTTGTCAGAGAAGGAGTGTGAACTACTTATTTTTATTGTCTGGAAATAATGAGGTTGTAAGCGCAAAACAAACAAACAGACAAACAACAACAACAACAACAAACACAGAAGATTAAATGCCAAGTTTGTTGTTGTTGTTGTTTTATCATGCTGTTCTCCTAGTTTCTAAGCTTACAGGATCTACTGTCTGCAAATAATAACATTTCAGTTTGGACTTCCTCTGAGAAATTTTATGGAGTAACAGAGATTTGTTATTAATAACAAAGGCATGTCATTAATATTTCTCATAATAAAATGTAACATAATTAAGTAAATATTTATTCAAACATTCCAAATGGAAAATATAGCTCTCACCCATGAAATATTATTTTATATATCAGAATACTAATGGGAGGTTCAATGTTCCCATCCTATAAAACATAAAAATAAACAACTGCTTGCATAATCTTTGATGATTTTCCTGCTTCGACCTCTCAAACATACATGTCAAATTGTTATCATTCTATTTTATTTGACATTAGAAATCAGTAATTATCTTTTGTTACTGTATATACTTAGAATGACACCCTTAAGAGAATGAAGCTACCTATGGGACAGGTTAGACAGCATTTAAACAGTAACGATAAATTCATACATGCAACAATTTATTTCAAATCCCAATGATTTCACAATAAAGAGGTTAATATGGAACAAAAGCATCTGTTTAAATCTGGACTTCCAGTTTCAGAGAGACTGTTGACTACTGTCCATGAATAAATATTGATAAAGTGGGGAATATTTTAAATGTCTTTCACAGTTTCATGGTTGTGTTCTTTGATTTCTCTCTTTTCCTGTGTATTTTAATCTGTTAATGTCAAAAATCTGTAATTTATAAAATGAGGTTTATTAGACTAAGATATTATATTTTTAATATTATGCTCAAAATTTTGTTTATAGGAAAAGAGGAAGTTCACCTCATACATAAGGCAGGGAATTTATTGTTAGCATAAATAAGTCTTAAGTGTCTAATAAGGAAACACTATCAACACTAACCTTAAAAAAAATAAAAAAAAATAAAATAAAAATAAATAAATAAAATAAAATAAAATAAAATAAAATAAAATAAAATAAAATAAAGTAAAATAAAATAAAATAAAATAAAATACAAGTAATGCTATGAAGAAAAACAAGTGAGAAAAAGTGTCATTAAAACATTAAAATAACAATAATAATAGGGTTTAATTTTTTCTGCAGAAAAAAAAAAATAATCTTAGGTTCTACTCTTTTTCCTGATGTAATCACCCTTTTCCTTGTTCCTCTGGATCCCAGGTCGGTGATAACTGCCCAGGTACTGAGGGCTGTTATAGTGAGTTTTCTGGTGTCTTCTCTGGGAGAAAGATAACATTCAAGTTTATTCTTTATCACTCCAGCATGTTTTTTATGTTTGCTAACACATTCTTTACATCTTTGCTCATTCTGCGTTGCTCATGCTACATCTGAATTTACTCTATATGGTGAATTTTTCATATGTTAAATACTTCTCTGTTCTCCAGGTTAACCTTTAAACTAGGTTTGGCTAGTGCTGAGTTTGTATTTCTTTAACTGACAAGTTATTTACAGCCATGGGGTAGCAGCCTGTTTCCCATCTCTTCACATACCAGCCCTGTGCTCCTCCACATAGCATCCTGTCTCTCTGCCTCTCAAGGTCTCTGTTATTGTGCTAATCTCTACCTGACATCATTTTGTTGACTTTGAAAATATGTAATTCAGCACAAAATAATTACCTGTCACTACACTTTCTATGGAACTATGGCTGTACCATACACTGATAAGTAAATGTAAAACAAGCTAGCCATGGTGATCTGTTCGTAATAATAATAATAATAATTACAACAACAACAATAACAATAATAATAATAAATAATGTAACTAAATTAATTTTAAAAAGAACTCAGGCAAGGAAAGAAAAATTTAAACAAGCAAATCTACAAACTTATGTTCTCAAGCCTTGCAAACTCAGGTACAAAGATAGTGACTTGCTTCTAGTAATGACAATGTATTATATGGCTACCTGCTTTTGAATGTTTTCTTAATGTTCAAAATATTATCACTGAAAATGTCAATTTGGCTTTGGTCATATTTCACACAATACATAAAAGATAACACTTCATAGTCCAGTTTAGAATAACACTTCATAGTCTGTTTTAAAATAATTAAAAATGCACATTTTCTATTACATCCATTGCTGAAGTTTCAGATCATAATTAATGTAAAAATTTGTGAGTGCATCCAAGCACAAACTTTCATCTGAGGCAGTAAGTATGATAGATAATATGGGATATTAATGACTTTTTTTTTTGTCTCACATCCTTTGGATGGCTAAAATGTTCTCCAGAACTGCCAATCACTGAGAAGAGTTAAAGTGCTGGGTTAAGATTTAAGAGTTCTTTTCCTTTTCAGGCATTGTGAATAATGATCTCTAGCTTCAAAGACATTAGAAATTCAACTTTGCCTGATGATTTATGTGAATATTAGTATTTCCTAGCACATTTCCACAATAACTATCATGTAGTGGGCAGACATCTTCCAGGGCATTTTGCAGAAAAGTTAAAATTTATGTTACACGGGAAAACAAATCTTCCATTCTCTTTTGTCCACATTTTCCACTGCAATGCACAAAAATGTCCCTTTTCAACAGTAACAACAACCTGAACCTGCCTCCTGTTAATAATCTTCCCTTCCCCTTCTTTTCTTCAATGCTTTTCCTGTTGTCTAAACTTGTACAGAATATTCCAGGGCTGTGAGCCAAATTAGACTTGGCAGAGAGCTATCTTGGCTAGACTTGGCTAGAGAGCTGCCATGACTCAATGGGTTTCCTATTACCAGGTAGAATAACACACTAATTTTCCTAAACACACCTCATGTATAGTCTATATATATGCCCTAATTTTTAGAGTATGCCTTAATAAGTATTTGTCAATGTCTATCAAGGAAAAGCTGAATTCTGCTCTTCATTGTCTCCAATTGCACAGAACTAAAAGGGCATTTATATAAAATCAGCCTGTGATGAAAGTGAATTACTACTTGTCTATCGCTATGTATCATTGGATTAATTTTCAAAGGTAACCACCAGTAATAAACTCCAAGGGTTGCACTGCCAGCCACAGGTATAATGCTTAGAAGAGACACTTCCAGAGTCATAAAATGGTTTGAGTTGGAAGGGACTTTAAGAACCATCTAGTGCCATGGCAGGGACACCTCTCTCTAGACCAGGTTACTCAAAACCTGCCTGGCTTTGAACACTTCCAGGAATGGGGCATCCGCAACTTCTCTCGGCAACTTGTTCAAGTGCCTCACTACCCTCTAAGAATTTATACCTTATATCTAATCTATATCTACCCTAGAAGATTTAGTTTACAACCATTACCCCTTGTCCTATCGCTACACTCCCTAAAAAAGTCTTTATAAAAGAGAGTGTGGCAATAATATCCATTGACAAGATGGCAAAATCTGGCCTGAATTTTGTAGTTGCCAGCACAGTATTCAGGAATCAAAATAGCTCTCTTTAGCCTCAGATCCATTTGCTCTGTTATGCTTTTGCTATGTCAAATGTTAAAGGCATTTTACCACCAAAAGGCCCAAGCCATATTGATAAAATCAGCTGGATTCTTTTTCTTAATTACAAAATACATTTCTGAAAATGCTATACAGAACTGTATACCAGTACTTGCTCACTTCTGTTGTTCATTCTATCACAACACTAACTCAAACAATATCAGAACTATTCATACAAAGTTTATTTCTTTTGACCCATTGTACCAATAAAAGGCAATTCAGAGCTAGAGCATTTTACTAAAGCCCCCTCCCTCAACAGTCTTTTTTTTTTTTTTTTTTTTTTGCTTAGCCTGTATTTGAAAAATAGCATAACCAGTCTTTATGATGAAATTGCTTTCAAAATTGACAGTAATAGTGAAGAACATATACTTCTGACAGTGTATTTCTCCAATTTAAATACACAGATCTGCATGTGAAAGAACTTTGAAAAGTATTTCAAAGCATGTTTGATTCACACGGCATGCCGTGTGAACTTTTTAAGTACTTTTAAGTTAAGTACTTTTTCAAAATAATGTTGTTTCTAAGATAGCTGTAATAGTAACCTGACATCTATTTGAACTAAAAACAGGTGTGCAAATCACTTAGTGTGTACATACTACCAACATTTCTGAAAAGGTGTTTTTCATTTAAAGAGCATACGTAACTATTTTTTTTTTGCAACTGTAGTTTTATTTACATCTATTATTGGGTGCACAGTACTCACTGAATTGTTTGTGGCTATTTTACTCAACAACCGTATTAGTGATGACAACATGTTATACTGTGAAAAGAATAAGCACCAGCTAGTTTAAGCAGGGCTGAGGAGTTCTGTGCTGAACTACCTCGGCAACATAACTGTTCTTAGAATGAGGAAAAACAATAAACAAACACAAGTGTAACATGATTTAAATTTAATCTTGAGTTTCAAGAAGATGTATTTCTTTTATTCAAAATTCAGACATGTAATATAATATCATGTACATTCTCTTTAGGTATGAAGGTCAGAGAGTGATTCATCCCATCTTAAAATCAGCATTTTCAGGATAGTTTCTTGCGTTAAATAAACCTTGTGCCTGTATATCAGATCTTCGTCTACTAAGCACTGCTGTTATATCCAAAATCAAACAGACATCAGACTATTTGATCTCCTTTTCCCATCATTGTTCCAGCTGGAGGATCAAGGAGGTAAAGAAAGTTCATTCCTTCATTTTGGGCATCAATGATCTGTCAATCATATAGTTTTAGAAATTTGGTAGACTTCTGTGTCATCTCATTAATGAATTATTCAAAACTCTGTCTGGCAAAGGCATACTGAAGTGATGTTAGTTATATAAAAAATAAAATAATAGTAATAATAATAAAAAAAAGTCTGCCAGCATCATATATTGATGCTTGTAATAAGTTTTTCAGAATTCTTTTTAAAAGAAAATAATTTTATATTTCCCTGAAATACATCTCACAACTTCTCTTTTTACTTTTGTGCCATCATCCTCCTTATTTTATTTACAGTTTTATAGAGAATTAAACTAACTATAAAATTACTTTTTTTCAAAAAAAGTTTGTTTTGAAATAGTGGTCACAGATTCATCAGTATCACTGCTTTATATTTGCTACAGAAGTAGCTATAGCTAGCTTTGTGGTTTGGTATTTCTCATCAAAGTACTCATTGGTACTTCTGGTCTTGGATTTATTACTTAGAAATTCTTGCAGCTCACTTTTTTGCTTTACTGGGAAATTTTTTTTAAATTTGGCTACCTCTGTACTACATAAGTATTCTTCCATCAATGATAATTAGTCATCTGAAACATAAACAACCCTCTACTCCAGGTTAATCTGGTGTCAGCACATTGTGTTGGCCAGAGCCTTACTTTTGTTTGTCTTATGTTAAAAGACCAGTCTTTCCAACATGCTGTGAGATAGTCTGTGCAGACCTCCACATGCTTACCTCTTTTGTTTTGTTCAGACACAGCCTTCCAGAGAGCATTTCATTGCTAAATGGAAAGTTTTAATTTGGCTTTCCCCATTTTTAAGATATACATGTACTTGCCTTCCTGGAAGTCTACAATATTTCACTTTTCTCAAAGGACTCCTTGCAGACTGCTTCAATGTCAGTTTTGTGTATAACACAAGACTTGGCAAAAACTTCTGTTTGCTTGATTGGGATGAGACTTTAAACACTTTGAGGTTAAAGGATTCCTCAATAGTGGGTGGGCATATTGTGTAATTTTCTTTTATAACAATTTTATTTTCATATCTGAATCCTACTTAGTCTGCACCAAAGATGTTTCCATCATCATGATATTTTTTGAGTTTTCTGGGTGGCAAATTTATTAAATAAATCATAGAAGAAAATTATATTTATAAGAAGGTTTTTCTCACTACAAGATCACAAGGTAAAGACTGATAAACAGCGTGGAAACCTGCTAATAATGGATATGGAGAGAACATTTCTAGGAGAAGAGAGGAGAGAGGAGCTCATAGTTCCCACTGTTACAGATAGTCATGGATAGTACGATAGAGTTAATAATGACACAATAAAACCCAATAAAATCCAGCCTTGGAAGCCACAAAATGTATCTATTAGGCCTGAGATACACTTTACTGAAAATAAATATAAGTGGAACAAGTGGCACATTTATTCATAGTGTTAACCTTCTGCTCATGGTTAATTTTCATCTATTAAACACTATTTGCATGTACACTTCTTAGCATTTCATATAATTTAATCCTTGCAAAGAATCTTTTATGATGTGGTGTGTTCATAAAATGAGAATCAAACCCATATTTTTACTTTTTTTTCATTAAATAAAATCAGAAATTGCAAAATTAAAACTCTGGCTGTATTAAAATCATGCTTGTTTACTAAACATGACAGGAATAATGGAATCTGGTTGTGCAGATACTCACAATTAAAAACAGAACTGTTGGGAGTTCAAGAAGCAAGCCTTATTAAGCGGGTAGGTACTGGCTCCTAAAATCCTATGATATAGAATTTTGAAGTTTTCATGGAAAATAGTTCTCTTATGTGGAAAAATAAAAGAAAGAACAATATTAAAAAATCACACCTCTGAATCCCTCAGTAAAGACAACTATTAAAAATATCCAGTGTATAAATTAGAATGATACTGTCTGACAAATATTAAAGTTGAAATCTGAAATCAAATGAAAGTTCTGTTGAGAAGTTGTTGATAAAAGGTAAAAAGCTGATGAGTAAATGTAGACAGATTTTGTGAGTATGGCTGTTATGTCTTGTAGAGAGTCAGAAGGTCAGCATTAGAAGTGTGATAAATTGTTTTACTGACATCTAGAATTTGACAGAATTGTATTTAAAGTTTATTAACCCTTTATATAATAAACTTTAATATTAGCTGTGACCATATAATCATAATAATAAAAAAATCAGATGGCCAACCCTACTCACAGATCACAAAATCTTCCTTCCACAAGTCTTTGTTTTGCTGTGCTTACTCGACAGAAGTAAACATCTGTAATCCCCAAACTAAAGCAAACATTTATGATGGTGAAACAAGAAAAAGGGAAGGGGAAAGGGAATGGGAAAAAAGGAAAAACAAAAACAAACAAACAAAAAAAAAAAAGGAAAAAAAAAAGGAAAAGGGAGAAAAAATGAAAAAAAATGAAAAAGAAAAAAATGAAAAAGAAAAAAAAAAGGAAAAAAATGATAAAAGGAAAAAGGGGGAAAAAGAAAAAAAAAAGAAAAGGAAAAGAAGGAAAACACAAACAGATTATAGTATCATAAGACTGTAAGTATGGGTGTGACTTTCTAAACAGTTTGAAAAAAAAGTTTTCTGTATCTCAAATTTCAGTGGAGCATAGAAATATCTGAGCTGGTTTAAAATGATCACAGGCAGTACAAAAAGAGTTTCATATGGGTCAGGTTTTCTTGCTAATAATTGAACTCCACTTATGCAGAACTGTAGCTGACCTCATAACAGTAATCATAGATCTAACTGTATGAGCTTCAATAGGTTTAAAGCATTCTCAGAGAGCTAACACACTTTGTGTAAGGCCAGAGCTTGACGATATTAAATATGGATGTAGGACTAAAAGGTGTTTTGAGTAAGTTTGCAGATAATACTAAATTAGGAGGGTCTCTTGAATGTGTCAGTGGTAGAGAGGCCTTGCAGAAAAATCTTGATTTTTTAATTTTATTTATTTATTTTTATTTTTTACATGGAAAACTGTGTAATCACCAACAATATGACATTTAATAAGAGCAAATGCCAGATTCTGCACCTGGAAAGACCCTGGCTGTACCTATAGACCGGGGGCTGAGAGGCTGTAGAGCAGCCCTGCAGGAAGGGGTCTGGGCATTTTGGTCGACAAATTGAATGTGAGTCAACAGTGTGCCCTGGCAGCCAAAAGGGTCAACTAGTATCCTGATTTGCATCAGGCACAACATTGCTAGCCAGTAAAGGGAAATGACTGTCCCACTCTACTCTGTGCTGGTGTGGCCTCACCTCGCCTACACCTGGTGTGTAGGTTTGGACACCATGGTATAAAAAGGGTATAAAATTATTAGACATTTTACAAAGAAGGGCCAAAAAAATGGTGAAGGATCTAGAGAGGAAGATGTACAAAGAGCAGCAGAGGTCCTTTGGATTATTCAGCCTGAAGAAGAGGAGATTGAGGGGAGATTTTATCACAGCCTACAATTTCCTCATGAGGGTGAGCAGAAGGACAGGTGCTCTCTGGTGACAGTGACGAGAGCTGAGGGAATGGCATGAAGCTGCAACAGGGGAGGTTCAACAGGGCTGGATATTAGGAAAATGTTCTTAACTGAGAGGGTGGTCAAGCCCTGGAACAGGATTCCCAGGAAAATGGTCACAGCCCCAAACCTGCCAGAGTTCATGAATCATTTGGACAATGCTCTCAGACATATGGTCTGATTTTGGGGTGGTCCTTTGGAGACCTAGGAGTTGGACTCGATGATCCTTGTGGGTCCGTTACAATTCTATGATTCTATGATCCTATGATCCTTCGTGATCCCTTCCAACTCAGGATATTCTATGATTCTATGATCCATCTACATTACTCCTGGGTAGACCCTCCCTGCTTCTGCCCTATAAATATTTTCTTTCTGTATTTTCTCTGGAGAACTCCATTCATCGAAGTTAGAATCCTGCTATTCTCATAAATAACAATTTAATATTACAATATACTGTTTTTCACAACATTTAGTCAGGGACAGATACTCACATCTGTTAATCTACTTAACTCCACTGAGTTTAGTAAAGATATCTATGTAAGCACCAGTCCTGAATCTGATCATTCATTGGGTTTTAATCAATTATCATTTGCAGTGATGAAACTGTATTCTGCATGACAAGATGTGAAAAATATGCTTAAAGCATAAAACAGTAGTTCAAAATAGAAGTCAATATACTGATGCACAAAAGAAAGAATTGCAGTGCTATATAAGAAACATGATTACATTTTGTTAAACTGAAAAATAAATATGGGGAATGTGTTCCCTAGGTTGCATTTGTGTGTATGTTAGAACAGTATTGCTTTGTTACAAAGTAAAATCTTTAAAATACTTCTATTTATTTTGAACTTTAATATTTAGTTTATTTTACACTGATAGTATACCTATAGAATCTGTCCTTATTGTGCATTTGTGTGTCATATTCTTTTTAGTCAACAAGAGGGATCTATTGTTTTGTGTCTATAGGCACAGATATGAAGTTATATCCTCTATGAAGGATATGAAGATACATATGAAGATATGAAGTTATATCCTCTATGTGGTCAGGAAATGGAATAGTAGTTAGTTACATATTCTGCATAATATTGTTTCTGTTGTACAATATAACCTCACATTTCTGCAACTATTGTTTTCACACACACAAATCTTAATTTGAATAAAACAGTAATGGCTTAGAGAAAATAACATTAATAAATTTAAGTTTCCAATAGTATATAATGTATCAATGTATATATGAGATTTTTTTTCACAGTGGATCTCCTTATTGTGGAGAGCTACACAGTAGCTTTAAAGTTAGTTTAAAGCTACACGGTAGCTTTGAAGCTGGTTCTTATAAAAGTATGGAAGCACAAAACCTGAAAAGATTAGATTTATACTCACAAAGTCTAACTGCAACCTTACATCATACCAATTTTATTTCTTTTGTTTTACTATTATTTTCTGCCTGTTAAGAATTTATTTGTGTGCACACACATGTTTAATCATACTGCAGGTGGGGACAAAAAAATAGTTGTAGGTACCAGAACACTGACTGTGATGACATCAAAGGCATCTTTGTGTTTGATGGGAATAGGTTTGATATTCAGGTTCTGCCTGTGAGAGAATACTGAGATTTTGTTTCACTTTGCAATGCAATTAAAATCTTTATGTACGTGGAAGAGTAAATAACTGTATATTATTTGTGATCCAGATCTTTTATTAATTATAAGATGGAATGCAAAAGATCTAATCTAACTAAACCTTACTTCAATGTATGATTTTGAATATTGTCAGATTCACAGAATTTTAAACTATCACTTATAGTACAATGGAAAGATTAAAGGATAAAAAAAAAAATATTTATGAAAGGAAAAAAAAAAGTTTACTCTGTCAAATTAAGCTGTACAGATTTTTAAGAATGGATAGAGTCTATATACAGCTCCATGTAAAACCCAAGAGGGTTTCCTAAACTGTTTCCAGAAACAGAGTACGTGAGCTTGTTGAAGCTGTCCAGGCCTGATCTGTAACTACAACTCTCCCAAACTGGGAATCTGGGTGGCTATTGTCAAAACCATTAAACAGGTTTGTGTAAGTACTGGAAGCGTACTTAATAACACAAATCTCTTTAACAGTAACTGTGCCAGAAATGTAAGTCAATTTATGATTGTCATCATGAATACGCATTCTGAGAGACAAGACAATAAAAATAAATAAATAAATAAACAGAAGAAATTTGACAAAATAGATAGATGGGTGAAAAAATAAATAATTCTCGCAGCTTTTAAGCAGCCCTGAAAGAAAAACTCCTGCTTGTTTTGCTCCATATATACATTTATGTACTTCCCTGAATACATTCCATCTACTGCACAGCCTGTTGTATATTCTACCTCATGGCACTGCATGAACCTGGGTGTCTCTCCAGGGAGAGATTCTGTGTGGCAGCTGTGGAGCCTGCTCAGCCTCAGCCCAAGGCATTAGAATAGCAGTGTTATTCTAATGAGACTGATGTTGCCAGAGTTTGTCAGCTGACCTTAACATTGTGACCTCTCTGCCTGTGCTCCTCATCAAAAAGGACCCCAATGTGCCCTAAATTCTCCAACAATTGTGCTGAGTCCAGATCCAATTAGTTAGTCTGAATTAAAGCAATCTCCACATAGAAATATGCTGCTTTAAACTAATGGATTGTTTGTTTTTATTTAAATATATTATATATAAATATATATACATATAAATTATATAGCCAAGATTAAGGATATTTAAAAACCTATCAGCAATTTACATGTTCAGTAGACAGCATTTGGGCTATTGTAAAATACAGAAATATTTTATTGATTCCTGATGTTTAGATTTTATAATGATATTCTTGTTCTTACCTCAGATGTTGAAAACTGCATTAATTTGCAGTTTTACCACCTGTCTCTCCCCCCCTCCAAAAATAAATAAAAACCAAGCCTTCTCATACGGAAGAGTGGGGGGTTTTGTTTTTGTTTTGTTTTGTTGTGTTTTTTTAAACTATATGGGAGTATAGTGCATTATGCCTGGACAAATGCCTTGAAAAAAGCCTGAAAGAAGTTGAATTAGTGACTTCACCCAACAACTATTAAGTCAAAGAATATGACTATATGAATTTAATGTTTTTTGTAGTTGGAATCATAGAATAGTAAAGTTAGAATAAAATTTTAGAGGTCTTCTGCCCCTGCTCAAGCACGGACACCCAGAGAAGGTTGCCAAGGATCATGTCCGGATGGCTTTTGGAAACCTCCAAGAAGACTCCACAACTTCTCGGGGCAATCTATTCTAGTGCTCCATCATACACACAATACAGAAGTGCTTCCTGATGTTTAGATGGAACCTCTTGTGTTCCAGTTTGTGCCCATTGACTCTTGTCCTGAAACTGGTTATCACTGAAAAAAGCCTGGCTACTTTTTCATTGCATCTTCCCTTCAGACATTTTCAGACATGATAAGATCCCCCTGAGACTCCTCTTCTCAAGGCTTAACAGTCCCAACTTTCTCAGCCTTTCCTCACAAGAGAAGTGCTCCAGTCCCTTGATTATCTTAGTGACCCCCTGTTGTTCCAGTATGCCTATGTCTGTCTTGTATTGGGGGCCCAGAACTGGACACAGCACTCCAGGTGTGGTCTCATTGGTTCTGAATAAAGGGTGATCAAGATCACTTCTCTTGACCTGCTGGTGATAATTTGCCTAATGCAAACAAGAATGCTATTAGCCATCTTAGCATCCTTTGTATATTGCCTTGGAGTCCACCGAGACTCATAGTTCATTTTCTGCAAAGCTTTATTCCAGCTGTGCAGCCCTCAGCATGTACTGGTGCCTGGGGTTGTTCCTTTCCATGTTCAGGACACTGCACTTCTCTTTGTTGAACTTCATAAGATTTTATCTGCACCCTTCTCTGTAATCTCAAGGTATATCTGGAAATATATATATTGTTTATATATATATATATATTGTTTTATATATATCATCTTGTTTTCCCACAAATACCTTTAGAGCTTCTGGATCTCTATGTCAACTACTATCACTGCTTAGATATACAAAAAGATGCAATAAGTGAACCTATGTCCACTAGCATCATTGGAATCACCCATCTTGGCCTCAGCAGTGTTTGAAATCAAAACTAGCTTTCCACTTTGAAGTAAGTGGAATTAAAGCCTTTTACACTAGCTAAAAATGTTGCAGTGCTATCAACAGCTACAGCTTATCTGTATAAAAATATATCTCATCATATATAAAAATATATCTACACAGAGAAGTAATGAATTTAAGTAGACTTTAAGAGATAAGGATGTTTAGCCAAGCTGATCAAAAGTGTCTGGTATGAAATATCAAATTTTGCGGGAAAGTGTTGTTTTATATATTTATTTCATACTGATTGTT
Organism: Netta rufina; assembly: GCF_964035555.1. Lineage (NCBI taxonomy): Eukaryota > Metazoa > Chordata > Aves > Anseriformes > Anatidae > Netta > Netta rufina. The sequence goes on from NC_140123.1 coordinate 196,268,860, forward strand.
ATATTCCACACTAGCAAAACTTTCCCAAAATATTTTAACAAACATTTTGAGCATATATATCTTTTGTGTGAAAGTTAGCACAACTTACATCCTCTAATTATTTCCAAGGATTGCAAATGACCTCTTTGTTTGTTATAGCATCCTTCCATCAGATACATAAGGCACTAGTGTGCTAACAATGAATTCTTGCAAAAGTGTGAAAATCACAACTTAAATGTCTAGACAATCTTTGGTAAAAGTTTAAATATATTAATATTTTGTCAGGTATCTAGGACTAGTACATTTTTTTGGAATGGCATTTGCACTGGATTTTGAGGGGAGATAAATATTATTATATATGTTTAAATACATTTCAGTGTTCTCTTATCCTTGCATCTAAGCTTTATCAGCTGGATCCTACATGAAAGATCATATGTCCTTCATTTGCACTTCTATTGCATTAAGCTGAAATTATTACACTGCTAATATGTACTGTAAGGTACTGTGAGATAGAATCACAGAATCATAGAATGGTTTGGGTTGGAAGGGACCTTAAAGAGGTCTAATTCCAACCACCCTGCCAAGGGCAAGGATACCTTCCAGTAGACCAGGTTGCCCAAAGCCCCATCCAATGTGGCTTTGAACGCTTCCAGGGATGAGGCATCCATAGCTTCTCTGTGCAACCTGTTCCAGTGTCTCCCCACCCTCCAAGTAAAAAATTTATTCCTTTTAACTAGATAAGATAAGATAGGTCCAGACATGCTTTATTTTACACAACATAAATGTATATTATCAAAATCAGCTAGATTATTTACATGGAATAACATTACAAAAATATATAATTCTTTGCTGGGGTGAGGCTTAAGCATATACATGAGTTTCTAGTTCATCACAGCTTTACAATTCGCATTTAACTGAGTAACTTGTAACACTTAAATTATAAAAAGAGACAGAAAGCAAAGAAAAGAAAAATCCTTCAGACATGCAGATAGTTGGCAGGGGCAAATCTGCAACAAACTGTTAAATTCTGGCAGAAGTATAATATGTTGATAAGGGCCATACACCTTAAAGCATTAGGTAATGCTATATGGATTTTTTTTTTTTCCTGTAGCTGTAATGACAATTATTATGTAGAATATGTTACGTAAAAATCAGTAGGATTAATAATATAATATTTCCTCTGTACCACTGTTAAAGGAATCAATTTGTTATTAATAGTAATACTTTTCATTTAATGGATTAATTTGGAGCCCAGGCAGAAGTTATGGACATTTAGGAAATGATCAGTTTGTAATTCCATATGTTAAGTATTAAAATAAATTGTCTCACACTAGTATTCTGGTAGATGTCACTTCACAGTGAATTAAAATTGCTTCAGACTTCAAGAATCAAAGAAGAATTCAAAATTATTCTGCTATATAGTCACACTCACGGATATAATTAAAGGTCTGTCAGCACTTTCATTATATAAAGCCATTTTTAAGCAGTTTATAAGTTGGCCATGACATTTTGCTTAAAGCTGGAAATGGGCTGTGAGTTTCCTGCCTGGAAGTGATTTTTTGTTTCTTATGAATGTAATTGGAATCAGATTATACCCCTGTGTTTCTCATCCATGACAGAAGGGTTAAAAAACATTATCTGTTTTTTATATTTCTCCCACACATGCAAAGTATCTCTTTACTTCAGTTTAGCACCTTGCAGATAATTAGGCTGTATGATGATATAGGCAAATGAAACATATCCAGTGCACGAACTGGCCCACAGTCATGCATACAGGTTAAAAAAAAATGCTCTGCTATGGTTTTGGACCACGTCTACTGGACTTGGTGTGGGACACTACAGTGTTTAGAGGCACTTTAGGGAATATCACAAGCCCAGTGCAGATTAGATGTGGCCATACCATTTCGGAGGTTTGGGGGAAATCATAATTCATATGTAAACTATGACAACATATTTGGCCTAAGGGCCAGAGAAGAATCCTATTTTCTTTTCCATTTGTTTTATAGATATCAAACAGAAGAGTCTGTTTTATTTGCCATTATAGACCTAGTATTATTATACATTACAGAGACAGACTGGTTGAAAATGTTTCCAGTTCAGCATATGCTCGTCATGTTAGCTGGTATGTAGTAGCATACAACAATTTTAAGATACCAGTTTGGTTTGAACTTAATTCTAAGTAAGAAGCTAATTTCCATGTGAGGCTCAAAACAGACAAAAATGTTGCTCAGCTATTAATACCAGTATTTGTCAAAAATGCATCAGTAGTTAGGCAGACTTTACTGCCTAACCAAAGAGTGAGATTGCTATACATTCTTTAAAGGATGGCTCACAGATAAGCTGTTTGTGGGTTTTGGAGGCCATAGGCAAGATGAATGTATGCACAGTCTTTGCCAAGGAATCCTTTGAAAGGAAAGTGCTTGCTCATTCCCAAGAGAAATCATGAGATTGATGAAGAGGTTAAAGGCTCAGCATGCCCATCCACCATTCAAACAAACCTTTTCCAGTATATGGACTATTTCCAGTACTTCTCTCATCACTTTGAACGGCATCCCAAATGGAGTCACAAGTTGTTCTCATGAGTGAAAGACAAGCAGTACAGACTTTATTTATTTACGAACAAGTGTCGTCATAAATCAGGCAACATGACTGAGATACTTATTTTAATTTAATTAGTAGACAAAATAATTTTTAAATCAGAAAACTCACAAGGGGAGAAGGTTACTGGAGCCTGTTTTACCTCTACTCTCACTTAGAAAGGTAACTAGAAGGACTCAGAGACACACTGTTTTGGGAAGGTCAACACTATGTGCTTGAGGAAGACATTCAGATGCTACCCACAGCAGGGGATTGTTTGTCCCATAAACATACCAATAATATGGTGATATAACTTTTGCCAAATTCTCTGCCTGGGAAAAATAATTAACACCAATATAGTGTCACTAGTTCATCTAAGATAAAAGGATAAGTTAATTATTTAATTTGAACAGGCACTCAGGAGACTGCAAATTTTATTTCCATAAACTATGTGGACACACACACAATCACTGTTAATTTACCAACCATGTGCTGTCATTAAAAGGGCATTTAGTTGCAGCTGTCATGAAATTTCCATGTACAGTGAAAGTAATTATTGACCTGACATCTAATGTCACTTGTGGATCGACCCTTGCACCTTGCTAAGGGAATCATCCCTGAGATTCCCCAGCTGTCTGAATTTGTGGCACTGTGAATATTTTAACACTTCAGCAAAAAGGCTAGATGCTTGCTAAAAAATTGGGAGCAACATGATTCACCTCTCTTCCCACTCAACCCTTCACACACACACACACAAAAGAGAGATGGAGAAAGGGAAGGAAGACGTGGGGGGAGGAGAGGGGGAAGGTGAAGGGAGAGAGGAAGAGAGGAGGGCAGGGAGGGGGGAGGGAAAGAAGAAAACAAAGAAATTAAGGTTCAGCTGAACCTTCAGCCCTTATCATCCCAGCTATGAGGACTGAGGAGGAGTCATTGAGAACTAGCTAGATAAAAAGATATGTTTTCCCTTCAGAAAGACCTTGGTAGGTTATATCTACCCTGACTGAGTAGCAGTGATGACCTAGAGAAGCAAACAGCAGGTCTCAGACTGGATGTTCTTCACTGTAGATTGCTTTGCTAGAAAAACTAACTAAACAATCAAAGAAATATGAGGATTTGGCTTGAGTCTCTCATTCAAAGTTAATGGAAGCCCCAGACATAGTGAATTATGGACTCCATCTGCTGCTATTGACTCTCAGTGAGTTGGAAGTAAATATAGTCTCTGTGTCTTACGCAGATAAGCCATGTGTTTTTCTTGTTATTTTTCCAATTTTCACAAGTATACTTAATGCAAAATGCAATGTTGTTGTTTGCCTGATGTTCTAGCTGGTTGTGGGGTGACACAGCACAGGAAAGTTCTGAAAAAATAATAATAATAATAAAAGTTTTATCAGACACACCATTTGAAATAACAGCTACTTTTGCAGATATAAAATGCATTCTATTGCTATCATTGCCTCAGACTTCTGAACTCCTCTCGTGAGAAGTAGCAAGGACTTCATAGTCCAAAGAAAGTAGCAGTAATATAACTGTATCGAAATGATAGATATTAAGAGCAAATAAGTAGATAACACAGAAGTAAAAGTACTAAAATTTATTTTGAGGTATCCTGCATAGAGCCAAAAAGAAAACAGAACACAAGACTCAAGGAACCATTGAAATGGGAAAAATCCTGTTTTGATTATTTGAACATTCACTGTAGCATTGTATGCCAGTTGATGTAAGGAAAAGCACATTTAGCCTACAAAAACTGCTAAGTATTGTTTCAGATCTTGGCAGTACTTATTTACTCTTTCACCCATTTAAGAGAGTAAAATTTAACAGTAATCACATAGCTTTTTTCCAGATCAATAAAGTAGGTGATTTTGTGTTCCCGTTCAACAATTCCCAAACAGTCCTTTGTAATCAATGCAATCATTAAAAAGTACAGGAAAAAATATATCTTTGCTTTGCTTCCTCTCCTCTCCTCTCCTCTCCTCTCCTCTCCTCTCCTCTCCTCTCCTCTCCTCTCCTCTCCTCTCCTCTCCTCTCCTCTCCTCTCCTCTCCTCTCCTCTCCTCTCCTCTCCTCTCCTCTCCTCTCCTCTCCTCTCCTCTCCTCTCCTCTCCTCTCCTCTCCTCTCCTCTCCTCTCCTCCCCTCTCCTCTCCTCCCCTCTCTTCACTTCCCATCTCATCTTTAAGTTCTGCTCTGGATTTTATTTAGGTCTCCTTCTAAAAGTCTTTTTTTTTTTTTCTTAGAAAGTGTATTTTGCTGTTATTGTATTCCCTGAGTTGAATTTTCAGAAAAATAAATAAATAAATAAATAAATAAATATATAAAATCATCTTGTACATCTAAGATCTGTTCCTGGGACTAATTAAGAAATGCAATGGATTCATGAAAACTGGCTTTTAGACTATGGAAGAAAAATCCTTGCAAGAAATTTGACGTCAGAGGAAAATTAAACATAGCATGACTTCACCTTCCCATGGCCCAAGCTTTCTAGAAACTCTCCCATCTGATAGTAGAGACAAAGTGGATAACAGTGGATATGGCTGATTTTGCTGAAAACAATTTCATTTATACATTTGCTCTAATAAAGAATGAGTGAAGGGCTGTTCGGCACATGGGCAGCTATTTTAAGCTTACTTCACTGTGTTCATTGAAGACTAGTGGAGAACAGAGAGCATGCAGAAAAGAGCACATGGAAAGCGTCATATAATCATATAGTAATAGAGTAACAGAATGGTTGGGGTTTGAAGTGAAGTTAAAGATCATCTAAATCCAATCCCCCTGCCATGGGCAGGGACACCTTCCTCCAGATGAGGTTACCCCAAGTCTCATCCAACCTGACCTCAAATGCTTCCAGGGATGGGGCATTGACAGCTTCTCTGGGTAACCTGTTCCAGTATCTCATCATCCTCAGAGTGAATTTCTTTCTCATATTTAATCTAAATCTACCTTTTTTAGTTTAAAGCCATTACCCCTTGTTCTATTGCTACACCCCCCAAAAGAGAGTCCCTCCCCACCTTTCCTGTAGGCCCCTTTTAGGTACTGGAAGGCTCCTATAAAGTCTACCCAGAGCCTTCTCTTCCCAAGGCTGAACAATCCCATCTCCGTAAATCTGTCTTCATAGGAAAGGTTCTCCAGATCTTTGATCATCTTTGTGGCCATTGTCTGGACTCCTAATATGTTTGTATCCTTCTTGTGCTGGGGGCTTCAGAGCTGAACACAGTACTCCAGGTGAGGTCTCACAAGAGGGGAAGAATCACCTCCCTCAACCTGCTAGCCACGCTGCCTTTGATGCAGCCCAGGATACAGTTGTCTTTCTCAGCTGCAAACACACATTGCCAGCTCATGTTGAGCTTCTTATCCACCAGCACTTCCAGATCCTTCTCCTCAGGGCTGCTCACAATCCATTCTCCACCCAGTCTGTATTTGTACTTGGGATTGCCTGGTCCAAATGCAAGACCTTGCACTTGGCCTTGCTGAACTTCATGATGTTTTCAGAGGCCTACCTCTCAAGCCTGTCAGGGTCCCTCTGGATGGGTATTTATTATGTACCTACCAGTGTAATGAACAATCTTTAATTGTAATCTTTAGATAGCATCTAATGCAACTGAACGTGTTATATGTGCTCCATCACTGTACCAAGAAAGCAGTAGATATTTTAAACTGTGCAGATTTTGATTCTCAAAGAAATTGTTCTGAATCTCACATTTGGGAATACAATCTTTCTATTACTTCACCAGTTTTATTCTAAGAAAGTTAAGCAGTACATTAATAACCAATTTTATAATGCAGTTTGTATAGATAATAAACTTTCGGACTCTTGAAAAGCTGTGTCACACAAAAAAAGTTCAGTAAAATGAAAAAACATATTTTGACTCTGTCGCAAGCCCCTTGTGAAAATCACAGAGATTGGACAGTGTTTTCCTATCAAGTCTACAACATTACACTAGGTATTGTAATATGAATGCTACTATCTAAAATGAGTTAAAACTTTCATTTAAGTTTCATGATGATGTATTCCAAAATAAATTAACTATACTGAATATTCTTTCTTAAAATAAAATAGGTCAAGCCATTATAAAAGTAATACCTTTTTATTACTGTTAATAATCAGTGTTGGTCTTTGCCAGTTCTTAGCCAGTTTGATGCTGCTTTCTTATTTTCAGGCCAACAGGCTGATTGGCAAGCAAACCAAACAGCTGCACGACCTGCTAACTTCAGCTTAAATTTTGAGTGTTCAGTTCATCTGAAAATCAGGTCAGACAGTTGAGGTCAGAATCTGGACTGCTCTCAGTTCCCTACCATACTAATTTGGAGTGTGCTAAAGAAAAAACAGAGCAGCTGATTGAGGAAGTCCTTTCCAGCTTTAAAGCTTGTAAAATTATTGCTAATGATTACTTATGTATTTATTTATTTTTAATACAAGAACACAATTAACTTTTTCAAGATGGAAGCAAGTATAATTAAAACAACATTTGTCCTTAATATGTTGATTTACCACCTCTAAGTCTGTGTAAATGATATGATATTGATGCAAGAGATCATACAGATGTCACTATTTTTGAGTACAACTGTTTGGAATTGCTTTGCCAACATATTTTTAAGTGAATAAAGTTCATTCTGGTTGTACTGAAAATTAATTTTCCTAAAAATTTATTTCTGACAGTGATATCACTTGGAAAATGAAAGATTTCCATTCATTTTCATTTCTTCTATTACTTCATTTGACTAAGCATACAGAAGTACAGAGAAAGTAATCTAAAAATGTAAATAAGGGAAATTTCTCGGAGTCTGTAAGTACATTCAAAGGTAAAAAGTAGGAATTCTTTAATGAATAACCCCCCCCCACACACACACACACACAAATCTGTCAAGAAACCCATTGTTTTTTTCAAAAAATAGTAAAAATTTTGCAAAGTAAAAATTATCAATTCAAACTGTTTTACTCAAGTTTCAAAATTATTATCAACTCATGAGCTAAATATGCTAAATATTTCATTCAGAAAACATCCAGCCTTCTGTCCCTGTAGTTTTTATTTCTAGATTCCAGTAATCCATATTAGGGTGATTTGGTACATCGAAATTTGAATTTAAATTCTGATTCTTCACATTCACTTTCTAAATGACTCTCTATGTTCAATACATATACCTACATTCTTTTATAACATTTTCATAAAATAATTTTTGGGTCAGATTCTGATCTCAGTTACCTAACTGAAACTCCAGTATTCTTGCAGTATTCTTTTAGTCTTAAGAACATGAAAAGTACCCTCTAAAAACAGATAACATCTAACATCAAGAAACAAAAGATATTTTTTGAAGCTGAAACAAAAGAACGGTTTTGCAGCAATCGTTGAAAATAACATTGAGATTAAATTTAATTCATCTATTAGGAAGAGCTCCTCAGGCACAAGCAAACCAGACTTTCTCGCTTTATTTTCACTCCTAAACCTCAGAAGCATGATCAGTATCTAAAATGACAATTCTAAGGTTATTTTACTTTGTTGTAAGTATTAGATTGTAAATAACTTCATATTCCTGGCCTAAGAAGATGTAATAGACTTTGCTTGATCAATCCATTTCATCTTGATTCAGTCCTGCTTCCTGTCCCACTCTGACCATCTCTTTTTTTTTTTTTTATTGCAGAAGTTATCTTTTTGAAGCACATGCTATGTATATCACTGGCCAGCACACTTGAATTAATTATGTTTTTCTGAAGAAGAAATGGAACAAGAAACTAGGGCAATTATTAACTGTTAACCAACAGAAACACGTTCACACCAGTTGTCCCAAATGTTCCCTGTGTCTCTGTTTAAAATTAATCCATCAGAAAATCACATGGAGGATGCTCAAGACCCCCCTCTAATTATTTAAAATTATGTCATTAAATCAGACAACTGCTGGCACTGCAACTCAGCAGGCGCTAATTTAACCCATATGTTTTGGGACTGTTCCTACACCCATTTGTCCTAGCCAGAATTTATGCAAGAATTATTTTTTTCCCCTATAAAATAAAATTTGTATTACAAGCTAACCATGCAATTTTATGTCCGATTGATTCTAAATGGAAGCTGCATAAATATGACAAAAACTTTAGCTCAGCAAAACATATAATGACTTCTTGGAGACTATCATTGTAGAAAGGAAGATCCAAAAAGTGACAAAAATCTGAAGATTGGAGCACAGGCATGGAAGTCCACTACACCATGGAATTACGGTTTATAATAAATATAATCAAGATAAAATACTACAGATGCATTACTTTAGTCTGGAAATACTTTACTAACAATATTAAATGTGTGCCTTCATCTCAGCCTCTTTTCACATTGTCTTTCTACAGTTCTCACTTCTTTTTCTTCATATTATTTCTTTCCTATTTTTTCCAGATTTCTCACATTTTTAATAACTTCCCATATTTCTCTTCTGTTTTGTCTTCTCATGTTACTTCCTAGTCTTTTCTATGTTCAGTATACCTTCCTCTTATTTTTTTTCATGAAGTAAAGGGATAAAATACGTTTAATGCCTAACACCATTTGGATTTTTGCAAGCCCATGTTTTCAGTACACACAATGCAGTGTAAATAACCTATATATCATCTTTTCACACCACTACGTATTCCAAAATGCTTAAGAATTGTAACTAGTACAAGTAACTGATGATTAAATTATGGTGATGTGATAATGAAACTGATTTTTTTCATATTTGGGATTTTTTTCTTTAAAACAATAAAATTTTGAGTTTATTAAAATTAATAATGAAGAGAAAAAAATAATAATAAAAATGATTTCTTAGTTGTCTATTTATTATGTGGTTAAACATAATTCCAAAAAGAAGATGCAGGAATTACTTACCTACACAAAAATATATCCTCATTATTTATGATTTTGTTTTTTACTGTGATTCTATCAGTGTATGATTTAGGTGGTTTATTTGTATTGTTGTTGATATTTTTTGTTTGTTTCTTTCTTTCTGTTCTGTTATTGATTTTGTCTCTGAAACAACAACTTGCCATCTGGACATGTTAAAGTGCATAAAATAAATAAGACACATGCAGAAACAATAAACCCATTCTTCAATCTTTCTTCATTTGGGGCTATACATTTTTATGAAATTTGCACTCCTCAACTATCTTTTGCATTTTGTTTTTGTAATTGTTCATCATCATGAGACTTACGGATATAATTCTGAATTAACAAACGCTTCAGCCAATTAAAAACTATCTCTTTAAAGGAAATCCAGGGGATGTATGCAGTTTAGATTAGGATATTTTTCTTCATTCTTGTAAGCAAATTGAGAATTGTAAACAACACTTATTTAAGAAAAAAACAAAATACAATATTACTAAAGCAAGCTCATTCTTTTGACTATGCAACTTTTCCGCAAATTTAATGTTCTTGTCTATGTCATATAATAGAGAACAACAGTGAACTTGATTAAAGCTTGGTTACAAAATCTGATACATGAGACCAAAATCTTGGTGCCTCAAGGGATAACTTCAGCCACAAGCTTTGGGATCTCATCCCAGGCAAACCATTCCTTCCTTTGCAGAAAGAGTTTTGAGATCTTACAGCCTGCATTCCAGCAAAGATCTTTAAGTCTTAACTGGCAAAGGCTTTCCTTGATTCCTTTACAAAGTATTAGGTGGATATTAGTCTCTTCTCTCCCTGATTGACGTGAAGTTAACAAAAGACAACAGCAGTGGAGACAGAAACTGGAATTTAAGAAAGTAATGGATACATATCTATAGTTATTTCCATAGAAAATTCCCCAAACTGGCTGAACAAATAGTATGAAAAGCTGAGAAATGGAGACTCTACAGAAGCTGCAGGGGGAGAAGAGCTTACCCATAAGCTGATTCTGCTATGAAAACTTAAAAGTTACTGATTGCTTTAAAAACAGTCAAGACAAACTCTAAATCCCTACCGAGTGCTCATCTCCTTTCACATACTCTTAGTGGAGATATATGTTACCATCTGTCTAAAAAATTCACCATGTTTTCCTCAGGTAGAACATCAGAGATAAAACTGGATATGAATATTTTCATTGGGTTAGTTAAAACATGACTAAAAACTAGAACAGCAAAGACATATTATAATTTATATATCTTTCCAGAAATTATTTACAATTTTTCCCTCTCCTCTGAGCAGCTGTAAAACATTCTTGCATTCCTTTCTTATGCCTAGTGAGATCCAGGAAGGACATCTTTGCCTCAGGGGACACATGGCATGACACACATATGATACAGCATACTTTCATGAAGATGAATGTATATTATCTTGTTTAAAAAAAATAAAATAAAAAGTTGAAAAAAAAAAAATATAGGACATGATTATGATTAATGAAATAAAAATACATACATATATACATACAAATAAAAAATACATACATATATACATACAAATAAATACAATTAAGGTTTATTTATTTCAAATTTAGACATCTAAACATCTAAAATTCAATTGAATGTTTCCCTGCATGTGTCTTCTCCATCTCTGTCTTTCTGCAGACTCTAACAGTGTTTCATTCCACAGGTTATGTTGGATTATTTTATATCTGCCATAGTGAGGAGCTTCTGATACACAAATAATTTTTCTGTGGTACTTCAGATTTTTGACAGAATCCATTTAGAGTTTGTGTTAAATATCTTATGACTCAGTTTGAACCCTAATAAAATCAACAGAAACTGTCCCAAGTATGTGCACTGGAATTGTATTTAATCTTTGTTTTTGTAAGCTGTGATTTTCCAAGGCATCTCTCCTCAACTTCAGTTTTGAGGAGTTTGTAGTAAAAATGAATGTTAGTACATAGTCTTGAACTGAAAACATGCTTTTATAAATATAAAAATATTTTTTATTTTAACCATTTAACTGCAAGGTAAGTGTCAGATACAAAAAGGGGTAGTGGAAATGGTTGGAGTAAATTCTTCCTGAAGCATTGCCACTCCTATTGTCTAATCCTCTTCCCCTCTCCACAGGACTTTTATTGCACAATACATTTTAAAGCAAAATTCTTCTCTAAAATCAATAGAAAGAAACAGGAGGAGTTTAACAAAGAAACACTCTTTGGAATAAACATTGTTTACAGATCATTTTTTAGTCTTACTCTAGAGTTGGTTTCATAATCCAGAGCTGGTTCAGAGCTTTTATAAATCATTCACTATCTGGATCAACTAAAAAGAATGTGGCTGTTTTAGCTAAAGAATGCAGAAAGAAAAATGAAAAACAAAATGGTTAAATGAGCAATATGATTTTTTTCCTTAAGCTGTTTTAGAAAGTGCTCTTGAAAATAGCATACTGTGAGTTGATATTAATCATATGAGGACAGACCATAAAAAAAAAAAAAAAAAGAAAAAAAAAAAGATCTAATTCCTAACTTCAGAAGAACTGTGAATCCTGTTAAATTTTCATTTCCATACTTTCCAATTATTTTTATATTGTAAAATTTATTTTTGATAATGCTCAGAACCATAAATCATTTTATTTTACAGACCTTGAGTCTTAGGATGTATGAATACAGAAGAAAATCTGTTTCCTATTTGTATGCTCTACTGTTTGGAATTACATACTAGCAGAAGAAAATCTTTCCTTATACAAGCATGATAACACAAAAATATATGAAAGTGTCCTTGCTTAGGTATGGCTAGTCAGCGTCAGTTGGGAAGATCTGGTATGTTATTTTACTTGAACTTTGAACAATAAGTTCTTGGCTCAGAGAAAGAAGAATGGTATTACAATATATATGGGTCATTTACTCCATTCTGTTTCTGTTTTGGAATTGCAGTTTACTGTGAGACTCACAGGCAAAAGATCAACTATTCCCAGTTTAACATGAATTTCTATTAACTTTATTCTCAGTTAATTCCCAGTCTGGGCACTTGTTCTCTTAGGTTTTAAAATCTTTATTTATTTATTTGTCTTCAGTCCAAAATTCTGCTGTGGACCTCAGTTACTGTTTTCCAATGCAAATTACTATGCATTTGTCAAGAATTTGTCACTTAAAAGAAAAGAATTTTCATCAAAAAAAAATCTCCTATCACTGCAGTTGAAGAAGCTTGCTGCTTTTCAAATATATCGCAGAAACACTAAATATACCTGTCTTCCTCACATTAGAAAAATGCGAGAAAAATGGGAAATTTAAAAAAAGTCTCCATCTAGCAATGGGGCTAAATTATTATAAAGTTTTCTTTTGTTTCTAATACACTTAAACATTTAAATAATTTGGTAGAATATGTGTACAATTTATATAGATTTCATTGACCCAACTAGAATTCTGTAGTGTGACAGCCAACCAAGACTGTTCTGCAATCACTGGATTTTTATTTTTTATTTTTTTTATAAAGATATGTGACACTTTACATGATGAAAATTTAGAACTGTGAGCAAGAAGGGTGATAAAAAATATCAAAGGTCTATCAGGTATCTATTCAAGCCATTATAGTGAAGACAAATTAGTCTCTGAAGGCAATGACAAATACAAGAAAATGTAACTCTCTTCATTTTATGGTGTCTCTGAGTTTTCATGGAAAATTTTTAAATATAGTTACTTGAATTTGCTTTCAATGAAATTGAAGAACACATTTTCAGTCTTATACATATCAACCATTCTTCTGCTGTCAGACAAGACAATTTCACAAGAGCACCACAAGTTTCATGATTCTGCCCTGGACTGACTAGGTAAAAAAAGAGAAAGATAAGGAACACATGAAATCTAAAGACTGCAATCTCCAAAGCAGCATTTTCTTCTCTTTTAAAGTTAAGAGAAGACTAATATGAGCTAGGAACATTAGTAGGATTTCCAGGGTCTTGATCCTACAACATTTTCTGTTGAACAGTCTAACGTACCTACAGAAGACCACTGAAATCAAAGTTACACTCAAACACAGATGTCTGCCCAATTTCCATTGCAATACAAATGCAATGAATTGAGGGGGGGGGGGGGGGGAGGAAGTGTGTGTGTGTGGGGATGTGGGGGGGAGAGAGTAAATGAAAAAATGCTCATTTTATAAAACAGTAATTAAAATGATTGACATTTTCATTCATTCACATGTATAATTAACCAAAAATCCATTCTTAAAGCATAATTTATCTCTTGCGAAATATGTCCTTTACACTGATATGTGAATGTCCTAATCCTTGCATCTAAATGGCATTCCTGTTCAGTAATCCTTCTGTTAAGTGACGTTTCAATCAATGGCACTCCAGTTTAGTTTCACAGACTTAACAGGCTACATCATCTTTCCACTGATACCTCCCTCACAGTTTTCACAAAGATTTAGAGGAACTTCTGTTTATCTTTGGCTTTTTTTCAGACAGAGAAGTTGAAGCAGGGCATATCTATGATGCACTGTGGAGTACTGCACAGAATTTCTGAAGTCCTGCCTCTCAGCACCTCCTGCTTTAATGGAGAAGATTCATACTGCTTCATCTTAGCAGTCTCCACATGGGAGGTTTCCATCTAGGCATGCCCAATGAGAAATCAGGTTACCGAATGTGCACTATTGGTTACATAACATTTTTTTGAGCATGTATTATAATCTATTTCAATAGTTTCTTCAGGATATGGATCCCTTGCAACAACTGTATACACAACTACTGAGGTGGTATACATTTCAGGACTTGACACTAAAATGCCTTGGAATAAAATAGCAGATGGGACAATTTAGTTTGACTGAATCAAGTTTTTATATATAAATATCTATTGTATAAATACTGTCAGCACTGAATATCTCTGGTCATGAGACAAAAGCTGAATAAACATTAATTTATTTCAATATTTATTTCAATTAAATTAATTTAAAACAAACAAAAACGAAAAAAAAAAAAAAAAAAAAACACAAACAAACATATTGAATTTAATTAGTTCCAAGAAAAAAAATGACTAAACACCCAGGCATAGTTAAATATCCTTGTCCAACAAAGGCTGTACATGGTATAATAAAGTAAAAGTCAATTCAGAGACTGAGGGCTAAAATTGATGATGTACTAACTTTCGCCCATTTCTTAAATACAAGCATTCACTGGCATAATTTAACCTTAAAACCTCTCAGAGCACAAAGCCAAGAACAGAAAACAGAGCTAGTATGGACCTTCCAGATGCCTATCAGATAATGATCCTGCAGGGTGAGGGGGGTTGGAAGTGGGTGATCTCTAAGGTCCCTTCCAACACAAACCATTCTACGATTCTCTGATCTTAAATGGAGAATTGTTCCTCTGCTTATTCCCTTCAGAGCAGATGAAAGTGTATTCAATTTAGACAATTATACAAGTCTCATTTAATTTCTGCTATTTCTCATTCAGCATCAGAAAGTCATCTCTTTAATCCCTTGGATTTATGATGTTATTCTGCATCACCACCTTGGTCAGTTTCTTACTTACCTGTCTTGGTTAGAAAGGTTTTCCCACAAACATTCCCATTACTATCTCATGACGTTCCTCCACTCTGTTCCTTAAATGTATCATTTAGCTAAAAATTGCTACATAAAATTATATAAAATATAGCAATGCTGAATTGTGTGTCCCTGCAATTTACCAAGTGTAGCATATTTCTTGTTTTAAGCTATAGCTCAGATGCTATTTTGTGCCCTAAAATACCTGGCATACTGTGCTTCTGGTCCATTGAATCAAGTGCTAATTAATGTAAGGCATTGATTTGGGTTTTTGTTATTAAACAAACATTCTGTCTACTTTCATTACAGCGGAAGAGTTATCTGAATATGATATGAATATGAAAATGTATAAAATATTGCATTTACCAAATTGCACTATATATATAATGCAAATAAATCACGAAGAGACTAAGGAGACTATAGTAAAATTTTGCACAGCATACTTGGTTTTTGCACCCTAGAAAAATTCTCCAAGACAAATCTAAGTTGGCCGCTAGAGAAAGTTGGCTTAATACCTCAAAAGAGAGTCCAGGGCACTTGTTCAAAAAAAATCCTGTACCCCTGACCATTACTGCAGCTAGAAGAAAGGAAATATAACCAGGCCATGTTTTAAAAAGTGACTCTGAAGTGAGGGGTTATGTGAAAGACATGTATATTGGCAGGGGTGATTCAGATCTTCAGTTCCAATGCACTCCACCTAAATAGATTCAATCTACTTGAACTTTACATGACTACATCTAATTTTTCTCAAGGAGTTATCTGAACAGACATGATGAAATGTAACAAATGGTATAGTAATAGTACCTTTCATTGTTTATTTATCTTTGGCTGTCATATAGTATGCTATAGGATTTGTTTTCTCCTTGTCATATTAACAGTCTTCTGTTGGTTGTACCATTTAAGTTTTACTACCTATAACAAAGGCAACATGAGAACTATGAAGTCATTGTCTATAAACGTTTCCTTCCCTGCACACATATTTGCGTTTGAATCACACTGTTGTTCTAATGAATATACTTTGAAATTCAATGTTAATTTGATCGCTTATGTAGAAAAAATTGGTTTACATTCACATTATTTGTTAGTATTTAGAAGTAAAAATAAAAAATAGCTAACTAACTAACTAACTAAATAACTAACTAAATAAATCTGGTGTCTCTCAGTTCCAGAGGCACTGGGTGAACTTTAGGCTTTTCAAGATTTTCAAACAGGATGAAGAAGCATTATCATACTTGCCTGATAATATCTATCTATCTATCTATCTATCTAATCTATCTATTTATTATGAAAGGGAAATGAGCAAGATCTCATTGAAGTATATCAGGAGTGCTAGTTAGGGAGTGCTTTTTAAAAAGTATTTATGAACATAAAACAAACAAACAAACAAACAAAATGTTAACATTATTATTGCCAATGTTTTTTTAATTGAAATTTCATAGTAGTAAAGAACAAAAACAGGTGAGCAGATGGAAACATGGGTATTAATTCTTACTTTGGTACCAACATTATTTTAGTACTGAAATTCTTAGTTGAAATCTATCTTATGAAAGCCATGAGGAATCCTTGGAACTCATGAAATTCCACTTATGGGGAAAAAAAAAAAAAAAAAAAAAAAAAAAAGATTAGTTTTATTCTTGAACTGAAATCAAGAAAATATTGAATCAAGGCTTAAATGCTGATGCTCCAAAAACTGAAATATTTTAGAAGCTGGAAAATAATATCTTTTATTTGGAAGGTCCTAAGGTAAAATAAGTTCAGAAGTTATCCCGAATAAAATGAATATGTGAGAGATGATGTAAAGAGAATGAATAGCTAGATTGAAAACATACAGAAAAATAGAAGCTTATAACACTGTTTTAGAAACAGGAAAAGACAGCTGGGCTTCAAAGAACTGTGTTGAAGAAAGGAGAAAACTATCAAATCTGCTAAACAGAGATGATATTTTGGAAGCTCTCTAGGGTGGTTCCTCAACTGTAACTCCTCAGGGTATATTGTTCTAGATCTGCTGACTTTGAATAACAATAAATACCTGCCAAAATTCAACCTGCAATCTACTTTTTGACAAAAAATATAAGACTACCAACTGAGTGAGAACAAACTCAAAAATATGCTTTTAAAATGTGAATAACTGTGGTATTTTGGATTCTATCCATATGAAATACTGCTCTTTTTCAAATATATGAGAGCATTTACTGGTATTAAACAGTTCTGGGAATTGTCACTGTCATGAAGGAGATTAGTGTCCTGTGCTTTCCTCATGGTATTTTCAACTTCTAAACCAGCCAATAACTAAATTTTCATAATGAAAAATGTTTGCAGTACTAATACTGATCTCATTTCTCTCTTAAATGCTAAATAAACATTAACCTTTTGAATATAAAAACTCTTCTTTAGAAACCAAAATCTTATCATTCATACATAGAAACAGAAAATATTGGACTTGCTAGTATCCAAGTAAAACATTGTATTTGAAAATGAACAGGTGATTACACTATTTACATCTCTGTCTGTTCTTTTTAATCTTCTTAGATTCTTTCCAGTAATTTTGTTTTCAGACACATTAATAGAATGCTTAAAGAACAACCTATACCAAAGGTTTATTTACTCTAGAGAAAGCAGCAGTGTTTTTTTTACTTCCAGACTGGACTTTTGCAACCACTCTTATGTGAACATCTTTTTTTACTAGGTGAAATGAGGTGGTTTTGCATACTAAATAAAGATCTATTCTATATTACTTAGTCACAGTTATCACCAATAGCATCTCAGAATTCAGGGCATCTAGGAAGGAAGAATTAGTTCCCCAAAAGAACTCTATTCTAAACATTATAACTCTAGTCACTCTGTTGACTGTTAATGCACATGTATGTGTGCATGCTTCTTTTTCTATTGGAAATCTTATGAAAGCTGATCTGGGACAGATTTAGAAATCCAGCTAAAGCCAGATCCTAACTCAAAAGCTTTCTTATCTGTTTTTCATAACACAGGCAAGTGAATGACAACTTTAATCACCTTAGTTGTTGCTGAATTTTAATTAATACTAATCAATACCCATATACTTTTAGAGAAAAAAAAAAAAAAAAAAAAAAAAAGGTGTTATTGTAAGCCAATCCAGAATTATCCTTATCTATAAATTTAATGCGAATGGACAGAAGGTATTATTTCCATTCAGTTTATCAACAGATTTCTACTAATCAGATTCTGTCCTGATTTTTCTATGCTAATAATAATAGAGAGGAATTATTGATGTGTTTTTCCATGTACACACTGTATGTTAAATGATGGACTATATAATAACGTGAAAAATCTGAAGCTATTTAAATTGAATTAGGAATCCAGAAAATTAATCTTTAAATGATTAGTTCCTAGTTTCCAGTTATCACAGAATCACAGAATTTCTAGGTTGGAAGAGACCTCTAGATCATCGAGTCCAACCTCTGACCTAACACTAACAAGTCCTCCACTAAACCATATCACTAAACTCTACATCTAAACGTCTTTTAAAGACCTCCAGGGATTAATTTTATTTTTATTTTTTTTAGGAAGTGGTTGAGTCCCTGGAAAAATTATGCTGTCAATGGATGAAGGTATACGTCATTACAATAAGCACTAGCTAAGTGAAAATTTTTTTCTGAACATTCTCAAAGTCAAATTAAATTCTGAATGCTCAAGAGGACTGAAGTTTTCTTCTAAATATGGAATAAGTCTCCATAAATTATGTTGTGATCTTTTAGCAGAAAAGTACTGGGATATTTCAAGACTTTCATTATGTATATTGCAGAATTGTCCCTGAGTCAAAACTAATGAACACATTTTCATTTCTATACCTGATTTACCTTCAGTAGCACTCTCCTGGACGGATTTTGCACCCCAGGGGAAACCCATCTGTAAATGTTAATATGATATTGCCCTATGACTGCCTTTAAACAGGCCAGACAGGATGCTTGCCTAGGAACATCCCCAAGGTACTGTCCTAGGAGAGTTCCTGGATTATTTCTTGAAAGGTCATGATGTATGTCTCTGACTCAGGTCAGGCAGGACTTTTTTCCTCTCAGAATGCTCTTGTCATTCATATTTCACTGCTTGCAAAGGAAAAGTATTTTCCTTTAAATAAATTTAGGATCAGTTATGTCTTGTTTTATCAGGAAAGTCAAAAATGTTGATTATGAAGTTCTTCCTTTCCCTGTGGAAACAAACAAACAAATAAAACCTATTATTTTAGATTGTCAGTTCATACTCTTTACATCAGTTTCCAAACTGAATTTGCTGATATTTTTAATGACATGAGCACTTGGAAAAGAAAAATACAATACAATACAATACAATACAATAAAAATGTAGATAAGCATATTTAGAAAATATGCATACTTTTCTTGAGACCTGAAAATTTTTCTTTTAATATAGTATTTAATGCATGTATTATTTATATAAAGTATTTAATATTTTGGAATGTCACATTTATAAATGAAATTTTGTTGGGATATAATTAAACCAAATTCATTAGGCAAAAGTCAAAATATCAAGCAAAGGAGGCACACGTGGGAGGTAAGGTTCCAAAATTTTACCTCTTCTTTCAGCAAAAGGTTCAAAAGACTTGGGATTGAGTGTCAATGGCACAATCTAGATTAGTCTGTCCTAAATCAGTTTTTATATATAAACTGTAATTTTAAACCTATCCTTGAGCCCCCTGTTTTAAAATAGTAAAAATTCCTGAAGGACTTAAGGATTTGTAGAACTGTGGCTCATTAAAAGGACTTCTGCCTATTTTTACTGACACTTCTACATAAACTTATAAAAAGTTTCCTTTAATAAAGTAGCTTGTAGTAGAACACGAGTGTGCTTAGTCATGCTTGTGGAATGTCTTTTGTAAAAATAAAATATTTTGGAAGCTGCATTCATGGAATGAACACAGATTCCAAATCTGACTTTGTCCAGTGAAGATGCTAATCAGAAATGTACTTGAAATAGATGCTAATCAGAAATGATTGAGTAGAAAGAAAATCCAGAGCTTACTCGAGTCAGTGTTGAGTTCTTGTGAGCTGCCAAAAATTCAGTAAGATTTTTTCCTTCCAACAGCAGCAGAATCATAAACTTGGCTTAGGTATAAGCTTGATCTTACTGAGATTCACTGAGTTAATGGTAAATAATGAGATCATCTGTAATCTTAGGAATCATGATAAATAAAGAAAGGAGCAAGTGAAAATCCTTTTAAATACAGAGGAAGACTGTGCCATCTTTGTGCAGGTTTGGTTGACTGGAGTAACACAGAAAGTAAACTGAACCTCACTGCTAGTTCTTACTTGTGGCAAGAATTCAGTCTCCTAGCTGAACATCTTATGCAGGCACTGACTTCATTGCACCAGACTAAACAGCTGCATCAGTTTAAGGTTTAAACCCCTCATGTTTCTGCTTTGTTTTTATGCCAGAAGTTATGCAACAGAACCAGGGGTAATAGAAGCAAATATGTTTATGAACAGATTCATTGGTGCAACTCCAACACTTCTAGCTTCAGTTGCAAACACATTTCTTCTATCACTCATTTCTAGACTGTCCAGCAAAGTGGTAAGGTAAAAAAATAGACAGAGACACTGTGTTAAAAACATCACAGCTAGATTTTCCAGAGGTGTGGATTTTAATCCTGTGGATTTTAATAGCTTATTTTAGTGACCTTAGTGATTTACTTAATACATTTTTAATGTTACATTTTTTGCATTATATCTCTCATTACAATATTCTTGTGAACTCATTAAGCACCTTATGTCAACCAGGGACAAAGTAGCAGTATTCACATTCTCTATTTTTTCTCTCTTTCAACTACCAAGAAATTAACCTCCAAAAGCACATAACTATCCAGCTTTTTTTCAGTTAAAAGTGAGTAGGTACCCCAAGAGTTTGCAGAGGAAAGAGAACAATTTGAAGCTTGTCAGTTGTTGACTCCATCTTAAGCTTTGTTATTTCATCTTCAGAATATTTGAACTTTCATAAACAAGAATAATGATACTTTCATGGACTCGTTGCCACAAATCTCAAGCATGTGGACAAAATGAAACACTTCAGGCTGGGTCCTAACCAGTGTATCAAGGAAGCAACAGCTCATGCCAGCTCAATGGCATGAATATTTCCTTTGGATGTTTTCAAGCATTATTTATTTTTAATTATTTATTTATTTGGACTTTTGGTGATTTTCTGACCTCAAAGTGCTGTGAAGCTTGCTGATGAATAAAGGAATATCAGGGAAACAAAGTGTTTTGAAACTGTATTCAAACATGCTCCTGCACAAGACACTTAAAACAACTAAATGTGTGCTTACATGTTCTCCTGCTTCCCTCTGCTTGGAAATTGCTTAGAAACAAAACACATTAGAAACAAACACTTCAGTAAGCTCCCTGAAATGACCCAAAGCCAGATTTTATTTTATTTTATTTTATTTTATTTTATTTTATTTTATTTTATTTTATTTTATTTTATTTTAATTTTATTTTATTTTATTTTATTTTTCCTAACAGGCTGAAAGTACTAAGGTCATATTACAGTTAATAAAAGTTTGTTTGTCTGCCATAGCTGCAGATGACAGAGATCCAAAAACCTATTGAGTTGAATAGGTTTTGGATTGACTGTAGGGAAAGGATTTCCACTGTAAATAGGAATGCTAAAAACAACAAGACTCCAGTTTCACAAAAATGTTTCCAGCATCTCTTTTTCTCTCTTGCACACACACATATTATACTAGGATCAAATTCTACCTCTTTTGTTCATGTTAGGTAACTATAAAATCACTTATGCTATTCAAAGAGCAAGCTTCAAATATGAATGAAGCCTTAAATACTTGCCTGAGAGGTGAGAATTATTCCCTTCAGGCTTTATTGAAAAGTTATCAGACACACCCTCAAACGAGGTCAGTAGATTCCCAGGTGTTTTTATATACAATATTGTCATCAAAATAAAGCCCTTGCATGAAAATCATATTAAGTTTCAAAGTCAGATACTCAGTGGCTATGGTGTGCCAAAATCTGGCATTGCCCTTTCTTTGCCATATAAAAATAACCTAGCTTCAGTCTGGCTGTGCTTTTCCAGGACTATAACTCACAGATGCAGAGTGACTATTCCAGACAGCACTCACCAACACATGCAAGTCTCAGACTTCCTTAGAACAGCTGAAAGCAGGATTGAATCTGTTACTAGGAACAGAGGACTGAGCCAGAGCAGCCAAGTAGCTTGCTGCTATCAATCATTTATTTTCAGCTTTCAAAAGAAAAGAAACATTTTAAGAGGGGCAGGAGTGCATGGGGAGAGTAATGGGGAGGGAGAAAGGAAGAGGGAGAAAGGGAGCTCTGACTCAGTCAGTGAATCACTCTGTTATGGTGTGTTTTTTCTTTTTTTTTCCCCAGCAAAAGTTCAGACTTTGCAAACTGGAGATTTTCTGAACTGATAACTTAAGTAGCCCAAGAAGAAAAACAGTGATTTTCTTTTTTTTTCCCCTGATAAACAAGTGTGCTTGTTTGTTTGTTTGTTTTGGATTCATTAAATGCACAGATTTCTATGTTAGCAAGATATTAATCTATCAGGATATTGCATAAGTGAACTTGAAACATGAAAAAAAAACAAACAAACAAACAAACAAAAAAAAACCTAAACATTCTTTTTGCAAAGAGAAAGATGAAGTTACATGCTGAACACAATGACCAAGATTTGTAGAATTACCTTAGGTAATAAACATTGAAGGCTTAAGACACACAAAGTGATTGAAGCCCTTACAGGGGGACTTTGTGCACCCATCAGGACTTTCCAGAGATTATGAAGACTTATCTGCTCATTCTGGCTCTGCCACTGGTTCATTTGGTAATTACAGACCACCCATTTCTACTTCTGTCACTTTACAAATGTCCTTCTGATTCACTTTGAAACTAATGGAAGAGAAATATTATATGAGATATGCTTCACTCAATACCTAAAAAAAAAATAAAAATCTGGTCACTAAATATAAAGGTTGTTGTTTTAATGTATATAAGACACATTATTAGGATGTCTCATATGTGACAGCCAATTGACATACAGGCAGAGAAAACCTCTAGGCTGAAATCTATCTCACAAAAACACCTAGATTTAAATGCCACACAATATGTGAGGTAAAAGAAAAGATAACATCAATGGAATCTGGAGAGTTGTTTGGTATGGGATTCAGAGACCCACACATAGTCATAGGCAAGAAATGCCACTGGAGATACTTAGGGTACCCGACCTTGCTTCCAGCTGCCAGAAGAATATGACTGTCCCAGAAGTTCTGCATCATATCTGCCACCTCCATACAACTGAACCAGTTACCCTAACATATCTAAAAAATTAACTGCACATGCTCTTAAAACAAATCTTGCCCATTTACTTTGAAGGTATTTACTTTAGGATGAGATGAATAGCCCCCTAGGTGTCATTGACTACACTGTATAAAGATTCATGTCATTTTTTTACTGGGGTGTTTAATGCCATCTATGATGCCTTCATTGACTCCAGCCAATGGTCCAAAAGAGGACTATGTTCCTCTGGATTGTGTATCTGACCTGTCTCATCCACATGGTCATTTGGGTTACCCTAGAGCAACCATCCCAAATGTCACTACAAGCTTGTGTTGGATTATGGACGCAAACTGTAATGGGAGCTGAGATGCTTATTTCAGATGTAGGCATGTTTAGATGTTTCAGGTTATGAGTTGGATCTTATCCCTGTTTTCCAAACCCCAGTAGGATTTTAAACTTAGAATAGATGTCAGGTTTCTCTGTGCTAACATTGAGGCAGATTTGTGAATGCACAACAGCAGAGCCTGTGACATCTGCAGCATTTGGTACTTAAAATCAAAACTTACAGCATGTGGCAATGACCAAAATTAAAGCCCAATATCCAAACCCAGTTATAAAGATAGATGTCACAGGTTTGATCCCTTTCTTATCACTTCTCTCAGTTATAGAGATTGGACTGAGATAACTTGAAAAACATTGTGTTCTTATTCCATACATTATTTTGTGAAACAGCATGCTGTTTGAAACCAAAACTTCCTGATTAAAACCCAATGTATCTACTGCATCTTGGTGTAGCTATATTAAAAGCAAACACATGAGTTTAGTACTATGGACTATATCTGAATTAAACATCTGCCTAGTATTATAACGTCTTTATAAAAAACTATTAGACCATCAAATTATCATTTTGCAAAGCCGGGGAATACATCCTATCTCTGGGGAATTTCGAATATTAGACTGATGTAATGTTTGTTCTTAGACAAATAAACTTTATGCTATTTTTTTTTGTTTCAGTGCATATAAATTTGTACATGCATTGTTTATACATTGTACACACTAAGTAAGGCCAGGCCTTATTCACAGCTGTGAAATTAATCATCCTTTATGTACAGGGGATTTCAGGGGAAATTTTTTGGTGTCAGTATTCTGACTCCTTAAAGTGTTCTTTTTGTTGTGTGGTAAAGCTTTAAGGACAGACAATGCAAATGATAAATTAAATCAATGATTATGTAACAGACTCAAAGGACAGAGGATTAAAGGTACAAGGAA
Organism: Netta rufina; assembly: GCF_964035555.1. Taxonomy (NCBI): domain Eukaryota; kingdom Metazoa; phylum Chordata; class Aves; order Anseriformes; family Anatidae; genus Netta; species Netta rufina. The sequence continues at coordinate 196,293,346 of NC_140123.1, forward strand.
AAAAAAAAAAAAAGGAGAAAAAAAAGCACACAATTACTTCAAATATATATAAAACAAACAAACAAACAAACAAAAAAAACCATAAACTTACACCCTTCAAAGCATAAGTAAACCATTTAATGCATTAAATGTTTGACATAAAATATTTAACTTATAAGGAGTTTATTCCTTCAGCAATTTCCTTCTCTCATGCAGACAGGAGTGTACAACAGTACAGCAGCAGAAAGATGTCTATCCTGCCAGAATGTGCAGGTGACAGGAGCTCACAGTGAAAAAGATCAGCAGGTGCCTCTTAAAAGGCAAATACAGATTAGTTTGTGAACAGTTTCTATGTGTCATAACACAAAAAGAGCAGCAAATTTATTTTTTTACTGTCATATACCATGAATTGCTATTTATGCTGTTGTTCTACCAGTGATTTTCTAAAATTACTATTACCATGAGGCAACAGAAAACATAGGAGTTACAATTTGTCTTTATTTTACAATAAAAGAAATAAAAGCTCTGGGTTCTAAACATGATATTTCAGTAAAGGAACATCTATACATTTCAAATGTGGAACCATTTCTTCTTTGAGTAAAGGAATATTTATATCTTTCACATATGGAACCATTTCTACTTCCAGATATGTTGTTTGGGATTGTTGGTAAGAAATCAATAATTAGGAGGTCTATGCACTGGGATTCATTGCTAGTGACTTATAAAACTGTAGAAAAACATAGATTCATAGAACGATTTGGGTTGGAAAGGAAGTTAAAGATCATCTAATTCCCTCCTGCCATGGGCAGGGACACCTTCCTCTAGATCAGGTTGCCCCAAGTCCCATCCAATCTGGTGTCGAACACTTCCAGGGATGGGACATCCACAACTTCTCTGGGAAATCTGTTCCAGTGTCACATCACCCTCAGAGTAAAGAACTTCTTCCTAATGTTTAATGTGTATCTACCCTTTTTAGTTTAAAGCCTTTCCACCTTGTCCTATCACTACACCCCCTGAAAGAGTCCCTCTCCAGCTTTTCTATAGGTCCCTTTTAGGTACTGGAAGCCTGCAATGAGGTCTCCCCAGAGCCTTCTCTTCTCCAGGCTGAACAACCACAACTCCTTCAGCCTGTCTTCATAAATAACCTGCTCCAGCCCTCTGAACACCCTTGTTCCCCTCCTCTGGACATACTGTACCAGGTATATATGTCTGTCTTATGTTACAGGACCCAGAGCTGAATGTATTGAACAGAATAGACATGGAGAATCACCTTCCTCAACCTGCTGGTCACTCTTCTTTTGATATAGCTCATCAAAATTGTGAGCTTTCTGTGTATATTACCAGCTCATGTACCTAGTCCTTCCAACAGTACCCCTAGTCCTTCTCCAACAGGATGTTGTGCATCCACTCATCTCCTAGCCTGTATTCATTTTTGGAATTGTTCTGATCCAGGTGCAGGATCTAGCAGTTGGCACTGTTGAACTTCATGAGGTTCACACAGGTCCATCTCTCAAGCCTGTCATGGTCCCACTGGGAGGCATCCCTTCCCTGTAGCATGTCAACCACTTATCTGGGTGTCATCCACAAACTTGCTGAGGATGCACTCAATCCTACTGTTCATATTGCTGATAAAGATGTTGAATAATAGCAGTCCCAGTACTGACCCCTGAGGATCACTACTTGTTGCCCGTCTCCACCTGAGCACTGAGCTGGTGACTGCAGCCTAGTGTGACCATCCAGCCAATTCCTTGTCCACCAAGTGGTCCATGCATAAAATACATGCCTATCCAAATTGGAGACAAAGATGTTGTGCGGGACAGTGTCGAATGCTTTGCACAAGTCCAGGTAGATGACATCAGTTGCTCTTCCCTTATCCATAAATGCTGTAACCCCATTGTAGAAGGCCACAAATTTTTTCAGGCATGATTTGCCCTTAGTGAAGCCATGTTGGCTGTCACCAGTGACCTCTTTATTTTCCACACACCTTAGCATATTTTCCAGGAGGATCTGCTCAATGATCTTGTCAGGCACAGAGGTGAGACTGCCTAGCCTGGAGTTCCCTCACTGTTTCTTTTTCCTTTTTTTAAAAGTGGGGTCATATTTCCTTTTCTTTTCCAGTCAGTAGTAACTTCACCAGACTCCATGACTTCTCAGGTACGATGGATAGTTGCTTAGAGACTTCATACACCACTACCAAAGGACTTATAGGACTTGTGTTCCCCTAATACAGAAGCTATAGACAAAGCAATACTCCCATAGAACTGGAAATTACACTAGACAATGAAGAAAACCAAGTCTTGCACATCTTATCAGATTTTCATATTATTTTATTTAGAGATCTAGAGAGGCTTTACAGATTTTAGATAGCAGACTGTCCCATGGCTTATGCAAAATATCTTATTTCTTCACTCTCCTTTTTCAACATTTATCTCAGGAAAGATTAGTGCAAAGGAGCTCTGTGGCAGGGCCTGCTATCCTGTAATAGTCTTTAGTGACACAAAAGAATAAGATCAAGATCTTCAAAGATCCAACCAGTTTGTTTTGCACACTTAGCAGCCTGACCCATACATTTAAAAAAAAATAAAAAAAAAAATAGAGCCAACAGAGGGAGTTAGATACCTTTGAACAGTAATCCTGAAAGAGAGTATAATGAGCAGAGAAAGATCCTGTAATTACAGGACTTTTATGTATCTCTGCTTGAGGTCCATATCCTACATCTCTATCCAGTGCCAGGCAGTTAGCATCTTTCTAAGAAATCCTGGGAAGAGATGCAGCAGCTTCCTCTAACCAGAAAGTCTCTGGTCATTTTTCTCCTTAACCACTAAGTTACAGTGTAAAGATTCCTTCTGCTTGATCTGATTCCAACATCCTACTTTTTGAATCCAACTCTAGTGTATGAAGGGGAGGTTACAAGCACATGGGATTATAAAATCATCACAGAATCATAGAATGGCCTGGGTTTGAAGGGACCTCGAAGATCATCTTCTCCAACCCCCCTCCATATAGGCAGGGACACCATCCACTAAATCAGGTTGCTCAGGGCCTCATCTGGGCAATATGTTCCAGCGCCTCAACACCCTCTGAGTGAAAAATTTTCTTCTAAACTCTAATCTAAATCTCTCCTCTTTTAGTTCAAAACCACTCCCCCTTGACCTTCCCAAGTTAAGAGTCTTTCTCCACCCTCTTTATAAGATCTCTTTATGTCTTGATAGGCTGCAGTGAGGTCACCCTGGAGCCTTCTCTTCTTTAGGCTGAACAGACCCAGCTCTCTCAGACTATCTTTGTATCTTTGTAGGAGAGGTGTTCTAGTCCCTTGATCATCTTTGTTGCCCTCCTCTGGACCTGCTCTATCAGCTCTACATCCTTCTTTTACTGGGGGCTCCAGACGTGGACACAGTATTCCAAGTGGAACCTCACAAGGACTGAGTAGAGGGGAACAAACAGCTCCCTCAACCTGCTGGCCATTCCTCTTTTCATGCAGCCCAGGATGAAGTTGGCCTTCTGAACTGCAAGTACACACTGCTGACTCATGTTGAGCTTTTCATCCATCAGAACCCCCAGGTTCTTCTCCTCAGGGCTGGTCTCAATGAACTCTCCTAGTATGTACTCATGTCCAGGATTACACAGCCCAGGTGCTTTTAGGCTTGTTGAACCTCATTAGGTTAACATTGGCCCACTTCTCAAGCCTGTCCAGGTCCCTTTAAATGGTATCCCTTCCTTCCATCATATCAACCATACCACTCAGCTTGGTGTCATCTTCAAATTTGCTGAGGGTGCAAATTTGTCAAAAAAGTCGATCTTACTATGTCATTGATGAAGATATTAAACAGTACCAGTCTGAGGGAAGACCCCCTGAGGTACACCACTTGTTACCAGACATAGATCCATTGATCACCACTCTCTGGGTGTGATCTTCAAGCCAGTTCCTTATCCACTGAATAGTCCATCCATAAAATCCATATCTCTCCAATTTAGAGATTAGGATGTCATGTGTGACTGTGACAAAGGCCTGGCAGAAGTCCAGATAGATGACATCAATTGGTCTTCCTTTGTCAACTGATGCAGTCACTCCATCGTAGAAAGACACCAGATTGGTCAGGCATGATTCACACTTGGTGAAGCCATGCTGGCTGTCTTGGATCACCAAGATATCACCAAGATCTCCAAGATGCTTTGTCTTGCATACGCCTTGACATTGCTTCCAGGGAAGATTATTTTCCATAATCTTCCCAGGCACTGAGGTGAGGCTGCTGAACCTTAGAACCAAAGAAAATATCTTTTTTCACTTAATGAACATTTGACTTCAGCAGCTCTAAACTTTTTTGAAAATTAAACTTTATGTTTATATCTCCATTTGATAGTTTTGGGAGAAAGATCTAGATTGCTGGTTACAGTTCGACAAAATAGTAGAGTGGAAAGAATCTTAAAAATAAGACTAAATCCAAAACTCAGCAGCTGAAAGATGTAGAACTTGTTGTCCTTTCTGAATGTGTAAGCCCACGTAGAGAACAAGAGATCATTAAAGTCAATATTACTCCATCCAATTTATCCATACTAATCTTGGGACTTTACTGCTTCATACTTTTGGAGCCAATTCTTACTGAAATTATGATGTGCCATAGAAAATGGAAATTGGAATATGCTTTTTTTTTTTTTTTTTTTTTAGCTCATGACAGTTAACTAGGTGAAAACATTCTGTTTTAATTAAAACAACAAAAATAGTGTTCTTTATATTTAATGTTTTTTTTTTTTTTCCCCTAACAAAAGGCACAAGATTCTTACTATATAGCAAAATTTATAGCCATTTCTTGGAAAAGAAGACATTTATTTCCTGTCTACTGAATACTGTTCACATTTCTAATTAAAAAAAGGGCACTTAGTAAAAAAAAAAAAAAAAAAATGCAGGATTTTTTATAAAGTAGATAAACCGGATTTGACCTCATTTATGATCATCCTGAAGAAGATATTTAGAGAGAATAGGTAATATACTGAGAAATGTTAGTCTGAAGTTAGCTTTTCAGGACAGAAAAGTGTATTGCAGGAGACTTTTTCACAGTAAAAATATATTTCATTTTATTTAACAAAAGTAAGATGATCTACTCGACCAAGTTATGCTATCTATTGAACTGGAAAGATCCCTCCAAACTGAAGAACTGTTCCACATCACGTATTAATTACATGGTTTTGAATGGCACCTTTAATTGTCAATTTAAATAAAAGACCATATGTCAAATATTTTGCATAATTTGTCATGAAAGCCCCAGTTATGGGTTCAGAAAACATTTAATTCTAGTTAGAAGTGCTGATTTCTTCTGAAAACACAAATGCCACAGGCATTCATTCAGAAGGACAGCTGCCAGAGAAGCAGCAGCTATGTTCTTCTCTTGATGTTTATCACATGCCAGATCAAATACTTAGACGCAAGAAACCTGTATTCAAAGTTCCTCAAAAGTGAACTCTACTACATATATTCCTCTTTCAAGAAGAGGGTCCCAAATGCCAAAATCATAAGATGTTGCCTGCTCATTCTGGCTGTGCTTCCTGAAACAGCTTCTCTCTGGAGCTAGAGCAAAGAAACTTAATTCTCACAGTCAATGAACAAAGTGTGCACTTGATAAAACATTATGTTCCAGTTACTGTTTCTGTGCTTTTGTATTGATTTTGGCTGGAATAGAGTTAATTTTCTTCACAGTAGCTCTTATGCTGCTATGTTTTGGATTTGTGACCAGAAGAGTGAATACACGGATGTTTTAACTATTTCTAAACAGTGCATACACACTGCCATGGCCTTTTCTATTTCTCACTCTGTCTTGTCACCAAGTAGGTTGGGCATGCATAAATTGGGAAGGAGGCACAGTTGACCCCAATTGACTAAAGTGGTTCTCCATACCATATATCATCATGCTCAGCAAAAATAAATAAATAAAATAAACTAATAAAATAAATTAATAGATAGAAAGCTAGGGGAAAGAAGAAAAAAAGGGGAGATGTTTGGAGTTATGGTGCTTATCTTCCCAAGTAACTGTTGTGTGTGATGGAGCCCTGCTTTCCTGGAAATAGCTAAACCTTTGCCTGCCAATGAGAAGTAGTGAATTAATTCCTTTATTTATTTATTTATTTACGTATTAGTTTACTTGCACATGCAACTTTTGCTTTACCTATTAAACTGTCTTTATCTCAACCCATGAGTTTTCTTGGTTTTACCCTTCCAGTTTTAATCTGCATTCCAATGCAGATGGAGTGAGAAAGCAGTTGTGTGGTGCTTCGCTACCTACTGGGGTTAACCCTCAGCAGTTTTACATGATGCCTCCTTGTGTGTCATGCATAGAAAGCTCTGGAGAAATACTAAATCCTTTTCAATTTTTTTTATTTTTTTTGCCATCTTTTCTGTAGTGATCTCCAGGTGGGCAATCATGATCCTTTCTTAATTCAATAAATTATTAAACATTTCCCTTAAAGAAGTAAGATAATATATTGATCCTTTCAGCAGTAAGATCAATAAACATTTCGTATGACCTGAAACAATCTTTCTACTGTTGCATTTTTTGTTAATGACTTTTTCTTTATATTAGCATTGTCTTGTTTGTTTGTTTGTTTGTTTTAATTTGTTTCAACAGGGATAATTTAAATAGTTTTCAAAGCTGTGAATCCTAGTCTCAGATATGGTGAAATAATTGAGCTTCTGTAATAAAAAAACTTTCTTGTCTTTAAACATACTATTAGCAGATATCTGCCTCCCACACTCTCTGCAGACAACTGCTTACAGGTGGCAAGAATATTGTTTTAAAATGGTATAAGACCCATAGTAAGCATGTATGTCCTATCCAAAGAGACCTTAAAAGATCCACAGACATTAACCACAAAAGAATAACACAATGTATTAGAAAAAGAAAGGCTTTCATCAAGAAGTGGAAAAGTGGAAAATACTTTCAAGAAAAGGAAATGGAATAATCTGTAAACTCTGGGTAGTCTCGCCCCTCGCTACAAAAAGGACAGAGGTGTAGGAAAGAGTCCAGAGAAGGGCGACGAAGCTGGTGAGGGGTCTGGAGAACAAGTCCTACGAGGAGCGGCTGAGGGAGCTGGGCTTGTTCAGCCTGGACAAAAGGAGGCTCGGGGTGACCTTTATAAGGCTCTTTATAAGTACATTAAAGGAGGCTTTAGTGAGGTGGGGGTTGGTCTATTCTCCCATGTGCCTGGTGACAGTACAAGGGGGAACAGCGTAAAGTTGCACCAGGGGTGTTTTAGGTTGGATATTAGGAAGAACTTCTTTATTGAGAGGGTTGTGAGGCATTGGAATGGGCTGCCCAGGGAAGTGGTTGAGTCACCATCCCTGGAGGTCTTTAAAAGATGTTTAGATGTTGAGCTTAGAGATACGGTTTAGTGGAGGACTTGTTAGTGTTAGGTCAGAGGTTGGACTTGATGATCTTGAGGTCTCTTCCAACCTAGACAATTCTGTGATTCTGTGATTGTGTCTGGAATAAGATCACTTTGTTGAATAATACTAGGATAAAGACTACTAATAAAACAACTTTAAACACATCAAAACCAGGATCCTTGCCCTTTTTTCTTCAGGGTTGATAGATAGTCTAAACAATATAAAATAATTTCTCCAACAAGATACAACCAGAGCAGCAATAGTGATTTACTTTGGTGTTCACTATGGAGGAACATAGGTATACACTGACACTGAGCCTTTCCTTATGGCAAACACGTCCAAGTAAATATCTAAAACTGAAGAGTGCTTAGATAATTTTCAGTGTTCTGATGAGCTATTTATCATTGATAACATGAAGAGAGCTAAGTAGTTTTCCCCTGAAATTCAAAAATTGATTATGTTTGATATTGTCAGAATTGCTCCAATCAGCTTGGATACCAGAAGTTGCTGAATGAAAAGCTGAGTCTTCAAGGAAGCTGTCATAAGAAATCCAGGAAAATACACACCAGTAAGCCTCTTTTGTCCTGAACCAAGCAGCTGGACTGCATAACTAAACACATGAAAAAAATATGATGTAATAGGGAATACTGAACATGACTGGGGGGGGGAAGGAGAGAGGGAGCAGAATCATGCTTCACTGAAGGTTGAGAGAATCTAGGATTACAGATGAGATAATTGATACACACCTTCTTCTTAGGTTTTCAAAGACCTTTCAAAATTTTCTCACCAAACTTCTTAGCCTAAAAGGAAAAGTCCCCTCTCAGATTAATGGTTGGTTATAATCTGGGAAATACATAATGAAAATAATTAATTAGTTTAGAAATGTTACTGTTGGAAGACCATGAGGATCTACATTTCAATGCATATGGCTAAACATAAATGGCTTGAGGTGAAGAAAAGCACAAGATTATTTATTTATTGATATACATGTATTCAAAGCTGTCATGCCAGAAGCTGACTGCAAATAGTTGAAGATTGATTTCATGATACTAGATGATTGGATATTAAAAGGTCAAATGAAAATTAAGTGTTGACAAATACAAAATAGTTGAAAGAAAGCCTAGCTACTTACACATCATGATAGACTCTACAATGCTCTCAATGTGGATGTTCGGATCATTGTTACTTCTCTGCAAACATCAGATCAGTGATCACCCACAATCAGAGAAAAATAGAATGCTAAAAGACAGAATAAGGAGCCTTGCAACCACTGTATAAAGCCATAGCAAACTCTGGCCTTCCATTCCATGTAAAGTACTCCTTATCCTCCTCTCCAAATAGGTATAGATAGATATAGATATAGATATAGATATAGATAGATAAAGATACATAAAAAAAAAAAAAAAAAAAAAAAAAAAAAGCTGTAAAAGTATAGAGAGCTGTGACAAGGATAATGAGAGGTAAGGAATGCTTCCCATATGAAAATATTTTAAATAGACCAGAACTCCTCTCAGAAAAATAAATAAATAAATAAATGAAAGAGATAAAACTGAGACAACTGAGGGTGATGTGATAGGTTGGAAAATCAAGAATGGGATAAAGAAAGTGACAGGGGAATAATCATTCACTATACCTTATAGCTTGAGAATGAGAAAACACCAAGTAGAATTATCAGGCAGTAAGTCTAAAGGAAATAAAAGGAGTACTTTTTCACACAACACCTCATCATATCGTGGAACTCACTGCCACAGATTGCTTTCATTGCCAGAAGTGTAAATGGGTTCAAAAGCACATTAAACAAATTAAGGAATGGAAGATCCACCAGAATCTAATTAACCTGATGATGTGGTGCAATCTTCAGTTTGAGAAATCCCCAACCAGTGTTGACTGGATGCTTCATGGCTGTGCAGTTACTGAACCATTTGCTGACTGCTATCAAGAATGCAATATTGGCACAGATGACTTTTCAATCTGAATAAAAACAGATGTTCTTATGTTCCTTATTTTTTTTTCCAGTTTCTACTGAGTTCCCATTACACTGAGCACAATTCCTGACAAACAGTGACAATCTTCATCCAGCTTAATTTATCATCTATATGTTTCATATGCATATTCTCACAGAATCACAGAATCACAGAATTTCTAGGTTGGAAGAGACCTCAAGATCATCGAGTCCAACCTCTGACCTAACGCTAGCAGTCCCCACTAAACCATATCCCTAAGCTCTACATCTAAACGTCTTTTGAAGACTTCCAGGGATGGTGACTCCACCACTTCCCTGGGCAGCCTGTTCCAATGCCTCACAACCCTTTCAGTAAAGAAGTTCTTCCTAACATCTAACCTAAAACTCCCCTGGCTCAACTTAAGCCCATTCCCCCTCGTCCTGTCACCAGGCACGTGGGAGAACAGGCCAACCCCCACCTCGCTACAGCCTCCCTTGAGGTACCTATAAAGAGCGATAAGGTCGCCCCTGAGCCTCCTCTTCTCCAGGCTGAACAAGCCCAGCTCCCTCAGCCACTCCTCGTAGGACTTGTTCTCCAGACCCCTCACCAGCTTCGTCACCATTCTCTGCACCTGCTCGAGCACCTCCATGTCCTTCTTGTAGCGAGGGGCCCAAAACTGAACACAGTACTCGAGGTGTGGCCTCACCAGAGCTGAGTACAGGGGGACGATCACCTCCCTAGCCCTGCTGGTCACACTGTTCCTGATACAAGCCAGGATGCCGTTGGCCTTCTTGGCCACCTGAGCACACTGCTGGCTCATATTCAGCTGACTATCCACCAATACTCCCAGGTCCTTCTCTGCCTGGCAGCTCTCCAACCATTCCTCTCCCAGCCTGTAGCTCTGCTTGGGGTTATTGCGCCCCAGGTGCAGGACCTGGCACTTGGCCTTGTTAAACTTCATGCAGTTGACCTCAGCCCATCGGTCCAGCCTATCCAGATCCTCCTGCAGAGCTTTCCTACCCTCAAGCAGATCGACACATGCACCTAACTTGGTGTCATCTGCAAACTTACTAAGGGTGCACTCGATGCCCTCGTCCAGATCATCGATGAAGATATTAAAGAGAACCGGCCCCAGCACCGAGCCCTGGGGGACGCCACTAGTGACTGGCCTCCAACTGGACTTGGCTCCATTCACCACATCTCTTTTATATTGATCCCATGGATTATCCCCATGAAGAGAAAGTAACAACAGTTGTAGGTCAAATGAGTCCAACCAGGACCACATTTTTTCCCTATAGAAATTTTTCTCTTTCCCTTTGCCACAATGGTTTTAAAATAGGCATCTCAGTTCCATTATAACACTTGGGTAGGGCAGATCTGGGTGGTAAAGTAGTTTTAGATTTCTTTGCCTTTCCTAAAAAATAATAATTATAATAATAAAAATATGTGTTGAGAAGAAAGAGAAAATACTTAGAAACAGGGAGGGAAACTATTAACACTGAGTTAAAAAAGAAGATGAAATCATTGCTGATGATTGTTAAGACTAGAACTGCCCATGACCATAAAGATCTAGAATTTTTTATATGTATAACATATTTCCACATGTGAAAAATGTTCAGTTTTATTTTTACTTTTGACCTACATTTTGAGCCTCCTATATTTGAATAATATGAATAAAGCATTGAAAATGTATTCATTCATTATTCTGTTTACTTGTCTTTGAATGGCAGAAAAATGCTACTGAAGAGAAAAATAGTCATAATTTATAAGGAATTTAACTAAAAGTGCCATGAAGTTTTTTTTCATAACTGGTAGACAAGACCCAACCAAGCTAAGAAGCAGCAGCATAGTGTTCAGGTGTGGGTTGTTTTTCTTTTTCTTTTTTTTTTTTTTTGTGTGTTTTTTGTTTTTGTTTTTGTTTTTGTTTTTTCATCATACAGCGCAGTACTTTATTCCAGATACTTTATAGTATTTTTATACATATCATTCTACAAAAACTAATCAGTATACCCAGCTCAGAAGTAGCACTATGAAATACATAATAATAAGGGGGTTGGACTTTAGATCTTTAGAGGTCCCTTCAAAACTCAGCCTTTCTGTGATTCTGTGATTAACCCAAACCTATCAGGTTCATTTAAAGAGTAGAGAAGGTAAATACAATATCCTGTTCAGCACTGTTGCTTTAGATACAGAAAGTAAATGCTTGCAAAGCATAACAAATGCACTTTACTTGGCCATCCTGGAAATTGAGGTAAGATGCAATAACACGGTTTGATTATGCTACATGTTACTAAATATTTTGTAGAGTGTAGGTCATCATCTTTTGTCCATTGATTTCACTCTGTTAGGTATGCCTTTAGCCCCATCTTTCCCTTTTTGGTCCACGCACATAACTGCCCTCCTCCCTTGTACAAGAGTTCAGGAAGGCTTATGCTTTTCTCCAGATACAGATGAAGGGGGTCAGTCAAGTAGAAATTTCTTCTGCACCATAATACCTTGTAGTTCATTGCCAGCATTTTCAGGGGGACTTTTTTTATTCCGAATCTTAATTGTCAGGGAACTGGCGAAAGGCTAATCAATGTTTTAGAAAATGTCATTTATTTTTTTTTCCAATAAGAGACCAATATTCATTTCTTGGTATTGCTGTCAAAAATGTAAGAGCTTTTGTAGAATGTGTTTCCATGTTTACTTCACAGAACAACCTCATCTGAAAAAAAAAAAAAATCAGCAAGCAATTAAGTCACTATTATAGACTCAAATCCATTGACCAATTTGCATATGTCAAAGTTCCAGAATGTATAAACGTGTGGGGTTTTTTTTAGGTCCCTGAAGCCAGTTTTCAAAATCTGTCATGCATAAACTGGGTAGTATCTTCAACATCTTCATGTATGGCTATAATTTCAAAGTTTGGTGGAAAAATGTTAACCTACAGAAACACATCCTGATTTTCACATGCAATGAACAATGATCCTTCTACTGACATTCTCTAGATGAAAACTTAAACCTGAAAAGCAGGTAAGATTATTTAGGTGCTTCAAGACAGATGTCCTATGTTTGAAAATGTTGGCATACATTTTCTTTTGGAGAGAGTTGGGAGATATGTTTTTTTCTAGGTGTCTCACAGCAGCCTCTGTGTCATTCCACTTCTATGTCAAAGTGAGAAAAAAAAAAAAAAAAAAAGTACTTTGATAATCACCTGCCTGTCTTCTTGCTGGGATGTTATTACTTTAAATTTCAAATAGTTGAAGATTGAGAAAAGGTGTTCCCTTTCAGTACTCAAATTTCATGACATACTGCTATTTTTTTCCTATCACAGGGGAAATCCTACACAAGAGAGAGGATGTATGAGCACAACTTGCAGTTACTTTGAGATGACAAATACCATGATGAAACAAAAGAAATTTCCCATTAAAATAAACCACATGTCAGATTTCAGCTCAGAATCAGCCAGTTCCCAGCTACGGAAATATGCCTTAGCTGTAGATCACAGAGTAAATACATATCTGCTTTACTCAAAGTGGCCCATGGAGAAACAAACAGAAATATGAGCTGGTGCTGAGTACGAGAATAAACAGAAAAGCCTTCCAAGAGCAACCCAGCTCATGCTATTACCAATGTACCCCTGAAAAAAAAAAAAAAAAAATGCACACTTCCCCTTGCCTTAGGCAATGCTTAATTACCTTATATCAAAATAAGCCACGGAATTCAAGGCCAAGAATACTGCATTTCAAACTGTTCATGGTATTCTCCTGTCACTGGATATAACAGCCATGAAGAACTGAAGCTTGCAACAAGGTCCAGCAAATTATAACGGATTTCCATTGCTATAACTAAACAGATTTTTCAGAGATGTCTATTTAACCTGTTAGGAATAATAAAAATAGCTTATGGGAATAAAGAAAATAATGGAAGTGAGTAAGGAAAAAAATACTCTTTGTTACAAGTGATTAGCAATCTCCATCTCTTAATTACACAGAGCACAAAGATAAGCTACATGTACGGTATTTAAGTTAGTCTATTCAGACTGTCTCCAGCCCACCCCCATTCCCCCACAAATAAATAAATAAATAAATAAATAAATAAAATAATATCAAAGTGTTTAGAAAATTTTTGAAGTTTTTTTTTTTCCTTACTACTCCATCATTTCAGTAAAAGCGTATATATTAACAAATTATCTTTGGACAATGCCTACCAGGAAGAAAACTCAGAAAAGGAATTATATTACTGCTTCTACTTCCTGTCTTTCTTTTGCTCCCCCTTAATCATACTCCATTCTCAACTTCATAAAACGTAATTTTGTCTTCATTCAGACATTCAACAAAAGCTACACATTTTCAGGTCAGCCTGCTTTGGTGTTATTCCTTAGCTACACATGGAGGAATAAAATATTACAGGAAAAAACAGGTGAACTAACTTTCCTGAAGTGAGAAAAGGAAGTCTTGAATGTCTGACAGAATTTCAGGCCTGATATTTAAATGTCCTATCTGTAAGGTACATCTTGTTCTTCTTGGATGAAAAGTTAATATTAATATTTTTCTTAAAATTCTTTCAATATAAGACATGAGTTATGAGTCCTTAGTAGACTCATAACTTGCAAGTAGACTCATAAGTAGCTCACCAAATGTTCTTTTCTCAGATGAAGTACTTGAACAGCTTCTAAGTTCTTCTGTGAATGGGACAATCACTGTCCTCACTCTTCATTACAAAGAAATAGAAAGGAATTGCTGGAGGGATTCATATGTAAAGTGCCCATAAAACAAAATAAAGTAAATAAATAAAAAGAACTAAAATAAGTTTCAAGTGAAATGAAGTTTAAATAAAAATCAGACAAGTTAAAATGAGTATTACAAATTTAATGGATATACAGTGATGCTTCAATATGCACTGTTCTAATTGCAAGTTTATACATGTGAATAACTGGATGATAATACAAGTGCTCATTCCTATTATGCTGTAGACTATATGTCTTTAAAAGATCCGCATTTAGCAACAGTTTTACAGTTTTCAGTTTTACTTTTTTTTTTTTTTTCCCTAGAATCTCATAGTTATTGCCAGGACTTGCACTTAGCTATCTTGGTTTTAAATTTAAAGGATAAATATTTATTTGATTTGATTGGACGCTTGCCAAGGCAATCGGCTCCGGGGCAGATGCATTCTACAATAGAGCAGGGGATTGGACAGGCAGGGCTAATTTTTCCAGCATCAAGCCCACTTGAGGGAGCCACCAGGACCCATCAGCCCTCGCGAGGGAGGTGAACGAGGCATAGACGGAGCCAGCAGAGGCCCCTCCCAGGCCTTTCAAAAGCTGCCCTTTGGGAGCACGAGTGACCAGGAGTGCGGCGATCAGGATGGGCAAACAGGGCATGGCATGTCAGAAGGGAGTGGTGTGGCAGTTCACACAGGCAGGACAGAGCATTCACCCCTGCCCATACGAACACCTCCTCTAATGGCAGTCTACCGCTAGGTCAGCTGCAATGGTCTCCACCAGGCACAGTGCTCTCTCTAGGAAGTCTGTACACACCCAGACTGACTGCCCGCTCAAAACTGCAGCAGTTCAGGTCTCTGGGTGCAGGGAGTGCCTGAGCCTGTTGCTACCACCTGTGGGGGGCAGAGAGACTGTGTGCATGAGGTGCAAGCAGGTGTACAAAATGGTCCGCCTGGTGGCAGAACTCAAGGAGGAGGTCAAGACGTTGAGGGATATCAGGGAGTGTGAGCAGGAGATAGACTTGTGGAGCAACTCCCTGCGTGACCTGAAGGACAGGTACCGGGGTGAGACACCCCAAATGGGGGTGGACTCCCTTTCCTGTCGCTGTAGGGCAGAGGGAGGGGACCCAGAAGCTGAAGAGGAATGGAAACAGGTCCCTGCTCAACATCACAGGTGATGCCCCCCCCCACTGCCCCCCCCTTCCCAGGTGCCCTTACGCAACATGTTTGAGGCCCTGGAGCTTGAGACTGGTAGCTGAGGAAGAGGTAGAAAGTCTTCCCAGGAGGATTCCTAGGGTGACGAAGTCAACTCCACGCCTTAGGACTGCCTCCTCCAAGAAGGAAAGAAGGGTGATTGTTGTGGGTGACTCCCTTCTCAGGGAAACAGAGGGACCTATTTGTCGGCCTGACCGTACCCGTAGGGAAGTCTGCTGCCTCCCTGGGGACAAGGTCAGGGACATTACCAGAAAGCTTCCCAACCTGGTTTGCCCCTCTGACTATTCTCCTCTTGTAATAGTCCAGGCTGTCAGTTATGACATTGAAGAGAGAAGCCTGAAGACCATCAAATGGGATTTAGGGGGCTGGGACAGTTAGTGGATGGAGCAGGAGTACAGGTGGTGGTGTCATCTATCCCTACAGATGCAGGGAGGGGTACAGAGAGGACATGGAAAGCCCACCTGATAAACACGTGGCTCAGAGGCTGGTGCCAACACAGAAATTTTGTTTTTTTTTGACCATGGGGCTCTTTACTCGGCACCCGGTCTGATGGCCGCAGATGGGTCCCTGTCTCTAAGGGAAAAACAGATCCTAGGCCAGGAGCTGGTGGGGCTCATTGGGGCTTTAAACTAGGTAAGAAGAGGGACGGGGCTGAAATAAGGCTTGTTAGAGCTGTGCAAGGCTCGGAGAGAAGGCAATGGCCCAACGGAATGGCCACACAGCATGGGTAACAAACAGGAGGAGCTGGAAGCCATCATGCGGCAGGCAGGCTACGACTTGGTTGCCATCATGGAAACGTGGTGGGACCACTCTCACAACTGGAGTGCTGCAATGACTGGCTATAGGCTCTAAAGAAAGGACAGGCAGCACGGAAGGGGTGGTGGTGTGGCTCTCTATATCGGAGAGTGTTTTGATGTCATGGAACTTGAGTCTGGGAATGATAAGGTTGAGTCCCTTTGGGTTAGGATCAGTGGGAAGGCCAACAAGGGAAACATCCTGGTGGGGGTCTGTTATAGACAGCCGAACCAGGATGAGGAGAGTGATGAGAAGTTCTACAGGCAGCTGACAGAAGTTGCAAAATCGTCAGCACTTTTTCTTGTGGGGGACTTCAACTTCCCAGACGTATCCTGGAAGCACAACACAGCCCAGAGAAAGCAGTCTAGGAGGTTTCTGGAGAGCGTGGAAGATAGCTTCCTGACGCAGCTGGTTAGTGAGCTTACCTGGGGAAGTGCCCTGCTAGACCTTCTCTTCACAAACAGAGAAGGACTTGTGGGAGATGTGGTGGTTGGAAACTGTCTTGGGCAGAGTGACCATGAAATGATAGTTCTCCATTCTTGGAGAAGCCAAGAAGGGAACCAGTAAAATCGCTGTATTAGACTTCTGGAGGGCCGACTTTGAACCGTTCAGGACACTGGTTAGTAGAGTCCTTTGGGAGGTGGTTCTGAAGAGACGAGGAGTCCAGGAAGTCTGGGCGCTCTTCAAGAAGGAAATGTTAATTGTGCAGGAGCAGTCTGTCCCCACGTGCCCAAAGATGAGCCAGTGGGGAAGAAGACCGGCCTGGCTGAACAGAGAATTGTGGCTTGAGCTTAGCAGGAAAGAGAGGGTTTACAATCTTTGGAAAAGAGGGCAGGCCACTCGGGAGGACTATAAGGATGTTGCGAGACAGTGCAGGGACAAAATTAGAAAGGCCAAAGCTCATCTGGAGCTCAATCTGACTACTGCCATTAAAGACAACAAAAAATGTTTTTACAAATACATCTACGCAAAAAGGAGGACTAAGGAGGGTCTCCATCCTTTACTGGATGTGGGGGGGAACTTAGTTACAAAAGATGAGGAAACGGCAGAGGTGCTTAATGCCTTCTTTGCCTCAGTGTATAGCAGCAAAACCAGTTGTTCTCTGGATACACAGTACCCTGAACTGGTGGAAGGGAATGGGGAGCAGAATGTGGCCCTCACTATTCATGAGGTTGGTGACTTACTACGGCACTTGGATGTATACAAGTCAATGGGGCCAGATGGGATCCACCGAGGATACTGAGAGAACTGGCGGAGGAGCTGGCCAAGCCACTTACCATCATTTATCAGTAGTCCTGGTTATTAGGGGAGGTCCCAGTCAACTGGTGGCTAGCAAACGTGACGCCCATCTACAAGAAGGGCCGGAGGGTAGACCCGGGGAACTACAGGCCTGTCAGTTTGACCTCAGTGCCAGGGAAACTCATGGAGCAGATTATCTTGAGTGTCATCATGTGGCACTTACAGGGCAACCCGGTGATCAGGCCCAGTCAGCATGGGTTTATGAAAGGCAGGTCCTGCTTGAAGAACCTGATCTCCTTCTATGACAAAGTGACGCGCTTGGTGGATGAGGGAAAGGCTATTGATGTGGTCTACCTTGACTTCAGTAAGGCTTTTGACACCATTTCCCACAGCATTCTCCTCAAGAAACTGTGTGCTCGTGAGTTGGACTGGCATACGCTTCTTTGGGTTAGAAACTGGCTGGATAGCCAGGCCCAAAGAGTTGTGGTGAATGGAGTCAAATCCAGCCGGAGGCCAGTCACTAGTGGCGTTCCTCAGGGCTCAGTACTGGGGCCGGTCCTCTTTAATGTCTTTATCGATGATCTGGATGACGGGATCGAGTGCACCCTCAGTAAATTCACAGATGACACCAAGTTAGGCTCTTGTGTCGATCTGCTCGAGGGTAGGAAGGCTCTGCAGGAGGATCTGGATTGGCTGGACTGATGGGCTGAGGTCAACTGTATGAAGTTCAACAAGGCCAAGTGCCGGGTCCTGCACCTGGGGTGCAATAACCCCAAGCAGAGCTACAGGCTGGGAGATGAGTGGCTAGAAAGCTGCCAGGCAGAGAAGGACCTGGGAGTATTGGTGGACAGTCAGCTGAATATGATCCAGCAGTGTGCTCAGGTGGCCAAGAAGGCCAACAGCATCCTGGCTTGCATAAGAAGCAGTGTGGCCAGCAGATCTAGGGAAGTGATCATCCCCCTGTACTCGGCTCTGGTGAGGCCGCACCTCGAGTACTGTGTTCATTTTTGGGCCTCTTGCTACAAGAAGGACATCAAGGTGCTCGAGTGAGTCCAGAGAAGGGCGATGATGCTGGTGAGGGGTCCGGAGAACAAGTCCCATGAGGAGCGGCTGAGGGAGCTGGGCTTGTTCAGCCTGGAGAAGAGGAGGCTCAGGGGCGACCTTATCGCTTTTTATAAGCCATACAGCCACATTAATGGAAACTGTAGCGATGTGGTGGTTGGTCTATTCTCCCACATGCCTGGTGACAGGACGAGGGGAAATGGGCTAAAGTTGCACCAGGGGTATTAGGAATATATTGGATATTAGGAAGAACTAATATTGGATATTAGGAAGAACTTCTTTATTGAGAGGGTTGTGAGGCATTGGAATGGGCTGCCCAGGGAAGTGGTGGAGTCACCATCCCTGGAGGTCTTTAAAAGGTGTTTAGATGTAGAACTTAGTGATATGGTTTAGTGGAGGACTTGTTAGTGTTAGGTCAGAGGTTGGACTCGATGATCTTGAGGTCTCTTCCAACCTAGACAATTCTGTGAATCTGTGATTGATGTTAATATATTATGATTACTACATTTAGAAGGCACACACATGTTTTTACCCATATGTGCTATTCACATTCTATTTGAATAGAAATTTTTTATATAAAATTTCACTTTTTAAGAATCCATAGAAAAGAAAAAAGAAAAAAAAAAGTACTTCAGGAATTCATTTTATTCCATGGCTGATGATGTTTTCTGTAATCTGCCCCATTCAATAAAAGTAGGGTGATCAATTATAATAGTAATATAAGGTACTAAAGTCATATAAGGTAGATGTGTTTGTATAGCTTATGATTTCAGGGATAGGACGAATTTCCAAGGTTTAAGTTATCAGTTATTGGATGTAAATAGTTTCTTTTCTATTACTCATTCTAAATAATTTATTTCTCCTGGTCTTCTCTCTCTATATATATATTCCAGTGTGAAATACCTCAAAGTTGTCAGCTGTCCTCCTGTGCCTTTTGACACCAACCCCAGTTTCAACTTGCTGGGAAGTTCCTAAAATTCTCAAACATTAAAGGCAGAGAAAATGTGATATCCACGGTATTTTTACATGAAATTTTCACTTGTGAGGATGAAAAAAGAGAATATTTGTTTCACTTTTCTTTAAATACAAAAATACTCATAGAAGGCCATCAAGACAGAGTAGATTTAAATATAAAATTGGAAGTCAAAATATGCTAAAGTTATGAGCCGTGGTCCCTAACAATTTGGAGATCTTCAAAAGCCATCTTCACATGCTCTTGAACAATCTGCTCTGAATGACTCTGCCTTAGCAGGGGGTTGGAGCAGATGGCTTCCAGAGATCCCTTCCAACCTTAACCATTCTGTGGTTCTGTGATTCTGAGAACACACTGATTATTTACCTATTGCTAAGCAGTGCTTGCACGCTGCCATGGTGTGGTGATTTTACTGTTCCAGGCAGCTAACCAGCACAACCGCTCTCTCATTCCCCCTCCTTAGATGAGGACGGGAAGAAGTAAAACAAAGAACAACTCACAGGATAATTTAATTAAATTTAAATTAAGATAATTTAACTCAAAGATTAATTAATTATTTTTTGTCCTTAATTGTTAAGGAAAGATTATTATTAACTAAACAATGTAACTAAAGGGAAAAGAAAAAAAAAAAAAAGAAAGGGGAAAATGGAGGGGGAAAGGGAAAAAAGGAAAAAAAAAAAAAAAAAAAAAAGGCTATGTGGAAGTGCAGAGGAAAGAAATTACTCTCTACTTCCCACAAATAAATGATGCTTAACCACGTCCTTGAAGCAGGCCCTCAACACACGTAGCCGGTGTTCAGGAGGAGGACGGATGTTTTCACGAGAGCCCACCCCTCCCCTCTTCTTCCTTTTCTACCTTTTATTGCTGAGTGTGACATCATATGGTATGGAATATCCCTTTGGCTGGTTTAGGTCAGCTGCCCTGGTGATGTTTCTTTTCTCACTTTTTTGCCCACCCCCTAGGAGGGTTAGAGAGAGTCCTGATGCTGTGCCAGCACTGCTCAGCAGCAGATACAACACTGGTGTGATACCACTGCTGTTCTAGCTGCAAGTGCAGAGCACAGCACTGTATGGGCTGCTGCAGGGAATGTTAACATCCCAGCCATACCCAGTACACATGGCCATTTCTATTTCTCACTCTGTCTTGTCAGCAAGTAGGTTGAGGATGCACAAAGTGGGAAGGACGCACAGTCAGGACAGCTGACCCCAAGTGACCCCAAGTGACCCCAAGTGCTTCATAACAAATAACATCATGTTCAAACAAAAACAAACAAACAAAAAAATACACCACAAAACATTAAACTGTCTTTATCTCAACCCATTAGTTTTCATGGTTTTATTTCTTCTGCATTCCTATGCAGATGGAGTGAGAAAGCAGCTGTGTGGTGCTTAGCTGCTGACCAGAATTATACTATAAAACCACTGAAATTTAATGTATTCAAAATATAGCAATCACTGAAAATTATATTAAAAAAAAAAAAAGTACAGAATTTAGTTATTTAGAAAACAGAAGAGTAACTTTTCTATGAACAGCCCAGCTGAGTTTTAGCTATATCAAGAACTTGCAGACATCACAATTACAGTTAGATGGAACTGTATGATTTCTCCTTTTTTGGTATTACATTTCAAAAACTCTTTGTTGAAAGAAATGGCGTGATAGAGACAGAAGTGATGAATGCACTGAAAAATTGTTTCCTGTCGTAAATGACTTTATAAACCTACTGGGAAATTTTTCATGTCTACATCTGGTAGATGGTGACTAATGCAGGATAATCAAATTAGAAATCATTCAGCCAGTAGGGACTAGTGACCACACGAAGGCCGAATGTCTAAAGCAAGATTAGAAGTTGATATGTGTAAATCACAACTGATTCTAATCAAAAACAGATGCCTGATTTTAGACAGGTCTTCATGAACAAGAAGTCAAGAAAGCTTAGAAACAATTGAGTATATGGAGACAATGAAATGCAGACTATATGATAATGCAATAATATTATCAGTCAATAATATTCTATACAATTGGGTATGTATAGTTTAAATGCACAGTATATACTTGCTGGTTGTGTGATGAATGTAAATGAGTTACATATACATGCACAAACATCTTGTGAAATTGTGGAATTAATGATTAAATTGGACATATAATATTCTTATTCTCTTATTTTTGATGGGCTAGCACCATTAGAATTAAGCATTTGTTATTTGTAGACTGGAAATATGGTTTTGGTGATTACATAGATATTTTTATCCTAAACCAAACCATAAATATACATTTTAAAATATTCCTAACAGTGAATATCAGTAAAGAATCATGGAATATTTGGAGGGAAAAAAAAAAAAAAAAAAAAAGTCTGTGATACTTGTAAATCAATTGTCTTATTTACTTCTGCAGTTCCATGGAACTTTCCTATAATCACAGAACAGTTGAGGTTGGCAGGGACCCCTAATGATCATCTAGTCCAAGCCCCCTGCCAAGCAGGATCACCTAAAGCACATTGGATGGCATCCAGGCAGGTTTTGAATATCTCCAGAGAAGGAGACTGCACAACCTCTCTGGACAACCTGTTCCAGTGCTCCGTCACCCTCACAGTAAAGATATGCCCTCTCATATTCAGCCAGAACTTCCTGTGCTTCAGTTTGTGCCCATTGCTTCTTTTCCTATCACTGAACACAACTGAAAAGAGATTGGCTCCATCCTCTTGAATAATAATTGATACATATATATATTTATATATATATGTATCTTTACTATACTGATCCTATATAAAATGTGTCTCAGTGTCTATTGAAGAACACAGGTTAAATAAAGGGACGGTATAGTTTTTTCTACCCTAATCATTTTCACAATCTATTGTCATAGTTCAGGAGTACTGAATATATAGATATGTCTCAGTACTTTGAAGAACAAATACTAAACATAACCTTCTGAATTCTGGTAGGTTCACCTACCTTATTCACATAGTTTCAAAGAACTAAACATTATAAACCATCTGCTGTATTACACAGGTATGAATTCATGCATTATAGAGAATGTCCTATGTCCATAAGGTATGTAGATAGTTATATCTACATGTAGCTGGGATACATACAGGGATATGTATGTATCTAGATATATACAGTGTAGATATCTAAAGGATATGTTTGGATGCAGAAGGATTTCTAGTGCTAGCAAAAGACAATTCTCTTTATAAAGCCAAGAGAATATTTTACCAGTAACAAGTACAACAGTGAATACTGAGAAAATAAGTTTGATATTCAGATAAAGATTTTAACAAAGTGCTTGTGAAATTATAAAGGATCTCAGTAAAATTAACTTGTTTACTAACTGAGATCCTTTGATTTTTCAATATTAAGTTAATTTCTACTTCTGATTATGTTATTTTCAGACACTGATTTTTTGCCATCTTCTTGTTCTGAAACTGTTCATTTGACTCATTATAGATTACTCACACCAATTGGCCAACTACATCTCACATGGCTCTATCTCCTGTATGGCTCACTGTTTAACTGATGTTTACTGGTATTTAATTATAATTTTGTACATAAATATTTCTGTCAATTGAGATTTGGAGGTACACATGCATAAACACTATATTGACAAAAATGTTTTTTTAAGCCAAAGAACAATTTGAACAAAGTAAGTTTTGGACAATATTAGTAAATATATGAATCAGAATCTTTCCTGCAAACTGGGTAAGTGGGTAAGATTAATGGAAAAGACTGAGCACACTGAAAAGGGCTTACTGAAAAGGGCTATCCAAAAAATCAATTGGATTTTTCCACTTATATATTTTAGCTAAACATTATTTACTGATTTTAGTATTAAGTTATTCAACATAGGTTTGGGCACAATGCAAAAGTTTATGGCACCAATATCACATTTATGATATATCTGGAATCCTAAGAAGGTAAATGTGATGCTATTTTTGTAACAATTCTGCTCCACTGAAAACAATATCTTACTGAAAACAGTAAGAGCAGGCTCAAGTTGCTGGCTGCTAGTAGAGCACATATAAGTCATGTATAGTAAACATAGCGTCACTCATTCAGGGATGAAATCAAACTCCAGTACAGAACATAGGAACTTCAGTTTACCCAAACATACACAAGAGTTTCCTAAAGATCAAAACAAATGTTTGTATTTTTACTGTTTCTACAGTGACATGACAGATAGATTAAGAAAAAAAGAGTTCGTGTGAGTATATATAGGATATATTTGGAAGGACAGATTCATGACTGAAAACACGTGTGTAGTTAACATCTAAGCACTTTTCAGCTTCTGAAAGAACTTAGTAGAAGCAGAGAAATTAACAAAAGCAGAAAGTATATTGCACACTCTCAACAGATAAGGTTTTTAGCATAAAAAAAAAAAAAATCACTTATGTTAATTCTTTGAAGCAATAACATATGTTGTTTACTTATTGTTTCATCTTGCAGAAAAATGAAGTTGGCTTCAACAAATAATGAGCAGATGAATTTTCAAGAAAGAGGACTGTGCAGCTAGAATTACAAATACCAGACAGTAATGCCATTATACTGTGGGCTTAAGGTTTTAGCACAGCAAATAATAGCCTGCCATGCAGACAAACAAATTAGCTGACGATGGACCTCCATTCCACAACTAAGCTTTAATCTCAGACAACCAATTTAAGTAATGAGGAATCATCCTCTTGTACTGCTGTGATAATATGAAAATGGTGTGGAACAGATAAGCTGAAAAGAGTTGGTCAATTTTTTGACCTTTCTTTGAAGTGCCTTTGACATTAGCTAAATGAGAATGTGAGGACTCAACTCTTTGAATAAGTCTCCAGTGATCTAGCCCCTAGAAGGTCTCAAATAACTTTTAACCATGACAAGCACTTTGGCCTTTCTCACAAAACACACTAACATGTAAGTTCAACTCCTAGTAGAAACTGTTAGTGGGTTCATCTCACTTAGCTTTAACAAATTTAAATACAAGGGTCTTGTCTAAATTGCTCGCTTTCCAAAATTCTCACACAAGCACTTAAGACCTTTCTGTTCCTGATTTTTTCTTCTGAAGTCTTTAGAATTCTGCTCTAAGGCATGCTTATTTTGAGTAAAATACTGTAAATTTGCTTAGCAGCTGTCTCATACTTTATTCCTGTCAGACTTACAAAACAGGAGTTTTTGACCCTCTGATGTTTGCTAACAAGTGATTTCAGAGTACATGCAAGTCAGAATTACAGGAGGATGTCTGTAATGAAGCCCTTCCTCGACACCAGCCTTTTTTCTACTTGATCCGTTGGATGATGGCACATTCAGATTTTTACTCCGGTGTTACAAAATGCAACTTAAACTCATGACCTTCACATTACAGTATGACTAAGAAGTATTATTCATTGTGCTGTGTAGTAAACCCTTTGGGGAGAGAGCATAAATAGGGAGAAAGAAAGTACAAATTTTCTGTCTCTTTTTTTTTTTTTTTTTTTTCATTTTTTACTGAAGCTGGTTTAATTTTTACAAAATGAAATCAGACTAAGGCATGTAGAGGATGAGGGCATTTTGCCCTAAAGGCTGTGGAAACAAGTGTGAAAATATGTTTAAAATACAATGTAAGCCTAATAAGAATTTTCATGACAAGAAAAAGCTACTGTAATAGAATTGATAATGTTACATTACCAGTGGTATCAAAACATAGACACAACTATGGGTACATGTTTTGGGATAGATTTTCTCTCTACCTTGGCTGCTGTTGAGGGCAATGTTATCTTACTTTGCATCAGCTCTGTGAGAAGACTTACATTGTCAAAAAAAGAAATAAAAGGAGGGACTAAACAATACAAAGGTTTCTTTGCTTTTAATTTTTCAGTCCATATTTTAAGAGATTCCATGAAAAAGAATGGAATTAAAATATGGACCTTGGAATCAGGACTTTTGTCTCAAAAAAGCTGTTGTGTCTTTGGTATTGTTGTGGCTTAACCCGGTTGGCAGCTAAACACCACACAGCCGTTCGCTCACCCTCCCCCCTCCCTCTCTGGGATGGGGAAGAGAAATGGGAAAGTGAAGGTCGAGATAGAGACAGTTTATTAAGACAGGAAAGCTATTATTATTATTATTATTATTATTATTATTATTATGTTATAATATAATATACAATATAATAATAATGTGTACAGAACAAGTGATGCACAATGCAATTGCTCATCACCGGCTAACTGACGCTCAGCCTATCCCTGATCAGATGGCCCTCCCACTCCGGCTAGTCACCCCTATATATTGTTTAACATGACGTCAGATGGTATGGAATACCCCTTTGTCCAGTTTAGATCAGCTGTCCTGGGTCTGTCCCCTCTCAGCTCCTGCTGCATCCCCAGCAAGCCCGCTGGCAGGACAGAACAAGAAGCTGAGAAGTCCTTTGCTTAGTGTAAGCACTGCTCTGCAACAATTAAAACATCAGCATGTTATCAACACTCTTCTCATCCTAATCCAAAACATAGCACCCTACCAGCTACTAGGAGGAAAAGTAACTCTATCCTAACTGAAACCAGGACAGAGCTAATGACAAGTGGCTCTGTGGATCATTCACTTTTCTGATGGAGTCACTGGGGAACTTTCTTTAACAAAGTTCATGTGATCCTCTGATAGTCATGGAGGAACACTGAGACAAAGCAATAAGAATTTATTTATACAAGTGATAAACTGGAGTTATGACACTTTTTCAGTCTGGGTTTGCATGACTTTTTTTCTAATTTCTGAAGAAAAGTTGATTCATCCAACCTTTCTAGCTACATTTAATCAAAGGCAAAGTGCTAGGCAAGCATATCATGAAAAGAACTATCCTTTTGGCTATTGTTGGTAATAACCAACAGGACTGTAATCTAAAAGCACTGCTATTATTGTCCTCAAGTTATTTTATAAATTAAAAACATTATGAATCATCAGAATGGGACCTATTTGTCCATATATTCCCCTTATTCCCACTGCAGATTTCCAATTCTAATGATGCTTTGCACGTGGAGCTTCTGTGATTTCTCTTAGTCTGCTTCTGAAACTCTTGCAGATCTCATGCTTATATAATCTGGGATTATTGGTAAATATCTTTTCTTCCTATCTCTTACTCCAAATTACCTTCAAGGGTCAAATTACCTTTCAGGTTTGTGCAGACAGACCACAATAGCTAAAACCTGGAAAGAAGCAGACTTTGGTCTAGAATTCAATAAAGACAGACAGATGGACAACAGACACAAGAATTTGCAGTAGAAAACAGCATAAATAAGAAATGACACCCCCCTTCTCAACATATATGACTTCATTAGGATTTCATTAGGAAAACAATATCTTTATTACTCTTTTTGATGCACTGGCTTCAGAGTTCTGATGCTGTCTGTAGATGTAGTTCCATGCTCTTTAAAGCACGACCATTTGTCTATTTAAATAGACAAACACAGTTAGCATAAGTTTGTCAAAAATCCTAGAATTGCATCCCATGCATGCAAGGATGGCAGACAGAAAAGGCTTTCTAATTTAATACAAAAAATTATGCACAAAGCATTCAATTTAGTTTAGTTTTACATAATCATTTTTCTGTATATTTAAAAGACATTTCAAGATGGACTCTGTTAATAAAGTAGTTTAGAAATGAATGAATGATTACCATCTTAAATGACCCTTTAGGAAAGGCAGATCCTCCCTTTCTCATGTTCAGATGTCATCTACAAACATGCTGTGTTCTGCTGAAATTCTGTCATCATTTGAAGCATCAGGAGTTGGCTGTTATTGAAGGACAGATACAAATGCTAATTGTCCTTTAGATGGATAAGACATGACAAATTTTGTTTTTATCTGCCTTGGGGTATAGGAGATTTGAAGGATACAATGCAAGGGTCTTGATGTGAAATAAATTGGAATAATTACCATAAATGTCTAATCATACATGGCATAAAATAAACCTCGATTTCAATACATTTCAGGAAAATCTAATGAGGTCTGATGTTTACACCTATTTCCTGGCTCTAGACCATATTCTCAACAAATATGATTGGCTTTGGCAGTATCAGAATCTCTGACATTATAGCAATAAAAATATTGGAAATATATATATATATATTTATATATAATACTTAAAAGACACAAGTTTGTATTTTCTCTCTTTTTCTATCACTTACACCTTTTACTCATATTTTTAAAATTAGGTTTCTCTCACTCAGCCACCTTGATATATGAGATTGTCTTATGTTATTGCCACATAGGGAACTGTGGCACAAGATGGAATAAATAATTTGAGTTACAAAGATTGCAGAACTCAGGTAGATTTTGCTCATGAGTATGAATTGATGCACCTGTATTCATCATTCATGCCTAACAAGGTGTGTTGTATTTACCAACAGCAGATATCTGATGAGGAAGGACAAAAGAGTCAGAAGAAGATGTTCTTTTGCTTTATTCCCTCTCCCACATAAACATCATAATGCTATGATGTCATAATGCTATCATAATGTAGGACGAATAATAATGATAGTGATGATGATGATAATGATGATAATAATGATAATAATGATAATAGTAATAATAATGCCAGAAATCTTGCAGCAGCTGGGATCTGGGATTTAGATCTCCACAGGCTACCACATTCAAATCAGCAGTTCGATTTTCCAGGACAACCTAATCCTGTATTTGTGAACTACCTTTCTTCACAGCCTTGAGCTCAAGTTGATCCCAAGTACTTCTGATGAGATAGATGACAGTCTCTTAAACACAAGCAAAAGCATTAAAGTTTAGGGGCAACCACACTAGAAATCTGTTTGTGTTCTGGAGCAACCCCAAAAGTTTTACACTGCTGTAATTTCAGCCAACCTTGATAGAGGACAGATGCATTTCATACATTCTCTAACTGGCCCCAGTCAGTGTCTGCATGGTGATACAGGTACAGCAGACCATGGCTTCAAGGTTGAAATGGAGAATTTAATCAGTATAAATTTTTACTCCACTGGTATCCAGTGGACTGTTGCCACCATGTGTCAGCTACAGCTTTGGTCCTGTAGATTACCTTATTCATATTTCCAGGAGACTACTTTGGGAAAGTAGAGAAATGGTATGCATAATATAAACATTTTCAGAGACCCGGGTGGAGGTATTACAGAAACACAGGTGGCTTCATCATCCTCAACAAAACAAGTCCACATAGAATTTAAGACTGCTGAACAGTGTTTCATAAACACAGTAAGAACGGTGAAGATATACTATGAATTGAATTAATACCTTTCCCTGTTTGCCATATTAACTAAAGCACAGGCTTAAATTTACACTAGAAAGCCTTATAGAAACTTGGCAGAAACACAGTACAAAGCCCACAGGGAGTCAGAAAGATTGGTCAGAATTATTGTCTTATATAACACAATGAAATGCATCGGTAATAATTCAAAAACCATGATAGAAGTCTGCACAGTCCACGTAATTTTAATATATTTAAGAACAAAAAAGAAGCAGACAGAATAGTACTTCTCACTGAGGATATTTTTACTATTCCAGACATCACATGGGAATAATAGATCTGTAGAGACAACAATAATATTTTCATAATAATGAATGTAATCTGACAGTTATATTGTTGGATCTAAAGCATAGTTTTCTGAATGCAATGGTCTCCATGGTTCATTTCCTCCAAATGACTACTGTGTGTTAGCCAAATAAGGTTTCTTCAAAAACTAAGATTTATATCACTGTTTGAGCATGTTTGTGCATGTGAGTGTTCGTGTGTATAACAGATTTTTTATAGTGGTCTCATCTGAAGAAAAACCTCATTAAATAGTATCCTAGCTACTACAGAACATCTTACAAATGAATGGGTATTGTTCTTTTTTTGACTAACAGCTGCTTTTAGTTTAAGTAGTTTACTGTTGCTAAAAGCTCTGACAATCCAGATACTTTTAGTTATCAAGGTTTATCTCAACCTGTTAAAGTCTAGATAAGGGGTTGCCAGTTTCCCTGCTTCAAAGGAAACAAGAGTAATTGGAACTATAAACTCTCCCATTCATCATTAAAATGCACATTTTTATAGGTCTACAGAAAGCATCTGTATCTTGACTTAGACAAGGCATGCATTAGACAGATTTAAACTGAGACTGCTCAATACTGCAGATCACTTGTCTGACATTTACAGATGTTAATGTGCACAGACTCATTTTAGAAGAGGAGAAAATAGCACATGCTTAATCAGAAGATTATTTTACGGAATGAGGTTTTCATTCAGCATAGTTTTTTTCTTTGTCTGAAGCCAAGGGTCCTTAGTCCTTCACCAGATGGAATTGGTACCTGCCATGATCCAGTCCTACTAATTTTCAGTGTAGTTTCTCTCACTTGTGCCGTGACATAAAGACAATGAACAATTGTCCAACAACCATGAACTCCTGAAGATGATTTTAAACATTATTCCTTGGCCAAGTCTGACAATTATTCATTTCTGTAATCCACTAACAAGAAGTGGAGCGTACATAGCCCTTGTTTGTACATGATGTTTGTATTTCCTTATGGCTAATTTGATGGAGCCTTCCCTTCCTTTGTAATAGCTTGCAAATTCAACAAAGATAGAAACACTTTCAAAGTAAATTAAGTTTACTCCTACATGTTGCCATTATCTTCAGAATATATAAACTTAACAGTCTAAAGTAATTTTTTTCTAGAGAATGAGTCCAAAATTTTTTCAGTTCCTTTCCCTTGCACCCAGTAATTCTAAAAAGTCCCTGTTTCTGTCCACTGGAATGCCACAAAGAAGGTTGCCTGATAAAATTCCCATTAACACCAAAAAAACAAAACAAAACAAAACAAAAACACCTTGCACAGATATTGTAAAGATTTGACACATATGTGTTTAGATAGGTTTCCTATGGAAACAGATCTCACAGGTTCAGATAGTGACAGAATATTTGATGTTGGAAGGGACCTCTGGATGACATTTTGTCCAGAATTCCCTGTTCAAAGCACAGTCACCAAGAGCAAGTTGCCAAAGATGGTTGTCCTTCCAAGAAGAGAGATTCCAAAATCTCTCTAGGCAACTTCTGCCAGTGTTCAACCACCCTCACAATAAAAACATACTTCTCTTATCTTTAATGTAAATTCATGTATTTCAGTTTGTGTCCATTACCTCTTTTCTTGTCACTGGATGCCACTGAAAAGAGTCTGCCTCCCTCTTCTTTACATGTTCCCATTCATACTCACTGATAAGATTCCCTCTGAGTCTTTTCTTCCTGAATCTGAACAACCCCAGTTTCCTCAGCCTCTCCTTATGTTTCAGATGCTCCAAGAGTATTAATGGAAAAATATTTTGTTTATTGTTATTATTTGGGCTATAGACATAACAGAATATAAATTTAAATAAATTTATGACAAGTCACTCAAATTTTGAATCCAGTCACATAACTAGAAATTTAATTGAAAGGAAGAGGTCTGATATTAAATCACATATAAGTTTACTAGCTTCTTTTTCGGTAGTGATTCCATCAGGATCCAACAGTGTTTAAAACTTTTGAAATATTCCCTGAAATTAGCAGACTCCTGGAGAATTTAAATAGAAATAATTTATAATAAATAAATAAATAAATAAATAAATAATATTAAACAAATATAATAATAATAAATAAATAAATAAATATTTATTACATCTTTGTATAATAAATATTACACTAAACTATGTTATCCCTACCCAAATTATATTTTTATACCACAGAATTGTGACATTCTGTTATAAAACTTTCTTTGCATGTCTTTATATATAACTTCTTTACAAATCCTTCTAAAGGGCTATGCAATGTTTTATTTTGAAAACATGCTTGTCAGTCTCTTATTTTTTTTTAATGATGTGTCTATTTTCTTCGGTTTGTTGTTGTTGCTTGTCTTTGGTATAGTAATTATGTGCATGTGGTTCGATTGGTTCCTTCTAAAACTCCATATGTATTTTTATAACAATAGTGTTTGAGGTTTTACCTAAGTCTTAAAGAAGATTTTATATTTGAAAGCTGTAAAAAGATAGACCCTTTCTTTGCTATGTAATTACTTTCTATATGTACCGGGCCCCTAAATGTTCCTGACCCTTCTCACATTTAAGAGTTCTCAGAACACAGTTTGAGGTGGATGTTCAAGAATACTAAAAAAAAAAAATAATAATAATAATAATAAAAAAATCAGTGCTGAATTTCCTTTCCTCAAAGAGCTGAAGAGCTGTTTCATGATAGAACTGAATGAATTTTAAAACTCATTTTAAGATCTGGCAATCTGAACACCATTGGCAGATAATTTTTCAGCAAGATGAAATATGCGTGTGCAAGAAAGAAAAAAACTAACGTACTTGCAGTCTAATCCATTTAGCAATCTGTCTCTAATTTTAATGATGTATTTGTCATTTTATTACTCATGAAATGTCATTTATATGAAACTGTCACTATGATATTAGAGGGGAACAGCTTGTGTTAAACTGTGTAATATCTTTGCCAACTTTCAATGTTTCTTACATTCTACCTCCTTAGAATTTCCCTTATATTTTAAATATAACATGGATACTTTACTACATGTACCACGCTTTTGTACATAGCTGCTGTAAAAAATGTGGTGGATGCAGCAGCAATTGCATTTAGTTAATTTGCCAATATGAGAATTATTCTGAAAAGCCCTGTGTGAAAAGCCTGAAGTGAAACGAAAATCCTACAATATTCTGAAATATCTATAATTGTTTTCAATATTAGTATTGAGTAGGTGGAGCTGTAATCACTGTCAAAGAGAAACAGTGATATTAGATTTCTTTTTCTCTGAAAGATGTTTAAAATTATTGTCTTACTAACAATTACTAAACCAGAGGCATGTTAGACCTCTCTTTTGTTGATATTCACATATTTATATCAGTAACTCTGCTTGCTTGATTACAGTCAAATGCATTAAAAAATCCTGCTAGTTAATAATTCCAAAATCTGTAAAATAATCTATAGAAAACACAGATAAACAAACACATAGACAGCACTTACTCTCTTTTTTTTTAATATATGTAGTCAAGGGTTTTAGTGATCTTTAGGTTCTCATCTACCTTATAGTTACCTCTACTAGTTTTCTCAAGTTTTTAATGTTTTATTCAAATTTATTACTATAAATAGTTATACATGTGTTAGAACAGCTTTCAGCTGTCTTCTTTTGTAAAATAAAGGCAATATCAGCTAATTATCTTTCTATTGTCTTGTGAGGATTCAGAAGGCAATGAAGAGCACTTCAAAGCATTAAACATAACACAGAGTTCTTATAAAGTTTTGTCATTGAACTCAAAGCTCCAACACAGAGAAGGAAATGTCTGTATTTGAATTAGATGAAATTGTGGCTGAATTAAGATGAAAGATATTTGTTAAAAAGGGGGGATTTCTAAAAGGAAAAGTTATTTTGAGGAAGCTCCAAGAAATTTTATTTCAACATTTTCTAATGGTCAGTCTTTGATTTCCATTTTGAATAAACAAATAACAACAACAAAAAAATACCTGTCACTTAAAAAATAACCATTATTAGAAAACAAACAAACAAACAAACAAACAAACAAAACAGACTCTGAAGCCTTAAATTACTGGGCAGAAGGGAGACCATGAAAGATGTTTCATATCAAAGTTCGGGTG
The DNA here is from genome assembly GCF_964035555.1 of Netta rufina. Lineage (NCBI taxonomy): Eukaryota > Metazoa > Chordata > Aves > Anseriformes > Anatidae > Netta > Netta rufina. The sequence goes on from NC_140123.1 coordinate 196,326,231, forward strand.
GATGATCCTTCACATAGGCACAAAACATTCAGAAGTAGTGTCAGAAAGTTTCTTCTTAATTTTATACTTTGTCCTTTAAAGTAAAGAAAAATGTATTATAATTATTTACAAATAAAGTATTGATGGGAGCTCCCTGGGCCCAGGGGACAGCAAGGACACCATGTGGCAGACCTCAGCGGACTAGGCCTATCATCCTCAGCCAGGACCATGACAGGATGGAGGCAGCTGGGACAGTCCCAGCTGCAGAAAATGGGGTGCCTCCATGTGTACTAAGGCCTAAACAGTTCGAGGTAGGGTTTTGGTAGGGCTGGAAACAGTGTTCTGTGGCCTTTACTAGGGAAGGTCCCAGGTGCTTGAATGTTAGGCCATGGTTGGGGGAGCCTAAGGGAAAGGGTTTTGTATTGTCATAAAAATATATAGTTTAATGGTTATAAAGAGTTGATATATACACTGATCACAAAGGATGATTTAAGAACTCGTTTGACAATATCTATGGAAGATTATATCTTCAGGTTTTTCCCCATGAATCCACCAGTTGTTATCAACATTTGTTTTCAGTCCACAAAGCTTCCATGTTCATTTCAAAGCTTTTGCCCTGTTTGTAGAGCTGTGGAATTGATCTTCACTTAATGAATGGTTGTTTTGTTTTGTTTGTTTGTTTCTTTGTTTTTTAAACTATTCAATTGGCTTGATCAAATAGTTCATATTACTTTAGTGTTTGTACTATACTTTTCCTTCAATTCTTTTTCAATCTTCAAAATTCCTTACCAGAGTGGACTAAAGTTGAATTCAGAGAAGTTTGGGAAAAAAAAGATTTGGGACTTTTGTAAATGCACACATATACTTGCATTCTATAATGTAATCATAAAAATGTTTCAACCCTGCCACATGTGAATGTTTTAGATTTAATTCTGATCTTAGATGAAGCACACTTCAGAAACAGTTATCATCATGTTATAAATATATCTCTACATTCTATCAAATAAATGTCAGGTCTTATATACAATCTGTCATTTGTAATTTTGCATTCGAAGAGATATGTCTAGACAAGTATTATAGATGCTGCAGAGATATACACTCTAAATTCTGCTCCAGAGCAGAGGCCAGTTATAGGTGCTCCCCATGGACTCTGAAGTAATTGGACTGCATACCATTAAAATGCAACCATATTAGTATTTCCTCTGCATTGTCTTTCAACTACATAAAGACATATAATAAGTCTCTGGATACCAAATAACCACACCTACTTCCACAGGAGTTACACAAACTGTGGTTAAACTAGAAGTAAATTTGAATCTGTGTCCTCCTACATAGAGTTCCAGTTGTTAAGACTTTGAGTGTCAGTTCATTTTACATCTTAAAAAAGAGAAGAGGAATATGAGGGATCCATTAACATTTTAAAGTTAGTTTTAGAACTCTTTTTATGTTTATGTTGTTTCTGGATTAGATACTCTATAAACAAGTCCCTCCAACAATCCTTAATGACATTTAGCCAAAGCCATAATGCCAGCTTTACAAATTTCACTGGTTTATTTGTGTCTCCAAAGGAAATCAATGGGACTTAAATTTATGCTTGAAGCTACACATATGTTTAATTAGGGACCCATCCCAGGACCTTATCTGGTGTGTTACAGTATTATCCATTCATCTCATGCATAGGAGATTCTTTCTCAACATTTTGAACATTACAACAGAATTTCAAAAAGCATAAAAACACACAGCATGATGATGTCGTACAGATTCATCTCTTGCTTGAAGTATGATGTATTGAGCTGTAGAATGTTTAAATTGAACAAAAACATATGCATTAGTTATCTAGTTCAGCTATCTTGTACATGGCTGCTTTCTCTCATGCAACATGCCCAAAAGCAGTATTGTTAGAATTCACATCAAAGATATCCTCTTAGGAGAAATATCCATCTTTGATTCTTGCACTCTTCCAGCTAACAAAGCTTCACACAGCTAGAAGCAGAATTTTTAGGAACTATATCTTAATCTTTTTTTTTTTTTTATTTTCATGGTTTGACAGACTGCACTTCATCTGCCCAGACACAAGAATTAATCAAATGAAATACCTTTGATGAGATTTGCCAGCTGGTTTTGACTGCTATGTGGCAGTGGAAAACTGCTGTAAACATAGCACTTGAAGAAATTTATGGCAGCTCTGTATCATCAGAGGAACACAGCAAAGACAAAATCTGCTGTTGAGCCTGACTTTAGCATATCTCAGATTATTTTTATTCTTCACATTGCCGTTTAACTGTTTCTTACAGTGGTCCTAACTATCACCTTTATCAGCATTAACATCAATCCTGTATGGCACAGCTGAGTGACCCTCTACTACATATTACAATAAGTACTAAGTAAAGTGACAGCCTCCTGTAATCAGACATTCTACTTCGTGAAATCTGTTTTACTGAAATAAACATTGCAATTTTGGGGAAAGCCCAGCCTAATGAGTCATCCCTTAATGCACCTCTAAATGGACTGTCCATCTTTGGAGCTGCAATTTTATGCCAGATTGCAGGCATGTACATTTTTTGTTTTATTTATTTTTTTGTGTGTGCAAAAATATTCTATGCAAAGATAGTTCTCAATAATATGAAGTACTGAACAACATCCCTAAGGTTGTAAAGGTGAAAAGTCAGTTACTTGAGGATCTTTCTGTTCTATTCTATTAAACATATCTTCATTTCCATAGAGCTGATATTTTATTTGTTTTGAGTGTAAGACATTAGGAAAGGCCTGGAGGGAAGTCTAGCACACAAGTGACTAGTAACAGTCTAATCCCCCTGTACTATTGAAGGAAAATATGTTTTGGTTTCTTTCTTCTTAGTCAAGTAAACAGATAATTATATTTCCCCTGGCTTCCATTACAGCAAGTTGGCAGTTACAGAAGAATCCTTTCAGTTTTGATTTCCTGTCAGCTTTACGAATGAATGACCACAGAGTACAGTATTCTCTTGGTGTGGTTTTTATATACCCTATGCCTTAAAAGGAGTGTTTCTGAATACTATATTTGTTTCTGAATAGCTATATGATTTAACTTGGAGAGGTTGGTTTGTTTTCTGTATGCAGTATATTTCCACTTTTAATGAATGTGTGAAACTGGGAAAGCAATAGGAAGGATGTGGCTGAAAAAAAATATATACATATATATTTATTTTTAAATTCCTCTTTCCTTGATTTTCCTCTCCTAAACTGAAGTCAAAAGACCAGCTAAATGCACATACAGACATGAAGTGGTTCAGGACACTTTTTCAATCTTCCCATTGCAGAAACCTAGTCAAACGAAACCAAGATAGCTTTAAGCCCCATGTACAGAGAGCTGATCTCAGGGAAGTGTGCTGTAATTTCTCTGTTTAAGCTGTTTCTTGTAGGTGGATCTTCCAGAGAATGAGGCCTGACAACTACAGAGATCATAACCTATGGTCAGAAGCTGTGTGTCCTAAACTGCTTCCTTATAGTTCAGTGGCCACTCCTATGGCCTGGGACTTAAAATTATTGCCCTGCTTTCTCATGTCTAAAACTCCCTGAGGGTAGCCCTGAAAAGATTTTCTCCTTGGTCTCTACAGAACTTCTGTTTCAAATCAGGCTTCCATTCCCTACTCATGTGCAAATAGTAGTCCATCTTGAAAAGAAATCAAAAGCTTACTGTATAAGCAGCAGTCTCTTCTAAAAGTTTTTCTCTTTTCCAGTGACTTTACCTTTTCTTCTCTCCCACACATCACAGAGCTTTGTCTTTGCACGTATGCTGTCTGAAGAGAGGAAAGCAAATGTAGAAATGTCACTCAGTGCATTTGCAGCATTTCATTCTTCACAACATGCCCAAGTAGTTCTTTGCTCTGTACTCTGCAGAATGAAAGTGTCCTGCAGTGGAAATGTTCAGTACTGTTGCTGCATCTGTGCTGAGGCACACATAGAACAATGTGGAGAGGAAAGAGGAAAAAAAAAAAAAAAAAAGGAGAGAGGCAAAATGACTAAATGACTTCATCACTTCTGTCCTTACAAAGAAGATAATAAAGAAAGCACTTTCCAGATAGAGAAAGTGAAATGTCTTCAGACAACTAAGTAGGCCAAGAAAACTTCCAAGAGAGGAGTGAAGAGAAGGACATTCCAAAAAGCTGCCTTTAGCAGGCTATAAATCTTACCCAGAACAGTTCAAACACGTCACTTACACCAGTCTTACTCTTCCCTGTTTATTTTCTTCTTGTCAGTGTTAAAATGGAATAATAAAGTAGCATGCAAACAAACAATAAAAATAAGAAAATAAGCAAGAAATAAAAGTAAAGAAGAAAAAGAATTTGAGTCCTTGTCTCTCAGCAGTGTTGAGGAGTCCCTTGGACTGCATTGTACCACTGCTTGTGAAAATATCACTGAATCTTCCATGTCCATTACAAGAGGAGAATTCATGAAGTTATCTTAAGTGTCAGAAATAACCATTCATAAAAATATGAGAATTTTAAGACTATATTTAAATTTTGCAAACAGATGCACATCCAAAATTTCTGCTTTATGCCCTAGTGAGGTAGACACTGTAAACCTCGGTTGCTTGAGCTCACATCAGCTTCATAAATTCCCTCCTGCATTTAGTTAGAAATTGTTTGAAAGATAAGGAACATTTTATGCAGTGAAGAACTTGTCAAGGAAAAGGGAAACAATTTCTCTTCTCAGTGTGGAGAGGTTTGAATTGTTATGAACAGCCTCTCAGGAGCCTGCTCTAACTCTGAAAGGGTGGGAACGATAAAAAACCCTGCTTTTAAAAGGGAATGTACAATCCCCAGGCAGGGAAATACCTCTTTGGAGGAAGCTGCAGAGAGAGTGAGCTTGGGAAGGTAGGCAAACACACCAGAGGGAAAACAAATAGATTTCAGTTGGGAACCAGCCTGGTCTCTGTCAAACATGGTAGTAAAAATGACATAATCTTGTAGACTGAGTTGGTAAGATCTTCATGTCATGATGGAAGGCTTACTGATAAGAACATTTTATAGTAGATTTAACGCAATGCTAACCAAAAAAAAAAAAAAAAAAAAAAAAAAAAAAAGTTTTGTTTGTTTTTAAGCACATGTGTAAGCCAGACAGGAAGATACAGATAAATGAGAAATGAGAAATTTCAGTAGTAGAAAGTAGTAGAAAGGGATTAGTGTTAGGGAGTTATATGCACTAAGGAGTCACTAGGAGTAAATAGTATCAGAGGGGATCAAAAAATACCATGTTTACAAATACAGCCCAGCCTCTGTGCTACATACATGTAAAGTTAAGATACCAGCCTGGAAATCCATCCAGCATTGTAGAAGAGGCTTATAATCAAAGTCGATAAGATGGCAACCCAAAAAGAGCTCCAGTAAGGAATCAGGTTTCTACAGGGAAAAAACAAAACAAAACAACAACAAAAAAAAACTTAAAGATAGAATTAACACTAAATCCTGTCTCTACTGATAGCTAACAATACTAAAGTATAATAAGAAGGAAAAAAAGCATCTGGAAGGGTCTCCAAGGGCATGTGCACCATTTCAATAAGCAATGTGGATGCAAATGGTTAGTACTTATTGTCTAGAGGGTTTGGATATCTTAAGAGCCATGGTTGAGCTTGTTCACTTCTAACTTTTAGGGCCTCAGTGTGCAGACTATAGTTGCACTGATGAGTCCAAAACTGAATACAACTGGTTGAACATTAACCAGATTTACTCATTTGCTTCCAGTGACAGGACCCATATAGTGCTTTAGACAGAATAGCTACATATGCATATGCAAACACACAAATAGGCACAAAGACATATATGTACATGTAAATAGGCTGCCAGTGCAGAAGTGATTGGATTGGTTTGGATCAACTAGTTATCTGTATGAATTTGTATGGGTGTGGTGTGCATACGTTTGTGTGTCCCTCTGTGTGGTTTAGTGCTCAGTCACATCAAGCCTCTGGCTACGTATGAATAGTTTGGTGTGGATGGCTGCAGAGCATCTCCCTAGGGATAACTGAACCTCACTAATGTAGCATATGTAGAAGACATTTAACCCATAGCATCTACCCTTCCCTGCTTTAATATACCTGAGAGCAAGCAAGGAACATTAATGAGGATATTTGCAGTCTGAAAGCTGTGAATATTTCAAGACCGCAACAACATCTCCCCTCCTACAGGCATTCTTATAGACATATTCCTTAGATGTTCAACAGCAAAAATTAAGGCTATGTGGGGACTTTGGCAACAGAAAATTAAACTTCAAAGAAGTATAGGATCAGGCAATAATGGAGATTCATCTGGGGATGCACAGGGAAAATAACAACTTTCAAATGAATGCTTGATACAAAACTACCACAAGCAGCAACTTTTCTGAGCTTTCATTTAAGGAAGAGAGGGAGAAGGAGAGGGAGAGAGAAGAAATTATATAGTTACAGTTTATAGTTATAGTTATATAGTTGCTGCTTTACGAAGTTACAGTACTGTTAAACTGAATGCTGAACAGCAGATGGCATATTTACACCCAGTATATGAGACTATTGTTGACATGGTTTGTAATAGCAATGTTGATCTAAATGCCTATTTCCTCAGCATGTGTATCATCCTGACATTAATCCACAAGGAAAGAAAACCATCTGGAAAAATTTCAGTTAGCATAATCTGAACTGAATTAAATACTATAAACTCACATGTTACTCCAGGGAAATCTTCCCTCAAGTGGAAAGGACTTTTTGTGCTGTACACTAGCTTCACCTAATCCCATGTGTGAACCCTATGCCATATTTCCTTCCTTATTTTTAATAAATTGTTTTGAATTGCACTCTCCTGTATAACTTCTCCCAGTAAGATATATTAAACAATCCAGCTGAGGGCAACACCAGCTTAAATAGACACAACTTGAGATATCTCAAGCCATCCCCTAAAACTCTTGGGTTCTGAAGTGGTACAGGTTTTTTTTCCCTAGTGGAAAGTTTATACTTTGAGGATATGTGTGTATAAAAACTACATTGAAACTAACTGCATCCATCAGGTTGTCATTGTTGTTTTTGTTGTTATTATTATCACCGTCATCATTTTAATGAAAACAAGATTTGAATAGAAACAAATGAAACAATCCTTATATTCATTTAGATTCTGACTGAACAAATCTGATAGTCTTCAGTGGAATTTTGATGTCCACAGTTGAAGAAAGCATATGCTTTTCTCCTCTGCCATTTAGGATCAAAACACATGCCCTGAGTGTTTGACGAAGTCAGAATCTGAAACAGTTTATGAGAAGGTTGAGGGGTTCAGGAGGAGGACTTAGGACCTAGCTATTAGCCCTAGATAATTCTTTGACATTAATTTCAATGCTAGTAGGATCAGGTCTTCAGACACAGAAGCACAACATGCACTACATCTTTGACCATATGGAGAAGTCATTGCACCTTTCCAAGTGTTCTGAACCAGAGTGAATCAGCTTTAGGAAGGCTAGGGATATTAAAATATTCTATTGCAGCTTTTCACACCACATATCGTATTATAAAAATTGAGACAACATTAAAAAAAAATCAACAAAAACTGTTCATTTTAGGGCTTACTTTGTTGTTGACCTTTTTATGATATGTCTTTTTCCTTCCAGCTGTTTTCTTTCATATTTATTGCAAGTGCTTTTTATTGGAGCATAGCTGTCCAGAAATCGGTGCTTTTGAAGGCAGAGTTGATACGCAACTGAACTTTTCTAAATGGCCTGCTCTGTTTACATGAGGCTTATTAAATAACAAAGAGCAGAAAGCAAGTTCTGAGCATTGATGTGGATTTCATCATTTATCATCTGCAGAGTACAGTGTTCTTGCAACTACAAAAGATAAAACCTTAACAGAAGATTGTAATAGAAAGAAATATCCCTTTATAAATCTTTGTTGCGCAAATTGCTGTACAAGCAGTTAATTCTCATGGCTCCCAGGAGGTAGACCAGTCACCTGAACATCTTTAATACTTTGAATGTAAAACTGTAACAAGGTCTGATTTTGACATGTGGGCTATTTCTAGACTTTTATAATTTTTGAAGCATTCCTGCACATTTGACGTTATTGACAAGTTTCCCATTGATTTCAGAAGTTTTTGATAAAAACCACTGTTTTTATTAATTTATTAGAAAATCCCCTTTTTGGACTACAAATGTAAAGAATGAGGTGTTTACCATGAAAGATCAAAATCAGATTTCAAACACTCTGTATGAGATCATTTGAAGAATGATTCGCTGTTGATATAGCTGGAGTTGTTAGCAAATATATATTTAAATCGCCAAAATTTCAGTGAAACCAGAAATGCTTAGAACTTAGAAATTTCAGATGAATAATTAAAAACAAGCTATGAACTTACTGTCCATTAACTTGAACTTTCCAAATCAGAATGCCATGATGCTACAGGAGTTTATCAGTACCCATCTGAATGGAGGCACTTATCCAGTGATGCTAGTAAGGCTCATGCTTGTCTCCTTTTTTGCTAGCTATTGCTATTGGTTGGTTTTGATATCAAGTGAAGCAGCAGCAATAGCCCCAAGGTTTGTGCAAGGTATTCTCTTTTGCATCAGCAATACCACCAGTAGGACTAAGAGACTTAGTGAGGGAAGCCCTTTCCTGAAATGTAATTAAGTATATTAAGAGAAAATGCCAAGCCTCCCATACCGACATTGTAAGGAACTACAACTCTTTTGGCAAATGCTCTTGTTTAGATTAAACACACCCTTTCCACCCCAAATTACTCTCTCCACAATATGCTTAGGCCATTGTCTGTGCAGAATTCCAGCAGGAATCTCTTGGGGATACTCAACAATATGAAACTCTGGATTTGGTTTTATCTTTCATGTGTGGTCTTGCTATTAGATGCATGAAGGTCTTTAAAATACCAGCCCTCCTTACGCTGCACAGTAAAATCCCTTGCTGAAATTAGTATAGGGAGACACTCATTTTCATTGGCACTCATTTTTCTAAGCCTAACAATGCAGTTCCAAACCTTCTTCATGAAGAAATATAATGCTAATTATGTTGGTGTTTTTTGTTTTTTGTTTTTTGTTTTTTGTTTTTTTTTTTAATATAAAATACTTTATTAAGAATAATAAGAATAAACAAGGTTACAAAAATACCGACTTTATTAACTAATGAAGTTGCCATTAATTACAAAAGATTTGCAATACAAGTTATAACCACAGTGTTCCCTTTTCATTAGGCTTTCAACTAGTTGTCTTTAATGGGAGCATTAATTTTCCCACTTAAATATGAAAAAATACTCTTATCATACACTGAATTCTACAGGTAGCTCCCTGAAGTTAGAACCTACACAAGGAAACACCATACATAAATGCCCAAGAGTATATCTAAAAAGGAACACCATAAAATATTAGGATGAAAAGCCATGTCAGTTCCTGCCAGCAGCCCCAACATTCATAAAACAATAATATACCAGTGCACATAAAGGAGGAAGAAAATAATCAATATGGAAAGAAGACAATAACCAATCCTACTGGTTTTATACAGGTTCCATGGGGGTGAACTGGTTTACAACCAGCCTTCCAGAAGGATGGCAATAAAGCCTCGCCTGCTGTTTCAGTTGCTGTGAAGTCCAGAACTGCTGTGCTTTTTGGTGTACAAGGATGCATATAGTTCAGTGCACAGCTGTAGGGAAAAGCATTGAGCAAATTTCAGCCCCCGCTTTTTGACAATCACATTCACTGATTTCAAGGGACATTTTGCCTGAGTAGATTTTGACCCTCAGAGACATATTTGGACCCTCATCTGAAAAAGTGAGTATCTCTGTCAAGTACATTGGCATTATACACAACAAAGATCTGCAGAATGCCTCAGAGAATTTTAGTCTTAAGCTAGAGCAGATTTTATCAATAGCAGCAAAAATCTGGACCAGTAAGTTCCCAATGAGAGCAACAGTTTCTCTGAGAGTCATGAGGTTTATGAGAGAAAAAGAAATAGGCAAAAATCTTTTTAAAGGGAAAAATATATTCATTAATGAAAGGAAGAAATGTCAGTCAGTTCCAATGCCCAAAGAAAATCAGTAATTAATTCAAACTAACTTCAGTAGCGCAAATCAGGTCTTAGGTTTGAATCCCAATATTTCATATCCAGTTATTACACATTTCAGAGTCCACAAACTAGTTGCAATAAGGAAAATGAAGACGACATTCAATGGAGTCTAAGAATGTTCTTAGGCAAGGGTTTAAATTCTGTACCCTTTAATTTTAATATGAGTAATATCACATCTACAAAGTAAATTCCAGATCCCACTGAAGTTAGTAAGAGGCCTTCCAGAAATTTAGATGGGCACTAGATCAGGTCCCTTTGTTATTATAGAGAGAAATATGTTAGAACAATTAAAAAAAAAAAAAAAAAAAAGTATCTATAGAGTGTCCTTTCTTAAGAGAATCCTGTAGTTATAACAGTTGCCTGGTACGGTACCATTGGTACCAACAAGAAATATTCACAGGAATAAATGAAGTACAAATTCATTACCACACATCATTATTTTTCTCTTCACTTGCTCTTCAAAGCCTCATGTGCCCTCGATACTGAGTTAGGGAGAGCAAGAATGCCTGATGAGCAAGTGCATACAAACATGTTAAGTTCTGGAGCAGCAACTCTGCAAAACTTTTACTGAGGTGCTGCCCAGAACAAACAGGTAAAAATCCTTACACGTTGTCTAACAAAAACAGTATTTTTATCATATATATATATGTGTGTGTATATATATATATATAAATCACAGTCTTCTGCACAGCAGAAGCTTATAACTAAAATATTTTAGGGTTCAATTTTTTAGATAGACTTAAAATGCCTGCAAATATAATACAGTGAGCACATAATTCTTAGAATACAAAAAGTGAACATGGAATTATATATTTCATCCACATTCTATTTGTGATTGATAACAAAACTCACTTGGAGTTTTTTCAAAAGTCTCTCTTAAAAAGTTAATCCTTTCAGTATGCTATGGTCCGTATATACTTAGTAAGAATACACCGTTAACATACATGGAAATAATTAATTGTAAATACAACAGGCTAAATCCTGCCCTCTTTAGGCCTGGTGAGTGAGAGAGCCCAAAAGGAGCATAAAGCCTTCAGAGACAGACAGAATAGATCAAGACAGACTATCCATGTAGCATCCACAACCTCAGATCCCTTGTACAGGGAAGTTGCATCTTGTCCAAAACTATTTACATCAGGAGAAATTTCAGAAGTTCTGCTTGCTAAAAGACTTCTTCCTATGCACCAGTAAACTGCTGGATGCTTGACACAAATCTCAGCAAGCCAAACCACTTAAGCATGGGCCGAAACTCATCCTAGTCCACCAGGAGAAGTAAGCATATCTGAGTCCCACTGAAGTCAAAGTGCACTGCTGAAGAAAATAATTTAGTGAGTCAACATGAGCGCTGCCTCCCATGACAGCTCCTCTGAAGCTGTTACTTTCTGTCAGGGCAGAATTCAGCCCTGCATTTTTTGAATTAAATGAAATATTCTTTTGTATATATACATCATGATGTCAGCTTAGTGGCTATGCAGTTAGATATGATATGTATACCTTAAAATTTGCTACTGGAAACATATACAATTACACAGTCACACGTGAAGTAACAGTGCTGTTACTTAAGTGATTACAGTAGTAAAAATAACTGGATCTATGTTGTATCAGCTTTCCAGAAATTACAACCCCCTATAATAATATATTGCTATCTGCTAATTGTGTAATGATTCCAGACATACAACTAAATGCCTGAAGCAGAACAAGCTCTTATCTGATGCTGAATAGTTGTTCCCTTTCCCAATCAACATAAAGGAATGATAGTTCTACATACAGGCAGGAAACACAAGATACTAAACAACTAGTGATGTTTTTCATATTTCATACAAGATAAGATCCCTGCAATAATTTTATTACTCTGAAAGGAACTATACAAAGGATATGTTTTTGAACAAACTAAGGTAAGGTCTTATGAAATATCTGAAGTCTCTGAAAAGACTATCAATGTATAACTAACTTTTACCAGTACTAAGTCTCTCAGCCAGGAGTTAGATTCAACTCTGCTTCTTCCTGATATAAACAGAGTTATTTTAAAGAAATACCTAGGAGCATGTGAATTTTTTACACTTGCCTTTTCAGAAAGATTTGGGCATATTTAGTTGAAATTTCTTTTAATGGCAAAAATCTGTCAATGGTTAATCAAGATTAATGGGAGTTAGAGTTGATGATCCTTATGGGTCCCTTCCAAATCAGGATATTCTATGATTCAATGATTCTAATTTTTTAAATTTTATCAGATACATTTTTTAGCATTGTAAATTCACAGTTCTATATCTCTTCCTTGATCCAGAGGGTTTTTGATATATCTCTTGTGGGACCAAGTACAGAATTAAAAGGGACCAAGTGCAAAACCAGAGTTTACAGGTACTGTGTAAAAAGAAGTGATACCGACTTCTACAAGAGCTCCACTCAAGGAAGGCTTGTCAAAATGGTCAACAATGAAAAAGACTAATTTCTAAAGACACTATTTTTTAATGAAATATTGAAGTATTTGACCTCTCATAAAGGGGTAAGAGAAATAGAGTCATATATGCTGTCATTGATAGACGTATTTATCACTCAGTAGATCTTTTGACATAAATGAAGAAAAGTACATGGCTCACAGAAAGAGTAAGATGTGTAAAATAAAGCTATAATTTGTTTCTCCTTTAAAGATAATCTGAAGAGCAGCATAAAAGAGGTCATATGATCTTTTTCTACAAAACCATTTATGATACAGTAATAATATTTTTGAAAAATTGTTTACCCATTCAAGTATCTTCAGGAGATATGTCACCATACTTGCATATACTGTAAGTCACTCCAATATTTATAAAACAACATTGATAGACAAAACACCAAAAACATCCATAAATATTAAAAGAATCTCAACAAACTTGACTATCAAGTAGTTAAAAAATTGTTGATCTTTACATTACACATTAATTCTATGCTGTCCAAAATCTGTGAATGGAAGTTCTTGAGTTTTTCAGGGTTTTCTGTAGGTCATCATGATCTTGTGTATCCACCGGGAATAATACGAGACCCGAACAAAAATCCCAGGACGATTTCGAATGGCGCATCCACGGCCAGGAACAATGACACCCACTACTATTTTCAGCCTGTTTTGTTCACAAACCAAGGGACCACCATAATCACGCTAAAAAAAAATAAAATAATAATAATAATAATAATTTCTGAAAGTGTTACAAGGAACAGTTCCCACCTGTCCATTACTGCCTGGTTTCTCTTTGGTAGGACCTAGCTTAATGAACAGGCATTAGAGTTATACTTACCATTGGAACACAGCTTCCAATATCTCTTTCACAGCCAGAATTTACATGCAAGTAATCCTTCTTTACATATGATTCTAGTAACTTCAGACTACCAGCTCTTACTCTCCTGTTTTAGCTAACTCCAAGTATAATATTTGTTTATGTGCAAATAAGTGAGATAAGGAAGTGAGATGACTGTTAAATATATTTGTTGTTATAACAGACTTTGTTTCAAAGCTTACTGACAGAACAAGGTGGTTATCCCTCTGGCAGTATTTCAAGGCATTAGGATGAGAATCTATGTGTACTAGTAGGCAGGAAAAAAAATAGTAGTACTTTGCAGTGTAAAAAATGTAACTTGTTAAAACACTCATGTTCATTATTCTGTGTGAATGAGACAAGTATACACCTCTGCATGTACTCAGTGGAAAATTGGTTCATGTCCAACTCAGATCAGTCTTATTTAGCACTAAAATCCATACAAATTAAATTAGATTCAAAATGTAATTTAGGTAAATTCACATAGATACATAACTTGAGCACAGATACTGAAGTTTTAAATCAAGCAAAGCTTAATCTAGCAAATTAGCGGCAAAAGAAGGCAGTAAATGTTTGTATTGGATAGTAAGACAGTTTAAAAAGATAAAAGCTAACAATTAGCATTTTATTCTCTCTGACTCACCAGAAGAGTGGCAATGCTTGTTGTTTATTTGTTCAATTAGCTTGATCTGATTGATAGCAATAGTCAGGTAGCTATTGAGGGGTGGTAGTGGTTGTAAACCTCATCTAAGGATGAGAATTCAGCTATGTGGGCATTTCTAGTTTGTGTTAGCTAGGCAAAATAGTATGGAGGAGGTCAGTCTGTGATAGATTATCAGAACTATTGCTCCTGAGAATGATCAGAAGGTTTGGATTATGCTTGCAGCAATGACTTGATCCATGTGGCTTATGGATAAGTAAACAATTTTAAATCTGTTTGTTATAGACAGATTGAGTTGGTAATTAGTGTGCCTCATAGGATTAGAAAGAGATAATGTAGCTGGTCTGATAGGGGCCCTATTGGTAAGGTAACCTGTATAATAACATACTCACCTGATTTGAGTCATAGGGCACCGAGTAGCATTGAGCCTCCAAGGGGGGCTTTGGGGAATCATAGGTGTAGGCTGTATAGTAAGGTTTTTAGTATGAAACTGTAGTTTAGTTATATTCACATAGATCTGGGGCTTGAACACAGTCGTTTCTATCCAGGGAAAATTTACACTGAATCTAGAAAACTAGCTGCAAAACTAGGCATTAAATGTACTAGGTAGTGAGATACGGTTTCAAAAAATAAAAGCTAATATTTCACATTGTATTCTCTTTGGATCACCAGAGAAACAACAATGCCTGACCTTTATTTGGTTATTTTTTTCCCCCAGCTGATTACAGATTAGTTCCTACATGAACAATGAACTATGTCAGTATCATCAAAGCTACTCATAAAACATTTTTAAGAGTGGAGTTTCACCTGCCAATCTGATTTTGTTTCTCTGCCTGTTCTTTGCTGAGGAAAATAGCTTCAAAGGGGAACTCAGGGAGCTGGAAACCATGTGGTGATTAAGACTGATTGCTAATATTAATTCAGTCATTTCTCCTTGCACAGGAAAACAAAGTGCAGGAACCCCAGCAGACTTCCATGCAGATGTTTCATTTATAAACCTTAACATGTCTAAAAGCCCATCTATGATGAAATATTTGATTCTGAAGGAAAACAAAACAAAACAAAACAAAACAAAAACTACACTTTGCTGTAATAAGAGGATCCTATGGGATATTAATAATAAAAGGAAGAGGCCTCAGCCTGATGAAGACTTAGTTTCACCATGGTTTGGTAGTACTTCTGGGTAGGGAAAACTTCACTGTTTGGTTAACACTGGTATTAGGAAATAATCTCTTTTTCTCCGGGTATTGAATACATAATAATACTCAGGACTGCCTTCTTTCTACATGTCACTTCTTCAGGCAGATTTTCCACACACAAAGATATCTTCCATTCAAAGATATGATTTATTGCATTTCTCCTCAGATGTCCTTTCTCCGACATCAACACTAGTCCCAAGAAAACCAACTGTATCAAATTACACTGTCACTGAAGTGCTTTCTCCCCTACTCAATATATTATGGCTCAGGCTTGATTAGGGAGAAAAAATCCTCCTCTCTTCTGTCTAATACTGAATCTCATGTTTTTTGGATCTTTCCTTCATAACTTTACTAACTCCACTGAGCAGTGACTTTTTGGTTTTGTTTATTTATATGTTCTTATTCTTTATTTTGTGTGCAAAACTTCAGCTAAACAGTTAAACTTGCTCCAATCTTTGTGTTCTGTACAATAAGTGCTAAAATGGCCTGTGGGCTAGCAGTAACAACTTATTTTGATTGAGTAGAAAGCAAATTTATGTCAGACTAGCAAAGTGTTTAGGCGCGAGTATATTTAACATGTACATAAGCCCTTTGCTGATGTGGAAGTACAGTGCCATTGAAGCAAAGAAACTTCTTCCCACACTGGCAGAAAATAGATCACTAGAAATGCAAATCATTTTCCAATGCAGAAGATTCACATATGTATTCTGTGATTATGTGTATTGCGTACAAGTTTGACGCAGTTATAAAAACTCTAGTAAATTATTTCTGAGAAAGAAATAACCATGTTGATGGCTTTAATACACTCATAGGAAATGTAATATTTACCTCACAAGGCCCAGCACCAATGGTTTCAGCCACGGCACAGATTTCTGACTCATTCACTGTGATCTTCCCTTTGAGATATTGATTGCATTTCTCATTCCCCAAAACAAACAGGTTTGCTACTCGGAGAAGGCCATCATAGTTAACTACTAGGATTGAAAAGAGAATGAAAACTTTACTCTCTTGTAGGGAAAAAAAAAAAAAAAAAAAAAAAAAAGAGTATTGAAGATCCAGGCTGGATAAGTTTACTCACATAACTTTATTCTTTGCACTTTTCCCTGGTACTCACATTTTCATTCATCCTCATTGTTATCATGCATATAATCAAACATATCATGAGAGTCTTTTGGATTTTGTATATTTGGTACAAACAAAATTTGCAAGAAATTTGCTTTGTGCCGTGTCTCTTCAGTTCTCTGAGAATATCTGGAGATATTTTTTGTATTAGAAGAAATGGCTAGATAACTGGGGTTATTCTACAATTTAGTACCAACTTGACCCAGCACATCATTAATAGCAGGAAAAGTGAGAAATGTTGTCACTGTCATCAGCAGAACAAGGATTTCACTCCATGCCTTAAGCAGGGGTTAATGGGCAACAGTGGCTGCTCCAGCCCAGGGAAGAACATGTGACCTGAAAAATACTATTACAGTGCAGAGTTTTTCTCATTTAGTGCTGGCTCAGCTACACTGAATGACTTCGTGCCTGCAAGGACAGAGCCACAGCTCTATGCAATCTCCTTTCATCAGCGTCAAGGTCAGAAAGCAGGAGCCCTGTGGAGCTTGTTCTTGTTCTACATGGCAAAAGACAACTCTGTACAAGCTGCAAAGACAAATAGAAGGCCCAGACCTGCCCATTCTCTTCACAGCTATCAAAAAATGCCAACCTTGCCCTTCACTAAATTGTTATCCTGTGTTCTTAAAGAAGAAATCAAAATAAATAAATAAATAAAAAGGATGTAACACTTTTTCCTTCCCTGACTGGGATGCTATGAGTATTATATTAAGTAGCATATAAAATATAGTACGAAGTCCTTAGATGATAGATGTTACATATTTATAGTATTACGTAACTCCACAGCATAGCAAATTCCATTATCAATTCTCTTAAGCCAAGCTTTTCTGTGATGCTGCCCCAGCCCTACTTCCCTGTCCCCCAGATAGCCATTCCCCTCAGAAGAAGGCTAATATACTAATAACACTGGGAACATCAAAGGCAGTCATCTGGAGAAGGACTGGTACAGATTACTTGCCACCCACAAAGAAATGTGGAGTAATGGTTACAAGGGAGAGAACCTCGGAATTACAATCTACTTTCTGCTCTGCGTCCAGGACAGCATGAGTACATTGCTGCTGCTTACTCAAGGTCTGTGGCAAAATAACATTTGAGCACAGTAATTATTGCAATAATTACTGTCAACTGGCAGCTATTAACTTTATCATCAACACATCATTAGACAGATAGAGTATTTACCAGACTAAATAAATGTCTGTTCTGTCACATATTTGTATTTACTTCACACAAAAAACTGTGCTTAATGAACATCAGTAAGGCTGCAAAGTCAAGTACTCAAAAGTTAGGAAATGCCAGAGAGGGATGCCTGTGTATCCTTAATATACTGTCTTTGTGTACGTTAATTATAATAATGTCTTTGATTACATTATCCTGTATTAATTTTTCCACAGGGTGGCCTGCTTTGGGATATAGAAAAAAGGTGCTCAAGTAGATGAAGAAGAATTTTTCAAAAAAGGGTTAGAACTCTTCAAAACAATTCTGACAGATTTTTCAAACATGTAAAACATTTTTATAGTTTGTTCTTTGAAGCATTTGAATCATTTTGCCAGTCTTTGGAGGAAAAAAATAAATAAAAGATGGGGTAGAAAATATTTCAAATGAAATCATCTTAAATAAAATGCTCAAAGGTTTAAAGGTTTACAAAGCAAAATAAATTTTTAAAAAAGTTGAAACTGCATTTTATAATAAAAAGTGTTGGACAAGCATGGCATGAGGCAATATCACCAGCCTCACCTATGATAACAAGAGGAAGGAAGTTAGCTGTCAATGTTTTCATTTAGTTTTTAAAAATAGTTTCTTACATCCAGTGTATCCCCATCCATAAACACTGCAACTGGTCTTCTCTGGAATGGTACATCCAGAAATGGGCAATCGAATTATTTCTACATAAGTTGTCAATATGGCAGGTCTGAAAAGAGAAAATGAACAACAGACGTAAGGAATTTTACTTCACATTCTATAATCTACCCTAAAAATGATTTTAAGTGCCTTTATAGACCACAGCAGTTAAAAACTGTGCCAATTCTTTACCTCTCTCTTCCTTCTTTGAAGAATATGATGGATTCTTCTACCTATTTTTTGTGTTACAGCTGTGAACTGTCAAAAAATTTCTTGAAATTCTGTCACTACTTTTACACTATTTAACTTGGGTTTTCATCTTCAAAAGTAAGTAATGATGACATTTCATTTGGATATATAGTTTTGCTAATACAGAGAAAGTTTGAAAGCTTATATGTACACAGATATCTTAGTTGCAATCTGCTGCTTATTCTATAAATGAAAAGCATATACTAGCCAATGAGTGTGTGTGTGTATATATATATATATATATATATATATATATATATATATATATATAACGCACTGTAAATTAAACCTGGTTATCGGGGAAAAAAAGTATTTAGGCACTATATTTCAGAAGTAACATCTGTTCTGAGTAAAGTGAATAAAGATTAATATTTGCGTATATCAAGTGAAATCCATCCACTTAATATATCATTTCTTTATGTGCCCAGGAACAACTGACATGAACATCTTACTATTAGAAGCTTAAACTTTAGAGATGTCATCTGCAATACCATGATTGTACAGAACTGAATTTGCAATGCTTATTTAGGAAGAATTTCAGACAGTAGCTGAAAATCCTGGAATTAGCAGTAGTAGCTACTAACCTGCTAAGTTTCAGCAAGACCAAATCTGACCCTGCAGGACCATATACCAGCTGAGAGATATTCAGAACTTGTCTGTGCTTCTCCTCTCCCTTTCCTTTGATATTATGGACTCCAAGCCAGGCTTTGTAGTCTTTCAAATCTTTGTACCTAAAGTAGGCAAAGCTGGTTAGAATTTTGCTGAATGTATAACAGAATAACTCAAAAATTTCAGCTTACTATGATTGTACCAGAAGATCTTAACTAACAGTCTTCACTAGAAGTGGTTCTACACTGCCAATTGTTACTCCAAAATCAACATGCTCAAATGTATGCTTTTGGTCTAAAGTTACTACATAATTTTATTGTTAACCATGACTAAAATGTAATTTTTGTTTTCTACTAGTATCTGAACATCTGGAGGCTTGGAAATTATGGACCTTGAAACTTTTCAAGATTTGCTTAAGAATTCTATTTTATTGTGTCTAGTTCAGCAGAAGCATGGGATTATTTTCATAAAGAGGCTATTGTGTAACTCTTACACTTGGAAAACATTCATACCTCTATGTAAAATAAAGTTTTAGCTTAACAATAATAAAAACAGAAAATGGCAAGGTCCCACAGGAATTTTTATATCAGGTGAGTAGTGTTAAAGCCAAAAAGGAGTGAAAACTGTTCCATTTAATTTAATGAATTGTTGTGCTTTTAAATAACAGAAGATACGTATATTTCAATATTGCAAAACTACAGACTACTGTACCGAGAAGGGAAACACTGTCTTGCTGTTAGAACCCACTCTTCCTTTATCAAAGTACCTCCACAGATATGCTTATTCCTGAAAAATAAATAAATAAATTATATATATATTTATATCTTTCTTTCTACCTGGACAAAATCTCTAAAGAGTGTTGTTGTCAGCTTTCATTTATGTATTCCTCACGTGTAGGGAAAGGTGGCTGGATGACAGCCTGTGAAAACATTTCACTGTCCATTTGCTATACATTTTGAATACATGTAGTAGCATGACTTTCCAGATTTGATTCAGTTTTTATAAACCAGGAAGAAACAGAAAATCATTTACTTTATTTATTTAGTGTTTTCACAGATGGGTTTAAATTAAGAGAGCTATCTTTAAAAATAAATATAAAATAAAATAAAATAAAATAAAATAAAATAAAATAAAATAAAATAAAATAAAATAAAATAAAATAAAATAAAATAAAATAAAATAAAATAAAATAAATAATAAGAAGTGGACTTCTTTGTAATAGGAACTGGACTGAAACGTTCAATCAACACCCCAAACTGCCAACAGATGTAAACAACATTTTTCAAGTAAGTATTATTCAAAGCATTGACCTCAAGGTAGAGAGTTACTATTTGATTACCAGTCCTATGAGATTTCCATTCCCACATGCTTCAGTTGGAAGCAATCTGCAATGTATGACATCCTACACATGATTATAGAAAACCTGCTGTATAATATATCAAGCAAAATTAAAACAATAAAACATGACATTTTCTTCAAAAATAAAGCTGACATTGGAATGCAAATTAATTAGTTTCCTTCTTTGTGCCTCTAAAATCACATTTATTTTCTACAGCTCTTTGGAAAGTGAATAAAATTGTTAGCAATTTGGGAGAAGCTTGAAGTCTTACAAATTATAAATTCAAATCACACAAATGTTCACAGCTTTACAGGAATTGTTGGAAGAAGTCCAGTTTCTGTATAGAGTTTAAAGAAAGCAGAATAACACAGATGCTTTCCTATTTTGTGTTTTTTGATTTTTGTTGTTTGTTGTTGTTTGTTTGTTTGTTTTCATTTTGTTTTATTTTTGGGGGTCATTTTTATTATTATTTTATTATTATTATTTTAGGTTGTATTTTGGTTGAGGAACAGACTGTCTGGTCGGAGAGGCTGGGGTCTATAAAATCTTGATTCTGTCCAGTTTTACTATAAAAATGTCACAAAAAGGAACATAAATGTGGTTCTTTCATGTATACATGTATATCATTATTTATCAATGCAACTTTAAAAGATTTCATCATCTGCTTTACCAGACTGACAAGTAGACAGATGAAGGTTATACTTCTTATTTAAATGTAGCACAAAATCCAAAGCTGATTTCCTGGAATGGATGAAATTCCTCCAAATATCACAGAATCACAGAATCACAGAATTTCTAGGTTGGAAGAGACCTCAAGATCATCGAGTCCAACCTCTGACCTAACGCTAGCAGTCCCCACTAAACCATATCCCTAAGCTCTACATCTAAACGTCTTTTGAAGACTTCCAGGGATGGTGACTCCACCACTTCCCTGGGCAGCCTGTTCCAATGCCTCACAACCCTTTCAGTAAAGAAGTTCTTCCTAACATCTAACCTAAAACTCCCCTGGCTCAACTTAAGCCCATTCCCCCTCGTCCTGTCACCAGGCACGTGGGAGAACAGACCAACCCCCACCTCGCTACAGCCTCCCTTGAGGTACCTATAGAGAGCGATAAGGTCGCCCCTGAGCCTCCTCTTCTGAACAAGCCCAGCTCCCTCAGCCGCTCCTCGTAGGACTTGTTCTCCAGGTCCCTCACCAGCTTCGTCGCCCTTTTCTGCACCCGCTCAAGCACCTCCATGTCCTTCTTGTAGCGAGGAGCCCAAAACTGAACACAGTACTCGAGGTGCGGCCTCACCAGAGCTGAGTACAGGGGGACGATCACCTCCCTAGCCCTGCTGGTCACACTGTTCCTGATACAAGCCAGGATGCCGTTGGCCTTCTTGGCCACCTGAGCACATTTAAATATACTTGATAACAGAATCTGGATCATACGTATAGGAAAGCATGTCATTGATTAATTTAATTAATTAATTTTATAAGTGGGCATTGATTGCAGATATACAAGTTTGTAAGCAGCACTAGGACTTTACCATTCAGACACAGCACTTCTATTTTGAGAAGTGTTAGTTATAGTTAGACTTTTTCAGAATAAATGTTAGATTACAGAATCATTTATGAACCCTCTACCCCTCCAAGAAAAAAATTGGAGTCATTAAGATTTTGTTTCAGAAAAAAGTCTATCTGCTTCCCTGGTAACAACATAAAATATAAGTACATTTTTTTACATACATGTTAGACTTATATAATACTTAAAAATATATTTTGCATCTGGAGTATTTTAGGAATCCCTTCTTTTAAAACAAACAGAAAACAACAACAACAACAACAACAACAAACAAACAAACAAAAAAACATCTTCAGTCATTTATGAACTCATTTACTTAATGGAATTCTGTAACATAGCACATAACCTAGGGTCAATTTGCTTAACTTCAGCTATTTACATTTAGGCACTCAGAAGTAATTCACCTTTCTTGTCTAAAAGTTCATCAGCCATCAAGGCTGTTTTAAAAACAGTGGCAAGATAAACTTTTCCAGGGTGATTCAGCATTTCAGTCCCTCTATATGTTTATTTAGTCCAGGAATAGAAGGATGTTCCTCTAGAAATTTATTTCCCGTCCATCTGCTAAACTTTTAGAAAGATATAGACCACTACGATATGAGCCCATGAGAATGGAACATTGACAAAGATGAGGAGGACTCCCAGCATTTCTCTAGCAATGAAGAAATATAGAAAATAGACTTTTTGTCTTTTCTTTAGCCTGAAAGTATTAGTTAAGTTAAAACATGTTTTTAAAAGGGATGACATAAGCTAATAGTAATAAACTGTACTGTAATCTGTACTAGATGACCAAAAAAAAAAAAAAAAAGATCCTTGAGATCTATTTCCTGCTATCCATTTATGATTCATACTTCTAGCTGATGAGTTATTAACCAAAGAGTAATGAACACAAGAGGCAGTAACTCTGTGTTCTGGCTTTTACACAGTAGCAAACTAAGATCTGCCATAATGTAATACACATTTCCAGATGTACATGTTAGGGTCTTGATTTACAGAGTGAAAGAAATTTCCTTATAGCTCCTACTTATTTTTTAATACAAAATACATTTCAGTTTCATGCAGTTTTATGAGCAGAAAGCTAAATTAAGCACGGGTGTATATCCTGAATCTAATACTTCATATCTAAATGCACTGGTATTAAAATACAGATATTGACATGAACCTCAATTTTCTTCAATCTGTAAAGTAAACAGCTTAAGGCAGGGTGTTAAGGGAATGATGAAAAGATCTGCAGTAGCTGATCTAAAGAATCCAAAGACTAGAATGCTGTGTATGCTTTAGAAGCAAGTTCGCAATAACTAACATATAACTGTTTCATTGATGGACTGAAAGCTATAGAAACACCAGATGTTCCAGGAATGCTGATTTCCTTCTTTTACAGGATTTAACTGCAATCTACAAATATTCTTACTACAATCAACATTTTCTATAGTTCCAAAACAAATATCCTATTAGAAGCTTTGTCCTTCTTATCAAAGTGATAATTACCTGTATGTCAAACTAACCACCCATCCTTCGTTTGTTTGAGTTGGGATTCCATTTACAACTCTCAAATGTTTTGTTGAGGCACAAGGAATGACAGTATCTGAAAGCAGGTCCAGAGATCACATTTTACTAAAAACAGCGGTAGGAAACCTGTACAGTTACACATAAGGACCACAAGAAGGTCAATATTTATCATGGGTAGGGTGTTCTTTCCTGAGCTAATGAAATATATTTCTAAAGTATCAAAACTACTTCAGTGAAGCTGGTTGACTCTATAGAGAGATTTGTAGGGAATATAAAATACATATTGTTAAGTTTATTACAAACAATTCTATATTTATAAAATAAACATTAAAAGTCATTACTATATCTCACCACTTACGAGATAGGAATATGAGAATAAAAAGTATAGTAAAGCTATTCTACATTTGCCTTTTATTTATTTATTTATTTTTCTTCCCCAAGCTGTATACTTAATTGATCTTTGTACCCTTAATTGATCTTTTTCTTCCTTCTCAGTCAGAAAGAAATGGCTAGTCTTGTAGGATATAATGCATGCCAGGGCACAGTACATCTGCAAACTTACCATCCACACTGGTTGTAGTAGGAGTTGTATCACCTTCGCCTAGACAGACACATAAGATGAACACACAATACAAAATTAAAACAAGTCTAAAACCTGAACACAGTCAAAATAAACAGAAAAATGCATAGTTAATTTTAATATTTCATGAAGTTTAAATTTTCAGTGATATCATTCTGTAAAACCAGTTTGGTCAGGTTAAATAGGATGGAAGAATTTTATACCAATAAAATAGAATAAGAATTAAACATTTTTGCAACAGTGGTTTTAAGGATTTCTCATCTTGGCTGAATCTTGAATACATCAGGCTCTGAAATGCTCAATTTCCACATTTCATTTAAGCAAGACAAGGCAGAAAAATGAAATAGTCTTTTTTCTGTAAGCATACAGGAACAGTAGAAGTCATGTCATTAAACATAGATCAACTTTAAAGAAATTTTCTAATTTCCTTAGAAGTCTTTAAAACTTAAAAAAAATCCTACTATATGTTGCTATCACAAATAACTTATCTTTATGAAATTGTATTCCCCAAAACTGGATTTGTTCTTCCATCTAGTCTAAGTCATTATGAAGTTAAAATAAAGTTGCTTAAACTGTCTTCAAAATTTTTGCTTTCCATAAAGTCTGAAGTGTGGCCTAGTGATATGAGCTTGATGTATGGATGTAGTTACTGCAAATTTGTGCGAGCAAAATTTAAACTGTCTTATCTAACTAGATTTCTGTCATTACCCAAATATATAAATGTGTGTAAAGATATATATATGGATATAGATTTCAACTATATATAGTTAAAGTTATGTGTATATATATATGCATATGAATATGAATATGTATATGTGTATACGTATGTGTATGAATATGTATATGTAAGTATGCAAAGTTTAAACAGATCAGTTAAAGACACCAAGTACACTTGGTAACTGCCAACATTTTGTTCATACTGGTTAAACTGGTTACCAGTACATGAATAAGCTATTAGTAGTTTAACACTGGCCCACACAAGTTGCAATTCTAAAACAGACATATTCCAGCATTAGAATCCAGTCATCATAATGCTAACCATTACCTACAGTACAAACATGACAAAAATATTTTGTGAAATTTTCCTTTGGAATTGATAGAATTAACTAAGAGTGAATAAAATTTATATTCAGTCAGTTATTGTTCTTTATCTACATTGACATTTGCACATTTTGTTTACTAATCACATAGATGCCAAAAAAAAATCACCTGAGATTTCTAATATCACCTCATAGAAATGCTGCAGTTCAGACTATGGGGAAATGCTGTGAATTACTGCTAGGAATGAATTTAACATTATCCTCAACCTCTAGAGATCACAGACATACATTCAAAAGCCTGATTTATCATTCAAATGTTCTCCAAGGATATATACCACTGTGATTTAGCAATAGGAATTAACGAGAAAAATCTTAAACCTAAATGTGAATTGCACATCTTTTTTTTTCAGCATTAATGTATTTTTTCCACCTACCTTCAGTTTATTACTGAATTCTCTAAGACTTTTAATTCTGTATAGTTGAGCTATTTAGCTTTATAACATGCAACTTTAGAGGAGTGATTTTCTTAATTCTTTCCAGGAGTTAAATCATCCCACAAACATCCAAAAGCAGGATCTAATCTATATAGCACATACACACATCATCATGCATATAGTGAGTTATCCTCACTTTATAAATACAGAACACACAAACAAACCTTGAAGCTCATGCCACAAAAGATAGCTGTCCCTGGGTTTCTTAAGGCCACAGCCTGCATTCTAACCACTAGACAATTCTTTGTTTCCATCCAGCCCTCATTCAATAGCTAGATCTGCTGGAATATGTTTGACTATTTGTAATAGTCCTTTTAAGCTCCTGCTGCATAAATAAGCCCTGAAAACTCCAAACTGGTCAAGGATAAAGACCTCCTGTTTATACATTGCACAAGCAGCTTCTCTCCATTCCTTCTTAGTCGTATGTAATTGATTCTTGATATAATTATGCATTTTCTGTTGCCACAAGTGACAACAGAAAGGTATACACTGACACCATTGTTTCACTGAGACCGCACAATTGACAATGCCTGAGGCATACCAAGTACTCACATCGAGAAATAGGGCAGTAATCCCAGGGAATGAGAGGATCATCTGTGTAACACCAGGGACCATGAAAATCATCATCTGGATTGCGGCAATAGTTTTTCTTCAGTTTACTAACATCTGGTTCTCTGAATATTTGTATATGCCTACAGGGAAAAAAAAATCAAAGTGTTGAAAAGCTTTATACTATAGCCCAAATTTTCAGAGGTTAAATATTGCTTTGTCCCACACTGTAATATTAGCTGATTGAGAAGCCTACAGGTCAGTGTTTAGGGCTGGTTAAAATCAAAATGAAATTGAGTCACAAATATTCACTGGATCTTTGTCCAATTTTCCTCTGGTTGGTATTTTAAGCAATGAGTGGACTTGCTGGAAGGTTTCTAGATCTCTCTCACTTGAGCTAAAAACCCTGGATACCCTCAGGAGGGATCTTTAAACTGATTAGAAGAGTGTTTATGCTGCATTCAGGCCTGTTCTGGGAACGCAGGTTATCTTCTCCCTGCATGTTTACAGTTAACAGAAGGGAGCACTGAATCATCACAGAAGAACGCTGAATTTTAGGTAAAGGAAGGACAAATGCAAGAAAGTTAAGCAACAGGAAAAGAAAAATTTGAATGTCTCAAACTACAGTGAAAAGCAACCTAAGCTGCAAACCCACATGAAGCACTTAACTAAAGGTGAAAGTCTGAGGTGACAATCTGAAGCAGAGAAAGATGTTTATTTCTGTTTTTTCAGACAGGAACGTACAGGTTTCTTAAGTTACAGTTGTGCTTCCCTCATAGTTAATAACTGACCATGCAAATTGCTTCTAGCACACCCAAAACAAAACCAGAGTAACTGCTGAACTGCGACAAATACCTCCCCAAGGAAGTTCCCAGATAGAAAATTAGTGACAGTAAGAGAAGGAAGGCTGATCTGTCCTCAGGATGATGTGAATGTAATTGCATCAGGCATCTGGTTGGTACAAGGTTCAAGCTAACTCATTAACATCTAACTGAAGAATTCTCTGAACTCTCAGAAGTCCTGACCTTAAACCTCTGCCTTCCTTAGATAGACAGTAGACTGGAATACATATTCTGTCTCTAGCTCTGTGTAGGGGAAACCACACATAGTCCAGCTGGTGATTCTAGACAATGCCACTGAAATCTGCCTTCTGTAATACAGCTTCTCTGGAGACTGACTTACTGATTTACTTTGCTCCTGTTACTCCTGAAATTTATAAGTCTACCCTTCTGAACAGAGACAACACTGATGATTCTAGCGTGATTGAAAAGTCTTAGAAACTCATAGCTCCTCTTGTACTTTCTGCTGATTCATTTTTACCTGAACAAGTAAAGCAAAAAAAAAACTTGATATTTTCACTACTTGAAAAAGAAAACAAAGCAACAAAACACAATAGAAACTGCAATTTACTTTTATGACATTTGATGTCAATGTCATTAGATCATAGACCCGTGATTCAATTTCAGTTTGCATGGGACCACAGGAGGTTTCAAGTCCAAGTCATGCTTGAAGCAAGATGAGCTAAGAGAAAAGATCAAGTTGTTCGGGAATTTATGTTGTTCAGAACTTTGAAAATGGCAAATATAAATATTAAGCAAATGTAACATAACCATTTCCTGCTTCATTTCTTAACATCTCATGTAAGAAAAACACCACCACCACCAAAAAACACTTAAGGAAAAAGATGGGGCAAACCAGACCAGTTAACTAAACACTAAGTAAAATGCTGAAGCCTGCAATTAGTGGTTAGTCTGAATAAACACATGTTGTGTAATATATTTGAACACTGAAAGAGAAAAAAGGCAAGGCAAGAAAAGAAAAGAGAAGAGAAGAGAAGAGAAGAGAAGAGAAGAGAAGAGAAGAGAAGAGAAGAGAAGAGAAGAGAAGAGAAGAGAAGAGAAGAGAAGAGAAGAGAAGAGAAGAGAAGAGAAGAGAAGAGAAGAGAAGAGAAGAGAAGAGAAGAGAAAAGAAAAGAAAAGAAAAGAAAAGAAAAGAAAAGAAAAGAAAAGAAAAGAAAAGAAAAGAAAAGAAAAGAAAAGAAAAGAAAAGAAAAGAAAAGAAAAGAAAAGAAAAGAAAAGAAAAGAAAAAAGATTGCTAAGATCTCCAGGGTATAAGGGTCTATGTTAGAATCACTGCAGAAAAAACAGATGCCGTCTGGAGGTAGTATTTATTCAGGACTCACTGAACAATCTATTGTCTATTTCATATGCACTCACCTACGTAAGTCTTCAATATTCTTGTCCCATGTGGAACAAGTTAGCCCAAATCTTGTCTTGGATAGATTTCCCATGTAACTCTTGCCATTGCCACGATAGCAATCTGAATAAGACATGTTGAGACAAAGAAAAGTGGAGGGTGATTGTGCAACACTAAAGAGAAAACTCTTCCTTTCCATCAGTAATCCAAATAATTAAAAACAAGTTTTGTATTCAGTAAAGACTATATGATATAAATCAGGCATAAATATAAATTAAATCATAATGTAAATCAGAAAAAAAAATGAGAAAGTTTTCAAATTTAGATACATAATCCCCTGCTTGAGACTTCCATTCTCAGCACAGTAGCATTTTTGTCTTACTGAGATAAAGTGGGACAATTTATTTCATAAATAGTTACTTTATGGTTAATTTAGAATGGTCACAACAAATATTCTAAAATTTGTCAGGAACTTTTTTATACAAACCACCATCCTTCCTCTTCCCTCCCTCCTCTCTGTCAGCCTACCTTCAACTACGTGCAGACTCTGGATACCGGTTACATTTTTAAATTCTTGATTTAAGTGCTATTTTGGCAAAATCAAAAAAATCAACATGGCTTTAATTTTAATATAATTTGAAAACTTGCCTGATCACTCTAGTAGAAGTCATGTTTAATTCATGCTTTTATCCCAAGTGTTTTTGAGACTTTTCAAGAGGCTTATTTAAAACGATCATTACTCTAAAGACTTTTTGTATAAAGCATTTCATTTCATATTCATCAGTATTTTTACTTTTTGATAATTGATACTTTAATTTAAAAAAAAAAAATCAAAATGTAATCCTTGCTCTGACAGAACTCTTGTAACTGCAAGTCCTTATGTCTTAAGAGATAAATTAGCTAAAATTTAGATGAAGATCTTATACACTGAAGTTGGGTAGTTGGTTGCAGGTCTGAGCCTCAGTTTATGGTATGGTTGACATAAGTTCTCAGTGGGCAGTAATGCTCCCTAGAGTAATACCAAGACCAAGACTGAGGAATGACTCTAGGGAGTGTCTGTGGACTTTACAGACAGAGGTAATAATTTAAAGAGAAAAGGGAACTCCTATGTTGTTTTTTTTGTTTGTTTGTTTGTTTGTTTGTTTGTTTGTTTGTTTTTTGTTTTTTTTTTTCAGTTTAAGCCATTTTAGTCAAGGGGATATATGAATAATAAATAGACCACATTTGGTGGCCTCATTTGCAGTTATAGAAAGACTGTAAACCAAGAAATTGCAGGAAATAACTCAGTTTTGGGAAAAGCCTTTCAAATTAAGAAAGGTAGCAGAGTGGAGATTCACCTTGTCTAAAAGTCAGACCCCATAGTAAACCTTTACTACAGCTTTTCTTGCTGGAATTAACACATGAACCGAGAAATGAATCTCATTTACACCACGATGAATCCCAAGTATGCAAATAACACAAAAGCAGAACTACACAGGTGTAATGCAGATGTACTGAGATCAACTTCTTCAGTTTTCATGCCTGCCTATGTGCTATTTGGAAGAGTACAGCATTCACTTAAAGTCACGTTATCACCTTTCCTTCTGTTACCTTGTTCATTTGATACATCACACTTAGGAATCTGGGAGCAATAACCAATCCGGATGTTTGGGTCAGTAGTAAAACACCAGGGTGATTCAGATCCATCTGGATTTCGGCAGTAGTTCTCCCTCAAATCCCTATAAAAATAAATATGTTAGCTCACAGCAGGGAACACCTAAAACCACTGATGCATTCTATTGCTTTTTATTATGAGTTAGTAATAATATAGGCTCCTTGAGGTCTATGTGTTACTGATCATTGTCAAGTGCAGGGAGGTGAGGAGCCAGTAAGAACACAGTGTCCAGAAAATACTGTAATTGTAATGAGAATATGGTTACGGGAATTCGTTTTTAGTGGACTCGTGTTTTGACTGGCTATAAGATCTCATTTGAAGATTAATTAATATTTTCAATATAGTTTATTTTTATTCAGGATTCTCCATCAAAATTTGCATGCAAGCTGACATTGGATACACCTGCAATCCATTACAAGTGCTTTTAAATACAAACATTACCACAGTGCTTAAAATTCCCTGTACTTGAGTGGTTCTGCTGAGCTTAGAGAAACAAAGTCCTAAAGATTGTCAGTGATTCATTTAAGAAACTGAATCTTGGAATATGAAAAAATGTATGTAGAAATTCTATACAGCTGTTACATTTAAAATAAAAGTTGGCCACAAGGGAACATCTTAAATGTGTCTTGCAGCTTGAATTAAATAGTCAAGCCTCTTCAATGTAACTTTTATTTTCCCATCTCCTGACAGTTGTTGCCATGTACTGTGCAATGCTGTATTTCACTACATTTTTCCATCTGCAGCACTTACTGATAATAGACTATGGAAAGAAGTGTCCTAGTGCTGTAATTCTTACTCTGCGTTTTGAACATTCATACAAGTGGTTTTATTGATTTAACTCAAGATACTGGCCTAAACAGCACTCTACTCTACTAGGGAAATTCTAAAAACCTTTGTGGGTTTTAACCTTTAGGGCCTAATCCTGCAGCAGTGTTTATAGGTACAGCACAAAATGATTTAAGCAATGATTAATTGTCTGAGAAACACCTGTGGGTTTGGGCTCAAGCACTAATTTATGGGTAAATTCAAGATGGTCCTGAGACTGACAGAGGAGGTTTAGTGTCAGTCCTATTTTCTAATAGAATGATTATTGTCATATTTTCAGTAGAAGTGTCACTGTGCACAATATTTGTTTTGCTTAAACAAACTATTGGTAAAGAGTGAATCTGAGTTGAAACTGGAATCTTTTCTTTACGAGTTGAAACTGGAATCTTTTCTTTACTTTGCAAGATCCATACTATTGAATCCCAGCAGAAGTCCAGACTGATATTTAGCAGTCAATAAAGATATTTCTTGTAAACTGAGCTTTAAGTCCATGCTGGTTGGCTTGGTTTCCTCTACACTCATTAGAAAAAGGACTGAATGAGTGTGATCAAGGTAACTTCTTAAAATAAGTAGATAATTCATATGCTAGAAATGTATCTCACTTTTTGGTAACAGTTCAGAAAGTTTAGATGGTCCTTCAGGTAAAATCAGGCTTATTCATGTAAATACATTTAGTTAGGAGACAGAAAAATGATTAAAATCACAGAAAATAAAAGAAGTATCATCAAAACTTATAAATGCCAAGTATTGCCAGTGAGATTATATTTAGGTAGCATTTAGGGCACATTAAGTTAAATTCAGTAACCAAGCTGCAAACAAGTACTTATCTCCATGAAAGAAAAACAATAGTAATGTATGAGCACTGCTGGGATTCAGGTCCCATCCTGGGAAACACCCATACACTTAATAATCAATTAAACACAAGCTTGATGATAATGTTTATTAAAAACAAATAAACAAACAAAACTACATTTTCAGACAAATGCATTTAGAAACTACAGTTTCACACAAATTCATTTAGAAACAGTATTTTGGTATAGGAAGAATTGATTTCCCCATATTCAAAAGTTTTCTAGCAAGCAAAGTAAATGCATCCCACTGCAGTGAGGGACAGGGATTCCACAGCCTACTTTGGTGGCATGAAGTTTAAAAACAACAAGAACTGGTCTTTGCCTACAGCAGTAACACCCATCTATGTCTACTCACTTGCACTTGAAGTTCTCAGGAGTGATGTTGTGCTGGTGAGGAAACTGAGAGTCCCACCTTTGGCACTGGATCCCACTCCATATGGTGTTGACTGTGCCGCGGTAGCCCTCACCCTGCCCCTGGATGCACGTTGTTGTCTCAGCCACTGCCTCCGTGCTGTTCATGATACCTGTGTCTGCAGAAGAGGCGCTGTTTTATTTTCTTAGGACTGAGACTGGTTCAAGGTGTTAGGCTTGTACTCTGAATTGCAGGTCAATTTGTGGGAACTGGAGTTCTTTGGTGATATTCCCACTCTTACATGCCTTTTACAGAATAATTATCTACTCTTCCCATTGCATGGATATCCACCTGCAGGCCAAGACTCTAAAAACTGTGTACCATTTAAGAGCTTTTCTTAGATAGTTTATATAACCATTTATAGGCATTATAGCCATTTATAACATTGAAAGTCAATTTTCTTAGTTATTGTTTCCAATTAAGCAAATATTTTCTCATTTGCTTAGCTTTGCACACAGAGTGACCACCCATGTGTGCACTGCTAAACATTTTAAAATATGTTTGCAGGATGAGAAGAAACTAACTGTTTCTCCATAGAATTCCCAGAATATCAAATTACAGAGTTTAAAAAGAAAAAAATCTTATTGTAAAGTAATGTGCTAAATCCTCCCCAAAGCTTCTCTTTTTATATCTGATATACTTAGAGAAAAAAAAAAAAAAAAAGAGAGAGAGGGAGAAAAGAGAAAAAATAAAGCCTTGTTTTTAGAAATCAAATATCATTATTCTCTAAAGAGAGACAAATGTCTTAAAGACCAAGAAATTCATCAGACTAAAGATCTTTTACAGATGGTGATATAGTCTGAATTCATCCTAGTCTGGACCATCTTTAACTAAATTCATAAAAACGGTTTCTGAAATGACTTATTCACATAACTTGAAAGTCTCTTATGCAATTTTCATAATTAGAAATTAATGGCACACATATTACTTCAGATATATACAAAGTAGTACAAAACTAAATATACTACAGTAAAACAGTGCAACTATAATGTCCCCAAAAGCTTCCAACACAATATTTTTTTTAAGTAACTGTCCATCTGTTGGTAATTTCTGTTATTCACAAGACTACATTTATTAATTATCCTAAAAGTATTGTTGTCAGCAGTAAGTATGTTAATAAAGTTTTCAAATTACTTTTCTGCAAATAGTCCAGTGATTATAACAATATTCATGTGTTTTACTCTTAATATATTTCATGCTAGGTAATTCAGCCAGTTCTGTGAACTTGTGGAGAATATGGTTCTCAAGGAAACCAAATGTCATAACAGATGGGTTTGGTTGATTTGCTGTCTAATCTCTATGTTAAAGATCACTTTTCTGTCAGATGATAACATCAAGTTCTGAAGTTGAATTATACATTTCTCCATGCTGGAGAAAAATTCCCCTTTTCTCTTCGTCTGGTTGATGTTTTTACATCAGAGTTTCATGGTTAAATTAATTTCCTGTCCTTCCATCCCAAGGCAATTTGTCTACAAAGTTGTCCCATTTCAATGGGATTATGAATTCTAAATTCATTCCAAAATGAAAAAGACCTTACTTCTGGAAGCTTCTGGAAGTTTCTGGAAGCTGATAAATTTACTCTTTTTGATGGGGTCATCAAAAAGACTTGTAGCTGTTAACTATATTTTTAATAATTATCATTAATTTTATACATAATTGGACAACTACTACAAAAAGACAAAATTGTACATTTAATAGAAATACGCAGCTGCATATTTCAGCTTTCCACCACTACTAACATACAAAAACAAGTTGAAAGCATATTCCAAGAGAGCTCTTAAAATTAGATTAAAGATCACTACACCACATTCAAATACATATTCGTCCTTTCACAAATATATGAAAAGATATAAGAAATATATGAAAATATATAAGATCTATAAATATAAATAAATATAAATTTAAGCATACAGAAGACATCCTGGATGCATAATATTTCCAAAGTAAATTAATAAATTGCAACTATCCAACTGTAGCAAAAAAGACTTGTAGTATTACCAGTAATTATGCATAAATATTCAACTTAATACAAATTAATCTTATACAAAATAAGCTCTATAGAAAGACCTGACATACTCATGAAGTTAATATTTCAATTGTAATTTTATAATTCATTATAGTAACACATCAACTCCTTACCCATGATGTGGAAAAAGTAATTAGATTGTTTTTTACATATTTTTGTTCTTGTTGTTTTTTTTTAATCACATGCCTGAATAAAATAAAATAAAATAAAATAAAATAAAATAAAATAAAATAAAATAAAATAAAATAAATAATGCACCAATTGATTTTAGAAAGCTCACATTTTTTTGTGAAGAATTCCTTCTTACATACATAAAGGTACAAAGCTCATCACCAAACTTTTCACTACATGCCCTGACAGTGAACTCTATTTGTAGATCATATATTACATTAATTTGATTGTGTTAAAATGTTCTCATTAAAGGAACTTCTAACCAAATTTTCCCTTATGAATACTTACACAGCCAAGTCACTACTGGAAAGCCTTACATAATGATGGCTAAGAGAAATTACTTCAGCATCGGCAAATGAGATTTAACAAAGCAAATGCAGTGTCCTGCACCTGGGAAGGAACAACTGCATGTAACACTACAGGCTGGGGAACGACCTGCTGGAGAGGAGCTCTGCGGAGAAGGACTTGGGGGTCCTGGTGGAAAACAGTTTGGCCATGAGCCAGCAGTGTGCCCTGGTGGCCAAGAAGGCCAATGGGATCCTGGTGTGCATAAAAAGGAGCATGGCCAGCAGGTCAAGGAAGGAGACACTCCCTCTCTACTCTGCCCTGGTCGGGCCTCACCTGGAGTACTGTGTCCAGTTCTGGGTGCCCCAGTACAAAAAAAAGACAGGGATCTCCTGGAAAGAGTCCAGCGGCAAGCCACAAAGACGATACAGGGCCTGGAGCATCTCCCGTGTGAGGAAAGGCTGAGAGACCTGGGTCTGTTCAGCCTTGAGAAAAGAAGACTGAGAGGGGATCTTATCGATGTTTATAAATACCTGTATTGTGGGAGACAAAGGGATATGGCCAACCTCTTTTCAGTAGTGTGTGGGGACAGGGCAAGGGGCAATGGCCCCAAAGTGGAGCACAGGAAGTTCCACAACAATATGAGAAAGAACTTCTTCATGATGAGGGTGACAGAGCACTGGAACAGGCTGCCTGGGAAGGTTGTGGAGTCTTTTTCTCTGGACATATTCAGGACCCATCTGGATGCCTATCTGGGCAACGTTCTCTAGGGAACCCGCTTTGGCAGCGGGGTTGGACCAGATGATCTCTCAAGGTCCCTTCCAACCCTACAATTCTGTGATTCTGTGATTAGCTACTGCCACTGTGGCATCTCTCAATGAGAATTCTAGTGTTAAAAGGATCATTAAAATATTTTTATTTGAATTAATAAAGCAATCCTATCATTCCAAAATGTTTACAGACCTCTCCCCAAATTCATCTTACTATACCTACATCTCTTACAAATGCCTAGTTTTCAAACATGAAAATTTAGACCTAAAAATGTTACTGAAATATAATTCTAAAATTTAATTCTGAAATTCTCAGGGCTCGTGCCCTCAGAAACAACCTCTCCTAGTCCAGATATTTAGTCTCAGCAAGCTCAGAAATTATCCTAAAAAGTTCAACAAATTCAGCTGGCTATTACCACAAAGAGGAATTATGGGAATGATCTTTGTTCATGGACACAAACAGTGGCATGCTTTAGGAGCAATGACTGCCTTAGTGGGCATTACAGAGGTGTTCTGTAGAACATAAGGCAGCTGCCAAACTTTAAGAAATGCTTCGGTTGTCTAAGTCTACAACTTATAGTCGCCTATATAAATAGTCGTCTATATAGTCGTCTTAACTCAGTAGTGGTTTTGTCCTTGAGGTGAATTACTCCTGTCACCCACACAACCAAGTATAATAATTCCAAGTATACATACCAGGTATGCAGAGTAGTGATGACAGAGAGCCCTGCTTCTGAGAGCACACTCAGCAGTTCTCTTAGAAGATGGACACAGGAAAATGCCAAAATCAGTAAGGAATCCCATCTTCATCCTAGGAATTCCTCTAAAGTATAAATAAAGACCTGCAAATCTGAGGGCTTGTTTCAGGGAGAAAACTATTATGAATTAAGTTAGAAAATGAATTTAAGTTCAATAAGCTATCCCCACTATCTAGGCAGGTACTTTAATTTCATGTTAGAAGTACCTTTTTGGTTCCAGTTCAGCCTTCCAAACTGAGAGAAAAAATACTTTTAAAGGAAGATCACACATAAAAAAAATCATCTTATAAAAGACTGCTATTTATGATTTATTCATTGTTGCTTCTTATTGCTGTAGAAAACTTAATTATGAACAGAATAATGTTAATTTTCAGCAGCATTTTGCTACTTTTGAACTTTGATTTTTAAATTCTGCAAGACTCAAGTTAGCTGTGTAATTCAGACACCTGCTTAAGGATTTCCTGTTAGTAGTATTTTTACTTTCACGTGTTCACGCTGAGGTCTCCAACTAAAATATAATAATGTAAAAGTATCCTTTTTCCATAAAGCCTTCCTTATCTTGATATCTCAAATCAAATAACTATTAATAATGGACAGCTCACGTATTTAAAGATGCTTGAATAGAGAGATGAAAAACTATCCAGAGCTTCATGTGTAAAGCCACAGACAGCCTTCTCAGTACTGGTTCTCACAGTAATGCCAGCATGAGGGAATCAGCAGGGGCCTTGAGTCATTCTACAGCTGAAGCAACCAGCCAGGGTACTATTTCTGTCTTTAACCCCCATAATCCAGAAGTAAATCCTGCACAAATTAGGTCAATAGATAAACTCCTACCAACTTAAAAGAAGGCAGGGATTTTGCTGGACTAATACTTTTCTTTCATGGAAATACTATCTAAGTATTTTTGGACAAGACGTGGTTTGAAAAGAAAATCGTTTAGTTAGTTCTAAACGATTTAATTGGGGGAAAAAATATACAATTGCTTATCTTGTTGCAGTATTTTCTTAGTGCTTCACTCAACAATAGGAAAATGTATTTCATTTATAAAGAAAGATCATAAAAGATAGATTTCAAAAGAGGTGATTAAACCAATGAGGAAACAGTTTTGAACACAAGATCCTCATTAAACACAATCAATGCCTTTCTGCACGTCAAAGAGTATCTCCACTGACTTTCAGGGTATGAGCTACATGCTAACTAATTACATGTCTTCCAGGCATCCCTACCTCAGGCTATTCAATATATAGTGCTGGGCAATACCAGTGTGGCAGTTCTTTTCTTTTCATGTTTCTTTCAGTGCAAATACTCATATATTCATGTATGTGTGACATATTTTTTTCACAGTTTAGAAAACATGAAATAAAAAACAAAACAGAAAAAAAAAAAAAAAAACACTGATCCTGAAAGAGAAAGGGTTTGGTCTGGTTTTGTGTTGTTTCAGTGAGAACACAAGAAAGTGAAGAAATAAATTAGACCCAAGCTGAAGAATTACAGTTCTGAAGAATATGTTGTCACCTAACCTTTCTGGGTTGTTCCAATATCTACAACTAAGCTTTAAATACAGTTTTGGCTTTAAACCATTTAAAATCTTGATCTGGATTCATATTTTCACAGTTAAATCACCTCTGCAGGTTCAGAGGAGCTTTTAAATCTCACTTTCAAAACTCTCATAGAAATAACTAAAAGAATCTCAGATAGACTCTCATTGAGGAAAGATAGAATAAAGCAATGGAATATGCAATGAATGCTACAGTTCTGTTATGTTTCCATGTAAAGCAAGGTGGAAGGTAATACTTTATCTACTAAACACCAGTCTCTTCTCACTCACTCTTTTCCATAAACATCTTTATCTTACATAAATATTATGTTTAAACTGAGTGGCACTTTTATTTGTTTACATACTGTGATTGAACAAATAACTCTTTTATCAGAACTTCACATCCAAATGGGCAGTTTAAATAGCTGTTTTAAAAAGATGAGTAATTTAATATTGGTGATATATTTTTTTTTGGCCTTCCCAAAAGTTGTAGATACACTGCAACGTTTAATTTTACACCTAGAGTCTCACTTTGCTGTTTCATTACTTGCTTTCCATCAAACTCAGGTTGTTATTGAATTATCTCTGGGAATTTAGGTCTCCAGTCACCCATGCCTATTGCCTAGGAGCAAAGACTAAATCCATAATAAAATCAGCTGGGTTGGCTGGAAATCAGATAAGCAGCAACTAAACACTGGCCTTAACATAATATTTACATGTATCTCTGCGTCTTTCAAATGACTGACAAATGTAGCTTCCTCATTTGTGGGCCTTAGCACCTTTCTGTTTTATAGTTCATCCATAGAAATATATATTATTTAAAAAACAAACAAACAAACAAACAAACAACATTAGCTACCCACTCCTTTCTTCCCTGTAGTCCACATGCTCATTCATGGCAAAATAATAGCCATTTTCTTTTTTCATATTTGCTGTCATTGCTTCCATTTCTCCACATCCTATGCTTCTTATTGCTATTATAGTTGTCTTTTTATCCTCTCTTCTAACTAAAAATTGTCTCAAGCCAAAACCACAGACACATATGTGAGCAACTTCAAACCAATCCTGGGGTCCCTGAAGGCTTAATCCAGATCCAATTTTTGCAGCTTGAGCCATCTCTAATCCCTAATTGATCCTGTCATCTCTTTCTCACAGCCCTGGCTGTAAGCCACCATGTTTAATGCTGCCTTCTGTGCTTGGAAATAGAGTTACAATGCCCTCCTGTCTCTTCAGTCTTAAAAACATATTTATTTTATGAATGCTTCCTTCCACTGACTTTTTTTGCCCAAAATTGTGTATATGAGCTGTTGTCAGCATTTTGGCTATAGAGCATACTAGCACTCATGACATGTAGCTAAACCCACAAGCAGCATGCTGCCTTGTGGTCACTCCCCCGAAGAGAGGACACCTACGTTTTTGTACATTGTCCAAGGTCTTGGATTTGCAGAACACTTTTTTTTAATTAGTATTTCTTGTAAAATATATAAACAGTCCTCAACATAGGAATTAAAAACCTGTGTGAGAATCCAAACCACAAAGCTATAAAGACATATAACTCATGATGTTCTCTTTTTAGTGTACTGAAATTGCACGCAGACACAGTTTCAGAAAATGGAGCTGCCACTGAAACCCAGAATGGTCTAGTGTTTTGGGCTCCCTGCTAGGTGGCGGGAAAACAGTTTTTCTATGTGGCTCAAGAAAGACAGAAAACTCAAAATGGGGCACTGATATTTTGCCTTGACTTTCCAGTCACCAAGCTGCTGGTATAACTGTAATATCTGCAATTAATTCCTTTTTTTGTTTATAAAAGCAGTGGGCAGCACTGCTTCTTGTGTAGAGGGCGATTGCCATAAGCCTATGCTAAACATCCTTTGAAAATATCAACACTTTTGAGATCATTACTTCTGTACTCCTCCTCATATAAATTTATTCAGTAGTTTCCAAAGATCTAGTTTTCTGCAGTGAAAATACTGCAGTATTAACTGAAGTAAAATTGCATGTGAAATTTCCACTGATCTTAATATACTTTCTAACTGAAGATCAAAGGAAGAAATTACATTTAATGTTATGAACTTATGCCCAGAGATGAGACAAAAAGTTTTCATCACGACATTAAAATCATTACATTGTTGATTTATATTTTTCATTTAAATTTGGTGATGCTGGTATTGGAATTACATTTTCTTCAGAACTATGATATAATTGATTTATGCAGAAAAATGTAACATTACAGTAGTTTGCTCTCCCACCCAATGATTTTATAAAACTTAGTTCAAGCTGTAAATACTAAGAGCTACATGGACTGTAAGCTTGCGTGACCAGCAAAACCAGATGTGAATCCTCAGAACACTGACACATCAGCTCAGGAAATGCCAAAGGATAAAGGTTTATAAAAGTTGTGTTTTTGAAACAGTCAGCTGTAACTTAGGAATATTTTTATTTTCGTAATAAAATCACTTCTACCACAGGAAAAGAATAAATCTATTAGACTGCATATGATTCATGTATTATCTAATATTTAGAGAAATGTGGGAAACTCAGCTTTGTTAAAAGAAAAATAACTGTTTAATGAAAGACAATTCAGTTACAGAGTTAAACAAGATTGTGTTTATAACGTAAAAAGGCTGAATGTAAATGTTCAGAGAATCAAAAGCTGTAGATGTGATTGCATGAATTAGTATTGTAGTTCACAGGCAAGATTTTCAAGATGGATGGATTTAATGGGTGCCTGATATAAAACAAGTATTGGTGTCCTGTTAAATTTCCTCAGTCTCTGTAGAGTCTGATTACTGACATTATCCAAAGTGGCAAATTATTACTTTTCCACAATGGAATAATTTTACTAATTTTAACTAATTTGTACTGGATTTACAATGATTTATGAAAGTGCAGAATAAATTCACTTACTGCCTGCCCTGCCTGCCAGGGAGTACATTAAGAGTATTCATACTCAACCATTGCATTTCAGGCAGTTGACTGACTGACAAGAAGTGACCGACACTCCAAGACATTGCACTGTCCCAAACCAAGAGCAAGCAAGGAGACAATACTCTGAATGATGGATTGTGGAAGTACAAGACAAGGTATAATTTCGTTTGTTAAGAATTCCGGAGTAAAGACAGAGAATCCCTTGTTTCCACTTTTAGTTAGCCGCTGCTCACTGCTCAAGCCAGATCCATTCCCTTCTCTCTCTGTCCCCCCAGTGTATACATATAGGCTGATGTACCGAATGCCTTCTTTGCCTCCATCTTTACCAGCAAGAGTGGCTTTCAGGAATCCCAGGTCCCAGAGACCAGGCTGAGTGGCTGGAACAAGGAAGATGTACCCTTAGAGGAAAATGATCAGGTCAGGGAATACTTGCACAAACATTGTACATTCGTAAGTCCATGTGCCCTGATGAGATGAATCCATAAGTGCTGAGTGAGCTGGCAGATGTGATTGTGAGACCATTTTCTATATTTTTTTGTCAGCTGGGTAAAGTGCTTGAAGACTGGTGAAAAGCAAACGTCACTCATCTTTAAAAATGGCAAGAAGGAGGACCCAGGGAACTACATGCTGGTCAGCCTCACCCCAATCCCTGGAAAGATGTTGAAACAGCTAATCCTGAAAACCATTTCCAAGCACGTGATGGAGAAGAAAATCATTATTGCTCAGCATGGATTGACCAAGAAGAAGTTCTGTCTGACCAACCTGGTAAGCTTCAGTTGAAATCACCAGTCTGATGGATATGGGTAGTGCAGTGGATATCATCTTCTTGAACTTCAGTAAGGTCTTTGACACTGTCCCCCCTAAGATGCTCATAGAAAAGCTGTTGAAGTATGGGCTGGATGAGCAGACAGTGAAGTGGATTTAATACTGGCTGACCAGCAGGACCCAGAGTATCAGTGCTGCAAAGCCTAGCTGGAGGCCAGTAACAAGTGAAGTACCACAGGGGTCAAAAAAAGGGTTTAGTCCTGTTTAACATCTTCATTAATGGTCTTGACGATGGAGCAGAGTGCAGTAAATTCACAGATGACATGAAACTGGAGGAGTGTCTGACTCACCAAAGGGCTGTGCAGACATACAAAAGGACCCTGGCAAGCTGCAGGGGTGGGGTGACAAGAATCTCATAAAGTTCAACAAGAAGTGTGGAGTTCTACACCTGGAAAGGAGCAACTCCAGGCACCAGGATATGCTGTAGGCCACACAACTTTCAGCTTTCTGTCCATCCTAGTGGACACCAAGTTGAACATAAGTCAGTAATGTGCCAGTAATAAGCGAAGTATCACCAGCAAGTCAAGAGAGATGATCATTCCCCTCCATTTAGCATTGGTGAGGCCACACCTGGATTAGTGCGTCCGTTTCTGGGCCTCCAATACAAGAGAGACCTGGACATACCGGAAAAGGTCCAACAGAGGGTCTAACATGATGATGAAAGGCTGGAGCACCTCTCCTGTGAGGAGAAGCTGAGATAGCTGGGACTATTCAGCCTGGAGAAGAGAAGGCTCAAGGGGGATCTTATTGATGTTTATAAACACCCAAAGGGAGGATGCAATTAAGACATAGATAGCCTCTTTTAAGTGGTGCCCAGTGACAGGACAAGAGTAATGAGTAGAACGTGGCACACAAGAGGTTCCATCTAAACATCAGGAAGCACTTCTGTACTGTCATGAACAAGTGGAACGGGTTGCCCAGAGAAGTTGTAGAGTCTCCCATCTTGAAGACTTTAAAATCTGTCTAGACACGGTTCTGAGCGACCTGCTCGTGATGTACCTGGCTGAGCAAGGTAATGGCCAGATGACCTCCAGAAGTGCCTTCCAACATCAGCCATTCTGTGATTCTTTGATATATGTATATATCAAATATACATGTATATATGTATATATGTATACAAAATTAAAGAAAACAAAACAAAACAAAATAAAACAACAGGATTGCATTGTGAAAACATGCTTTTGTATAAGGTCCACCGCTGTCACTTTTTTGTCTAGATTTGAGACACACTCATAGCTGTTTATCTTGATTTAAGCAAATAACAATAATAATAGAGATGCCTGAAAATCAAAGAAAACAATCAATACATTTTATTTTTTTTGAAAACTAAATTCAGTTCCAGATGAGCTTAAAATGTTCTTTTTAATAGAATCTAGTCTCTTCTTCTACCCTTCTCCTAAGAGAGCTAAATAAATTTTACAATGACAGAAGCCTACTGAAGTGACACTTAGAGCTAGATGAAAAGCAGAATGTCTACTTCTGAGGATTTTTTTTTCCTTAACACTTAATTTTGGTCAAAAATTGAGCAGAACAACAATGGAATTTGTAGTTTCCCAAACTCTGTAAATTTAAGAGAAACTGACTTTCTTATGAGCAAACAGGACACTGTGCTCACTGGGAAACTTCCCCTTTGCTCTTTGCAGAAAATCTAAAACCACTGTTTTCCCTTTCCTGTCTATATTCCTGGCAGCTCTGCCACAAGGCTGGAATGTATGAAACTGACAGGCTTTTACAGTAGGGATTCTGTCAGAGTCATGTCTTGTTTTCAGAAGTTGCCTCTACTCCCAATAATTTTTCAATGCCACATTTTGAGTAAAGTGAAAAACTCCCTGAATATTATGAGACAGTCTTTAATACTTTGCTAACACATTGATTATGTCACAGGATGGCAATTCTTTTAGGGAAAAAAAAAAAAAAAAAAAGGTATCCTAGATCTGACAATGAGAAGTATTGCGGGTAGGATAGGAGACTATCACCTGTAGATCCCACATCTTATTTGCTGTATAAATTGCAATCTGTGAATGAGGCAAGGAATTTCAG
This sequence comes from Netta rufina, assembly GCF_964035555.1. Taxonomy (NCBI): domain Eukaryota; kingdom Metazoa; phylum Chordata; class Aves; order Anseriformes; family Anatidae; genus Netta; species Netta rufina. The sequence continues at coordinate 196,369,588 of NC_140123.1, forward strand.
AGATGCAAATCTTGATTTCCTCACAGAACCTTGTCCCTACAAAACTTATTTCTAGCAGCTACCTCAGCTCCAACATTTCCATAAAACTCTAGACAAATTACTTCACTGCAGTTTTCAAGAGGGGTCCAATATCTTATCTTCCTCCTTGTCCTTGTACTGCTCAGTTAAGACACCTAATTAGCAGTAGAATAAAGCTGGCACAGATATCACAAAGTCATCAGAATCTGGACTTTGAACACAGAATGTGTCCCACAATGATAAAGTCTATAAAATACTAATATAAAGCATCTCAAAGTGGGCATCCAATATTTGCATATCTTAATATCACTTTGATTCGATCCCCTGTCTGTAAAGTGAAGATAACAAAAGCCACCATTTCATAGTTGCAGAATGAAACTAAATTAATTGCCTGTGGAGTGCTTTGATACCAGAGGGATGAATATCACAAAGAAACCCATGGGAAATAAATAATCCTGTCTTTAACACAAGGCTGAATAGTGTGCAGGAAGCAAGGCCTAGAACTGCAGAATGTACAAGAGGAAAATAAAGCAAAGAAGATTTGCTGATAGAGCACTGAGTAGGGAAGGAAGACTACTCAAAACTGTTATACATGCATCTACCCTCAAACTGTAGTGCAGAAGCCCAACATGGTCAAACTAATATTCCACATGAGATCTTCATGCTGACATTGCCTGATTTTGTTAGTCCTTGATTTTACTACTTTTTCATAGCTCCCTGTATATAATATATGCACATATATGTATATTCCAGTGCTAAGTAACACACGTTTTTTTTATTTCCTATCCAAATTAAATACAATGTCATTATAAGAACTTTTCATTGAAAGCTATGCTTTAAGTCAGCATAGTACAATGAATGAACTGTCTATGGTCCTATATTGCTTGAACTATCTGTGTCCAGATTTTGAAAAGGAAAAGGAAGTAATAAATTTTGCTTAAACTCACCACACGTTTTAATTGCACAGAATTCCCAGGGGGTGTTAGGGTCAAGAGTGTAGCACCATGGTCTCAGCTTGCCATCAGGATTGCGGCAGTAATTATCATCAAAGCCCTTGTCAGGATATCTGCAAACCACAACGAGAAACGTGTCAAGCAAGCCTTCCTGGCAATACTACACAGGATTGTATAAGGTACATAAAGGACTGGCTTCAGCAGAGGCAAACAAGAACCAGTTCCTATTAACCTCTGGTCTGATCCTGTGAGATGGATCAGATACTCTTTAACACTATTAACAAGTTAATAAAACAAAATCACTTTCCAAGCGTGCAACAGAATCAGGCCTCCACAGAAGGGATTCCCTGCTGTGCTAATGCAAAGGCCACCGGATGGAGTAACTGCTAATTGCTAAACTCTTGCTCTTGTGTCTGTCAACTGATGACCAGACTCTAAAGCCACTCATTTTTTTTCTGAAATAGCCCAATCAAGTGTGGATTATATAAACACTGCCTGGCAGGCCGGACTCATTAAGAAAACAGGTTTTTCAGTACAGCAGCCCTGCGTTAAACTGGAAGCTATTTTCAATAGCTCTGTTACTAATGATAGCTCCATTTTCGTAACAGAGCTAGTTCTAGGTCATGCCCTCATTTCAAGCATTAAGGAAAAAAAGGAGGAAAATAAGGAATTAACTTCCGTCTCACTTTATCTCATTAGGATTTAAAACTATTGTACCATTTAATTATTTCCACGTTCCTGCTGCCACTATTGAGCTGTCAGGCAGAGATTCAAGATAAGGAGGCTCTTTTGTATAAAAGTCCCATACTAACATCAATGAACTTAAAGAGAAGGAGATAAATGAAAAAAAAAAAAAAAAACAAACTTGTTTGTAAAAGAAACCAAAAGTAGATTTGCCCCTGAGGAAAACATGAAATATATGTTAGAGAACAAAGAACTTAACTACCTAGGAACCTGAACCCATTTACAACTGCAAGCAGATGTGTCTCACACAAGCATTGGAAAATATGATTTGCAAGCATTTGTTTTTGCTAGGATGTTTTTTCTATCAAACAATTACCCTAATGTTGACTCATACATTTGCAACATGATCTCCCACTCCTTTGGCTAAATCAGACTCCTTCATCTATGCAAGGGACAGCAACAGGATTCAAGTAGAATTCAAAAGAAAACCAAGTAAATATCTCACAAAAAATGAATATTTAAAGGAAGCTGAAGATATAATAGTTTCAGATCTAACAGCAGCACCTCATTTTTTGCTAGGAGGAAGAGAAACTGTAAAGAAACATATTGAGTCCAAGAATTTCAGAAGCAAACAGTTGATAGGATAACTGTAGCTGAAAACATGATGGCTTTGGGCACCTGTTAAGTGCAGTGATGAAGTTTGATGTCAGCAGTGTATGCTCCAAGTAATATAGCAGTCTGTGTTACCAAGGTGAGTCCAAGAATGGCAAGGTCCCTGCAGTCATAGCTCCCTAAAGCCACTCAGGAAAATAGGGTAAGTAAAGAATCCACTTTATAGAAGAATGTCTTGCATTGCATTGAACACTCCATCCTTCCTAGCATTGTTGGTATGTCAAAATGGTATCAGTAAGTAGCTGAAACTTAAGAATAGATATAATAGTTCTTCAGAGCTCTAGCTTTGACCATCATTGTCAGACAGTGCTGTTAATGAACTGTATCTTTCCACCTATTGTATCTACTTAGAGAAGGGTAAAAAGATATTTCCAGAACCCAGAGCCTTTCCAGTCACCAGTTCTTCCCACAACATTCTTAGGCCCATTTCTGGCATCTTTTATATTTAGCAAGCAACAGTTCCTCGGTTCCCATAGAAAAGGCAAACTAACACCTTTAAGATACAAATATAAGGGACCAGATATACAATGAGGCTTCAAACTATTCCACGCATTTCCACAACACAAGATTCCCTGAGAGCTATTCCCTTTCATCTACAGATTTGTTCTCCTTGTAATTCACTTGGGCACAGATCTCTTGCTCACACCCAACAAAGACCCCAAGGTTTCCAAGATCTTTCAGAACCCTTGAAACAGCAGTAGCTGTACTTTCCTGCTGAAACTGAAATGAAGCATAAAGATATACATCTGGTGTCAAAATCAAGACTTTTTTCTCGGTTTCCAAGAAAAAAAAAAAACACATAAGATGTTAGATGAAGAGATATTTATTCTCTTTAAAGAGACAGATGCTGATGTCTAGCTCTGCTGTGACTAAACTGATTCTTAGTGTCTGAAACTGTTGCTTTACCAATATTTCTTTTCCTTTATTTTTTTTTTATTAATTTTAAAAGGCATGCAGTACTGAAAACTTATTTTTGTATAATACAAATTTTCATAACAGAGATATGAACCAGAATATGTTAATAAAAGAATACCTACATCTATGAAATCCATATATTGCACTTCAACCCCACATTACTTTATGCAATAAGCACCTATTTCCATGACATATTTGTTTCTGAGCAGAAAATAAAAGAGGAGAGAACTGCTGCTTCTCAATGCTTTTCAATGTCTGTCTAAGCCATTATTCTCAATGGTCTATATTCCACATTGAGGCATAATCCTGCCTAACATGTGGGAGTTGGAGCTTCTGCATCCACTAAAGGCTAAAAATGGGTCATCCAGGAGTTGTTTGGGGGAGTTCCTACTGCTAGCTTCAATCACATCTAACAGGTATTAAGAATTCTCTTCAGTAATTCCTCTGAAGGGAATAAATCTGGAACAATTCACTGAGGTGACAAAAAGCAAAAGTGACATGTATTCACCCTGAGCTGAAAGCAGGTAGATTATGGAGCACTTGAAAAGATTATTAGTCTTACCTCTCTTTCTTCATCATTGCAATTGATGCATCCATAAATGCAAATAAGTTAAAATCTTTCCAGCTATACTAGTCCTTCTTGGTTTCCAGGTTATTCACATTACTCCTAGATAATATAGAACAAGCCCCTGAAGAGACTGCTGTATTTTAATTGATCATTTGTTCCAGACTTCCTCCCTTATTTACAACCTAAGTGTTCATTAAAATGTGAATAAGATAAAATAATAAATTAAAATAAAATAAAGAGTTAAGATAATCAAAGTGTAATTGTCACTACCTTTAGTGATCATTTCATAAAGTTAATTAACATCAGTCCTAGAAATATCCTGAAGTTTACAGTTGCGAAAGCATTAACAGATTGGTTTAATCCACATGGACTGCTTTTCAATTGCTTTTTTTTTTTTTTTTTAAAGAAAGAAAATAAAAAGAAACAGTCTGAACATGAACATGATCAGGAAGATATTTTCAGTGGGAAATGTTTAAGTAGGAAAGTGATCACTAGTGAGACAGCAGCTAGTCTGAAAAGTTGTTTTGTGAACAAACCAAAACTAACAGAAGAATAGTTTCCTTCTGACAGAAAAAAATTGCAATTGTTTGTACCCAGAAGTTCTATAAATGACTCATTCCTAAGGAAAAAAAAATCTTTCTGTGACTTAGCCTAGAATGCACAACAAGTGCATGGCAAAACTCAGAAACAGATTATCTTTGGTCCCAGACTGCTAATACAAAATATTTATTGTAGCAGAGCCATGGGAGACCCTGCGATTATTCATGAAGCAGATCATCTGAGCTAAGAGGGAAAAAAAGTTTATATCACATTAACTCAAAAATTGCAGACACTTAATGTTTTACTGAAAATAAATAGATAAATAAATAAATCAGACTAAAATCTACTAGTACTGTATTTCAGAGTATAAAAATTAGGCTATATTTAATGGAACACTTTAAAATATATGAAGATACTTTCAGTGAAAGATCTCAAACATTCTGAGATCGTTGATTCTTGCAGTCTTTCTCCAGCAGCTGAAGGTTATTCAATCCATTTTAAAAGTGGAGTTAATCCAAAAGCCAGAGTAAAATAAAAAGAAATCTCAGTCCAATTTAAGACAGACACAAATATCCTTCTGCATGGCTTAAACCTCCTCACAAAATCCTTCCAGAATGGTGTGTTACAGATGATCCTCTGCAGTAATGTGAAGTCTACCTTCTAGGAAAAATGCTAAGGACATACAATTTGTCTTGCTATTACTGGCAAGTATAAGTATTTTATAAGTATATATATATATATATATATATACACTTATAAACAAATGTATATATATATATTATATATACATATATATATACAAATATATATAATATATTATATAAAATATATATAATATATATATTATATATATATTATATATATTATAAGTATATAAAATATACTTATATTTTATATAAGTATAAATATAAGTCTTACATATATAAAAGTCTAAAACATTAATCCATAAAATGCTAAACAGAATGATCTGTTTTTCCAGGTAGAACAAACACAGCAGTCAAGCAGATTGGATACATAAAGCTGATTAGAGCAGAAGACCAGCTACAGTTTTAAAGCTCTTCAATAGTTCAAAAAAGGAGCACACGGTGTAATGTCACACATTTATATTCACTAAGTGTATTAAGAACTCTAACATAAAGAAAAAAACATACAATTTTTATTGTTACTTACTCTGTAATGTTTTTAAGGTATTTTAAGCTAAGTGAAGCTGTATAACAATATATACATAAATATTCAGAGGTAACTTTTTTACTGATATTGAGGCTAGGGAGGAAATCTTGACCAACTAACGCATTGCATGTAAATCACTGCACTATACAGAATTAAGATGTAGCCACACCTGCACAAAATAGTCACTAGTATCCATCCTGCATCTCCATCATGACTGTAACCAACCTGCACATATCACAGGCCAGATCCCCAAAGAGCTAAAACTAATAAACTCGATTAATTTCATCTCAGCTTATTTTTCCCAACTGCTTCCAGAATACATAGAATTTTCAAATTTAAACCACACAGATTTGCTTGGGAGTGAGGAGGAGATTACCTCTCAGGACGAAATTTGTGTTTGTGTGGTCTCTGAAGATCCCAGCGCTGACACTCCTTGCCTGACTCGGTATGATCCATTGGCCCTCTGTAACTCTCTCCATTGCAGGTCATGCATTCAACTTGAAACAAACAAAAAAACAAATAACATACTAGTTATTTTTTATGCTGGTGAATTTTAACACACACACACACACACAAATCATATCCCTTCTGTTTTAAATTGAAAGCAACCTAGAAAGACATAAAAACTGATATCTTTTAAGTCAGGGATCCTTGGTATGGGAAATGTCCTTTGGAATTGCATCTCTTCCTTAGATCTAATCCAGATGCTTAAGTCTGGTACCTCTTTATGGGACTCTTATGGTTTGGAAGCATGTAGGTGTGAGCTGTTAGAGGCCTTCATGTTCCTAGCTGATTTCTAACCTTTTCTATTACAGAGATTTCGTTGAGTTCTTCTAATCTCTAATGTGCTGCATACCAAGTTGAAAGTGTTACAGTTACAGGGAGATAGACACACCTGAGGAAAGATTATTAGAGGCGATATTTTCTAAATAACTAACTTTCATAATTCTAAATCACTGTTATTATACAGAACTGTATAATAACAGCACCAGGTTAAATGCAGAATAATGTCTGAATCAGAAATTTCAGGATGTACTGTCTGTCTCTTTAAATTCTTAGCACTTTTATTTACATATGATGCTGATTCTTTTTGATACTAATTCTTTTTGTCAGCTTAATTGATGATACATTTTCAGTCTTGGTTTAAGAAAGTTGGGGGGTGGAAGGAGATTGAGCAAAAGCCACTACAGGGATTTGAAATTGCAGCTGAACAAAATATGCTACATAATATAGAATGAGAAGTCTTAAAATATAGCATAAAATCACCATAATTAACTACAAACACATTTCTCAAGTGCCCCCTAATTAGAGTAGTTGTAATTAAGGAGCACTTAATAAATATTAATTTATACAACTACAAATCTCATTTTTCAGTCAAAATATCTGCTACCAAAGTAGTGAGCTCCTGCAGTGAGCTCCAGGTCTTATCCCATTTGAAGCTCACTTAAATTGATCTTTAAATGTTATCTCTTAATAGATTTTCAAGCTCCTTTTAAATCATTCTCTTCCTCCTTCCTTTCCCTTGCATAGCTATTGAACATAACATATTAGCTGGAAAATTAAAGACATCCTATCTTGAGAATTTAAATGGGTTGATTGACTGGAACTGAATTGGCTGACTAGCAAGATATGGAGTTTGGTTTGGAAGTTAACAAAACATGAAAGTCAAGAAATGTGATGGTACACATCAATTTGATTTCAGATTCTGTGACTTGAAAGTGTAAAGAGATTGCCTTTCTAAAAAGTTTTCCTGTTTACAGCATTTATCATTTGAAAAACAAAATGTGTGTTTACTTTGAACATTTGTCCTGTAATTCACTACCCATATATTTTCATCAAAAAAAAAAGGAAAGCTGATTTAATCATGGAATGCAACTAGACAATTTTATCATCCAGTTGTGCTGAAATTGTTAAAGGATTTACTATAAACTAGGTAATGAAATAAGGGACACATTTGTGCACTCAGCACTACTTCAATGTTTCAGCTTCTCCATGACCTGGACAAGAGCTGCTGAGCCTGAAAGCTTGTTCAAATTTTCCAGATTACTAGAATGTAAAAAGACATTTTTTCTCTAACAACTGCTTTTATTGCTACAGCATTCATTCTTGATAAGAAATCACCTTTCCTTGCTGCAAAGGTGAGTGTTACTGAAGATAACAGTTCTGTGTACCTGCTCTTTGTACAATAAAAAAGCAACTTTTCACATGAGCACTGCCACATTACCTTCTGAGCAGAGGGGGATGTCACAGACTTCGTGGCGTGTCTCTGGGTTGGTGGTGAAACACCATGGCCCTCCCTCTTCCCCTCGGGGGTTTCGGCAGTAGTTTTCTCGCAGATCTTTACCCCGATAGCTCGAAGGCAAAAAGCTAGTTTTAAAATGACAATCATTACAGTATAAGAGCATGCAAACTTCAGTGTTAATCATACTATTTTTATAAACATCTAGAAACAATCACATTTCAGCTTCCTTCTCCCTTCACCCTCCCTCCACTCTGCCCGCACACACAAAAATATCTGTCCATACAAAAATACACATCTTCAGTTAGGATTGCTCAATCAATGGTCCAAGTCTGGGATAATTTGTCTGGCCTGTAGCTTACTCTAGCAAGTTTTACTCCCATCCCTCAGGCACCCAGAGATAGCTATCTGCTACAGAGCCAGTGGCAGCAGCACACTCCCTGCCAACCCTTGCTACTCTCTTCTTCAGCAGCTTGTAACTACTCACAGAGCAGTAGAAGACCCCTGGAAAAGGCAGGTGGAATTTATTATGGGCATAGGTGTAAAATTCATTGGTCCATTGGCCCATCAGACCTGCTGTTCATACACACCTTATGTGCATGTATCAGGCTCAACCCACATAGCTTACGAACAGAGAGGTCTCTTGCCATGCCTGGTCAGGCAACAGCTAGACCTGAGTACCAGGATATTAGTGTGAACAAGGTTGAGTGGTGTGACACACCACACCAAGGGGTCTTCACTACCTGAGGCCACGACTGCTTTGAATTTAAGCATTAGCCCAGGTACTGCTTTAGATGTCTTGCTTCATATTCTGCCAGAAAGCCCAACTGTTGTCACCATAAGGTCTGCTACATAGAGATCTACTTCTCAGTGCTTTTGTACAAATTAAGTCATTTAACAGGAACCTTGCTGACTAAAATTTTACTGACTAAAACTTTGCTTACCCTTTCACTATATTTTGTGATTTTGCTGCAAGGCCTATTAAAAAGCAATATCCTTTGGCATTTTTTCTTTACAATGCCTTCAAGGCAATGTTAAGCACTTTATTTGTCTTTAGGGATTGAATGTGTATATTTTTGCCCTAGCACACATTTTCAGTATGAGACTTCCATGTCAATGCCCAGTCCACCAAATATAAACCCTTTAGGGCCAAGGTTTTGTCTTCTTATCTGTCTGGAAAGGGATGCGTCTCTAGAGACACTCACACATTCACCCAGACAAATATATACATAGACATGTATATATATTTATAAGTAAAAGTAATAATAATTGTTTTTCCCCACAATTTAGGTGGGGAAATAGCTTACCCTGTAGTAAGGAACCTGACCTAAGAGCTTATCACCACACAAGCTGTACTTTACAGACAAAGCCAGTGTTCTTTCACTGTCAGTTTCCTTGCTATGTTACTCAAACATCAGGTAAATTGCAATTCAGAATTATGCTCAATCCTATGAAAATTTCATTTTTTTTCTTGGTTAATTGAAAAATTGTGCAAAACACCTTGGGGATCACACAAAACCTGTAATTCAACTTAATAAATTAGTTTCATTTTTGTGATTTCTAAGATTTTTTGCATTTTTTTTCTTCAATGTGCTTAAATTCTGGTAGAACATCACAAGTAAACTACACTTTTTATCCCAATAACTTATTCTGCATTTTTTGTACTTTTTTTTTTTTTTTTTTTAATCTTTTTTTATCTGTAATCACCAAGGGAATCAAAAGTATCTCTATTTTAGTGAAAAAAAAAAAAGGTATTAAATTTTATCTAACTTTCTTTAGAGGAATGTAGAAACTTGCAGCTCAGGTATCCAAACTAAGCATTGGGGACAGTCTTTATGATGTTGATGTAGTTTATATACAAAAGCAAAAGAGAAATATATAGTCCTTGCTGTCCTTGGAAAATTCCATGTTATGAATGAATAAATAAATAAATAAATGGAGAGAAAAAGAAAATTCCAGCAATTCCAATGTGACATTTTAATCATGTTTTATTCCAGTTAATGAAATCTTTGAATTAACTGAAGTGGAAAAATACCTCTGTTAATCACATTGTGGTTCTAGTCAAGGCAACGTGGAAACACTACTTAAAAGTGCTTTTCTTATTTTTGGTTCTTGAAGAGAATAATTTCTGTGTCATCACTGCTGCTTATGAAATTGTTGCTTCTGTTTGTCTTCTGTAGTCTTGTAAAATAAATGTCTCAAAAAAAATTAACTAAAGACAATCCTGGACAAACTTTTCTGATGGGGCATTACAATCTGTATATGCATTAATGTGGTGTGTCAGCACATGTTAGAAAAAGTTATTTAATTTTCCTGCTGGAAAATCTTTCTGCTCAGAAAATACAGGAGAAAAAGCATCTCAAATTTTGCCAGATATACTATCACAATATTAAAAAATAAATAAAAATAAAAAATGTATAACATTAAAAACTCAAGATGGGTCAGATACACAAATGGATTAAACAGGTATTGAAGCAACATTCTTGAGGGAGGAAATGAGACAGAGTAAAGACTTACCCAAAATTATACAATAGAGCCACTCCTAAATCTGTGTACTGATTTAGTTCAACTACATTACCTAAGGAAGAAGAGAGCCAGAAACTGAAGCCAGTAAGAGTAATGGTAAAAGCAGATTCAACAACAGCTAAAGTTGCTGGAAGCTAGCAAAAAGCCAGTGAAGTATTGGTCTACTCTTACACCATCTCTCTTTTACCTTTTTTATATTATCTTGAGCCATTTAGGTAATAAATTCTTAAGAAACAAAAATATGTAGAGAGAGTTTTATAAGCTGTGCTAGAATAGAAACTAAAATAATGTAATTCTGATTTCAGTTGGGAGTCTCCAGGTTCTACTGGAATACAAATGAATTAAATACATCATTAGTTAAATACAAACACAAGTTTAAAGTCTGAAGTTATTTTAAAATTTTCTGGAAAGATCAAGAAATAATCAATAAAGTACATCTCTCCTTTGAACATGAAAAAAAAAGGGGGGGGGGGAGGGATTTATTTTCTAAATTGCACATGGTGATAACCAGATGTTGAGAAAAACTGACCTAAAAATCTAAGACTTTCATACTAATAAGTTCCAAACACACCACTACTGTCTGCTTCTTCCCATCTCCCTCATGTCTCTGATGATGAAATCATATTTTCTGATGTTGAAAAACAAAATTAGCATTCAGCCACCTCGTTTATCCAGTGACCTTTTAAAAATTAAACTTATTGCACAAGACAGGAGAAAAGTCATTCTCATAAAATTCATCATAGAAGAGTGTCTGTCTCTCAGCAGATAGAGCTGTGTTTGGTACAGATCGAAACAAAATTTCAATTTAGTGATACATATATACCCTTCATACACTTTTTCTTCTTTTATTACACAGTCATGTGTATACTATACAAAATTAATGCTCATTCCTGATGTGATTATTGAGAATTATTTCATTTTTAAAAGATGAAGGTGGTATACCGCAAGGTATTGAGTCTCAAGAGGTCATTGCCATATGAGGTGATGGCATTTATCATATGATCACAATTAAGCATGGGTCTAGTCCAACACTGAAAATCAGACACACGATATTGTAAGCAGTCAAGTCCAGTCCAGTCCAAGCCTGAGGCTCAGCTCTGCAACACATCATAAGAGGAGAGAACTCAAGTATTCTTCACCTTTTAATGTTGTTCCAAGCTCTCATCTTGAACTCTGGATAGATTTGGTCAGGACAGGACTGAGCAGTGTATAGCCCAGTCTCACTAACAGTCTCCAGTTTGGCTTTTCCTAAACAAAGTGCTGATGCTGAGAGAACAGACCAAAAGTAAACAAAGTGAATGGGAAATTATTGGGTGAGAGGACATGTCTTTTTTGGATCTTAAGAGTTTATAATCTAACTGTCTGAAGCCAATATGAAAAGGTTCAAAAAGAAATGGCCAAAAAGTGGGAAAGTAAATCTTATTTATTGATTGATTGATTGATTGATTGCTAGTTTCCAGCAACTTTTGCTACGGTTAAATCTACTTTTATCATTACTCCTCCTGGCTTCAGTTTTTCATTTTCTTCTCTTTTCTTTAGGTAATGTAGATGAAATGAGGCTGCTCTCAGGGTGTAGATATGTTCTCAGTTCCCATTATATCAGGACTTAAACTCAAAAGTTGTCCCATATCTGCTGCATCAACTTTTAGTTATTGTGCTTGTATGATCTGAAGAAAAGGATTTAAATCATTTGATCAATAATTTCAGTGTATTTGTTGCCTGATCTAAATGCTTTATAGAGTTTAACATATACTACAAATAATACAGAATGAGTAAGATCTATGCAAAATATAGTAACAATAATTGTATACTGATCAAATAGGTGGGCTAATATTCCCAATAGCCTTTGCTTCCCATACCATATTTTTTAAAATGACCCATTTCCTAGGAGCCCATTAGAAAACAGTGATAAACTTCCAGACTCCAGGCTGAAGTAATGCAGCTGTTTTGCTACTGCCAGGATCAAAAGGGTATAAAGAGCTAAAAAAAAATCCAACACGGGGGAGGAAAGGATCCAGACACGCAGGCTAGCCCTGGGAGAGAACACTTTGTAGAAAGACTGAGAAGGTAAGAGTTTTCTGAGACCTAGAGAATGACATCTCTTGGGAAAAGGCAAGAATACACCTAGCAGATTTTGTGGTTTAAGATCAATGTTCTCATAAATTCCTTGTCTACTAATAAATAAAACTGTGCTTTGTAGAAGCTGTCTGAGCACTATTCCCACTGTCTCTGCTGCTGAACTCTTACCTGTGCTCATGGGGAATCATTGAGTTCCAGGCCTGACACTGAATACCACTTTTGGTGACAGATATTGTCCCTTTGTAGTCTGCTCCTTTTCCAATTATACAATTCCTGACATAGTCTATTGAAAGAAAAGGGAAGTATTAGGAGTTCGGTTAAATATTTTCTCAATGTATTTAAAAATAAATCTCATTGTCAGTTTTCACATTAAAAATATTTTTCATATTCTTTAAAGACATAATTGTTCAAAAAAAAAAAAAATTGTCCACATGTATTTTTTCCTTTTTTTTTTTTTTTTTTTTTAAAAAAGAGTTATCACTAGTTTGACAAAGAAAGCTATCAAAAATATTATCAAAGTGTCTGATTAACCAAAAGTACATGACTCAGGACTTAACACCTCCACTTATTAAGGAGGTAAAGAAAAGTAACATTAAGTCAATAACAGTAACACATACAACTGAGATTTTAAGTTCTGCAACACAAAGACAATATTTGTAAATAAAGATGTAAGTTTCAGCTTTCAGAATGTATAAAACCATATTATACCCGAATGTCTCTACAGCCAAAAAGTCACTGACTGACCTCAGCTTTTGTCCCCTTCCATAGCTGGAAAAACAAAATCAGTAAATAAATCAGTTACCCTTCTTTTCAAACAGATCAAACGCATGGTCTTGCTTCTTTCTCACACCATTTGTCAAGCTGTTGAAGGATAACCAATGGCACCGTTTTGTAACTCTGTCATAAGCAAAAGCCCTGCAAAGAAAATCTTGATGAGAAAAAAATCTCTATGTGGTTTATAATAATGACACATGGCTTGCCAAGGAGCATGCAATGACATCAGATTTATTTTTACTGGGAAAGTCAGAGAAACAGCCCCAATTACGATTTAAACCCACAACTGTGCTGACAAGAACAAAGAAACAAAGAAATTAATTTGATGTGGCCACTACATTAAATACTAGCTTGGTTGTTCACACTAATCTAAGAGTTCCCTTGTCATTAAAGATCTTTATTTTAAAAGTGAGATAAATGTGACTGAGACAGCATTTGTGTCCCCAGTTATGTTGCTTTCTGCAGGAAAAAAAAAAAGAAAGAAAGAAAGAGAGAGAGAGAGAGAGAGAGAGAGAGAGAGAGAGAGAAAGAAAGAAAGAGAGAAAGAAAGAGAGAAAGAAAGAGAGAAAGAAAGAGAGAAAGAAAGAGAGAAAGAAAGAAAGAAAGAAAGAAAGAAAGAAAGAAAGAAAGAAAGAAAGAAAGAAAGAAAGAAAGAAAGAAAGAAAGAAAGAAAGAAGAATATTATATAACATCTCTGTTTTACTTACAATATGCCTGTGAAATAGCTAACAGTTAATAGTTAATAGTTTATCCACTCTGATGGCTTGAGAAAAAATGAGGCACACGGAGTTCTGTTTCTTGCCTAGAACAACAGAGCTATTTGAAAACAAGGTTATATATTTTTTATTTTTTTTATGAATAATCTAAACTGTGATTGTGTACCTATCCTTGCTTTGCTTTAGTTTTCTTTTTTTTTTCTTTTTTCTCTCTCTATTTTTAACTGCTTTAAAGGTTAGATTATTTCAAAAATATTTCAAGAATAGTGTTGAATTGAGTGAAATTGGGGGATGAGGCAAGAAAGGCAAGAAAGACAAACAGTAATCAGAAAAGCAAGAAAACTTTCTGCCAATGTTTTCAATTAAATATAAAGAGTTTTTCCTCCCAACATCACTTTCAATTGAATTGCTTTAAATGTAGGTAAAATATTTTAAGCGTTTTAAAAACTCTTAACTGTCTGAAAAAAAAAAACTAATAAATCACTCACATGACTCTATTGTCTTTAGCCCACAACACAATCTGTATTTCTAACTGGCAGGCATTGGTCATCCCAAATCTCAGCCATTTTATCCTGACCTGAGATTTTAACACCACCTAATAGTATGCAAAAGCCACACAGATTTCTTACACTTCATCTTTATTTTGGCTGTTTACTGCACCCCCAACTCACAGCTCTTGCTTTCCATTTAATTCCCCTCTTGCCACACAAGTTTTTCTGTGTGAGATCTTGCTGGCTTCAGTTAAAAATACTACAAGATCTTATCCAACCTCCCCGCTCTTCCCTCTTTCAAACATCCTCTTCATTATCTTTTCCATCACCAAACAGATTTTTCATCCAACTGCTCTCTACTCTGTTGACTCCAAATGTTTCCAACCTGCTAACCTTCATCCTTCTGCCTTTGTTCAGCCTTCTGTTCTCTTCTGGCTAGTTCTCAAATATGAACATATCCAAGTGCTTCTAACTCCATCTTCACAAAAATATCCTTGACCTTTCAAGCCTTTCCAATTACATTCTCCCTTCCCCTCCTCCCTTCTAAAGTGGGAATGCAGAATGCTCTGTTTACAAACAATTCTTTCAGTTTTTGCCTTTCAGTTGCCTTTTGGTTTCCTTCCAGCTTGGCTTCAGCCACTTTTGTACATAAAAGTTTCTACAAATCTTTTCTTGGACCCTAATCGAGAGGGTTTTTACACTTCCAAAGTCAACATATTTAAGCAAATTCTTGGTCTTTCTTCTACTGATACTGCCGATCACAACAATTTTTGTTGTTGCTATTTGTACTGAGACAGTAGAGTTTCTGACCAGACTCTGGAATCCTGTGGTCTACACTACAGCCCCTTGCTGTCTAAATATGAAACTAAAAGACAAAATAGAAAGTAAGAAGATAACAAAGGATAAGACTGGTACAGCTTTATAGGTAAGGAAGTGACATGTCTGCAACAGTCACCTGCAGGCAGTATAATAGTAGCTATATTGTGTTTTTCTCATCCTTTAAAAAAAAATGTGGGAAAAGCTGCAAGGATAACTTAAAGAAAACAGCAGGAGTAATGGACTGCAACTAGTAGTAAACCAAATGAACAGAACAGCTCAGCAGTAGGTAAAAAAAGCTGATATGGAATACAGAAAATGCTGAACAGATAATTATGAAGCAAAAAAGACAAGATAAGTGAATCTAAGGGATACTTTGTTGGGGGGTTGGATTTTAGCAATAGTGTTATGTAGGAAAAATGAGTCTGTATAAGGCTCTTGCAACTCTATTAAAGATGATCAAGATCTATGCAAGTATGACAGCAAGAGAAAGGAAGAAAGGTCAGCTCTGAGATATTATAACTTTTATTACAACTTCAGCAGTTTATAATAAATAAATAAATAAAAAGCTTTTTTTTTTTTTTTTTTTTTTTTTCCCAGCAATTTAGGAATGGCTGATCCTGTTTGTAATGCCAGGACTCCACTAATTCACCACTTTCTAGTGAAAAAGAACCAGAGCAAGGTTAAACCCTCATCTTGGTTCCGTACTTCTCAGGAAGGAGACTCATGGAGTACTTCTTCAAGTACTATTGTCATAATTATGTTATGAAGTATTTCTATTTTATCCTATCATAATTCTTAAACAAACTGAGTTTGCATCCAGAAAATAAATATTAACATTAGTGTTGTTACCCGAGTGATAGAGAACTACTTCTTGGATCAGTACTAACATTAGAATCAAGTCACAAAAATGTCAATAAACAATGGAAAATCCAAGTCTTATGTTTCATGTATATAAAATGCCAATTTATGCCACTTCTTTTCTAGGTTTTGTATGATCACACAACAGCCAGTAAATGAATTGCTTTTAATTTCAGTTAGCAACACATTTTACCCTGTACTAACCATATGCTGACGTGAAGTTAAAGACTGGTAGTTCTACGAATAAAAGGGAAACATTAGCAATCCCTGCTTCCTTTAAAAGTGTAATTTTACAGTAGCATCAAAGAACTATGCACAGTATAAAAGGACCCATCTGGGACCAAATGAAACCACAAGAATATTTCCAGATACAGGGAATCTCTCTTGCTGCACAGAGATAGCACAGGCAAGACCTAATCACCTACACCTCTGCTGCTAGCCTTGTTGGCTAAACAACTGTAAGAAAAAATGGGAAATTCAGAGCATGAGCAGTCAGATTTTTAATTATTTTTCATTTTCAGTGTAAAATAGCCATATATGACTGATTGCGGTAATGCTATCTGTGAGCAGAATTCTTCCAAGCTCTGTTGTCAAAGTCCATCATTGGTCCTTTATATTCTTTTATTGACTGATTACAGCAGAGGGAGTTTGCCCCTTAATGAATCTGTCATACAGTGACAGGGACTGAGTGTCCCAACAGAAAAAAAATATTTCATAAATGAAAAAGTAATGAAAATGCAGAGAGGTTCTAGAATATTATTCATGTAAAGTGGAATCAATGAATATATTAACATACTTATTATTTTCAGAAGATTAAATGTACCGTCCAGAGCAGCTACAATTAGAAGATCCTTGAAACAATCTTCCTGAGAAGATATTGAAATTGTTGTTTTCTTGGCATTATTTTGTTTGTTACATTATATGTAACAAACTTGGCATTATATGTTTGTTACACTGTAAAACCTAATTCTATACTACTCTGTGCCACTGAAGACCAGAACCGAACGATTTCTTATTGCATGGAGTGCAACCTGATCGACTTGGCAATGATGTCCATGGAAGCTCTGTCAATAGGAAAAAGAGTTACTTGTACCATGTGAAAAAATATGAGTGCGTGGAAAATATGTAAACTCTGCTTATTGTTTACATATGTAAATAGTCAAAGTACAAAATAATAAAAACTACATCTCCAGAACTCTTTTAATCTGCAATTAAAGGCTTAAAAAAGGATTAAATTTCAATGGAGGACCTTTTCTGCCAAGGAAGGGCTTTTATTATCACATTTGATCTGACTTCTATTTGTCATAAGTCTTTTTTTTTTTTTTTTTAATATATATTTCAAGATCAGGCTGACATTTAGCCCAATGCTTACTAGTACAGAAGTCATTAGTTCTCTCCAAGATTCTCCTGTGTTCATTTATTGCTAAAGGTCTAGCATAAAGAGGCCGGGGGAACAATTCAAGTCTAATAAACAGGAAAAATAACAGTGATTTGTTCCAAAAAATAGTAGAGAATATGTACTAAGCAGACAAGCAATCAGCTGCATGATGTGTTTGTAAGAGACAGCAGATGCTGTAGAATAGCTATCATATACTTGTAATGATTGTACAGCTGAGAAGGTTTGAATCCATTGTATCAAATTCATAGTACTTGCCAGTGAACTTCAGCAGTGTATGTATCTGTGTTCCATGTGTGAAGTTCCCATTGACTTTAGTGGGAGTAATGTGTAAAGAATGAAGATAGAATATGGTCTGAAGTGGTGCTGAAATACTGCAGCTGTGATGTGTGACAATAACCATTTTATAAGAGAGATAAAAATCCCAGAAATGTTCACTGAACACTACGGTGCAGCACAAATCATTGACATCTTAAAATAAGTATATTTCTCAGCTATATTACAGAAAAGACTACAGATTGGACAAGCTAAAAAGACAGAACAACTCAGATAATGCTTTATATTACATTACGTTGTCATTACATATTCTGGACAGGTAGAAAAGATATCAAATAAGAAAATAAAGATACCAAATAAGAACTACCAAATAAAGATACCAAATAAGAAATACCAAAGAAATCAAAACAGTGCAGTCTTTAGATTGTACTCAGTACAAGCTACAGCTGATGACAATTCCAGAGAAACCTTTGTCCAAAGAGTATTATATAAGAATCTATTAGGAAAAATATAATAATAATAGAGATACATAACTTACTTGCAAGTGAATGAAAGACCTTTGTTCCTGCTGCATCTCTTGGCACACTGCTCAGTGGTATTTAACAGCTTGGTTTTAACTTCCAGTGTTTTGTTTACCTTGATGAGCATCAACTCTCCTGTTTTTTTGTAGTCATGAAGAGGATTTCTCCTTTTTCCTTTACCATCTAAGAAAAAAAGCAAAGAAGAAGACAAAAAAAAAAAAGTTAAGATCAGTCCTGAGATTACAGATTACATTAGAAATGAATATAATTTATTAAAGAATTATTGCATTGTATATATTGTATATAATATATATTATATACATTATATACATTATATAATGTATATAATATATATTATATACAATATATACAAAATTGTTGTATATGTATTGTATGTATTGTATAATGTATATATTATTACGTATACATACATACAATATATATTATTACATTGGTACCAAAATCATAGCAAAATTCATAAAACTAAAGTACAAGCAGATACCTAAGAAGAATTGATTATTTTAGATGGTGATCTCCATCCTTAAAAACTGGGATAGTAGTAAAGTTCATTTCAAATAAAGAATTACATAATACAAGAAAAGGGTAAGAGGAAAGTTTTACACCCTGTGAATATTTTTTTCAGAACCTGAAAATACGCTTGCTATACATCACAAAAACTGATATCTGATAAATATTTCCAATAAAAACTGAAGTGATAAAGTTAAACAAATGTCTACTTTTAATGGACAGACTAGAGTTAAAATTAGAAAGGGAGGAATAAAAATGTCATAGAGAATTATAGTTTGAATTGGCTAAATTGTTCTTAAAACAGAAAACATTAAAACATTTTAACACAAATTGAGAGCAGATTTGGAGCCTGAAAGTAACATAAAATATTCACTTTTCCCATCCATTGCTCTAGTGAAGGCTCAGTGAGAATGTTGTGTTCAGTTTAGAAGTGAATGAATGAGTGTTGTGAGCCTACAGAAAAGGAGGGGAGGCAGAAGCCATAACATGGAAATAGTCTGCACTGTTACAGAAAGATCGTTTTCCATGTCTCTGTAGAAAGACCCAGGGGAAGAGGTGTAAAATGGAGCAGGCAAGATTGGCTAGAGAAGTTTGGCTGAAGTGCCAGAGGAAAAGTCTTTGATTTTTGCAAGAAAAACCCGCTATTTTTCCAATGTGTATGCATATGTTAGCTTTTCCCATAGAAACCTGTCTGCCACTGTAGGCTCCCCCATCATCAAAGAAGGCAGATGAGTACCTCTAGATGATTCTCACTATTCTAGGACACATGAGTAACACAGGAAGGATAAATTGCCCTTTGGAACTACTTATCTTTTTTCACTCAAGGATACATTATGATATTTTTGGATTAGATGGCTAATGCAGTAAAAGTCAGGTGAACAAAATACTCCTTAGTTTACAAACTAGGTAGTTTTATTTTTCATAAAATATTTCCATATAACTGTTTTCAGCTGTCCTTCCCTTTTTTTTTTTTTTTTTCTTCAAAGGATCAGCCACGGTAACAGAACATGAATGCTCATGACTAATTTATTAATTTTTGCCAGAGCTTGCAAATACATGAATCCTTACCCTAGTGTGCCATTCTACTGAATAGAATTTCTTATACAGGTGCAAAGTGCACATGGACCAGCAATTTTTGTTTGCTACACTCTGCACAGAAGTTCAGAATAACTCCTCAAGTTGCAAAAGTGCAATAGCTGAGCTCTCTGTGAATCCAAATGATTTAGTGCCATTATGAAGCTAAAGAGGGCTGAAAGGTGTTCCTTTGGCAGAACTTCCATCCTGATGGGAAGGGAGCTCACATTTTCACTGTATTTAGCTAAATCACACCTCTCAGTGGTGAATTATCCCTAAGACACCTAAAAATAGACCAAAGACATTTAAAGTAGATTTCATCAAGCTTCAGTTATTAAAGGTGAAGGGTGGGGGGACATGACTGAGAGAGGGAGAGCAAAGATCAAAGGAATAGAATCTCTCTGCTGCAATAACCCTATAAAAAATCTTCACCACATTCTACTCTTTTAAAACTGATGAACTGTGAGCAATGCTATTCCCCTGTACCTAATAGCTCATAATTTTAATTCCAGTTATTTTCAGAAAATGTACAGAAATTATTAATTTCCCTCCAAATCCCTAGTATTGTTACAGGAAGCCCTATTATAGTTGTAGGAAGAAGCCTTTGCTGAAAAGACCAAATGACTTTGGAGCTGTGTCTGGGACCCATATAAGTTATAATAAGCATTTTCAGCCTTGCATTTGCACAATGTATATGTACCCAAATTGACTCATAATGTTTATGGAAATGTTATGCTGAGATTCTGGCTATAAGGATTAGCATTGCTACTGGAAACTATTGTCTTTACGCTGAAGCTGCTTTTTGTTGTTGTTGTTCTTGGGTGAAAGAGACAAAGTGCTGCAATAAGGATTGCATCTGCTCTTTAAGACAACCACAGAAAAACAAATCTTCCATTAAGCTTTTGTGGTAAATGTCTCAATATATTATCTTAGAAGATGTAATTATTTCTATGTTTTCTTAGCCATTTTTATATCAAATGAAGGTAAGAAATATCAAAGTATTTTCTTTTAGTTCTTGGTGCTAACATTTGCCATCTACCGATGCATCATTATCTTAATTCCCTATGATAACAACTTCTTAAACTCACCAGCAAGCATGCAAGAATATCAGCCAAAAATAAATAAATAAATAAATTCAAGAAATTCTGCTCTGCCGCCTGACAAGCATGGTTCACAGTTGTGCTTTTTTTTTTTTTTTTTTTTTTTTTTTTTTTTTTTTCCTGAGCACTTGTCCAAAGAGGATTATGGGTTTGATCTTGCATTTAGCAATTCATAACACCCTGATTTACTTTAGCTTTCAAACAACAACATTCTATGACTTTGCCTATAATCCAAAAGGCAAAGGGCCAAATGCATGGTGTGACTTTGTTAGAACCATCTGAATAATGCAAAGCATTACTTTTACACCACAAAGAAAATAAATAAATAAATAACCCTAGGTGGTTTTATTATTAAAATATTAAATAAAATAGTGCCCTAGAAATATTCTACATCGAAGACTCTAATGCAATATTCTATAACTGATGCTCCTAATTTTTGACTGTCATTCATATCAGTTTCCTAAACTTTGATTAATCAGGACTTTTGCTTATTTTGTGGGTTATGTCCTCTGATGCTTCTCACACTTGAATATCAGGTTACTAAGGAAGTCTCATTGTACTTAAATTTGAAAATAAGAAGAGCTGACTCAAACAAAAGAATCCATTCAAACACAAATCAACAGTTTTTTTCATCAACAAAGGAAAATTAACTAACTAAAACTAATTAATTAAATACATTTCTTTGGCTGACTAAATGTATTTCTTTATGTCAACTCAAAAAGGTGAAGGTAGTGCCTCTTTCTGTCTCTTAATATGATAGCAAACATGGTCGGACAGAACACAGAGCTCAGTCAGTGCCCGGGAAAGTGGGAACTACCATGTTTGCTCTAGCTGGATGCTGCAGTGGGCAAGTATTCCATCATCTCATCTAGTATCTCAACAGTCTTTCCAATAGGTCTCTACCACTTTCATAAAATGTGTTAAACATTCACTAAAGAAAAAAATTTCCTTACAGAAAGAAGGAAACAAGAACCAACTCTGGGTTCCCTTACTACATTTTCCATATGAAGTTTCTGTGTAGTCTTCTCAGATAGAGAGTATTAACTGAGATTATTTAAACTGTAGAGCATCAGGGGGAAATTATTTCCAAAAATATTTTTTCGTGTAGTAGTTTCAGTCTACACCAAACATGTAATTGAAAATAAAGATAAAGAAAATAGAAATAAATATTTTTTTTCTGCAGCCGTAATGTAAAATGACTCCCTAGGAAGTTGTGGTACCTGTATTCTATGCCATATTTAACTGCAATTATTTTAATTATTTTTATATTAAAAAAAATAAAACAGGTATAACAGCTAAGAATGAGAGTAATAATCAATGTCATAGAAATGTAGATACTTCCTCAATTAACAAATTAAGTTTGACATAGCAAAGACATTTGAATTTTCTTGTCTTCCAGCCTCTAGGTATTTTCTAACCACTGGGCTAATGGGAAAATAGCAGCAACATCATTTTTTTTTTCCTCTTTTGTTCCCACACCAAAAAGAGATTTCTACTCACCCTGTCGTCATACCACTCAGTCCTGACACTGGGTATGTTCTATACCTCAATGTAAAAATTCACACCTAGTAGAAAACAGTAAGTCTGATACTGAGCTATAAGAGAGTCAAGAACTCTCTTATATAAAAGTATATTTTTTATTATTTTATATTTTTATTATTTTATTTATTTTATACAAAAAAGTATTTTTTGTATAAAAGTAGTTTCAGTAGTTTCATTTAGAGCTTAAATACATTAACAAGTCAAGTATTAGACTCTCAGGTTTTAGCCTGATCACTAAAAGGAATTGATTTTTCTATTAGCTGTTTTGTAGTAAACAATTAGTATTGGGCAAATTATACCACTGTTGCATCAACCAAGAGCATGCAGGATATCAACAGGCCTAAAGATTACCTTTGCGAATTATAATGAGATCAAAACACTACTTGTATTGTCTACAGCTAAATTTTACAATGAATTTATCTATATCATTAGTAATATATCATTATCTATATCATTAGTAATCCCTTTCTCCTTTCTGCATCAGTCCAGCTTTTTCTAACATAGTTGTATATTTAGGCTTAGGAGTTACAGTCTTACAGAGTACTTGGAGCGTACTGCTGTCTCCCTTGAAAAATCCCCACTTTTATAGACTTGCTATAGACTATACAAAGCTTTTATTAATCAAGACTTGTGATGCATTCAGCATGTCAGCTTTCAGAGTTTCCAAGTCTCACTCTAATCTATGCAATAGTTAGTGCTCTCTTAAAGAACCACATAATGGAGACTTGTGATAATGTGAGAAGCCTCATTCTGTGATAATGTGAGAAGCCTCATTCCTTTCTGTTCTTTCTAATTTTGCATACCACTTTATTAAACAGAACAAGCACATAACAACTCAACACCAAATTATCAAAATGAAAAGATAAGTAAATTTAAATTCAAAGTTTATGTTTGAATCAAGATCCTTAATGAAATCTTGCTGTTTTGATGTGGAGTTTTATTTACTGATTTTGTTTGTTTACACTTGCAGAGCTGGATTACATCTTTTAGAACTTCAGCAGTTTCACAAGTAATTTGCTTTGTTGTGTTAAACTTCCAACTGACCAGGGTAATGAAAGACTTTAATTCTATTATGATAGATACTGACGTAAGTAAGTTGCAGATCTTTATATGGTGGATGGAAAAAGACATTCATAATATTCAGTTTTGAAGGAAAAAAATAAAAATAAAAATAAAAATAAAAGAGAGAGGAAGGTACCTCAATTCTTCTAGGATGGAAGATGATGACAAAAAAATTAAGGAATCAATTACAGTCCTGCTAAGTAGTGGGAAGAAAAAAAAAAAAAAAAAAAAAAAAAAAAAAACGCAAAATGATATGGCACTTGTGAGAAAAATTGGAAAAATTGAAAAGAGAGAAGTTGCCCACACACTGTGCAGGAAGCTGAAAATTTAAAGAATAGTCAAGTGAAGAGAAATGGTCATATAAATTGATATAAATATTTCAGAAATATAGAATAGAATCATAGAATCATTAAGGTTGGAAAAGACCTTCAAGATCTTCTTCAAGATGGTCCAACCATCATCCTACTACCAATGTCACCCACTAAACTGTGTCCCTAAGCACCGGATCCTTAAATATCCCAAGGGATGATGCCAGGGATACCACCACTTCCTTGAGCAACGCATTTCAATGCCTACGTCTTTAGTATCAGTAGGCATTTTAAACTGCTGTTCAATATTTTTGCATCATCTGTGTAATGAAACAAAGTCATTTGCACTTGAGCAGTTAACAGATAGACTAACTAGAGATTGAATTATTAATTTTATAACTGATAACCAGGTCAGAAGGTCAAAATAAGATCAGATATTAACTTATTTTTTTTCAAAGAACAATCATCACTGCAAGCCAAAGTAAACTGAAAAAAAAACAAGATATATTTCAACAGATATTTTTCAGAAGAGATATCAAAACTGAATGCTTATCTCAGTATAATGACAATTTAATACAAAATAAAAAATAAAGCTTAATAATATGCATTAAAATGCATTTGGCAAAACTTGTGTAAAAGCAAAATTGTTGAATAGAGTTTAAAAAAAAAAAAAGTATGCTTTATACTTAAAAAAGTATGCAAGAGTCCTTAGCATACATGGATTGAAGAACAGTAAGCAAATGTGGTGAGGTATTTAATTTGTCTATAAAACATGTTGGAAGGGTTATTTTGAATTAAATTCAATAACGCGTCTCCAGGACAATGATATAAAACACTAAGGGTAAATTGTATATTGGTGCAGGTCCCAATATGATAACACAAATATACTGGTTTCATTATGAATAAAATATATGTATATGCTAAAATAAAGTATATGCTATCAAATGGTTTCAGATACCACATGCAAAGTATATTTTATCGTTTAACACTACAGTGACTGTAAAAATAAAGATATATATATATTTTTTTAAAAAAAAGTGTTGCATGTTGCAAGTTGCAAGTTCTTTAAACAAATATTTTCACGACCATTTTATCTCTTAAACCAAGTCCTGGAAGAATTGCTTTGATAAAGTGAATAAATGGTCATCATTTTAAATTTACTTTTAACTTAGTTTCAACTTACTTTCACTTATTTTGACTACTTCTTATGCTTGTTTCAAGTATAAAAAATATCCAGTTTCTTGGCTAGAATGCAAATAAATGAACAATGTTTCTAAATTACCTCTCATTTAGGAAGGAAGGAAGGAAGGAAGGAAGGAAGGAAGGAAGGAAGGAAGGAAGGAAGGAAGGAAGGAAGGAAGGAAGGAAAGAAAAGAAACTGAAACAATTCTGAAATGTATCCAAGAAAATAAGTTTGTAGATTGAATTGACTTAGATGCCAGATTAAGTTTAATGCCTTTATTTATGTAAAACAATAATTTAGGATTAAAAATGTTTACCAACCATACCTATAAAAACTGCAGTCAGCCATATAGATGGAATGCCATCAAAATAAAACCAGCTGTCCAAAGAGTCATCTTTAACTTGTGACAATTAAACAGTTTTTCAGAAAGGTATCTGGAGGACCACATGATTTTTTTTTAACTTTTGAATTTTATTTTCTTAGCAAAAGAGACTTAATGGAAAAAAAATACAATTTTTAGAAAACAGTTTAAAATAGAAATATATAATACAGATATAATTTTTTCCTTATTTTTATGTTGGCATTCAGTTTAGTTGTTGAGCAGATTCAGGAAATGCAAAAAGATTTTTCTTTTTGGCTTTACATTGCATATTACCACTTACTCACACACCCCCACACATACACGCACCCATATACACATATCCCTCGTTAGCAGCTGCAAAGAGTGCCATTTTCTCTGGAACCCAACTTCATGTTTGCTAAGTTCTTCCTTTTTAACCCTCTCCTATAGTCAGTGTGAAAACTTAAGAAATAAAGGATAGCATTAAAAACTGATAGCATGTTCTAAAATTGGATGTTAGATGCAAATGGACAGCTCTTTTTCTTCAAAGAAAAGGTTATCTTCACAGCAGGATGCTGGGACCCATTGGCAGAAACAAATGGTCTGCAGTTTGTACTCTGACTTGCTGTATGTAACCTCTGGCTAAATTACAAAGAGCATTTTCCATTGTAAGATTTGTCTTACACATTTACACAATAATTAAATCCTTTATATTTCACATAGTGTTCCACAATCTTTACAAGCTTTTGGTGCTTCCTCTAAGGCACCCAGCACATTGTGCACTCCATTTGCAATGGGGTCTCAGCCACCACTGAGGGTGTCCAGGCTTGGAGCAGGGAGTATAGAGAAAAGCACAGGCAGGCAGGGCAGGGTTCAGGCATAGCAGAGTGACCAGCTGCTAAGCAAAACGGCCCCTGTGAGGAGTGGCGAGTCTTGCTGCATGTTGTTTGTCTAAAAATAGTGCTGCCGGCCAACTCAAGGAGTCAGCAAGAACTGGAGCTGATGGGAGAAGGAGGGAGCAGCCAGTCCTCAGCCAGGCCAGCAGCACTGAGGACTGCCAGGCATGGCCAGGCTCATCATACAGCGCATGGGTGGAGGCCCACAAGCCATTTGATTCCATCTCCTGTAGCTAGATTTTGCCAGCATATTTAAATAATCTGGAGCATGCTCCTAGCTCTGCTTCACTGCGGCATTGCTTTATGTGTTGGATACTAACCATGTTCAGGAATACTTCTACTGTCCTCTAACAGGACTGCCAAAAACCCCTATAGAAAGGAGAGAGGTGAAGGCAAGGATGTCTTCATTTCTTCACAGTGCTTTGGAGCTGTCCTAATTCCACACTGCAAAGTACAAACATTGCTCACTTCTGGAAGACACCAATTTTCCTACCATTCCTGCTTCCCAAGCAAGCGCAGAGATCAATCCTTTTTCGTCTCCATTCTGCCTTGTAGCTTCTGCCCATCTATCCCCCACCTGAAGACTGGTGAGGAGAAAGTAAAATTCCTATGCTCATCTAGTACAAGCAACTGCAAAAAGTTCAGGGCAACACTCTCCTTCCCACATAGAGCTTTTACCCATCAAGGGGCCCAGTTATCCGGCCTTCAAATCTCCTTAGAAAAGTCTGAAATGTTTAAGCGGCAAACTAATGTTCAGTGTAAAGATCCAAAGGGGAGATATTACGTTCTCTGAGGGAGACTGTGCATTTCCCTTCCAACCCTGGCCTCAGTTGAAGTATTACAATAATGACAGATGAGCTCCTCCAATAAGAGGCTTTCTTTTCCTTGACTTCAGTGCACGATTTTCCAGAGTTTTATGCAACGTTTTAATCTCATGTCTTTCAACTCTAGATTCTCCTGCTAGGTTGCTTATGAAAATTACATTAATAGAAACAGAAAATCTGTTAAGCAGGGTAAGAACTGTATTATATGTGAGAGCAAAACAAGCAGCCCCTGGCACTGAGCACCAAAAGGATTCCATTAAACAGAAGGAATACAGTCTTCCAACTGGCAGAGTATCATTTCACTTTGTTGACAGTATATAGAATAATGATTATCTACAGCTGGGTTAGGGAAGTATAAATCACATTAAATTTTTAAAATATGTGTAGCTATGCAGACCACAGGAATACACAACATTCATACATCGATTATTGCTATGGTATTTTTTTAAGGAACAGTTATTTATAGGAACTAAGTGCAACTGCCACATCTTCATTAGAAACTGCTTCAGATGATCCAAGCTACAGAAAGTGCTGAGAAGTTTGAATAAAGAAACACACTCAGATGCCAGTCTTTTCACAGAAAAATATCTTTAATTTAAATAAATCTTTAGCATTCATTCTTTTTTTTTTTTTTTTTTCATTCAATATGCCAATCTGTTTTTTTACTTTTAGTAAGAATTCAGACTTAGACTTACAGGACCTGCAGGATATTGATAATGACTAGGCAAGTAGTCTATAGGAACCTTGCACATTTATCTCTTTCACCAATCAACATCTTAAGTCTTATATGTTAAAAAGAAACTCAAAAACTGATATTGTGGACAGCCTGCTGACATGAAAATTTCTTGCTGTTTTCTTCAGATTCTTTTTGTTTGCTTGGTTGTTTTTTTAACCCATTAATATAACCCCACATGTATAAGAAAACTCAACAACACCGGACATTGTCTTTGCACAGGACTTAGGACTTTGGATTCCAAACCTAAAAGATCCACTCATAGAAGAAACAATACTCATTGCTAAGTAAATTTAAAACCAGCTTTGACAAGATAGTAATAGAAAAAGTATTGACATGTATTAGCAAAGGATTTTCTTATATATATATATATATTTAAATTCTGTTTTCATCACTTACCCTCTTTTTTCATATATAAAAATATTAAATATATATACACATATATATGCTTTCTTATATATATAGCTTTCTTGAAAACATCTCAGTAAAAATAATTCAAAATCCTGTATAAAAGATACCATTTATGTTTAGAAAGCTACCAATATATTTTCAGAAACTAACAAAACTTCCTCTTGCATACATTGTACAAATCCTGAAACTTTTGTTGAAGATCACCTATTTTTACAAAGCAAAGACAGCACAATGATTGCATGTAGTAAGAGTCATCTTTCTTGCCCATAAGGCAAACAATAGGATTGATTAATATTATGGTGGGTGGGGGAGGAAAGTTAAAAAAGGGAGTGTTGCCAAGAAACTGCCACTGTGAAAGTTGGCCAGAAAACAAGTTCTACTCTATGAAAAATTCTGAAGTTTTGGAAATCTAATTTTCATCCACACCAGGATGAACCATGCCCTCCTAAACTGAAGAGTTCATTGGTTAGGGCATGACCATAATCATCAACCTACTGATATTCACAGTATCTGTCTCTCAATCTCTCCTGTTGGAATATTAGATAGATGAAATATTATTCATTGAGCTTGGGAAAGTATAGACCCTGCTAACAGCCTACAGGGAGAACAAGGACTTTGTCTCATTCAAGAAAAGTGTCCTGAGATTAAGCATGACCTAGCTTCTTATGAATTTGGCTATAGACCAGTTTCTGTCTAGTTGGCCCACTGAATAAAGTTGCAGGAGGCTGTTCTGCTTTTTTCAAACTAGCCCATCAGTTGATGAGTTTCTATCCTAGGTGAAGATTTTTCACTATCAGGTACCCCAAGCTATTGTGAATGCCTTTGCTGCAGATTTCTTATTAATTTGATATGGAGGAACCAAGCCAAAGACATTTTCTATTTAAAATGAAAAGTTTTGATGGGTCAGCATTTTCCAGTGTGTGTGTGTGTGGGGGGGGGAAATCTCAGAAAATTCCAAACTAGCTCTAGTCATCATTTTTTCTGAAAGGTCACATGTCCACAAAATGGAAATTGCAATGTGCATAAAAAAAGCAGTTTAGAAAAACATAGCAGCATAGTGTCTGTATCTCTGTTTCACCTGCTACTAATGCCCGTATTGGTAATGCAAAAACAAAATTGTCACTGAGCAGACTGAGCACAGGTCTTCTGAGACGTTCAACATCATACAGAACCACACTCACAGTAGGTGAAAAATAACAGGTTTTACTACATGTGATGCTGCCATTCTTTTTCTTTTTTCTTTTTTTTTTAACTTGCCCACTGAGTTTACAATAAATAAATAAATAAATAAACACACTTTTAAATCATATATATATATATATATAATTGTAACTATAAAAATATAATTATATCTTGGAAGCCATCAACACCACTTGCCATACCCAGTGCTTGATGCCCTCTGACATGACCAAAGGACTCATGCACTGTATGTGCCTGCTCTCACTCTGCCCACTCCTGGCAGATCCTTTCCCTGAATTGTGGCTGTCTTTTGTTTCTGTCTGTGCAAAGGTCTGACCCTAACAATGTTGGCGGAAGGAAGGAAGGAAAGGTTTGTAGAAACCTTTGCAAACTCTTTTTTCCTCAAACGTCTCCCCAGAGGGCCAATAGAAACACAGAGTTAGCTCTTCAGATATCCAGTCTAAGGGGGACACTTCAGGAAAGAAATTCAGCTAAAGAGCTTCCAGCACTTGATGACTTATTGTTTGTTCCTTCCCCCCTTGCCCCCCCCTCCCCCCCCCCCCTCCCGCTCCCGGGCTTCATCAGGAACATCTAATGAAATTACAAGTATTTCAGTCTGGAAATAGCATGTCCATACCGCTGAACTTTGGCAAGGACATTCCCTTTCTTATACAGTCTTATCTTAGACTATCTCGTGCTTTGGGTATTCCTTGTCAATTTATGTAACCTAACGTTTATTCTGCCACTTGGAAACGAAGGGCAGATGTTCCCTCACGCCCTGACAGCGGCCAGGAGCTGTCTCTCCCGCTCCCACTTCCTCAGTTCTTCCCATCCGGAGAGAGCCCCCTTGCTGGGAGGGGAGGTGGCGGGATGCAGCGACATCCCCGCAAGCCACCACCCGCTCCTCCTGTCCCCGCAAAGCCCTGGACGAGCAAACTGCCGCAAACAGTGCTCAGCCTGCCCCGACACCCAGGCACCTCACCCCCGGCCGCTGCCGGTGCCTGCCCTCAGCGCAGGTACTCCTGAGGGGAGCCGGGGGTGTTGGGGTCTCCCCGCCCGCTGCACCGCCCCCGCCGCGACTGTGAGGGGGAGAGGGGAAACGCCGCGGCCGTGAGGTGGCGGGGGTGTCCCTGGAGAAGTGACAGAAAAAACTAACCTGCCGCAGGGATGGTGATGGGAAGCAGCAGCAGCTGATGGAGCAGCAAGGCTGGCAGGAGTTGGGTGGCCCACATGGTGCCGGCGGCCCCCCCTCCGGCGGGCTGGCGGGGAGGAGGAGAGGAGATGGCTCCTCGGAAGGACCCTGTGCACAGCCGGTCACTCGAGGAGGCAGAGTGAGCCGAGCTGCTTTTTATTGCGATGATCTAAGTTTGTTGTGTGATTAACTGGAAAGATCTGGGTCCCAACTCCCTCTTACGGTAAGAAACTGTTTAACAACATCCCCTCTCTGCCTCCTCTCCCCCACCCCGCCCCTCCCCAGGAGCTGCCTCCCCTCCCGCCCCGCAGCCAGCCCAGGGAGGGGGCTCCCACCACCACCTCCCTTTCTCCCTCCTTCCCTCTCCCCACCGCCTCCCTCCCTCCCTGGATCCCTCCAGGGGCTCAGGAGGAGCAGCCAGGCTGATCGGGTCCCTCAGAGCTTGCCTTGGGGCTGGTGTCTACTGCTGCACAGTCCCCCATATCCTCCCTCCTCACTCCTAGCCCCCAACCCTCCTTTGTCCTCTCACCTGCAGCCATATCACCTCTCTCTGCCCGCAGACATCTCCCCTCATAAAGTCACCCTTTTCTCCACCTGCCCTTTGGCCTCATCCACAGGAAAGACCCTCAACCATGGCTGTTTCAGCAGGACTCCTGCTGCCCCATAGCCAGGAACAAAACAAGACCGTTTCCTGGTTAAGAAGCACACCTTTCCTCCGACCTGTCCATGGCTCCCCCTTGGCTGCTGGCCTGGCCTTTCCATCACCCTCTTTGACCATCTGACATGTGCCGCTTCCCCAAAATTGTGGCAACTCTGGGGAATCTAAAGGTCAAATATCAGCTGGCTGGTATTTCTCTGTGGAGACAAACCACAGTCCAAAGCGAGGCCCGACCTTCCTTCTGTTACTGGCAAAATGACTCTAATTCTTCTATTGTGCTTCCTTTTAACTTTGTGGAAGAAATGGCGTTGGAGTTTGTTTAAAAGCATGAGACCGGCCTTTGCTAATGTGAGTGTTCAAAAATAAACATTTCAGGAAAAGTTTTGCTGTAATTTAAACCAGTTCTTTCTCCCATGCACCCACCTATGGTCTATTGCATAAGTGTATGACAACACAGGCAGTAGAAAAACATTTCTTTCCATTTTCCGCAAATAAACAAGAGACCTGCATATGGACCCCTGCCATGTGAGTCTTCTCCAGTCCAGTTTCCCTTTCCCAGCCTTACTACCCATTTTGCTCATAAACACCTTTGAATGAAAGAGTTTTTCTCAAAAACATGTTGTTTTCAAAGGCAAAAGATATTCATTTTTATGTTTTATTTATTTTTCCTTTATTTCCAAAAATATATGTATATATATGCTTTTTTCTTTCCTTTCACCCAAATTATACCCAATGTCAAAACAAAATATTTCTATTTGGGAATTACTGTCTTGGTAAGTGAAAGAAAGGGGACAATAAGGAGCTGAGGGAGAGTTTGTGAAGAAAATATTTTGAACATTTGGTGTTACAGGAAAAACAAATTCATGTGAAAAAAAAAAAAAACTTTCTTAAATATGCAGAATGAAAATTATTTCTATTTTTTTGCTTTTTCTCCAAAGAATAAGGCTTTATTTGCTTGAGTTTATTTGCTGGTGTGCTAAAAGCACAACCTGGGAGCAGAGAATTTGTATTCCTTATGCCATTGACCTTGTGCGAAATCCTTATCCACTGCAAAAAGTAGAACATGGATATCTCAGTTTCTGTTTTCTGTTCTTCTGCTTGTGCTTTAAGATAGACATAAATATAAACAATAAGCAACAAAAATAATCATAGGACCATGCTGAGCCCAGAATAGCCACATTCTGTTAACCAGATGCATTTGACTTGTCCGTGCATGTGATGATTGACCTTTCTTTGTATAAAGCCCCAAATTATGCACCATTAAAGTCAAGTAGATTTTTTGCCACCGACTTCCCTAAGGTGGAGTATTTGGTCTGTAGTCAGATTTCTCCTGAATCTTAGGAGGGTTTCTGCTGTGTCTCATGGGGACTAGGATGCTCCCTAATGGAGAAAATATTTTGCTATATGGATTCCTATTATTAATACATAGTCCTGTGTATTATTCATAATGCATTTGTAGTTCTGCTTGAGAGTTTAAGTCATGGGCATAAGCTTCTTTGCCTGTATATATTATTCTGGGCATGTGCAACTCCTTAGACATGGTTCTCTATTTGACCAGTTTTGGGAGCCTGCTGGAGGACAACTCTACTTTTTACGTAAGTCGTACTGCCCTTCAGTGAAAAATAAGGCATGCAGAGTGAAGGGCCAGAGACTGAAGAGAAAATATAAAGGAAAAGATCTTGTAGGTGCTACATTCAGATGATATATTCATAAGCAGTCAAGGCAAATATTTGCATCTGGATCTGGGAATTGAAAATGCTCTTTGGTCCCACATCATATACTGCGAAATGTAGTATGATCCTTTTTCTCTGTCTTCTTGCCCCATGTATTTTACAAGTGAAGCATAATATTTTAGTTCAGTTCAGTCAAATTTTATCTTGAAATTCAATACGAAGAAAGCCTGTAAAAATTGCATTTCATGCTTATGTTTTCTAAAGAATATTCAATGTCAGGTATTAGTCTGCATATAGAGAAACTAAGAGCTAAATAGCATAACCAAAAGTTGTAGGCTTTATGCAAGAATATTCTGTTATGAGTTATGATTTCTGTCCTTTTGAGTGTATGCTTTCAGACCTATAAGCCTTTATCTCTCGCTTTTTTTTTTTTTTTTTTTTTTGGGGGGAGCAGGGCTGGTTGTAGCTGAGGGTGATGCTTTTGGTATTCTTTTTCTTTTTTCTTATTTTTTGGCTTCTAATTTCTTTGGACACCTTACAAACTTGCCTTGATAACCTGACTCACAAACCAGTATAGTTCTGTGTTAGGAAAGTAGCATAACATTTCTGTAGGCTATATCTAAAAAGAAAAGTGTTACTGCACACTTTACCAAAGATATATTGGCTCTACATTGCCTACATGAGTAAAAAAGTTTGAAAAAGTTTTATTTTGGTTGGAAAAGTAAGCAGACATGACCAAATACATAGAAACTGCTATTTTTATATTCCCTTTTCTGACCATAACCACAGTTGGATCTGTTTTTCAGATGTAACTTGCTACCCAGAAATGCTAGATATTCAAAATTTTGGCAGGAATCTGCACACGCATTCACAGAATAATACCAAGTCACAATTAGCTTTAAAGGAAAGCTTTCCTAAATGAACCATCATCTGTCATATGAATTACCTATTATGTTCAAAATAAGCCATTTTTCTTCTTGATTTACCCTCTTCTATATGTAGCACTCCTTATGCTAAAGTTTCATTGGATAATGAGCCCAATAACAAGCGCATGTAGCAATTATTATTCAACGTCAAGTTGATTAATGAAAAAGTTCTTAAGTATAAACCAAAAAATTGTGGTTCATCTTATTTGCGGGATCTACCTTTTTTTTTTTTTTTTTTTTTTTTTTTTTTAATAAATTGAGTTTGATAGTAGGAAAAAAAGACCAAGGTAGAGACTGGAGACTGAATCTCCCTATTCAATGCTGTTCAGAAATGTAGAGTTTAGTAGAGCTACATGTCAAAATGTCAATCCCTGCTGAGGCACTTGAGCTAGAGTCCCAGCTGGTCACATGGCACCTTCCAGCCCAAGCCCCAGGCTTTCTTCATGCAGGGGAAAAAAAGAAAAAAAAAAAAAAAAAAAAGAGGAAAAAAAAAAGAGAGAGAAAAAAAAAAAAAAGTAAATAGTGGAAAGGAAAGGAAAAGGGGGAAGAAGAGGATAACAAGATCCTAGCACACGGATTAATGTGTCTGGTGTCTGGCAGAAGCTCAACCACCCCCTGAGTCCATCATTTTAGATTCAGCCAAGACGATTTTGCATGTCATCATGCTAAATGCTGCACATCTGAACTGCTGGTCCCAGAGGGCAAATTCACCACACCAGTCATGTGTTTACACCTCCATGTAGTGAAGCAGGAGAGTTTAGCATCTCAGATGAGGCTTCATGCTGATTAGACACTAGGGAGACCTTAGATGGCAAGAACTACACCTCCTTCTGCAATGTAGGCACTAATCTACATGGCATTCACAAATAAAATCCCACATGGATTTAATACCCTAAACTATACAGCCTTAAACTTTTTTTCCTTCATCCCATGTTATAGCTTATAAAAAAAAAAAAAAAAAAAAGGTTATTGTCTGGCCTTGTGAGAACAAGACATATTACAGTTAAGATTGAACCGCTACAATTACATTTTACCCAAAAGCAAGCATTTGTAAATGGGCTTCACACTTCAACTGAGCACTTTCATGGTACAAACCATGAAAAACAATGCAAGACATGCATACAATGTTAAAAAATCTAGATTATCACCTCATACATAGATGTATGCTCCTGGGGAATTAAAAGTATGCTTCTGAAGTTGCTGAGATTAAAAAAGAATATGAACTCCCAAGTGAATTGGTTGTGTTTAATTCCACTTATTAAAATTAACATATGTTCATAATATTCCAATATATATAATTCAAAGTTTTGCCCACACCCAGACTCTCAGGTACTGAGTCTTACTCTCAGGTCTGAGTCCTAAACCTAGTCAGGTAATCCAGGGTTCATTCCTGCAGTCTTTTAGTGGCGTAAATACCCTCTGGCTTTCCTATCTAAAACATACTTTAACTGCTTTTTACATGTATATTATATGCTAATTAAGAATAGGTAAGTAGAGTAACAAAAATAATAATAAAATAATTTAAGTTCTAGTATAAACGCCATGTAAGCCATTTATGGCATGGTGCCCAATGGCATCTGATTCTGAATGAATCCTTCCAGATTAGTTTGGAATTGACAATTGTCAATATATTGGGGGAAAAAAAAAAAAAAAAAAAAAAAAAGGGCAAGAATTTATGTACACCACGTTTATATTAGTAGGAAATATCTGAAAATGCTTTGTTTACATGAAGCTAAATCTTTCAAACTAATTTGCATTAATAAAAACATTATTTTCAGAAAAACTCCTAGTAATATCTGTATGAAGTTTTTTGGAATGTGCTGCATTGTGGCTAAATGTTCTTAGGAACTGTCCTTTCGACCCCAGAAGGCAAAACAATCCCTCACTCTACTCAGAAGTGTTCCTTGTATTTACTGAGAGTTACATGTATGGATTGAGGATGTTAAACTTTTTGTTTATTTTTTTTTGTTTGTTTGTTTGTTTTGATTCCCTATCTATTAATCTCTGGAATGCCAAAACTTCTATAAAAGATAAATGCCACAAAATTCTGATGTATTTTGTCTGTATTACTCAGGGCCTAATGTGATTCTCAAAACCTTT
Source organism: Netta rufina (assembly GCF_964035555.1). Classification (NCBI taxonomy): domain Eukaryota; kingdom Metazoa; phylum Chordata; class Aves; order Anseriformes; family Anatidae; genus Netta; species Netta rufina. The sequence goes on from NC_140123.1 coordinate 196,405,532, forward strand.
ACAATAGATTTTTTTTTTTCTTTGTCCAAAAATGTAAGAAAAAATGAACCTCTCTTTGACCTTTTTTCTACTAAAATCAAGTTGTGGTACTGGCCATTGGAAAAATAAACAGAAGCTGAATACATTCAATATGAGGTAACAGCCCCAGAAGCCCTTAATTTACATGCCATAGTTACTGAGTTACTTCTCTGAGGATAGTTACTCTCCATACTATTTAACTATTTAATTATTCCAATATCTGTACATTTGTGTTTCACCATAAGAATTCCATTTTTAGCAAATTAAAGAAGTGCTTTTTCATGCTTATTAGAATCACAGAATCACAGAATCACAGAATTTCTAGGTTGGAAGAGACCTCAAGATCATCGAGTCCAACCTCTGACCTAACACTAACAGTCCCCACTAAAGCCCCCATCCCTAAGCTCTACATCTAAACATCTTTTAAAGATGCTTTCTCCATGATAGAGTAATCTAAAAATCAAATGTTTGACTGAACTTATCTTTCAGTCTCCAGGATTTATTTTTTAATCTTTCCCATTCACAAAAGCTTGATTCCTTTAAATATTTGTATAAATTACAAATATTCATTACAATAAAGGAAAATTAAATTACATTTATGTGCATACATCAAATATATTTCTATTCTGTCTTACTGTTGGAAAAGCTTTTCAATACCAGCCTAAAATGTCCAACTACTAAGATAACCACCTATCTTCTGCTTTTTAAACCAGTTTTATAATTTTAGTACCTGAGCTAAGGTTTGTAAATAAGTGATCCTAACAATACAGTAATGCTTACTCTGCAACTTTGATACGTACAAATAATACAGGTCCCTTTACCTTATATAGTCATCGAAAACCATGAGAGTACCAAGAGAAAAATAAATAAATAAATAAATAAATAAATAAAAATAGTATACCTGTCCGAATAGGTAAAATATATATAAGTACATTATTTTACTAATAAACCTACAAAAAAAATAAAATAAACAAAACCTACTAAACAAAAAAGTACAAAAAATACCAAAAGAAAAAAATATATATTATTAAAAATACATATACTTGTATAACTTAAGTGTGTGCCTTTCAGTAGGAAAAAAAATTAAAACAGGCTTTCTCTGCACATAGAGAAATGAAATTGTTGGCAGACAGCAAAGGGTCCTTGTTGTCCAATATTATACTTTTGTAAAAGAAATGTCACTGAGACCTGTATAAGATCTTACCAAAACTGATGTTGAAAAAAACAGTCACAAACGTAATATAGAGTTGTTTTTTTTGTTTTGTTTTGTTTTTTTAAAGAAAAAATATTGCAGTAAAAAAATACTATTAATATCTCACATTGGTAGATATTTTATATTTTGAAAATATATTTTCAATATGTTTAGAGAAACAAAGAATAAAATTAACCTTGGACTTTGACTATGATTTATACATTATGTAATGACTTCAGCAATTCAAATATACAATGCCAGAAGTATTAGTTCTTTGAATTCCAGAGTATGAAGTCTTCTAGAACTTACTTGTCAAGAATAAATTCTATAGGATTTCACATCAAAGAGAAGAATTTTTAGGGTTCTGTTAAAGGTTTTGGAAAGAAACTTAAATGGGGATTTATCAGTTTCTTTGCATTTGCATGTCTGAGGGTGTATTAATAACATCTCAGAGAAAACACAAAAAATAACTCACAGTTGATGACTGTAAAGCTCTGATCTTTCCTGGTTTAAGGTTTGTAACCCCAGAGACAGAAAGCTTGCCAAGACATCAGAAAAGATGTTATCAGAGGAAAAATCTCAGCTTGAATTCTTTTCAAGAACAAGCTTTGGGTACTTTATTTGAATCAAAGTCTCCTTGTTTGGGATATGAGCATTGTAATGCAGCTACTGGAAAATAGTCAAGTAAGCAAAAGAGACAGAGTTGCAGAATCAGGACAGGAACTCTCAAAGGAAGATTAGGGCAAACTAAAATTTTTTATCTGCATTCATTTCTTCCAAAGAGAAACAAACTTTTTTTTTTTTTTTTTTTTTTCAGCACAGTTTTTTCCCTTAAAGATTTAACCACAAGCTCTGCCATGTTAAATCTGAAATGACACTTATATGCCAATAAACCTTTTTGTCTGTTCTATGTTTAGTATTTCATATCTCAACACTATAGTGTCTACTTTTATGAAACACCTGATCCCCACTTTTCATAGAGTTTAATTATTACTAAGGGTTCTTGTGGTGGTTTTTGTTTGTTTGTTTTGTTTTGTTTTGTTTTTCCTTTTAAGTGAAATTTGCGTATGGATGATTAGGCTTCAGTGTAAGTTTAATGAAAGTGATAAGTGACTGATTATATTCTTGCCTTGCGATATTCTCCTGCTGGAGATTTTGCTATGAAATTGTGCAGCAAAAATAAGATTGAAGAAGAATTTAGAAGTCCGTGGTCTAAAGTACAATTCCAAAGCTGTCTGCTTGTTCATATGCATCAACTTTGCTCTGCTTTCCCAAAGTTGTAATCCCATTCTTCATGTCCAAAATGAAACTTATAATTTAACGAATAAGCTTTTGAATTTGAAATGCTACTGTTAAGCAGGCTGATATGGTGGTCTATTTCAATATTCTTTTATCAGATTCTTGAATAAAATTTGCTCCAAACAAATAAAAAATAAAAATTTCCTGCTGAGTACCTGTTGTGGTTTATCCTAAACTGAAGACTTTCTTAAAATAGTAATGTAGAAATTAATATTCATTGTAAATTTACCTCCAAAGATTAGCAACCCTAATTTTTAATGTAAGAATCTATAGATTATGTTGAAGGAGTCCATGTAGAATATGAATTTTATCTGACAGTAATCAATGCGTAACGTCTACGGAAAAGTATAAAAACAGAGCAAGCTTGCAGTGATACTTCGTTAGAATGTTTCCCAACATGCCAACATTTCTGGTCATCTAATTTTTTGTGCTACAAAATTAATGACCTTTGCAGTGTTTTATGATTATTATTTTTTCTCTCTTTATGCTGTCTATCATAGTTCAAGTGTAAACATTACTCAGCCAAACATAAACATGAGCTAAATTACCTAGACAAGGAATTTTCAATTATAAATTTTGTAAGTAGTTTTTGATGTCTGATACAAAATGTTTCACATATAAAAGCCTGGAAAATGATAGCTCTTTACTATGGAAAAATAAATGCTCAGTATTGCAATTTTGTTACCACTTCTTAAGACGAAAACAAACAAGCAAACAAATAAAACAATAAACCCCTGTCCTTTAAGTGATAAGGGCAAACACTTGAACAATTTCTGAATAATAAAATGAAACTATCACTTCTGAAAATGCACATATCCAATTAGTTAATTTTTAACATTCCAATGTCTTTACTCATTTATTCCCAGTAGATCAGAAAATGTGGTTTCAATTCACATATTAAAGAGCAATGATAACAAACTGTCTTTCTTTTTTCTTTTTTTTTTTTTTTTATGCATATGTCCTTTAGTTATGGAAGCACTTACAATAAACCACTGAGAATGTGCTTTGAGTACCCACAGGAAATAGGGGGCTGTGTCACTCCACTTGAGTAGAACAACATTTAAAACTAGTTTTCTTATAGTTTCTTCAGGAAAGATAAATAAATAAATAAATAAATAAATAAGTGAATCTGGCTTTTATTTCCCAAAATTAAAATAGCAAGCACACTTTCTAATGTAAACTTGTATTTTATCACTAGATGTCTGTTATAGTCCCATTGAAAGTGCTAGTGTAGAAAAGTGACTCTATATCTGGAAATAATTTTCCAGTTCTTAACAGATGACATAATTAACCAACGTTTTGAATGCTTTACATCACACTTAAAAAACAAAAAAACAAAAACAAACAAAAAAAAAAAAACACACTAATTACTCTGGTAAACCACTTAAATGCCTCATTACCAGTAGCTATCAGTGCATTTGGAATTTAATCCTAATATTTTCTTTCTCTCTTTCTTTCTTGTGCTCTTGCATTTCCTTTCTTCCTCTTTCTTTCTTTCTTTCTTCCTTTCTTTCTGTGTGGGTTTTTTTGTTCTGTTGGTTTGTTTTTGTTTTGTATTGAAATGTGGCTATAGAGCACAAATGCATCGATGTTTTAAAGGAGTCATTGTATCATATCCAAATTTAATAAGTCAGAAAGAACAAATTATAGTTACAATAGGTTCCACTTATCATGTCTAAATAATAAATGCAGAAGTACCATCTGTGTTTGAAATGGAAGGTTGCGTACCCACAAATACATTTTAAAAGGCCTTTTTTTATATAAGCCAGAGAAGTGAAAGTGAAAATAAGAAATGCAAGAAAACTTTATCTTCTAGAATCCAGGCAGCCTGTAAAATACTACAAGAGAGGCAAATCGCTGATACATATGATCATATCATAAATCGATAGGAAAACATATATTATTGCTTGACTCACACTGTATTTCTGCCTTGTTATATAACAACATTTCTAACATGTTGTTATATACTTCTGTATTTCAGTGCTCTAGCCTTACCATGCAAAATCCAGCTTCCTGGGTGCTACCAGCTGGGCCACAGGCAGAATATTCAATGATGAACTCTGAAAAACGCACATGCAATTTGCCATGTAACATCATATATTACTGGCATATACATATTAACTGACCACAAAGAAACCAAATAAAGCATATAATAACTCCATGCTACAGCTCTTTTCCCAATGAGGATGTTTACATATGCTTCTTGCTTCTATCTATCTATTAATTTTTGGTGTTATTCATTTCATTTAATACCATGGTGTTTACAATTATGTCCAAGCTAATCACTCTAGTTTTCACTGTAGCACTGTTAGAAATAAATAAGCATTTGGGGACACAATTAATCTGACTGCATAGAATAAAATGATGGTTGCCCTGAAAGTACCCTAGAAGTATTTACTTCCTCTCACTCAGATCCCTGATCTTCTCAATGTCCTCAACATATCTCCTCATAGATTAAATTTGCATTGATTTTGATTGCAAGAGGAAAACGAAATTAACAGATAAGGATAATAGAGAAAATGCTAAGAATTAAGGAAATAGATACGATGAGGCAAAAAGTAGGTAAGTACAAAAATTATTTTGTTCACATGCACTAGAAACATCCTTATGAGCTAGAAAACCATCCTGAAGCTGGTGGACTCACATGAAACTGCTGTGCTCATGTATTCATTACATAATCCAGAATCCTCAGGAATTTGCAGAGAATTTAATGCACATTTCAAATCTCCATTTGAAAGGCTGGTAACATGCTGACTCAGTACAGCACTCAGAGTTGAATCCATCCTGCAAATCAGCAAACTGAAATGAAGGTTTCTTAAGTCTTAAAACTTCCCAAGCGTTCTACTTAACACACTACCACAAAAGAAAAGGCAGCCCTAGTTGCAGTATTTCAGTATTTGTTTCAAAGTCTATTGTTTTACATAAGGGTGCCAGTTACCCTTATACTGAAAAGGAAGCCACAGACCAAACTCTGTGGCTCTAACTCTGGAGAAGAAAAGGTTTATTTCTCACACTTAAGCTTTTCTAGTTGGCTAGCTCTATGCAAATCTTGGTTTAGTATCCAGCTTCAACATATACTGATATAAGGCAAATTGTCTCCAAGTTTGCACCTTTCTGTTTCTAGATCTAGAAACAGGAGAGCCATGGCATCCCCATGTTGTCTTTCATATAATTACATCTGTCTTTCATCTAAATCCTGAGAATAAATTAAATCTGTTAGGCATCTCTCCTCACAAGTACAGATCTTTTTCTTCAGGAGCCAAAGACCATACCTTAGAATTGTTGTACTCTATTATTGTGAATTTGTCAGCATGATCAGAGGTAACTAAGAGGATATTTGCAATTGAGAATATGATGCAACTTTCCAAATTTGTCTAAGGAGCTCAGGCATTTATCTCTGTGTTATACACTCCTTTTAGTGTATAAATAAAATTAATTTCCTAATTTCCTAGTTCTAAAGCCTATGATCCTTGCCTTCTACATTTTGTTGAATTTGTCAGTGCTGATGACAACAGAGACAAATGAAGCTACAAAGAGAGAATGATAGCATCTACGAGATTTGAAACATTTATGTGACTGAGAATGGTATTTTGAATTCACTAAATTTCCAGAACATGATCAATTAAAAAAAAAAAAACAAACACCTCTTTTGTTAATACTTATAGCATAAATACATTACATCAATCTATTTACAGAATATTGAACATTAATTAAAAATGACAGGAAATTTTCAGATCAGTTTTAAATTAGAAAGAAAAAAAGAAAAAAAAAAAAAAAAGAAAAAAAAAGTGGGGGGGGGAATACATTCCAAAATCTCTTCATTCTATTTTTAAGGAGCAATTAAAAAATAATATGAACTTTTTGACAGATATAAGAATTTAAAATGACATTTTCCATTTTGAAGAAGTTTCTAGATATTTTATCTGAAAGTAAAAATTAATGTGTAACAGAAAGAATTATAAAATAAAATAGAATTAAAATAGTGAACCATTTTATCCACTGCAATTCAATACATTTTTTATACTAGTTCCCCAAAATATCAGATTTTATTATTTCTTCAAAGACAGGAAATACCTAGAAAAGTAAAACAAGCAAAATAGCAAAGACACACACAAAACAAACAAACAAACAAACAAAAATCTTCTGATAACAAAAAAGCTATTTCCTGTGTTGCTATATTTCTGATTAATAAGTTATGAGCCAAGAGCTCAAGAGGTCAATGAAACCAGTGTACTGGTCATGACGACAATACACTGAAGTTATAAATTAATGCACAATTATGCATTACCTAATTTTTATATCTTCTCTCTGATGTTCTGTGGTTTGTGTTGTTAATGTAGGAATCCATATGAGAATATGTGAGCATGATGTGTAAATCTGGATCTGCATTATGTCCATGAATAAATTTCTTAATCTCACTCACTTTAGTTATTGATTGCAACAATCCCTTCCCATAATATCCAGAAGGTGTTGTGATGCTCTATTCATTCATTAAAAGCATGAAATCTGCTGTGACAGCTTTGCATAAGCCATACTAGAAGTCTATAACTATAAAAAATTATGTGCTCATAGAATTATAACCCATACAGGGAAATAATATTTCTTCTTTATATTTGTATAATCCACAGCCTCAAATCATAACTAGGTAAAGTAGGAGCTTCCTTGTCAACACTTTAAAGTACTAATACTGCAAATTTTATTTGCCCTGGTATTATAACTTGCAGTCTTTATCATTTTTTCTTAATTAAATCACTGATTTTATAGGTAACAGCCAAGAAGACATAGGAAATACACTGTTTCTTACAGTATTGGAGCCAGAATTTCACACAGAATATTTTATTTTATTAAGAATAAAGAATATTTCTCCTTCACTTTTCTTCTTCCTCACATCATTTTAAGTTTTGGCTTGAGAGTTGTTTGGTTTCATTTAAGTTTTCTGTGGGAGAAGGACATTCTTGGGGTGTGGGAGAAGCCAAAGAAAACTAGGATTCAAAATAAACAATTCTCAGTTTAACAGCCCTCATTAGATACGCAAATTTCTCTCTTAAACATTCAGATATATGACTGTACATGAAAATCAGATGGGCATGAGGAAATTATTACATTTGCCAAATGAAGTTTTGGTCTGTATGGCAAACAGCTGTGGTTCAGATGAGAAAAGGTCTGAGAAACAAAATTGTTAAATCCAAACAGAAAACTTTGTGGGCAAAGGTAAATATGTCTTAGCACCTTGCAGCTTTTATCTGTTTTTATCATCACTGACAATGCATAGTGTCTTAAGATATGTTGTTCCTCCTTTTGAGTGTAACTTACAAGACAGGAGATAATGAATACACAAAATACAAGATCTGAGTGGTAATTGCTGCTGAAACATGTAGTAAATGGCAACATAAGTCCTCTTAGACTTTAACCCTAATTACTACAGACATTTACAAGAATTCATGATAATCCAGTGTTTGCACAGGGGACAATTCCATATACATACATTTGTTTTGTGATATAGTTTTTTATATTTTTTTTGTGATATAGTTTTTTATATTTTTTATATAGTATTTGTTTTCTGAATAGTTTAGCTGGAAGGTACCTTCAAAGATCATTGAATCCAACCATCTTCAGGGCTAAACAAAAGTTGAAGCATATTATTAAGACCAGTATCCAAATGCTTCGTGAACACTGACAGGGCATCAAACACTTCTTTAGAAAGCCTGTTCCAGTTTGTGACCACCCTCACAGTAAAGAAATTTTCCCTAATCAGTCTGAACCTCTCCTGGCACAGCTTTGTGCCATTCCCACACATTCTGTCACCAGGGAGAAGAGAGCAGCCTGTCCTTCCCACTTCCCCTCTTCAGAAAGTTGGGGAGAAATTAGGTCATCTCTCAGCCTCCTTTTCTCTTCTCCAGACTAGACAACCTAAGTGCTCTGACCCTCTCCACACTCCTGTGTGTGCCTTCCAGCCCTTTTACCAGCTTTCCTGCCCTCCTCTGAACTCATTCAGGTATCTTAACATCATTTCCAGATCATGGAGCCCAAAACTTCCCACAATATTCAAGATGAGGCCACACCAACAGTAAATACTCTGGGAGAATCTCCTCTTTTGCCCAACTGTCCATGCTGTGTTTAATGCACCCCAAAATGCCATTTGACCTCTTGGCTGCCAGGGCAAGCTGCTGGCTTACGTGGAGCCTGCTGTCACCAGCACTCCCAGATCCATTTCTGTTGAGCCACGCATCTCCCAGTCTGTCCCTGTGTCTGGCATTACAACATTCCAGGTGCAGAAACCAACATTTACCTTTGTTGAACTTCACACTGTTGATGATTGTCCAAAGCTCCAAACTTTCTATATCCCTCTGCAAGCCCCTCATCCCTCCAGAGACAAGGACTCCCAGCTTAGGATCATCAGCGAACTTGCAAAGGATACATTCAACTCCTGCATCCAGATCATTAATAAAAGCTGAAAATGTCACTGACACTCAGCACCAACCTGTTTCTGCATTAGTGTATCTATGGTAAAATCTTTCAATTGTTTTAAATATAGACAGTTTCAAATACTATTAAAAATTCCAACTTTAAAAAATTGAAGTGGATATATGAGGCCCATGTTATTTCACTGAGCCTGCCTGCAGTGAAATTTCCTTTTGTTTGAATCCCTAAGCTGCTTTTTGAGTCTACAGCAAAGTTTGCACCTCTCTTAAAGAACACTTCCTTGCCACAGAAAAAAGTATGCCATAATATTTCGGTGTCCACAAACCTGCCTCACAGAGGGCCTATCTGGACACATCCAACTCCATCTAAATTTGTGTTTCTTTCAGAGTTAAGAGTCACTGAGTCCTACACTGAGACTCTTCCCAGCCACATCTGAAACCAACTGCAAGCCAACAACTCTGATTTGTTCTATTCCTTGCTTACGTATCTTATATAAACATACAGAGAGAGAGATCCTGTTTAGATTTTAGATTTACATGGAAATAGTGTCTAAGTGGGGTATAAATGTGGTCACTTCAATGTAGTATACAAAGCAACATCATTTGAAACCAGCAACCAGTTTGATTTGTATGTCTTCTTTCACATTTTGTCATCGTTAATAGTTCAATTTACATTTAATTCAATATGCATTTTTTCTCACCAATTAAGATCACTTACAGAGTTCAGCTCTTTGATTATAAAATTCAGTAATGGCACATTCTTTCATTTCCAGAGGTTAATTTAGAGCATCTGAAGTGAAGAAGTCACAGACTGGGTGAAAAAGGAATGAGATATTTACTACCAGTTAGTCTCTGGAATAAGACCATCAAAATTAAATGAGGGGGAAAAAAAGAAAGAGGAATGAGGCCAGATGTGCATTGGTAAGGCAGTTGAGAAGAAGGCTTATCAGTTCATTTGAGCAAGACAAAGTCTGAGAAAATGGCTACTATGTGGATACATACATAGTTAGGCCAGTAAACATTTCAGTTTGTTTTGATTTTGGTACTTCTTAGAAAATTAAGAAAAAAAAAAAAGGATAAGATTAATTTTATTTAATTTTAATGTACATGCTTGTCAAGTTAAATGCCTATTTAATTTTGCTTAGATGTTTAAATTCACCAGTTAAGTATAATTGAATATATCCCTTCATCTTTCACTCTCAAACCACATTTCAATCTGAAAACTAATTTTTAACATTATGTACAGTAGCATTTTATAAAGACATAAATTTAAAAGGAAAACTGACATTCTGCAAATGCTTGTAATTTTTGTCTGTTGTAACTTGACATTTTTCTGTGTGACTTCCTATTAGTATTTACTTAATTACATTTTTGTTTCTTTCATCCCTTTCTTCTCCATTGCAATCCCTCACTAATAATTAAGGGATATTTTTAAATATGTGTTCTTCACAGTCACTAAATTTGTGGCACATTATCCTTTATCTCCTCAATCAAGGTCCCTAAACTTGGCTACTCAATGTGGAATTGCAGTTCTTAAAGAAATCCAGAATGCCTAACTTTGAACTTCATGACTTGTCTTGTTTTCAGAAAATACCATTTCTTATCACAGAATCACAGAATCATCTAGGTTGGAAGAGCCCTCCAAGATCGCCGAGTCCAACCTCTGACCTAACACTAACAAGTCCTCCACTAAACCATATCACTAAGCTCTACATCTAAACGTCTTTTAAAGACTTCCAGGGATGGTGACTCAACCACTTCCCTGGGCAGCCTATTCCAACGCCTAACAACCCTTTCGGTAAATAAGTTTTTCCTAATATCCAACCTAAACCTCCCCTGGTGCAAATTTAGCCCATTCCCCCTTGTCCTGTCACCAGGCAAGTGGGAGAATAGACCAACCCCCACCTCTCTACAGCCTCCTTTAAGGTACCTGTAGAGTGTGATAAGGTTGACCCTGAGCCTCCTCTTTTTCCAGACTGAAAAATCCCAGCTCCCTCAGCCACTCCTTGTATAATGCTCTGCCTCAGATATTTCCTTAAAGATTGTTTTCTTCAGAAGGTGAATATGTTATGTAAGACTGTGAAGTAGTACTTTAATGTGAATGGACGCCACATAGCTTTACAATGCTTGAGATTTTGTTTTGTTTTGTTTTAATTGATTTATAGTTCATTCAATGTAAATTCTAGAAGGCACTTATTTTAAATCTACACTAAGGAGTTCTTAAATCTATGCTCTCAACTATTAAAAGCACTTTTTTAAAAAAAAAGAGTTCATGTATTTTAAATATTCTTCTTACAACAGTATTTTTATTTAAAAAGGATTTGCAGTCTTCTTTATAAATGTTATTTTAGGCCTCAAAAAAAAATATTTACTTCTTCTGGCTACAATTATGTAAAGGAAGAAACTATGGCTAAGAGATTATGAGACTGAAATTATTCATTTTCACAGAATCACAATGTTTGGGCTTGGGAGGGACATCTGGAGGTCATCTGGTCTAATCCTCTTGCTCAAACACAGATACCTAGAGACAATTGTCAAAGATCACATTCAGATGATTCTTCTCTGGGTAACCCAATCCAGTGCTTGGTCACTCTCAGAGTAAAGCGTTTCATGATGTTCAGAAAGAACCTCCCATGTTTCAGTTTGTGCCCATTGCCCCTTGTCCTGCCACTGTGCACCACTGAAAAGATCCTGACTCCATCTTTCTTGCACCCTCCCTTCAGGTATTTATATACATTGATGAGATCCTTCCCAAGCCTGTTCTTCTACAGGCTAAACAGTCCCAGCCCACTCAACCTTTCTTCATATGAGACATGATCAGTCCCTTAATTACTTTTATGGCCTTCTTCTGGACTCTCTCCAGTAAGTCCATGTCTCTCCTGTACTGAACTGAACTGTACTGTACTGAACTGGACACAGTACGTTAGGTGTGGTCTCACTAATGTTTATTAGAAGGAAAAGATCACCTCCCTTAACCTGCTCACAGTACTTCCTAATGCAGCCCAGGGTACCACTGCCCCTTGCTACTGCAAGGGCACATTGATGACTCGTGTTCCACTTGGTGTCCAGCAGGACCCCCATGCCCTTTTCTGACGAGCTGCTTTCCAGTTGTGTAGACCACAGCATGTACTGGTGCCTGAAGTTGTCCCTCCCCAGGTGCAGGACTTTGCACTTCTCCTGGTTGAACCAAATAAGATTCCTGTCATGCCATTTCTCTAGACTGTCAAGGTCCTTCTGAATGGCAGGAGAACTCTCTGGCCTATCAAACACTGCTCCCAGTTCTGTGTCATCTGCAAACTTGCTAAGTGTACACTCTGCCCCATCATCCAGATCAGGATTAAACAGGATTGGACCCCACATTGACACCTGGAGTACATAGCTAGTTGCAGGCCTCTGAACAGAATTTGTGCCATTAACTGGGCCTGGCCATTCAGCCAGATTTCAATCCATCTCACTGTCTGCTGCTCACCTAACCCGTATTTTATCAGCTTCTCTGTGAGGATCTTATGAGACAGTGCATAAAAAGCCCTAGTGAAGTCTAGAAAGACAATATCCAGTGTTCTCCCCTGATCTACCAAGCCAATGATTTCTTCATAGAAGCTTTTTAAGTTGGTCAAGCATGATTTTGCCATGAGGAATACATGATGGCAACTCCTTACTGCATTATTGTTCATGCACCTGGAAAAGTAGTTCTATGTGCTAGGATTAATTGGTCCATCAGCTTGACAAAGATCAAGGTGTGGCTGACCAGCATGTAGTTCACTTTGTCCTCCTTCCTGCCCTTCTTGAAGATAGGAGTGACATTAGCTTTCTTCCATTTCTCAAGCATCTCTCCCAGTTGCCACGGCCTTTCAAAGATAATTGAGAATGACTTCATAATTATATCAGCCAGGCCCCTCAGCTCTTACAGGTACATTCCATCAGAACCCATGGACATCCATCATGTGTGTATAATTTGATTAAGTATTCCCTGACCTGATCCTCTTCCACCAAGGGAGAGGATCTTTGGTCCATACTTTCCCCCAGTCCCTGGATGGAGCCTGGTATTCCTGAAGGTCAATTTCATTTTATTTCTGTAAAGACTGACATGAAGAAGGCATTCAGTACCTTAGCTTCTTCTGTGTTCAGGTTTCCCATTTAAGTAGACTCATAAGTAGACTCATGTTTTTCCTAGTTTTCCTTCTGTTTTCCATGAACTTTGAGAAACCCTTCCTGTTGCCTTTAACATTTCTTGCCAGATTCAATTTTTTTTTTTTTTTTCAGGTTTTGGCTTTCCATATAGCATCTCTGCATGTCCAGACCATGGATCTGCATTCCTCAGAGGTTACCTGTCCCAGCTTCCACCTTCTGTATACTGACCCGGACCCTGACCCTGACTTTGACCCTGACCCTAACCCTAACCCTAACCCTAACCCTAACCCCTTTCATAGAATCACAGAATCACAGAATTTCTAGGTTGGAAGAGACCTCAAGATCATCGAGTCCAACCTCTGACCTAACGCTAGCAGTCCCCACTAAACCATATCCCTAAGCTCTACATCTAAACGTCTTTTGAAGACTTCCAGGGATGGTGACTCCACCACTTCCCTGGGCAGCCTGTTCCAATGCCTCATAACCCTTTCAGTGAAGAAGTTCTTCCTAACATCTAACCTAAAACTCCCCTGGCTCAACTTAAGCCCATTCCCCCTCGTCCTGTCACCAGGCACGTGGGAGAACAGACCAACCCCCACCTCGCTACAGCCTCCCTTGAGGTACCTATAGAGAGCGATAAGGTCACCCCTGAGCCTCCTCTTCTCCAGGCTGAACAAGCCCAGCTCCCTCAGCTGCTCCTCGTAGGACTTGTTCTCCAGGCCCCTCACCAGCTTCGTCGCCCTTCTCTGGACTCTTTCGAGCACCTCGATGTCCTTCTTGTAGCGAGGGGCCCAAAACTGAACACAGTACTCGAGGTGTGGCCTCACCAGAGCTGAGTACAGGGGGACGATCACCTCCCTAGCCCTGCTGGTCACGCTATTCCTGATACAAGCCAGGATGCCGTTGGCCTTCTTGGCCACCTGAGCACACTGCTGGCTCATATTCAGCCGACTATCCACCATCACTCCCAGGTCCTTCTCTGCCTGGCAGCTCTCCAACTGCTCATCTCCCAGCCTATAGCTCTGCTTGGGGTTATTGCGCCCCAGGTGCAGGACCCAGCACTTGGCCTTGTTAAACTTCATGCAGTTGACCTCAGCCCATCGGTGCAGCCTATCCAGATCCTCCTGCAGAGCTTTCCTACCCTCAAGCAGATCGACACACGCGCATAGTTTGGTGTCATCTGCAAACTTACTGAGGGTGCACTCAATGCCCTCGTCCAGATCATCAATGAAGATATTAAAGAGGACCGGCCCCAGCACCGAGCCCTGGGGGACGCCACTAGTGACTGGCCTCCAACTGGACTTGGCTCCATTCACCACGACTCTTTCAGCCCGGCTATCCAGCCAGTTTCTAACACAACGAAGCATGCGCCAGTCCAAGCCTAGGGCAGCCAGTTTCTTGAGGAGAATGCTGTGGGAGACGGTGTCAAAAGCCTTGCTGAAGTCAAGGTAGACCACATCCACAGCCTTTCCCTCATCCACCCAGCGCGTCACTTTGTCATAGAAGGAGATCAGGTTCGTCAAGCAGGACCTGCCTTTCATAAACCCATGCTGACTGGGCCTGATCGCCTGCTTGCCCTGCAAGTGCTGCGTGATGACTCTCAGGAGGATCTGCTCCATGAGCTTCCCTGGCACTGAGGTCAAACTGACAGGCCTGTAGTTTCCCGGGTCAGTCCTCCCGCCCTTCTTGTAGATTGGCGTCACATTTGCTAGCCGCCAGTCAACTGGGACCTCCCCCGATAGCCAGGACTGCTGATAAATGATGGATAGTGGCTTGGCCAGCTCCTCTGCCAGTTCTCTCAGTACCCTTGGGTGGATCCCATCTGGACCCATCGACTTGTGCACATCCAAGTGCCGTAGCAGGTCACCAACCAGTTCTTCATGGATAGTGAGGGCCGCATCCTGCTCCCCATCCCCTTCCACCAGCTCAGGGTACTGAGTATCCAGAGAACAACCGGTATTGCCGCTAAAGACTGAGGCAAAGAAGGCATTGAGCACCTCCGCCTTTTCCTCATCTCTTGTAACTAAGTTTCCCCCCGCATCCAGTAAAGGATGGAGATTCTCCTTAGTCCTCCTTTTTGTGTTGATGTATTTATAGAAACGTTTTTTGTTATCTTTAACGGCAGTAGCCAGATTGAGCTCCAGATGAGCTTTAGCCTTCCTAATTTTGTCCCTGCACAGCCTCGCTACATCCTTAAAGTCCTCCCTAGTGGCCTGCCCACTTTTCCAAAGCTTATAAACCCTCTTTTTTCTCCTAAGATCAAGCCACAATTCTCTGTTGAGCCAGGCCGGTCTTCTTCCCCGCCAGCTCATCTTTGGGCACTTGGGGACAGACCGTTCCTGCGCCATTAAGATTTCCCTCTTGAAGAGTGCCCAGCCTTCCTGGACCCCTCTGCCCTTCATAACCGCCTCCCAAGGGACTCCACCAACTAGTGTCCTGAGCAGCTCAAAGTCAGCCCTCCGAAAGTCCAATACAGCAGTTTTACTGGTCCCCTTCCTGGCCTCGCCAAGAATAGTGAACTCCACCATTGCGTGGTCACTCTGCCCAAGACAGCTCCCGACAATCACATCCTCCACCAGTCCTTCTCTGTTTGTGAAGAGAAGGTCTAGCGGGGCACCACCCCTGGTAGGTTCACTAACCAGCTGCGTCAGGAAGCTGTCTTCCACGCTCTCCAGAAACCTCCTAGACTGCTTTCTCAGGGCTGTGTTGTGCTTCCAGGATATGTCAGGGAAGTTGAAGTCCCCCACGAGTACAAGAGCTGACGATTTTGCAACTTCTGTCAGCTGCCTGTAGAGTTCCTCATCCGTCTCCTCATCCTGGTTCGGCGGTCTATAGCAGACCCCGACCAGGACACTAGCCTTGTTGTCCCTGCCGATCCTAACCCAAAGGGACTCGACCTTGTCGTTCCCAGCCTCGAGTTCTACAACCTCGAAAGACTCTCTAATATAGAGAGCCACACCACCACCCCTTCTGTGCTGCCTGTCCCTTCTAAAGAGCTTATAGCCAGGCATTGCAGCACTCCAGTCATGAGACTGGTCCCACCACGTCTCCGCGACGGCAACCAAGTCATAGCCTGCCTGCCGCACGATGGCTTCCAGCTCCTCCTGTTTGTTACCCATTCTGCGTGCATTGGTATAGATGCACTTCAGCTGGGCCATTGCCTTATCCTTCGGCCTTGCCATCGTTCCCCCTGGCACAGCCCCAACAATCCTAGCTTCAGCCCCATCCTCCTTCCTACCTAGTTTAAAGCCCTCTCAATGAGCCCTACCAGCTCCTGGCCCAGGATCCTTTTTCCCCTAAAAGATAGGGACCCGTCTGCGGCCATCAGGCCAGGTGATGAGTAAAGTGTCCCATGATCAAAAAACCCAAGATTTCTGCGTTGGCACCAGCCCCAGAGCCATGTGTTTAACAGGTGGGCTTTCCGTGTCCTCTCTGAACCCCTCCCTGCCACCGTAGGGATGGATGAAAACACCACCTGCACTCCCGCTCCATCCACTAGCCGACCCAGTCCCCTAAAGTCTCTTTTGATAGCCTTCAGGCTTCTCTCTTCGATGTTGTCACTGTCCGCCTGGACTATCAAAAGAGGGTAATAGTCAGAGGGGCGTACCAGGCTGGGAAGCTTCCTGGCAACGTCCCTGACCCTGGCCCCAGGGAGACAGCAGACTTCCCTACGGGTAGAGTCAGGCCGACAAATAGGGCCCTCTGTTCCCCTAAGAATAGAGTCTCCAACAACAATAACCCTCCTGTCTTTCCTGGTGGAGGCAGTCCTGAGGCGTGGAGTCGACCTCCTCGCCCTAGGCATCCTCCTGGGAACACTTGCTACCTCTTCCTCACGCACCGGCCTCTCAATCTCTAGGGCCTCAAACCTGTTGTGTAAGGGCACCTGGGAAGGTGGGGCCGGAAGGGGAGGGCGTCGCCTGCGATGTCGACCAGGGACCTGTTTCCATTCCTCCTCAGCTCCCAGATCCCCTCCCTCTGCCCGACGGGGACAGGGCAGGGGGTCCACCCCCATTTGAGGAGTCTCACCTTGGTACCTCCCCTTGAGGCCCTGCAGGGAGTTACTCCAGAAGTCTATCTCTCGCTCACACTCCCTGATGGCCCTCAACCTCTCCACCTCCTCCTTGAGCTCCGCCACCATGCGGACCAGGTCATCCACCTGCTCGCACCTCACGCACGCAGTTTCTCTGCCTCCCACCAATGGCAGCAACAGGCTCAGACACTCCTTGCATCCGGTGACCTGAACTGCGGCATTTTTTAACGAGTAGTCGGTCTGGGTGTGTACCGACTTTCTGGAGAGCGCACCGTGCCTGGTGGCGACCATTATCACCTAGCTACGGCTGTTGTTAAGGAGGTGTTGTTTGTGTGTAGGGGGAGCGCTCTGCCCTTCCTGCGCGCCCTGCCTGCGCGAACTGCCGCGCTAACTGCCGCGCCACTCCCTTCTGACGCGCCACGCCCTGTTTGCCCGCCCTGGTCGCCGCGCTCCTGGTCGCTCGCGCTCCCTAGGGGCAGCTTTTAAACGGCTGGGGAGGGGGCGCTGCTGGCTCCGCCTTCGCCTCGTCAGCCTCCCTCACGAGGGCTGCCGGGTCCTGGCGGCTCCCTCAAGTAGGCTCGATGCCGGAAAAATTAGCCCTGCCTGGCCCGATCCCCCGCTCCGCTGCAGAATGCGTCTGCCCCGGAGCCGATCGCCTCGGCAAATGGCCTGAGTTTTGTCAGGAGCTCCTTGTCCATCCATGCAAACCTCCTGACAATTTTTGCCTGACTTTCTGCTTGTTGAGATGGACTGCTCTTGAGCTTGGAGTAGGTGATCCCTGAATATCAGTTTTTCTGGGCCACTCTTTCCTACAGGACCCACCCTATCTACCAAGCACATCCCTGAAGAGACCAAAGACTTCAATCTTTTCAATTTCTCTACAACACCTCAGGAGGAAAATCCATGATTCATACTTTCAGAACTGAAATTTATTCAGATGAGTGGGATTCCACTCCAGACTTAGACACATGAATTTGTGTCTACTTCTTGATATCAGTAGAGATGCATTACCAGAGAACAGTAATATCTATCCACCTTCTAAGAGGATAAACAGACTAAGCTATTTTATGCTATATCCAATCAAGAAAGCTATATGAATTTAGAATAATGAAATTAATAATAAAGAAAAAGGCACCTGATATTTTTCCTGCTTCTGCATTTATGAGTGATGAACTACGGTAGAATTCTCGGTTATGAGATCCACATGTAAGTCCTGTCACATTGTACTGTTGAACTTAATTTTATTCCTAGCACTTCAGTCCTCTAATTCATCATCCTTTAGATGACAGCATTTATATTTAAACTGGGTGATGTTACAGTTCTAGCCCCATTTCAGGGTAAGATCCAGGCACATAGCAGCCTCACTTCTGCCAAGCTTCAGTTTACAGAAGAAAGATATTCAGATAACTGGACCAGAAGGGAACTGTGATATATTTCATATAGGTCATCAATGCAAACAGTTCCAGGACTGGCATATTTGGTGGCCACATAGTATAACCTGAAACTCAGTCTAAACACACCCAGCATTTCTTAACACAACAGCATGCTCTATGGAAACATGTCTACTCTTTATACTATAGTTGCTAATTAGAAATACTAAACAACATTAGCTTCAAAAGAAAAATTCACTGTCTCTATCCTGATAATCACCTTCATCACAACCTACTGTTATCTCATCTTCAAAAATTCATAACTCATTTTACTGTAGTAAAATTAAAACTTTTGTATGTGGCATAATATCATATGCTTTCTCAATATGTAGACTGTATAGAAAACAGTGGCATCAAAAAGTTCCTGTTGGCATGACAAGATTAAAAAAAATATTGAGTATTATGCATTTTTCTGTTTATTGTGAAATCTTTAATTACTATTTCCTCCAGATGTTCCATATTATGAAGGCCAAACTATTGCTCATCAGCCACTTACCTAATTTTTCTGCTTTTAAATAAAAATTATGCATTGTGTAGCTTTTACTTATATATGACACTCTTCAATTTGACTTAGTTTCTATTATTTCATGCTACATTTCATAAGTCAGTTTTCTTAAACGATGTTTACCAGTCCTAACACATTCAGCATATAAATTTGAAACACACAGAAACAGGTACCACCCAAAGACTTACTCATCAATGGAGAGATAGGAATTTTCAGATTCCTGTTCAGATCTAGGGAGTTTGAACTGATGTCTACAGTAGCTTTCTCATTGATTTTAAAGAGAATGGGATAAACAGGCTTCTGATTTCTTTGTTTAAATGTTTAACACTGGGGAAACTCAGCCAGGGTTCTAAGTGCACTCATGGTCCCAAAAGTCCTGCTCAAATCTGGGGCTGCCCACATACTGCCATTGACCCAGGACCCCATTCTAGTCCCCAGGTGCCATCAGCCACTTCTCTAACAAAGCTGCAGGATAACATCCCCTGCCTGGCCACAGGGACCACCAAGCCATGACCGACCCTGTTGGCTGATGTCCAGCTGGGCTTAGGCCTTCCCCCATTCCTGGTCCATATCTGACCCTGTTTTGCCTCATGAGACCCAAACCCTGGAGCCAACATCCCACTCCCATCCATAGGGAGGTTCCCAATGCCTGGGGCTGGGTTTGCCCCTGGCTACCCCCCAGTCTGTCCTTCCTCTGGCTGGAAGTCCTTCCCTTGTTATCAGTCCCTGTCTGACACCTTGCTGCCCACAGCCCATGGCCCATACAGACCCCTTATGGACTTTAGAGTTGTTTCTATTGCACATGTGGCTCTTTTTTACTATCTCGCTCTTCATTCCAACAGTTACTCTGTTGAATGCTGGAGTTTGGTACCACATTAGATTGCCTTTAACCACTGCCCTTCACTGGACAGGAGTCAGACTCCCAAGTTTTAGACATTATTAGAAGAGAAATTTTCTTACTTGTTTTGAATTAATTAGCAAAGGAAAACCCATAATGACTTTTTGAAATTGTCACTTTGTGCTTGCACTTTTTGACTTTTAAAATATAGCTTTCTTTAATGATCTGTCCTTTCTCCACTCCAAATAGGTTTCTTGTTCATTTCTAATATCCTTTTTATGAGATGGTTGTTTATCAAATTAGGTCTCTAAAAAGTTTTCTTAAAAGTTTTTTTCTCTCTGCATGAGATGCAAGTCACAGATAATTTTTGTATTCTTGACTTAGATAAATTCCAGTCTTTTTTCCCCACTGAAGATCTTGAGTAATTTAGTCCAGTTAGCTTCGTTAATTAATTTCCATAATTCTCAAAGTTTGTACTTTGGAAACTAGAAACAAAACAAATCTTTAGCTCCTGACCCATCCTGCTGAAGTCATTTAGAGGGGAATGAGACCAGAATGGCAATACTTCCTTGTTTGCACAATGTATTCATAAAGTGATTTATACTACTCCAGTCAAAATGCAAGCACTTCTGTTGATATTGAGTTTAATTGGGCACAGTAATGACTAAAGGCTCTTAAAGGTCACTGCATCCAGATGTTCGGCTATTAGTCACCATCACCCAACAAACTTTCTACAGTAAATAAAGATAAAATAGGGAAACACTGCAACCTTCAACAAAATTACTGTGGGGGACTGGTAGGATTATATACTTCTGCTTTCTCATCAGCTAAGTTAAATTCCCTCAGAGAACACAATCTTACTGAAAGTAAATTTTACCCTATAAGGAAGAACCAGCCTGTGCTTCATTCAAATAGGCTTTATGAAAATATGAGTAATACAATTACAGATTGAAACTTACAGTCTCTATAACAATGCTGATGTTTTACCCATTGCATAATCAGAGTATTTCTTGTTCAATGATACAATGGGTATCACTGCCTTTGAAATATTAAGCAACCCACAATGTCTTTCTTGATACAGTGTAGGAACTAATATTAAGAATCTTTTCTTTTCCTATTTTAAAAACTCATCCTATTGGAATCAAGGTCAGTCTTTACAAATGGCCTATTAACAGGTAGTTCATTGACCATTAAAAAAAAAAAAAAAAAAAAAAAAAAAAGAATATAAAAACAGGAAACCAGTTTTGATAAACTGACTGTCTCTGATAATATTTAATACTCTTGCACAGTATTTTAGTATGTTAACCTAAAATAACTTTTCAATATTTTTTCTGATCTCTTCCTAAATATGTACAAAGTCATTTTAGATTTTTGTGAGAGAGCGATCTTTCAGCTTCTCATCTTGTACCATTACTCGCTTTGAAAAAATACAAAGAAATTCTCACCACTTAGAAACTAGTGCAGGATTTAATTTTAGTAGCCAAAAAATATAAATAAATAAATAAATAAACATTGAAACAATTTTAATTCTGAGAAAACTTGAAATCAAACAATTTAAAGTGTCAGTGCCATTTTGCCTTCAGCCTTCTTTTATAGACATAAATTGGTGGTACTTATTCACTCAGGGGGATGAAGAGAAAGGTAATTGAAAATTGAAGCTACCACCGATCAACCACTCATCATTGAATTCTATGTGAATGTTTTTCATATATAACCAGAATTCTCATAATAAAAATGTTATAAGGCAACGTTTCTTAGATATTTTTGTTTATCATGATACACTTACAGAAGTGCTATAAGAGATCTCTAATTGTAATCAGATATATACCATGGAACATCCTTACATTGCAGAAGGAACCAATGCCGTTGAATCTTCTTTCCGATCCATCTTTACAGTGTTTCATCCAAAAGACTGTGCTCCTTATTTATCAGCACTCGTTTCCCCAGTGAGATAAACAGAATTCTTTAGAAGATATATTGCCAGACTTTACAGTAGAATTCATTTGCTGGAATGATAAATCTAGAGCTAAGCCTGAATACAGTCTCATTTAATCTGAGAACATTGTCACAATTTATGTAATGGGCTGCTCTAAAGGTTAACAAGAAAACATCCTCTCTCTCTTTTTTTTTTTTTTCTTTTAAATGTCAGCCAAATATTTTATAGATTTCTCTCCATCCCCTTTTGTAGCCCCTTTAGTTAAATTAGTGCAGCTGTCTGAGAGATCAGATTTAAGGCCTTTCAATGTTCCCTTGATCTCAGAACAGATGCCTCAGGAGTACTGCCAGGCAAAAGGTAAACTGGACTAATGCAGCATATTTTCTAAAGACATTATATACACATAAGTGACAGGTGGGTAGGTAAGAATTCGGTCTATCTATTAAGAGACTTTTAAAATTCTGGAAACAAGCCTGTAGTGTCCAAAGCAGATCCAGCTAAAATACAATGAACCAGTACTGTCCTGTATTTAACATTGATATTGAATGGTGATAATGTACTTTGCAAAAGAGTATTTTGAGGCTCTGGAGAGCTCAGATGAAAACATGACCTTTAGTCGTACAACAACAACAACAAAGTCTTTTCCGTGCGCTTAATATTTTTCCTTTGCTAGCTGTTGAAGGCCAATTTTCTAAAATTACTCTTGAAGTCTAAAATGGACCACAGTACCATGTTTTGAGCTGGATGATCAGAGATTGTCAGTTTTGTGCATCTCCACAAATTAAACCATTCAGCCACAGACTTCACCAACCCATATGAAAACAAGAAAGCACTGAAATAAAGGAGCAAAAATTTTCTTTTCCCATATTTCTTTCTCATAAAGGATAGCTATACTCTAAGCAGGCTGTTTGGCTCAGGGAAAAAAATCACCTGAGTAGGAAATAAGGCCTCTGCTCTGTCCAGCTGCTGGTATTTATGTACCAAGTGAAATTCAAAAACTGTTATGAGATTACTCCAACCACCAACTCATGGAGGGAAAGGGGAGATCTGTCCCCAAAGCTCTGATCATTAGACAGAAGATGAGTAGCATAACTTTCATAGAAAAGAGTGATCCCCATCCTACTCTTCCAAAAAATGAGCTGTTAGAACATGATTTTTCTCATTATTTTCTTCCCTCCATATATAAGCAGCAATATTCTTGTTTCTTCTCTAGACCCCTGATGGAGTGGTCAGAGATTCATCAGATAAATCCTTTCTGTGCCTAATTTTATTATGGAAAATAAGTCAATATAGATGTGAAATGTACATAATACATATGAAAAATAAGGAGACATATTTTGAGTGCTAATAAACCCTACAATTATCTGTTCTTATTTTGCAAACACCTGAAGAAATGGGGTAGTAGAAGGGCTGGTATAGCTAAGCTACATGACAGCACCATAAATATTTTGGATGTGTCATAGCTGTGAAACATAATAGCTAAATCTTGCTAGGTATTTCATGGGATTTAAGGTTTATTTAGCATATTGTCTATGTACACCTGACAAGAATGACTTAAGAACAGGCAGGCTAAGTATGAATTCAAAAAAATATACAGTGTTGTTGTCTCAGTTTTTCTATTGCCAATAGCTTTCTACTTTTGATTCATCAGTTGTGATCTTTAAGGATGGCATCCACTAAAAGTGTTTTATAAATAATTTTCATAGTGTTATAGGCATGGAAATGCTTTTTAAACAGACAGCAGACATTTAAGAACATGAGATGTTCATACTCCAGTGACTGTGAAATGATCAATATCATACAACCGTTGCAGAGGCACAGTATATCATACAGGCATACACTGAAGCACCTAAAATGTGCTACAGATAAATCAGTTAAAAGTGTTATCCTATAGTGTTGCCATTGGCATTTGCCAAAATAAATAAAACCTACTTTACTAGAAATTGTCATCAGTTTTTCATTTGTGCTGTAAAATTAGCAACTCCAGCTTTGTTGGGAACAGGGAGGAGAAAACACACTACAGTTTGAAGTTTTCTGAGCTTTAAAAATGTGTTTTCAAACACTGGGTGTTTTACTACATTAGTTTAAGCATTGTGAAACATCCCATCCACCCTTGTAATTAAGCTACTGTTTATTTGTTTTTATGGAGTTTAAATTAAAACCATGATTTTTCCTACCTAAAGGGAAGCCAGGGTTGAGCAAACATCAAGAAAATCATAAAAGAGAAACTTCTGTATGATGTTGCTTGTTTTTCCTATAAAATATAAAGGGTGAAATCCTAGCCTATTGAAGTCATTGGGAGATTTGTAATTGACTTTGAAGGGCTGAGATTTCACCCTTAAGAAACACGGCTAAATTTTCCAAAAGCGCTGTCTGATTTGGAGTTGCTTGTATGTGCCTGCTTGATCCTTTGACTGTGCTGAGCTTTAAGGCTCTAGAACTCAGAGTTGCTGATGCTCAGCATCTCTAAAATAGGCTCTCACTTGTCTTAATTTGGATGCTTAAATCATCACTGAACCAAGAATTAAAAGCTGGCTTTGGAAATTTTTAGCCTACTTCTTTAAAAAGTGTTTAAAAAAAAGAAAAAAAAAAAAAAAGAAGAAGAAGAACTTACTCTGCGTATCAAAAGCTTTGTTATTGTTATTAAAATAAGCTTTGTGGAATAAATTGAGAGCAGAAGTGAAAATTGGCAAAAGATAGGATCATGAAAATTGCAGGTTTTCAGTGCTGCCCTGGTTTTTGTAATGCTACTTCATCGAACATGCTGAAACAAGGGAAAAGAGCTAGTAGAATACTTCCATCAGACACTGTTAAGAAATATGAAGAGTCTGAAACTACAGAAAACAGAAGTGACACATTTAAAGCATTTTCAAAGGATAGGTATTAATATATTTAAAGAACACATTTAAATTTAGATCAGTAGTTTCATACTGTTTAAACAATTTCTTCATCACAAACTGTAATTTTTAATTCCTAAACTCCTGTGTTTTCCATGTTGCTATCCTATCAATCATTAGCAATAGAAACCTGTAAGTAGAATCATATGTAATTGCAAATAAAAAGTCCTTAGAGAGTATCAGTTGAGTTCCTGAAATTATTACATGAAGTGTACAAAATTATCTCTGCTTTATCCAGCTCCAGAGGGTGTTATGAGTTTACTCTCATGCTTTCTCCTTTGTTGCAACACAGGGCACAGCAGAAGAGGAAAGGGGAGAAATTTATAAGAAAAGAAAAAAATAATAACTCACAATTCAACTGAACTCTTATTGGAATAGATTTTAAACAAATTTATCATATCTTCATATTGGTAGAAGGGATGGGGGATTGGTAGAGGGTCCAGGGATGCTCCAGTATGCGTTTCTTCCTGGGAGTATGGAGTATTTGGGAAAACAAGATGAAGCCAGTTTGGCTCCTCAGATATTACATTGTAAAAAATACCTACAGATAAATCTGAAACATCCACAATGCCACCCATTTTATCCAAAATCCAACTCATTCCTTTTCGTTACCTCAAAAAAGAAGACAAAGGCCATACTAGGATGGGGTGCATACCGGGCCAACATAGCACCACATGGGAAAACAGAGATTGATGTGGTTAACATCACCTTTGACTTCTTCTCAACAACCTGATACAGCTGAGGTGTAAGTGCAAGCCCGGAGTAAAGCTTAAACTCATCCCTTTGGTGCCTTAGAGAATGGAACTGCCAACTCTGCCACGAGACCTTTACCCCTATGCCTATTTTACACCCCAAATGAAAAGAAAGGGCATACCTACCAAACAAACTGAGGTGGTTTGATAGTATATCAGAGACAGAACACTTCCAAGAGGGAAAATATTTATGATGGGTACAGTGTGACTCGATAGGTGATTCTTCTTCTAATGTGTGAGCTAAGTAGACAAGAATAGTTCAGTCTCCTTTCTTTTCTTAAGCACATTACAGAAAGTAATTAACATAAAAATTATGTCAGTTATGATGTGTTCAGATCATCTTAGCTTAGTGGAAGATTCATCTCATGGATATAATTTTTGACCTCTTACATTATAATTGGTCCAAACTCCAAAAGACAGGATTTTATGGTCAACACTAGTGAGGTCTTGATGAGAATTTATATATATATATATATATATATATACACATAGGGTTTTTTTGTTGGTGGTGGTGTGTTTTTTTTCCTCTCTGTATTTAAAAATTTCCACATCTTGTGACTTTTTAAAAAAGGTCAGCCCAAGAAATAGCTGAGGTTTAAAAGTTTCAACATGACATGGAAATAGTTGACACTGTATTGCAATGTACAGTCTTGTTCCAGACAAAACCAGATACATGATTTGAAAATTGCCTGATGAGCACTCTTAGGATTGAGGTTCTTTCTCTTTTTTTTTTTTTTTTTTTTTTTAATTAACTTGTTGAAGACTTTATTCTGTTTCCAGTTTATTTTACACAGTCTTAGCTATAATTGTGCAGAATGTAGCTAAACTGGGAGCCAGTGAACCAGTGAGCTTTCAGTAAATTTGTAAGCAAAGGAATTAATCATAATATGAACCCCAAATTAATTAATCATGAAAATGTTTATATTTCAGTGATATATAAACTATGAACATGCATATTATTTGTATTGGTTAAGGCCTATTTTTAAAGAATATATAAGAAAAAATTTTTGGATTTCCCTTATTTTAGAAAACTTTCATGTCTGTTGTGTACAACTGCACTTTCTACAAGTAAATTATAATCTATCTCCCCCTGAATATATATAAACTCTTTAAAATTGTAATATAATTGTAATACAATTTTAAAGGAAGAACTTTCCAACAAGAACTGGAGTTAATGGATATAGAAAAATGTTTTCTGGTGTAATGCAGAAAGATGCAGACCTTGTATATAATCTGAAGAATCTGTGAAGATCTGTAGTCTGTGGAGTCAAGCACATGCAGGCCGTACATGTATTTATGCTTAAGATAAATTCCATGCAGGACAAATACAAATGTCTGCAAATGGAAACTCAACCAAACTGGACTTAACCACATTACATTTCTGACATACTGATCTCAAACCAACTCTTTTACAATAAATCCCATGTAGTATAGGAAATCCATGATGAAAATGAAATTAGACTAAATATACACACAAATGCACATGTAACAAAATACTAAACATATATATCAGAGGGCAAAAACACATTTTATAACAGTAGAGGAATTTTTAATCAATAAAAGATGATCTTGCAAGGCAATCTTGCAAGGCAATGATCAAATAAAAGGTTTTATTTAATTATATATTATCTATAATCCAACCGTTTTGGCAAAAGGAAAACAGTTATATTCAAATCACACTGACTTTCCCTTTGATTCTTCTGTAAACCCAAAGGAAAACAGGCAGTCTGCTACCATCATTAGTCTGCTAATTAGTCTTATTGAAGACAGACAGGAATGTCAAGTTGTACTGGTTTTCCATAAAGGTTTGAGAAGATGTCTGACCACTTCCACATTCCCAGAAAGTGTTTTTCCAACTCTGTTATCACACAAATTCACTCTACTGAGAAAAAGCATGTTAACAGTTCATGTCTCACAAAAGAGATGATGTTATAGTTGAATTCTTTGAACAACTTCAGCCCCACATCCAAGTAATGTTGAGTGAATTCTGGTCTCCATTATATTATGGAATATTTCATGAAGAAAAAGTGTTGACTCAGTAAGGCATTCTCAAGCAGATCATAGACAGCACAAACATCTCTGCTTCAGCAAAGAATTTATACTTACTATGGACAATTATGATGATTTTCAGGATTTTGAGAAAGAATAACTTTCCAAACTGATAAACTGAGTGGCATTAAAATTTGTATCAACATCATGTAAGAGTAGAGGAAATCAAAATTATTATTATTTTTTTTCCCATAACTGGAGTTGGTTGAAGCTGGAAAATAAGTTGTTTTGGAAATAGACTGAGGGCAGCATTTCACTGACATAATATTTTTGTATTTATAAAATATATAAAATAAAGAGGGCAAATATTCTCCTGAGGCAACTGTGTATGTTATTAATCACATTTTAAAATTAATTATTACAAAAAATATATAAAAAAAAATGCAATGTCAAGGAAATGTTCACTGAATGTGAAGACTGCATTTTTAATTTGATATTCCTTTTCAACACTAGGTTTTAAATTAATTTTCCCATAAAATTAGGTAAGCAACACTAACAAAACAAGTTGATCAGTAAAATAAGTAATACTTACACCAAGATTAAAGTGGACTGAGAAGAGACATTCTTACTATGGGCTTCCTATGCAACTCTGTTCAAAATAAATGAATAAATAAATAAAACTATGCAACTCTGTTCAAAATAAATGAATAAATAAATAAAACTAACCACTATATTCACGGTTAAGAGTTCTGCAGCAAGAATGCTGTCCTGCATAATTCAAAGGCATGATTACACTGCATTTGTGAACACAGGATTTTTGTGTGTGTATGCAGTGAGGTGAAAAATCAGTCTACAGTTAAATAACATTAATTAGTAATGCTCTTGGATGGATATTCTGAACAGCATAGGAATATATGTCTTGCTTTGAAACACAACTGTTGTAGTTAAATGTTGCATTTTAGTCTGTCAGTAAATTTCATCTCTAGAGTTTGTTTCACAACCCAAAATTTGTTTCAGGCAAGATATTTTCTTAAACACATTTCTATATTCTATGGTTTAATATTAAAGTAGCCACAGCAAAGTGTAACAATAGCTGTGACAATGTGGTACATTAGCTGTTTGTGCTTTTTTCGTAGGAGATATTGCTACTATTTGGCATTATTCTTCACTCCTCCAGCAAAAACATGGTTGTGATATTTCTGTGTGAAACTAATGCAGTATTTTAGCTCTTCTGATTACTTTTCCCTTTCCAGTGATTATGCCACTACCTTATTGCAAAAACACAAAGATAACAGGAATCATAAAAACAGATAGAGAACTAGTAGAAGGCAAGAAGGCACTCATTAAAAAAAAAATAACAGTAAAAATAAATGTAACAGAAATAAGAAGCAATAGAATTCAGGATGCCCTTTCCCTTTAATTATTCTTATGACATGGCATCTCATGAATCCTCTCTCTAATCCATCTCTCTGTTGATGTCAGACAAGATCATTCTGTAACTCTACTTTTTAAGGGAGGATCAAAAAGAAAAGGCCTCCTTTCATATTTTAAAATTTATATTTTCTAAATTCTGAAAGTACTGAATAAAGTCGACCCAAACAAAAGCAATAAAGGGATACATGGCCTGTTCTCCCACGTGCCTGGTGACAGGACGAGGGGGAATGGGCTTAAGTTGAGCCAGGGGAGTTTTAGGTTAGATGTTAGGAAGAATTTCTTCACTGAAAGGGTTGTTAGACATTGGAACAGGCTGCCCAGGGAAGTGGTGGAGTCACCATCCCTGGAAGTCTTCAAAAGACGTTTAGATGTAGAGCTTAGGGATATGGTTTAGTGGAGGGCTGTTAGCGTTAGGTTGGAGGTTGGACTCGATGACCTTGAGGTCTCTTCCAACCTAGAGATTCTGTGATTCTGTGATTCTGTGATTAAAACAAGTTCTAGTTTAGTAGGAAAAACTGTATCAAAAGAAAAGGAGTGAGCGTTCTAATTTCCCTTGCCAATATTTTCCTCTCCTTTTCAATACACACTGTGAGATGGTTATTCTTGTAAATGCATTGTATAAGACATGTGTCATGTACTACTGGTGAATAAAAGAGAAAATCAATTAAACAGAGGCCTAACTTGGAACTTTGTAAAATATTTGCCTAATGTTTAAGGATATGAATGGTTCCATCAAAATTTACTCAGGTAACTGTTTTAATAATATGAATAACTGGGATAGAAAAGTCAGGCATGGAAGTCTACGGGAGATATGGACTGAACCTCCATCAATGTGTGATGGGAACACACTTTCCAAGATTATAATGGCCTACATAGACTTCAGACAAAGTAGTATTGTCCTACAGACAATACAGAGTGAGTGACAGTACCTGTTTTGTAAAGATTTCTATATATTTATGAAAGGAAGGAGGCAGAGACTGCACAGCTGCTAGTATCAATAAGACATCAAGAATAGAAACTGGCTTTGTAAGCACCAGGGTAACTCCATGTTAACTGCCTCACTTTCCTTTTGTAGAGCTAATAAGCTCCAAGTCCTGCAAGCTTATTTTCACATTGTAATACTGTGAACTCCAGATACAAGACTCTGGATATTAATTTAAAATGGTTACTAAGAACATGTTTGCTGTGTTTGATATTTTCACGTTTTCATATAAACTTTGATTCTATGAAAAAACAGATAACCTGAGTATTAAGTGAAACAGGTACTGCATGTACTTTCTGAGTAATCATAAACCTGTTCAAAGCAATTAACGCGTGCTGATGTCTGTTGATGATGAAAACAAGACTAAAGTTATATTGCTCTCTTATGAGTTCTTTCTTTGTGTTTGTTTGATTGTTGGTTTGTTTTTGTTTTTCTTCTTTTTGTTTATTGACATCGAGCAAATTAGGCATTATTTTTAGACTGAGACTCCATTACAAGAAATTCTTCCAAGGATCTTCAAACCAAATCAAAATCTAAATCTTTTTTTTTCAATCTAAAATCTGTGAGGCTTAGGAGTAGGACCAACAGGTAAATAGTATAAAATAAAGGTCACTTCAAATTCTACTCCTTTCATTCTTTCAGGGATGATTAGAACACAGCTTTCTCTTTCCAGGAAAGTTATTTCTTCCTAGGTAACCATCTGTCTGGTCCTTCACCTAGATTCCTGGCTTTTTGTCAAAGACAGTTTTACTTTCTGTGCATCAAGATTTCTTCTTTTTTATTGTCTCAATTTTCCTTTCCCAGCTTGTTCTCTTCGCTTTAGTGGGTCTTTCTGAGCTTCACAAAATTGCAATCCGTATTTTGTTCTGTCTTTTCCATCTGCTGAACCAGCTGCCTTACTCTTCCTTCCTCCTCATTTTGTTGTTTCTTCTTTGTCACCATCCCTGAGTGACTATTCCTGTTTTGCCTCCTTACTTTATTCATTCTTTTTATGGCACAAAGCTGCAACAGAGGAGGAACAGGTTTCTTAGAGAGGTGTTGGATGTTTGTCAGTGTTCAAGTGAGATCATTTGAATAATGTCCTTAATAATATGCTTTAACTTTTGTTTAGACCTGAAGTGGTCAGGTAGTTGAACTAGATGATCTCTGAAGGTCCCTTCAGACTCTCCTTGCCTCGCCTCGCTTCTCCTCACCTTTCCTCACCTCCCCTCTCCTCCACTCCCCTCTTTCCTACTTTTCAGTCATTTTCCAGAACAAATGAATTTAGATGACTTTGGAAAAGGAAATATCTATATACGCTAGTGAATCTGTGAGGAACACCTAACTTTCTGAAGACTATACAAGAGAAGAACAATACATTTGAACAAAGGTGGATAACCATAACAAATGACTGAGGAGCCCTTACAGTGTTCAATCACTAACCTGTTGTGCTGCTCATGGCATTATCCCGTAAAAAGATCCTGGTTCAAGGTCTGTTTTAAAATTTGCAAATTGTTCTCCTCTAACTAATTTAGGAGTCTCATGCTTATCATTACTTGTAAATTTACAGCTGTTCCATCTATCATCAGCTTGCTAATAGGCAGTTGTGCTACTCTCAGGAGCCTTCCATAAGAAATAAGAGAAGTAAGTAGCTGCTACAGCTGGAATCCCATTCCACCTCAGCAGCTTCTTAACAGCATTCTCAGATGTGTAAATGATTCGTTAGCAACCCAGGAGGATTGCTACAAGCATGAAAAGCTACCTTCACAGAGTGAGATGAACCTTTCACATTGTGATGAGAAACTGCTGGAACAGAAAATCCCTGTACACCAAATCAGTAGAGCACAGGTCAGGAGAAGACAATTTGCAAACGAATATAAAAGGTAATGATGAAAACCCAATGAGATTTGATGAAGATCTGTATAAGAAGTGTTACTGGACCTGTCTTATCTCTATCTTTTCTTCTAAATCTTAGAGTGCTTATAACATCTCACTTTTTGCCTTTATTGCAGATTAACTGTTCAGTCCAGCACATGAGCCATAGTAGCTTCCCCCTGACTTTCTTTTTCTGGCCTGGCTCAAAGCCTACTTGGTCTTCCTGTTGTCCTTAATGCATTTAGTCATTTCCTTTCTACTTGGCAGACAGTTTCTCCCTGGCCCCCATGATTGTTCTACACTGCTCATTTCTCTAGCTGGTCTGTCAGCAGCCCCACTGTCAGATCTGTTTCCTCATTACAGGTCATTATATCAGGACTCCCCTTTTCCATGTTTATGTCTGTATTTATTTGTATGGACTTTTGTCTGCAGTGCCAAGGCTAACTATTTAAAATTAAGACTTCTATACTGCAGGCCTGAGTTTTGGTCTTACTCATACTGTTTTCCTGATATTTCATTTAGAGCTCAAGTCCGGTATGACTATACAATGTGTCTAAACTACGAGCTTTAATAATCACAGCTAATTATGCTCTCTTATTGCTTGACCCCCATGCAACTGTAGCTTATAATCATTTGTAGGATTTTTCTAAGCTTTTCATCATCCATGCTGGAGCAAATTCTGTCTTTTCCCCATAGCACTCTAACCCATTTTTTTCCTATCACATGTATTCATCTTAATGCACACCTTTTTGAGCCCCCAAAAGCTCCTTCAGTAACCGTTCCCTCTGTTGATGCATCAATCATATCATTCCAGTATCTCTTCCTACTTTCCAGTCCACATATCACGTAGTCTTTGCCAGCCTCTCTTTTACAGTGTATATTTTATGTTCATTTTCCATGTTGATTTTTCCATGTTTCTTACCAGCCTCTTTATTTTTTCAACTGTAGTAACTGTTCCCATGCTTGTACCTTCAGTTCATAGACATATTGTTGGCAAACTAGACCAGCTGCCTGGTTTCACTCAATTACTTTTAAAATTCTCAAAAGGGAAGAAAGAAAGAGAGACAGAGAGACAGAGAGAGGGAGAGAAAGAAAGAGAGGAAGAGAGGAAGAAAAAGAAAAAAAAAAAAAAAGGAAAAGAAAAAAGAGGAAAACCACGGACAGTTTTAATATGCTTTTCTGCTGGGTAATTATATGATCTCAGTGTCATGATTTCCTCTCCCTCTCTCTTTCCTCATGAGTTTTTCTGGCTTGTGACACATTGAGTGATATTGACATGTTTTTTTAATCATTTTTTGTGAGACTCCTATCAAATTCCTGAGAACAAAATAGATAAAAATAATGAAGGATTTTTTTTCTCTTTTCAAAATAAAAAGGCAAACTTTTCTAGAGACTCAAGTGGAAGTTCAAAATATATTGGTAGAACCTTTGTCTGAGGCTGCACCTCTAGTATATAATGAGGATCCCTGTACATACCCATTTTAAACAGTCACAAATTCTTCAAGACCATCACAATATAAAAACAAAACAAACAAACAACAACAAAAGCAAATAAAAATTAAAACAAAACAAAACAAAACAAAACAAAAAAAACACTTTTGAAAAGACACAGATGTAGTCAGATCATATCACTTGATCTTGTCTGGTTGTTTTTCTGGAGGGCTGCAACACCCATGACTGCACTTTCACTTCCTAATCATTCTTATAGGGCCAGAAAGCTGCTGATGACTCAACATCACCTTCAGAAACTACAACTATTGTTCTCCAAGTTTAGTTCCTGTTCTTTTTCTTTTGGTTAGAAAATTTTAATGCATTTTATTCTCTATATCTGACAGATCCATTACAGATCCATAAGCAATCCTAGAATGATTTTTAAGCATGAAGAATAAACATCTATAATAAAATAGATGTTAATAGATGTAAATAACATTTCTGTTATTTAAACAGTTTCAAATCCCATTATTTTACATGGATCCACTTATTTTATTTCCTTTTTTTTATGGAATGTATAAATTACAGAGGCTGCTATATAGCTGAGTAACAACACCAGGTATTAAGAAACCCACGTGTGATTCATTTGACTAAATGCTGATGGCTGCATCTAGTCTAGTCATCAAGGCCCCTTTAACATTCAATGGAAAGAAACAATCATGTCAGAGTCACCATTTATTTAATCATAAATTGGATGTCTAAAACAGATCAGGGATATGTGCTCTTTTTACCGTATTTATAAAAGAAGGATGTAGTGATTATTTCAGATTTTAATAGCCACACTATACGTATGCAATATTAACTGAAAAAGATCTTATCTTTATAATTTAACCCTTTAATAGAATTGTGGGCCTAACTATTCACTAACAACACCTACATAGATGTAGATAACTGTTTCTTCCTCCAAGACCTTATTTTCCGAATAAGACTTTTCAAGAAAATGAAATGAATGATCAAGTGAATGAAGAGCAGGCATGATTTGATTTCTCTTTGCCCTAGATTCACTTGCTAATTATGACAGAAATTGTAACAAAACTATGCAGGAGTGTACTAAAGCCGATAAAAGACACAGAACAATTATTTATTAAACAGAGAACTGAAGTAGAGCTAAATGTTCTTATCTTCCTTTTCCTTAGTAAAAGCTTCATTTCTGTTTTACAATCTGATATCAGTACTGACTCAGAACTCAAAAATACCATACTATTCAGAAAGCGGGATTGGAAAGGCTGAAAGTAAGTCACTGTCCAGTCATTTTATCTCCTCTCTCATTTGTAAATAATTGCCAAAAATTAATTCCCAGTAGCTATTTAAGTATGAATTCTGTCATTTGTCAAAAAGTTACACTTTATATGTTCACCCAAACCTTTGTTAGTTCTGAGACTGCTTATAGGAGGTTGTTCTTTCTACAGAATGTATGACACATTCTTGTGGTAATTATTTCTTACTGGAATGATGTCCAGTCTGCCTAGAACCCTAGTCTTGGCTGAAGGATAAGACAAACTATTCACCATGTAAAGATCATCTGTTATAGACTCCTAAGTTTGCAACTAACAAAACAAACTTATTGACAATTACACTGATAAGTAAATTTCTAAAGGATTTGCCACTGCACAGGCTTAAATCCCTTATCTTTAAATCCTTGAAATATCTATATGTTCTACATTCACTTTGACATTGCCTATATTGATGATTTAATGTAGACTTAGTTTGAATTGAAAATGCAGTAAATCATGATACTGCTCTGAAACTTGTTCAATAAAGCATGTCTGTTCTGCAGACATAAGGGAATTTAAAAAAAAAAAAAAAAAATGAAAAGGAACTTCTTCTCTTCCATGTTTTATTTCATTCAGCTTACCAGAATAGTAGTTAATGAAATAAAGAACAGATGGAGATAGACTGCCCATGCCATGCAAGCTGGCCCCATAAAAAAATAAAAAATAGTAGGTTCAATTGTAAAAGTACGTAGTCTCATTTGCCTCTTTTGGTTAAAGTAAGATACTGAACGTGAAGAAAAGGTGAAAGAGGAATGTGAATCTTCAATAAATAATAGGGCATTATGGTACACCCAATCTGATGTTTGTGCTTAAAAAGAAAAGTCTGAAGTTTGCTGAGAAACCATTTCCTGCTACAGAGATCTTTTGTTCAATATTTCTTCATTTATTTCCTATTTCCTGTGAACTTGCAGCATTTGATGTTCTCTCTCTTACATGTTTATATTTCGTTCCAGTGAAATTCCAGTTTCATTGGTATTTGCTTGTATGGTTCCCTGCTCCCAGGGTAGTTAAGTTAATTGCAAATATGAATGGATAACAAAACAATCAAAAAGCAGTTTTATTTTAATGAAGAAGAATTAAGAGTCAGTGAGGGAGAAAGAAAGAGTCTTTGCTCTATCTGTACCAAGAGCAACAAGTTTCATAAATGCTTCCTGTACTCAATGAAATTAAGTGTAAGAAAGCTAATCAATTCCATCAATACAATGGAAAATAAAACAGGATTTTGAGTGAAAAACAATAAAAAATATAATGAGGAAAGGCAAGGCAAGGCAAGGCACTATTATGTTAGCATTTACGAATTCTGTGCATGATACTAAGGATCTTGCTATTCAGAGTCCAGACACAGATAATTCTAAATCTCCTCTTTTTGAAGTCTGTTTACTAACTTCCTTTATGTTACTGAAATAATCATTTAACAGCTTACACTTCTGAAAAGTAACTCAAATAAATGTTTAAATATGGATCTAGGAATCTAGTTCTGACCATCTGGTTTTTAAAATGTTGGTTTGAAAGTTTCAGAGTTGTTGATTGGTGTCTAACTCAGAGAGAGATTTATTTGTCAACACAACACACATTCTCTGAACTTCCTGTACAGTTTTCAAACATGTTTTCAAAATTATCTTTGTAATTGGGCATGTAATTTCCATTAAAATTAATAGGACTAGTGTGTCCAAACCATGGGGCATAAAGCTGTAAGGCACTTCCTTCATCATCAAACCCAGAGCTTTTATATTCCAGACAACAATATCAGATAGTTCTTTCCATCAATATATTAAAAATGGCCTCTCCTCATGCCACCACAGTCTTATTATAAATTATATTAAAATCTCAGTTGAAAAATGTTTATGATTTCTGACCTGATAATTTCATATTTACCTGTTTTGTGCTCTGTCCATCTATCTGTAGAGCACTTGTTTGCTGTCCTCATGTGCTTAAATAAAGCATCTACTTAGATATATTTAGACAAATTTTAGACACATTGAAAATTTTAGATCCAAAGCATTGTTTTTAGGGGCCAAATGCTATTTATATTCTGCTTGGTTAGGAATACATTGACTCTGGCATCTGAGATCTGATATTTCCCAGGAAAAAGTAGAGGTGAGAGAAGCCTTTCAAAAAACTATTTCCATTATTTTGATCAACCAAAAACTTGCTTTCCTCTCTAACAATACAATGTCCTCGGGTAGTAAAAAACAAATCTCTTCATCAGCCATCACTTATACTACTAGCGATTCTGTACATTAGGCAACCTTTGTGTCAATGTTTGGGGTCATTATGAGATCTATAAAACTTTATTCTTGAAAACATTCATTTCATTCAAGTAACAATCATATTATATGAGTATATAGGGGGTAAGACAGGACTCAAAAAAATCAGAATTAGATGATATATTTTGCAAGATTTTTAAAAAACACCTGAAGTTATGGAGTACATCACTTAGTATTCTAATTGCTGTAAGATTACTTATTAAGTATTCTAATTACTTTAAGAAATGAGAATTTTGCAACCATGTAATCTATTAAATTGTCTGTCTGGTCATTGACCTGTTTGGTAAGTATCAAATGCTCTCCAGTTCCAACAATATTGCCTACTTTCAAACTTGAAAAAGAGGAGAAATTTCAAAAATAGTTAACATTTCTGGATTTTTTGTGAAAATTAGGAGCACATTAGAAGAAAGAGGGAGAGATTTCCTGTGAAGGAAAGACAGACAGAACTAGAGGTTACCCAACCCCTTTGAAAGGAGTTGTATACCCAGTCATGCATTGACTATGGAGTAGTATCCTAGCTGGCCTAACCAAACACTTATCTGTAGGTCAGGACTATGTATGTAAGTCTGGAACTATGTATGCAAGTCTATGTTAGGTGTGAACTAATGCCATTAAAGTCTGTTGCCTAATTGTGGGTTTCATATTCTTATATGAATGGTTCCATATAAACCCCTGCTGGGTTAGGATATATACACGTTGGGAATCAATCTTCTACCAGTTGCGAAACAACACAACAATCCTGTTATGAGGATCTATTGA
This sequence comes from Netta rufina, assembly GCF_964035555.1. Lineage (NCBI taxonomy): Eukaryota > Metazoa > Chordata > Aves > Anseriformes > Anatidae > Netta > Netta rufina. Next base: position 196,443,032 of record NC_140123.1, read on the forward strand.
ACATTCCTATCATTGAGCAAGAGCCACCTCCACTAAAAGTTTTCAAATTTCTCAGAAAGCCAGTTTCAAAACTGAATAAATACATAACCGAAAGAAAAGCTGCTCTTTAATTTACAGAACAGACTGGACTAGATGATCATATGGTACTTCCCAGCCTTAAGTAATCAGATTATGATAAAGTGGGCTGAGTTAACCACTGATGACATCATTAACTAGCAAGAACAAAACAAACGTCTCAAGGTTTCAGGTCATTTCAAACTGTTAATTACTCAGCATCACAGATAGATTCTTCTGATGTAGAGACAAGGTTATAAAAGGCAGCTGATGAACCTTAATTCCCTCCAGAATTTGTCACATGCAGACATTTAAATATTAAGCTTGAGTTTTCCAGTTTTAAGTTTTAGCACAGTCATTATTATATAGTTAGGTGAAAGATCCTTTGTATATAGACATTGAACTATTACAGATGAGCCCAGAAGACTTGTTTACTTAAAACCTTCTTAAGAAGCTAATGCCCTGAAAATAGCTAAGAAAGATTTGCCCTAATGATCCTTTTCCATTTAAAAAAAAAAATATAAATAAATAAATAAATAAAATCCTGGGGGATGTTATGTAAGTATGGAATAAAAGGCAAGTGAATCTGCATTTTAACAACAGTGAAAATACCTGGTTTAAATTATTTTCTCAAGATATATTTTACACTATGATGATGATTGAAATCTGTAGATTTTAATTGTTGCCAGAAATCTTGTCAGAAACAGTTACCTGCTTAGACGAATCAAATAAATCCTGCTGCCAGTTTAGCTTCTAAAAAAAAGACAAGCATCTGAAAACATACATGTACCTCTTTAGTTCTCAGTTTTCAAGTCATCTCAGATTTCAGAGTTTCATCTTCACAGTAAGGGGCAAATTTCCAACAGTGCCTATCATACTTGTCCCTTTTCCCCAAACCTCTTAATATAAGGATAAATAAGCGTATCTAGTTTGAATTTGTCTCACAATATGGCTATTAGGATTATTTGAAATTTGCCCTTTCACACCATTCTGTAGCATGAAGAAAAGAAAGCAAACTATACTGTATTGAGCTGAGTTATCATTCAGATAAAAACACTATGGAAATTCACCGGAAACATTTGTGTGTGTGGTTATATCACTGACGTCAATTCAGAAGTTCTGTGTATCTCTAGAACAGATGTCAGTTTTCAAATGTTTTGTATTATAAATAAATTGGCTTTTGACCTGAGCATTGAGATAGCTGTACTTCGGCTGTAAATACAATTGCTTATGGCTAAACAACTGTAAGTTTCCAGATCTGAAACATGTTGATTTACAAAAATGCATAATGAGAAATAAAAGGCAAAGAGAAAAATGGTGGCTTAGAGTGTAGAAAGTAGATTATTAAGATTTTTAACAAATACGTCTGGATAACCCATTTTAATAACCAAGAAGTACAAAGACATTCTGAGCTATAATGAATAAAATAGTGGCGTTCCCCAGGGCTCGGTACCGGGGCCGGTCCTCTTTAATATCTTCATCAATGATCTGGACAAGGGCATTGAGTGCACCCTCAGTAAGTTTGCAGATGACACCAAGCTATGCGCGTGTGTCGATCTGCTTGAGGGTAGGAAGGCTCTGCAGGAGGATCTGGATAGGCTGCACCGATGGGCTGAGGTCAACTGCATGAAGTTCAACAAGGCCAAATGCCGGGTCCTGCACCTGGGGCGCAATAACCCCAAGCAGAGCTACAGGCTGGGAGACGAGCGGTTGGAGAGCTGCCAGGCAGAGAAGGACCTGGGAGTGATGGTGGATAGTCGGCTGAATATGAGCCAGCAGTGTGCTCAGGTGGCCAAGAAGGCCAACAGCATCCTGGCTTGTATCAAAAACAGTGTGACCAGCAGGGCTAGGGAGGTGATCGTCCCCCTGTACTCGGCTCTGGTGAGGCCGCACCTCGAGTACTATGTTCAGTTTTGGGCCCCTCGCTACAAGAAGGACATCGAGGTGCTCGAAAGAGTCCAGAGAAGGGCGACGAAGCTGGTGAGGGGCCTGGAGAACAAGTCCTACGAGGAGTGGCTGAGGGAGCTGGGCTTGTTCAGCCTGGAGAAGAGAAGGCTCAGGGGTGACCTTATTGCACTCTACAGATACCTTAAAGGAGGTTGTAGCAAGGTGGGGGTTGGTCTATTCTCCCACATGCCTGGTGACAGGATGAGGGGGAATGGGCTTAAGTTGAGCCAGGGGAGTTTTAGGTTAGATGTTAGGAAGAACTTCTTTACTGAAAGGGTTATGGGGCATTGGAACAGGCTGCCCAGGGAAGTGGTTGAGTCACCATCCCTGGAAGTCTTTAAAAGACGTATAGATGTAGAGCTTAGGGATATGGTTTAGTGGGGACTGTTAGTGTTAGGTCAGAGGTTAGACTCGATGATCTTGAGGTCTCTTCCAACCTAGAAATTCTGTGATTCTGTGAAAATCTTAGTAATTTCTCATTTTAACTTTTTTTTTTTTTTTTGTGTGTGTGTGTGTGGTGATAAGACAATGTGTAATGATTTTAAACAAAAAGAGGGTAGATTTACATCAGATATTAAGAAGAAATTATTTACTCTGTGGGTGGTGAGGCACTGGCACAAGTTGCCCAGAGAACCTGGGGATGTCCCATCCCTGGAAGTGTTCAAGGCCAGGCTGGATGGGGCTTTGGTCAACCTGGTCTAGTGAGAAGTATCCCTTCCCATGGCAGGGAATTGGAGCTAGATGATCTTTTATCCCTTCCAACTCAAGCCATTGGTTTAAGTGACAGTAACACCCCACTACAGACTTGTAGTCTTTCAGAATGGACCAGCTTAATGTTTTCTGTTATTTCTGTATTTTTCTGACATTCCTTATACTACTGAAGATTTGTATACAAGTAAATAAGGCAGAGAGGGTGAACTTGCACCCTCCTTCTGAGGTATTGCTTTTCCATGTAGGTTTGGCTTCTGTAAAGTTTGTCCTGGAAGATGATGAACCTGAAGGCTCTGGGTGCTTTGACCTCCTTTTTCTTTTTTTTTTTTTTCTTCACTGGCTTCAAACAGAGCGATTTGAGAAATGAAAATAATATATTCTAAAGAAACTAGCTATACAGAGGAAACACCCTAAATATAATTATATAATTAGTAGAGCTGCTACAACTGTTTCATTGAAAATGTTCTTATTTGAAAATAGTTATTTCAAGAAGACATGTCCAAGGACCCATCACTTACTATTCTTTTTTTTTTTCCATGGTTTTCTATTGAAAATCCAAATCAATAGGACTGAAAAAATGAAAACAGATAAATCACAATTTAAAAACTTCTTCTTTAGAACAAACAACTCTGTTCCTCTACTTAAAACATGGAATAAAAAAAAAATCAGTCAAATCTGAACAAATTTTTAGAAAAATAATGCATTTTCAGCAGTGTTTTTTTGCTTAAGAATTCTTTTTAAGACCAATTCCAGACTATCTTTCCACTGTGGATTGAAGCCAAGGCTACAGTGGTGGTCATTCAGGAGAGTGAAAGCTGGCTCAGCAAGTCTGTGTTGGCACAGAATTTGAGAGATTTCCTGTCTCTTTTCTCAGATACAGTTTCTGTTTGTTTAAGTTCAAATTTTGTAAGAAAGGTAGAGATGTAAACAAATTCATAAACTCAAGTAAGTATCAATAGGACTGATAGCCTGAGGATTGCAACAGGCCTGCACTATGATTTGATAAGACCATCATTTATTTGTTACTGGACATCTAAACCCCCATTCACCATTTTCTGATGATTAATTACTATGATTATTCACAGAATCATGGAATAGGCTGGGTTGACCCTTAAAGATCATAGATATTCCATATCCGCTGACATGGGCAGTGACAACTTTCACTGGATCAGGTTGCTCAAAGCCTCATCCAACCTGACTTTGAATACTTCCAAATAGGTCATCCTCAACTAAACTTACACCAGGAGCTGGTAGCATAGAATCATAGAATCACAGAATGTCTCGAGTTGGAAGGGATCCACAAGGATTATCGAGTTAAACTCCTGGGTCCCCAAAGGACTACCCAGAAAATCAGACCATGTTTCTGAGAGTATTATCCAAACTCTTTTTTAACTACAGCAGGCTCAGTGCCATGACCACTGCCGTGGGGAGCCTGTTTCAGTGCCTGACAACCATCTCAGTGAAGAACCTTTTCCTGATATCCAACTTGAACTGCCCCTGTCACAGCTTCAAGCTATTTCCTTGGGTCTGATCACCAGTCTCCAGAGAGCAGAGCTCAGCGCCTGCCCTTCCACTCCTCTCTTGAGGAAGCTGCAGGCCACCATGCGGCCTCCCCTCAGCCTGCTCTTCTCCAGGCTGTACAATCCAAACTACTCCAGATGCTCCTCTCCCCTCCAGACCCTTCACGATCTTTGTATCCCTCCTTCGAACATTCTCTAACAGTTTTATATCTTTCTTATACCGTGGCACCCAGAACTGTACACAGTACTAAAGATGAGGCAACAGCAGTGCAGAGCAGAAAGGGACAATCCCTTCCCTCAATAGGCTGTGCCATGCCTGATGCACCCCAGGATATTGTTGGCCCTCCTGGCTGCCAAGGCACACTGCTTCATGTTCAGCTTGCTATCAACCAGAACCCCCAGATCCCTTTCTGTGGGGCTGCTTCCCAGCCTCTCATCCCTCAGACCATACGTATAGCCAGGGTTGCCCCTTCTCAGGTGCAGAACCCAGCACTTGCTCTTGTCAAACTTCATATTGCTGATGATTGCCCAGCTCTCTAATTTGTCTAGATCTCTCTACAAGGTCTCACCAGCCCCAACAAAGTCAACAGCTCCACCCAATTTGGTATCATCCATGAACTTGCTCATAAAATCTTTAAGTCCAACATTTAAATCATTTGCGAAAACCTGGTATAGTATTCTGTTTTGATTTAGGATTAGAATATGCTGATAATACACCAATGTTTTAGTTGTTGCCAAGGAGTGCTTACACAAAGTCAAGGACTTCAACTCTTACTGCCCTGCCAGTGAGAAGGCTGGGGGTACACAAGATGCTGAGAGGGGACAGAACCAGGACAGGTGACCCAATCTAACCAAGGGGATGTTCTACACCATGTGACATCATGCTGAACAACAAAATTGAGCAATTGCCCAGAGTGGGAAGGGTAGACACTGCTTATGAATGGGATGAGTATTGGTCAGCAACTGATGAGCATTGTACATCACTTGCTTTGTATATTCATGTATGGTTATTTTTATTATCTTCCCTTCCCTTTCTTTTCAATTAAACTGTCTTTATCTCAACCCACCAGATTTTATCTATTATTATTATTATTATTATTATTATTATTATTATTATATACTTGCCTGGCAACAGGACGAGGGGGAATGGGCTAAAGTTGCGCCAGGGGAGGTTTAGGTTGGATATTAGGAAAAACTTACATGTATTTACCAAAAGGGTTTTTAGACATTGGAATGGGTTCCCCAGGGAAGAGGTTGAGTCACCATCCCTGGAGTCTTTAAAAGATGTTTAGATGTAGAGATTAGTGATATGGTTTAGTGGAGGACTGGTTAGTATTAGGTCAGAGGTTGGACTAGGTGATCTTGGAGGTCTCTTCCAACCTAGATGATTCTGTGATTCTATTGTTGTTGTTGTTGTTATCTCCCCCATTTCACAGTGGGAGGAAGGAAGAAGGGAGTGAATGGCTCTGTGGTACTTATCTGCCAGCCAGTTTAAACCACAACACCATCTATAAACAAAAAGCAGTTTAAACTATGGTCCATAGGTGAGTGGAACCACCTTAGTATAAAACTGACTGGTAAAGATACTAATGAAATAGAGTCCAGGGTTTTGTTGCTTGAATGAGTGTTGCATTCAGTTTTGACTCACTGAGAACTGGCCATCTTTATATCATTCTCCTCCCAACAGTGTGAACTTTCCTACACCCTGTGTATTCCGCAGAGGTCCACTAACTTAGAACAGAAAGATTTATAACGTATGAGGCATTTGTCAGCACCTCCATTAGCAGTACTTTTTAAAACTGATTTGATAGAGAATCATGCAGAGAATGTTCAGAGTTCATTTGATTTGTCTGGTGTTTTTGGTCACTTTTGCAAATTCTGCAGCCCAGTCTTCATAGTCTCTTATTAAGGAATGTTAGGAAATCTGAAGGGTAAAAAAGCTGTAGAGAGCTAAAGGCTTGGAGTGCCATCTGGGCCTTACTTCAGGAGAAATGTTATTCTATTTATATTGAGAAGAAATTAATAATGACAATATGTAATATATATTAACCCTTAGAAAATCCCTCTGCTCAGTATGCGGAACTGATGTTGATTAAAGCAGAAATCCCACATGTGTTTTTGTCCTGTTCTAAATTATTCAGATCCTAGTAAGACAGTGTTTCATGCACATCCAAGAATAAATCTTTGACAAATCAAATTGCTTTGGAATACTGCATTTTGAAAAAGAAAAAGAAAAACTCTTTTTCCTTTCACAAAAATTAGTAAAATTAATTTATTGTTTGTTATGAGAAGATTTGTTCCTTTGTGGAAAATAGTAGGATTTGCCTTGTTATCTTAATAAATTCCAAACCTTTGGAAAGGTCAGATCTATGGAAGTCAACACTTTTTTATTTTTATTTTTATTTTTATTTTTATTTTTATTTTTATTTTTATTTTTATTTTTATTTTTATTTTTATTTTTACTTTTATTTTTATTTTTATTTCTTACCCATCTTAGCTTTCCCATCTGGACTACCTTTACAGAGTTCAATAATTCATATATTTAAGCACCCACTCATTTCCACCAAGAAAGAACAAAGATCCTTAGAGACAGACACTAGGTAGACATAAAGCTATTTACCATAAAGCTTGATGGAAGCTTAAACTTTGATTACAAAACAGTATAACTATCACTGATCCCTTGTGCACAATGCACATCTTTGCTTTTGCCCATTATTTTTTATTCTGAGTCATTTTCAGCACTTCACTTTTTCAAGGAGTTTTAAAAAATATTAATGAACCAATGATAGGGCTTTACAAATTACTGCAATCAGTGCAACACTTCATCCAAGTCGGATTGAGGATCTTCTTAATAGAAGACAATCATCTGTCAACCTCCTGTCTAATAGAGGGGGGTCAGGCAGAGGGCAGCTGTACAATTGTATGACAAGTGTATGGTTTAGGTGTGAGGAATGAACATGAAATGATGAGGTGTTTTGCCAAAGATGTGATGGGATATCATGGCTGAACCAGGCATATTGAATGGGATTAGTCTGATCGTATAGTGAAGAATACAGTGTGAAAGTATATACCTGTCTTTTATAGTCAGTAGACAAAAATAGTTATTGGTGAGTGCCATTTCAACCTAAAAACATCTAAACATGAGGAACCCAGTTCAACAGCAGACATCTATCCTGCAGACACTACAAGTTAAGTGAGATGAGTCCTACTTCATATTTTTGAATTAAAAGACTTACAAGATCAGCTTTTCTTTGGAACTTCTTTGAAAGGAAGAATGACAGACATGGAGAAGGCTGAGGTACTCAACAACTTTTTTTTGCCTCAGTCTTCACTGACAGCCAGGCTTTTCATGTTTCTCATTTCCCTGAACCTGTAGATGAGGGCTGAGGGAGCAAAGTCCCTCCCACTGTAGAGAAGAGCAGGTTCAATACCACTTGATGAAACTGAACAGGTCTGTGGCGCCTGATGACATTCATCCCAGGGTCCTGAGGGAACTGGCTGATGGATTTGCCAAGCCAGTTTCCACAGTTTCCATCATATTTGAAAAGTCATGGCAGTCAGGAGGAGACCCTGGTGACTGGAAAAAGGGGAAAATCACTCCAATTTAAAAAAAAAAAAAAAAAGTAGAAAAGAGAACCTGGGAAACTACAGACCAGTCAGCCTCACCTCTGTGTAAAGAGGTGACCTGAGACAGCCAGCACAGCTTCACCAAGGGCAAATTGTGACTGACCAATCTGGTGACATTCTATGATGGAGTAACTGCATCAGTTGACAAGGGAAGACTGACTGATGTAATCTACCTGGACTTCTGTAATGTCTTTGACACAGTCCCACATGACATCCTGTGGCAGTTTTACCCAGCTGGGCAGTTAAGGTCCACCACGACTGTTCTTTCACTCCCCCTCCTCAAAGGGAAAGGGAGAGAAAACACAATGAAAAGGGCTCAAGGACTGAGATATGGACAGGGAGATCATTCAATTATTATCATCACGGGTAAAACAGACTCAGCATAGGGAGATTAATGTAATTTATTTCCTATTGCTAACAAGCTAGAGCAGTGAGAACTTCAAAACAAATTAATACACACACACACACAAGTTCTTCTATGTCCTTCCCCCAAGTGGCACAGGGGAAGGGGGAAAAGGGGGCTGTGGTCTGTCCCTAACACTTCATCTCTGCTGCTTCTTCATGGTCACTCTCTGCCCCTGCTCCACATCAGGTCCCTCCCAGAGGATGCCGTCCTTCCCAAACTGATCCCGTGGGAGCTTTCCACATGCAGCAGCTCTTCAAGAACTACTCCTAACATGGGTTCGTACCAAGGAGTCCATCCCCCGGGAGCAAACTGCTCCATCATGGGTTCCCCATGGCAGCAGTTTCCCCCAGACTCCTTGCTCCTGCCTGGGCTTTTCCCTGGGCTGCAGCTCTGGCCTGGGTCCTGCTCCTGCGGGGGCTCTCTATGGGCCACAGCACCCTCCATGCCACATCCCCCTGCCCCACCAGGGGCTCCTCCACGGGCTGCAGCATGGACATCTGCTCCATGTGGGACCTATGGGCTGCAGGGGGACAGCCTGCTCCACCAGGGGCCTCTCCACAGGCCACAGGGGAACTTCTGCTGCATGCCTGGAGCACCTCCTGCCCTCCTGCAGTGATCTTGGTGTCTGCAGGGCTAGTTCTCACTGTTTTCTCTCCCATCTGCTGTTGTGCAGCAGTTTTTTTTCCCTTTTCATAAATGTGCAATGTGCTGCACCTGGGTCAGGGCAATCTCAGAAAGGAGTACAGACTGAGAGAACTCATTGAGAGCAGTCCTGCAGAGAAAGACTTGGGGGTTCTGATGGATGAAAAGATCAACATGAGCTAGCAGTGCATGCTTGCAGCCCAGAAGGCCAACGGCATTCAGTGCTGTATCAAAAGAGGAGTGACCAGCAGATGGAGGGAGGTGATTGTCCTCCTCTACTCTGCCCTTGTGGAACCCAGCTTCAAGTACTGCATCCAGGTCTGGGGTCCCCAAAGACAGGAAGGATGTGGATCTATTAGAGTGGGTCCAGAGGAGGGCCATGAAGATGCTCAAAGGGCTGGAGCACCTCTCCTGTGAAGAAAGGCTGAAAGAGCTGTGGATGTTCAGCCTGAAGAAAGAAGGAGAGAACTCTTAGCAGATTTTCAGTACTTAAAGGGGACTTATAAAAAAGATGAACAACTTTTTGCTCAGGCAGAAAATGATAGAGCAAGAGGGAATTGTTTTCAACTAAAATAGGGGAGATTTAGATTAGAAGTTAAGAGGAAATTCTTTACTCAGAGGGTGATGAGGCACTGGCACAGGCTGTCCAGAGAAGCAGTGGATGCCCCATCTCTGGAAGTGTTCAAGGGGCTTTAAGCAACCTGGTGTGGTGGGAGGTGTCCCTGCCCATGGCAGGGGTGTTGGAACTGGGTGATCTTTGAGGTCCCTTCCAACCCAAGCCATTCTATGATTCTATGAAACAGAGTTGTTTTAAAGATGGGAAATTGAAAAGGCCAAGAAAAGACAGAAAAGTCAAGAAAAGAAAAAAAAAAAAAAAAAACATGGGTTCTACTGTGACTTCTTCATAAGCAGCAAACTATTTGAATGAGATCCAGAGCCCTGACTGCACAGTGAAAAGGCAGAAATAGATGCATCAGAAAGGAGTCAAAACAGCTATATGTCACTGGGACATTTTCCAGAAAGTAGGTGTCTCTTCTCCTTTTTCATATAAAACTAGTGAGGACCACTCTCTTCTTGTAATATATGCAAGGTTAGAAAGAGACCCCTTACATTCTCCATGCCTCAGTCCCCTACACAAGGCTCAGGCTCTCTCAGATGCTATTTCCTTGTATTTCCCTTGAAAAGTAAGTGTTGTGTTTGTAGTGTCATCAGTCTTCAGCCAAACTCAGAATATTTTGCAGGCATTCAGAAACTTTGCATAGAAGTTTGCACATCTGCCTTCTAATGACAAGTCATTTAAAGGAAAAAAAAAAAAAAAAAAGACCCAGATCCTACAAAATACATCTCCATTACCCTTAACCCTCCCAGGCTCCACAGTTCGTGCTAACAACAAAATCTCATTCTACTTCATAAAGCTGCTATTTAGTTTTTCTGTTTTCCATTGCTTGTCTGTGAATCAGAAGTTTAAACTAAAGTAGACATCTTGTGACTGCAGGCTGCTGAGGACATTATATTTAATTAAAGCATTACATGATACAAGTGGAGACATTCCAGAATACCCCTTTATGACTGATTTTACAAAACAGAAGTGTTATTACCTGTAACATCTTCATTTTTTAATTTTCATGCATGAAGGAATAGGTCATGAAAACAGCCGGCAGCAAGAAGAAAGGAGCAACATTTCCAAGCACTTCATGCACAACTGGTGCCCCTTGTTGTGTAGAATTATTCTGACATAGGTGTTGTCAGATTGCTGGCGAGAAGGCTCTGCAAAGCATCTCACAGGACTCCTGATCTGCCAGCCAGATAGGCTGTCAGATACACTGAGTAGTGCTTTACTGAATGCTCATGTTAATAGAGGATATGCATTCAGCTTGACAGTGGACAGAAACTGGCCCTGCTGGAGAGTAGTCTAACATCCTGGACATGAATCATTATGCTGAAGCTGAGGGATTCTGATCCTACTCTCTGCCATGGATACCTCTCCTTTTCACGTTATTATTTCAAAGAATCTCTGCTTTATGACTCCCACAGTTTCGTTAATTCAAAGGGAGGTTTTTCAAGCACCAAGAAACTGGTCAGTGGGACTGGAGCTTACATTCTTAAAAGCTAATAGCGTCCTTGTGTATTTAGAGATGAGAATCATCAAGCAAGAAGTGATGGTGGCTTTTTGGGGGGTGTGTGTTTGATTTTGTTTCTTTATTTTCTAAAAAAAATTCTTGTCTTCTTTTCAAATACATTTATTTGAAAAGTAAGAATCTTCCAAGAGAATTAGATTCTTATTGCCTTATATTATCTTCTTCTGCAGTTATGTACGAAAACCTGCAGTCCACTTTTTGACTAAATTTGACTAACTTTGGAGGAGTTGTGGACTCGAATGAGGGCGTAAAGGCCTTACAGAGGGATCTGGACAGGTTGGAGAGCTGGGCGATCACCAACTGCATGAAGTTCAATAAGAGCAAGTGCCGGGTCCTGCACCTGGGACGGGGAAACCCTGGCTGCACGTACAGACTGGGCGATGAGACGCTGGAGAGCAGCCTAGAAGAGAGGGATCTGGGGGTCGTGGTAGACAGCAAGTTGAATATGAGCCAGCAATGTGCCCTGGCAGCCAGGAGGGCCAATCGTGTCCTGGGGTGCATCAAGCACGGCATCGCTAGTAGGTCAAGGGAGGTGATTGTCCCGCTCTACTCTGCGCTGGTGCGGCCTCACCTCGAGTACTGTGTGCAGTTCTGGGCACCACAGTATAAAAAGGACATGAAACTGTTGGAAAGTGTCCAGAGGAGGGCTACGAAGATGGTGAAAGGCCTTGAGGGGAAGACGTACGAGGAACGGCTGAGGTCACTGGGCCTGTTCAGCCTGGAGAAGAGGAGGCTGAGGGGAGACCTCATCACAGTCTACAACTTCCTCGTAAGGGGGTGTCGAGAGGCAGGAGACCTTTTCTCCATTAACACTAGTGACAGGACCCGCGGGAACGGGGTTAAGCTGAGGCAGGGGAAATTTAGGCTGGACGTCAGGAGGGGGTTCTTCACAGAGAGGGTGGTTGCACACTGGAACAGGCTCCCCAGGGAAGTGGTCACTGCACCGAGCCTGTCTGAATTTAAGAAGAGATTGGACTGTGAACTTAGGCACATGGTCTGAATTTTTGGGTAGACCTGTGCGGTGTCAAGAGTTGGACTTGATGATCCTTAAGGGTCCCTTCCAACTCAGGATATTCTATGATTCTATGATAAGTATGTGTATATGAGCTGGGCCTTCAAGTAAAAAAGCAGCTGTAGGCAACCCTCAGCTATATGAACAGTGTAGCTACATGTGAAACCCTAATGACATAAAGTTCAGGATTCTTAAGGTTTTCCTTGATTTAGCTTTTAATTAATAATTAATTTGAAGAATAAGCATCAAAAAAAAAAAAAAAAAAAAAAAAAGAGAAAGAAAAAAACAAGAAACACTTTTTCCAACAGGTATTCAATTTTGGAAGAGGGAACAGAGCAATTTTTTTCTTTTCTTTTTTTTTTTTTCTTAAATTTACATGGTATCTGGCAGAGAAATAAGATGCAAAACTAAGCTTTACTCATGACTAAATCAAACCAAATGCTCAGTTTTTCTAACTTCAGAAAACTTTGGTTAAGTTTCTGTTGTATTCCCCCATTTTGCCAAAGACGTAGATATCTAAATATCTTTGCCTAAAGACATTTATCCACGGCTACAGAAACCAAGAGTTTGGCCATTTGTCATTGGTAAACATCAGTCACCTTGCCTTTTTTTTTTTTTTTTCCAGCTTTATTCTGTTTATAGAATAAGTAGCTAGCATTAGAAAAGGCTGTAAACCAGACTGTGTGAGTGAATCTAAGGACTGGTTTGTTGAATTTACATTTCAAAAACCCACACTGTGTTTGAATAAAACAGATATGCAATAAAGAAATCAAATTATCCTTCTAGTTGTCTTTTTTTTTTTTTTTTTTTTTTTTCTAAGTCAGAAAACCAATGGCCTAGTGCTAAAACCTGGGATTTTTTTTCTTTATGTATTAATTTCTGGGAGAATATAGGAAGTTTCAGTGGCTTTATAGCTGAAATGAGACAGCCAAAAGAGCGCAGAGTTTTTACTTCAAAATCAAATTTATGAATAAGAGTCCTGGTACAGCTAACCATGGACTACAATAAGGCTATGAAGCTATAAATATTTGTACCAACAGAGACTATCTTCCTGTTAAACTGGATCACTGCCAGATAAGCCATCAAACCCTTTTTTTCTTTCCTTACCCACACACAGTTTTTTCCTCTTATACTCTCTGGCATAAACTCCAGTCCTTGGAGTCTCCAGGGCACTGTTTTGCTACAAAAGATGGTTTGCACTTTCAATGACTCATTCTGCCTCTCTTGATGCAGGTACTGTGCTGGAGGAATAAAACAAAAACTGTTGGGGGTGGATTTAACTTATTAACAGCCTTTTGGCTTTTACATCAACAGCAAAGTAATTAGAGCAAATGAGATGTCGTTCACAATTTTGTGACTTGTATTCACATCCAACTAACTTGCCAAGACACTGGCTTCCAAACCCTGCTTTGTGGCAGCCCACGTCAGTAATTTGCAACAATAAAAACCCACTCATGAGACTGCACCCACTGCCTCTAATTACTTTGCCGTTGATGTAGAAGCCAAAAAGCTATTAATACATCCCCTGCCTGCAAGCAGGATAGTTCCCCCATCTCTGGATCACAGAATGAGTGTGAACACTTCTCATCTATTTGTCTGCTCCTGTATTTTCTATGGCAAACTGCTTTGGCTAAAAGTGTGGAGAGCAGATAGCTTCTACTCAGGCTTGTTAACAGATGAAAATAACAGATACAGTCACAGTCTTCTAAAAAATGTACCAGTTTGTATGTCAGGTGTATGCTCTTGTTCATTTATATTAAATAAAATATTTAAAATAGTCTTATATACACTGCTCTTGTAAACTCACATTAGTTTGCTTGAAGCCAACAATACATTGGTATGGATGTCACACTGCAAGTGGTTGTTCCTACCACATACATCTGAAGTGACTGAGCTGAGTGCCTGCTTAACCTCTTCCCTTCACAGTACCTGGGGGAGGTGAACGGCGTTAACGTGTGACACAGCCTTTTAATATCATCTCCCAGCTCTTCTTGTTAAGTCTTTTAGACAGATTCTAAGTTCAGCCTCAGGCCTAAACAGTGGCGTTGGAAAGAGTTCTTCTGTGAGTGTAGTTTCCTATTGCTATACATATTGCCAGCTCAAAGCTGAAGTAGGATGCACCATGCCTCCTGTCAGTTAGATGGAAGTAGGCAAGCCCTGCGGGCAGGGAGCTTCTAGTCTCAGCACTGAGTGTGAAACAGGAAAGGAGCTACACTCCTATCCAAAATGTGAGAACATAGAAAAGGAATAATTAACCATTTGAAAATACCAACAGATTCTTGGGGAGATACATTTTATCCCAGAAGAACTGTGAATATGAACTAAGAATATGACCCATACATTTTAAAGCCAGAGGGAGTACTATAATCTTTTGGGACAATCATCTGCATTGCATAGGTTACTCTTGTGTGATATGGTCAGGTTTATTCACATGGTTGGGTTGGCCCATCACTGACAAGGCTTCTCTGTTTTCTTCCTTTAGGCTGATTGTAGTTAGAGAGGGAATCAAAACTGCAAAGTACAGAGTTAAATCTAATGTATCCAAAGGGCTTTACAATTAGCACTGGATGCTGGATCTGTCTGCCAGACTCATTTTTGGATTCATTCTGTCTTCACAGAGTACATAGAGAATTGTCTCATCTTAGGGATTTGTCTGGTGCTACAATTCTGGCAGAACAGCTTTATGCATGCAGTCCCACTGCAGAGGTGCTTCTCTAGCCAAGGCCTTAGCCTGTGGTGAGCCACAGCTAATGGCTGAGGGAAAATTGCTTCTAATCTAGGACAATGTTTTTTTCAGTTTTACTGTGTAAGCTTTTTGCCTGTACTAGTCTCACTATTGAATTCCTGTTTCCCATTAACCACAAGTAAGAGAGCAAAATGTTTGTGGTTGTGAGCCCCAGACTAACAGCTTCTGACCTACTGCAGCCCTGCGGTGATTTAGGTTATACTGGGAGAGTGGTGGTGACTCAGACATCCTCTGCAGTGCTACACAGATGGCAGTTCAGTTACAGATAGAATGTAATCCTCAGGTAGGAGAATACTCCCCTCTTCTAATTTGCATGGCAGAGCCCTCCTCAACATTTCTGTTAGACTCTAAAACAACTGCTCCAGTCAAAATTGTCCTTACAATGGTTCTGCTTATGAAGCTATAGCTGTTACTGATGTTATGGACTTGAGTAGCAAATAGCAACTTTTTGTTGTTGCTAGTTGCCCATGAGGGCCCAGCCATTCACAAATCTCATACCTATAATTTCTAAGGCCTATACCAGTTCTTTGCCACTGCCAAGAACAATTGGCTATACTGTTATAGATTGGAAAAGATACTAGCAAAGTCATCAACCTGTCCGCATAGGTTTAAATCTGGAAGGAGACAAAGACCTTATCCAAAATTGAAGAGAAAAAGTAAGATGATTTTTCACAGCTTGGATTAAAAAAAAAAAAAAAAGTTTGATATTGAAAAAAAAATGTTCAAAACCATTGAGCTAGTGCATAAATTATATGCATTTTTGGTACATACATACTTGTCCCTTTTTCCCCCTACCAACAGGAGAGATTCTCAGGACAGGACTGTAAGGGAAAGTGAAAGTCGCCCTACACAACACTTCCCTAAGTAGTCTAACAAAAGTAAGGTTTTAAACAATAAAGACAGGGGTTACAACCTGGCACAGTAAGAGAGGCAGAGGTATCACTAAATCCCATAAGAGTAAATTTGCTTCTGTCAGGACCACCACCCAGCAGACTGGTTGTAACTGTTCTTCTGAAAAGATGCCAAGGGAATTTATTGACTCATAACTCCATAGGTTACTACTAACTTTGTGGCTTAAATAACAAGATATTAGTGTGGGGGTGTTTTTTTGTGGGTGGGAGGTGTTCTCTTACCACCACCACTCCCCACCCCCTCCCGATTTTTGTGGTAAGGTGTTCCCTTACCACCACCACTCCCCACCCCCTCTTCTTCTCCAATGTGCATCAGAGATAATGGGAAGCAAAGCTTTTCCTGATCTTTGGTGACCTCTGCAAGAAGGAAGAGAGAAGCTGGAGTTTCCATGTTTGGTATGAACCTTTTCGCTCAGTTACTTCACCATTAGCAAAATAATCAGCAAATTGCCATTTAAAACACTGCATTTCCAGACAGATGTGGCACTTAGTGCCACATTTTACTGAGAACTGTCATTTAAAAGGAAGTGCAAATAAACAGCTACCAAAGGAGTTACGAAGTGCAAGTAAGTACCTGAACTTGAAGCAGTGACCTCAGAATTGTACAAAAGAAATGTGAGGATTTTGTTGTTGCTGTTGCTTTCATTATTATTATTACCTCAGTGCATGAACTTTTAAGAAAGAGGAATGTTCTGGCCTTAAATGCAACTATTTTTTTTATGGTAGAAAACTGATTCCTCAAAGTGAAAGATGCAAATGTACTTTAACGTTATTCCCATGTAATGCAAGAATTCCTGTTTAGATAATTCAACAGGTCACACAAGCTTTCCACTGAAGTCAACAGGACAGCTCACGCGAGATGTTCACATGCTCTAGATTTGAAGGACACTGATCTCATATATTCATTATTTATTTATGTAATGTCATGACATTCTTGTTTATGTCTCATATTTGTAACTTCCTTGCACTTTAAACAAAACCTCTGTCCCATCTATGCCTATAGTCTGATGTAGCAGGCAAGATGGGTATTGAGATTCAGTGTAGACTAGAGGAAGAAAAATCTAACTTAAATCCATTTTCATAGGTCTCACAGTTAGAAATAGAGTCACCGACAGAAAGTCACATATGTATTACATTATCCCACATTCATCTTTCTAGCACTGATTTTAAGTGTTGCTCTGTGCTTATGAAATATTATACATGCATTTATTTGATGGAAAAATATTCTAATAAACTTCATGAATCACTGAACAGCTCACAGTTTCTTGTGATTGGTGAGGCATTTCTGTTACAGGCAGCACTTACACTACCAAACACAGGTGTTTAAAAAGCAGTGTGAAATGTGCAGGTGCAGAAAGTACTACATCAACAAAAAAAAATGTTCCTTCCCCTTCACCTCCAAAGAAGCAACTTTGCTAATTCTTTTTTATTTGTTTGTTTGTTTTTGTTTTTATACTATGAGGTGTGTCTCTCAATATTCTTTGATTTTAAAAGCCAGAAACCAGGGGCTCAGAAGCTCAGCTTTCTTTTCTTTTTTTTTTTTTTTTTTAAATAATAATAAAATAAAAATAAAAATAAACAAAAACATTTCTTCATTTAAAAATGGGAAAAAATTGGATTTTGACAGTTCAGAAAAAAAGTTACTGAACAAAATAGAATTTCAAACTTACCTTTTTTTGTTTTTTTCTCAACGTTTTACTTTTATTGGACTAGCATACTGAAAATACCATTCAGTGTGAGTATTAATTTAACCTAGGTAACTAAACCTAATCATTTGCATTTGCAGATTTCCAAGTTTAATGTAAGTGGTTTTTTTTATTATTTTTATTTTTTCAGCTGATTAACTGTCATAAAAACTACCATGCCTGCTGTCAGGTTGCAGTGATTTTTGACCAACAGAATCCAATTTATGGCTTGATGCCATAAATAACTTATTTCTGAATCTGAAAGTTTACATTTATCAAGGGCTAAAATTGTCTTCTCTGGGATGTAGGTAGGAGTCAGGCTCACATTTTAAGGCATGACATGGAAAACCTCTCTGATACTGTGATTAATTAGAAACTGATTCAAGAAGATCTCTGATGATGTTAAACAATAGACTTTCAAGCCCTTACAGAATCACAGAATTTCTAGGTTGGAAGAGACCTCAAGATCATCGAGTCCAACCTCTGACCTAACGCTATAGGTCCCCACTAAACCATATCCCTAAGCTCTACATCTAAACATACCATAGCCCAAGAGAGCTGTGACTAGAGATTATTTTGGTTATTCTGACACATCACCTGAATACATGTATGTCCTAAACTATTAGATTTCTGGGGTATTTACTTTCTTTCTATATGTATAAAAATAAAATCGAAGCCTTTACATCGGGGTTTTTAACAAATAAATTAAACAATAACAACCAAAAAAAAAAAAAAAAAGAAGTCCTGACAGATCAAAATTTTCTTTTTCACTAAGAATCATGCCTCTTTTGTGGGAAGTACAAAGTCTTAATACTGAACATAACTAATTTTCTAATGGAAATAGATTTGCCCTCCCCCACAAATATGAATAAACTAGAGATCCACTCACGCAGCAGGGACATACCCTTAAAAAAGACCACTCCTGCAAAGCTGGAAAAGAATTATGACTTGTCAGTGTCTATGCAATATGCTGTAAGCCCCAGGTGCACCATACACTGCCACAATTTCTATTGTCTGAAATTCAATAAAGTCTGCAAAGGTTGAGGAGTGAGACTGGCAGCTCCATTCACTGATGTCCCCACTTACCAATAGAAAGAACAGGCACCGAGTACACACATCCAGACGTCATCAGAGAGCTTGTGCAGAGCGGGACAGACCTCTACCTATGGCTCAGCTTCACAGCCTTCACTGTTTCTCAGACAGTAGAAAAACTGAGAACTGAAGTTGTTCAACAGCCTCTGTTCTAAAAAATATATATATATATCAAAAAACATATATATATATATATATAATTTTTGTTTTGTTTTGTTTTGTTTTTTAAACCAGAAGAGTTACTTCATAGCCTTTACATAGAAAGTCATAAGCAGGACTGATTGCTTTGGAAAAAGCCCAGCTTCACAGAGCTGTTGGATACATCATCAGCTTTTCTTACACAACACTCATTTCACATATTATTTATCAGCCTTTGCTTGTGGATTACATCTGACCTTCGTGCTCCATAGATACTGAAATGCATTTATTACCTCAAAAATGTCAGAGACAAATGATTTGCTTTAGAAAGAGGCAGAACTAATGGCTGGAGTATTTTCTTTGCAAATTTTGCAATAAGGACATGGAATTATTACAAAGAATATGACTCACAACATTTCATCATGCTTAAAATTGTTATTTTATTTCCCTTGGAAGGTTTGATGTATCACCAAGTGTCACATAAGTCTTGAGGTATCATATTGTTTCAAGCAGGAGTTTACTGATAATTTTGCCATTTGTTGAAATAACATCAAAAGTTCTCATAGAGAACATTTATTTATTTATTTGGCATGAGGACAATTACAATAGCTTTTATTTTGAGAGTTTAAATTAACAGTTCTCAAAATAGTGTTTTTTATCTTCTTTTAAGCATGAATATGCACAACCACAAAATTACAAAAGATAAAATTAATAGTGATAGCTCAAGCATAAAGTAGTTTTGAAAAGGAGCATAATAGAACTCCCACTTTAGGCATCAATGTATTAGCTGTTAAATGTTTTTATTCAGTGGGAGTATTTAAGCACATACTTGGCTTTATGCATGTACAATGTTCCCCCCAGCAATATAGTAGAGCAAGTGCTAAATTTAAAGCAAGTACTTCAGTCCTTTGGTTTTCAGACAATTGACTACAATGATTGTTTGGTGGAGCAACCAGATGGTAGTACTAGAAACCTCACAAAGCTTTTCCATAAATAACATTTCTATTTTAAGAAAAAATGCTTCTTGCATTGTCACAGCCAGAAACCAAGATGAGGCTTGTGTCCTTTAATCGTTATAACCTATAATTATTAACACAAAAGAGGTAGAGAAAGAGCCTGTACACATATGTTCTACCTCTACCCATTATAGCTGATAAGCCAGAAGAACAGTCAGTAGTTCACTACTCAGAGTAGTATTATCATCATCCACACTAGGATAATAAAAGTACATAAATCCTTCAGCTTTTGCTTTGATTGGAAGGAAAAAAAAAAAAAGAATAAAGAACATACACTTATCATTTTATTCTAATATCCATAGTTTATAACTATACAGACTTGTGTTTTACTAACTGAAATTTATAAAAATATGACATTCAGAAAATGTTATTTCTTCTCAAGCTCTATCATACTTTCTTAAGGCTAGGTCAACAACAGGGGAACCCAAGATGAAAGATGAATCACCTTTAAAAATATTAATCATGAATCCCAAAAAAAGAACCACGAGTCAAAACATCTGTGAAGTCACTTTAAAAATATTCAGATGATTTTATAGTCTATTTCCCAACAGCTGCATCTGTTTCTATTTCATATAAATGCAAGTTAGACATCTATAATCTCTGGGTTCTTAACAGATGTCATGAAGTTGAGCACTTTTACATAAGCAAAAGCTAAACAAATTAATTTCAGGCCACCCAATATTTCCAAAAGGCAACAGCCTGGCACTGCCAAAGATTGTATTGCTCCTTGCAAAACTATATCCAGACACTTTAGAAATACTTTTCAATTTGTATTATTTGTGGTTTTACTTATGAATTTCATCTGTCAGGTTTTCCTTTGACCAGTGGTGAGTAATACCATCAAACACAGAGGACAAGGCTAGTTCTGGTGTGTGTTTGTGAGCAGAAATGTTTGAAAAATGCCTGCAACTTCTACAAGCAGCACCACCATAGTTGAGCATAGGGGTTGCAGTTTGCTAGAAGCCTGCATGGACTATGGAGGCATGAGTTGGAGGTGTGAGAACAATTGTTATTCCCATAATGATGAGATGTGGACAGGATGGACCAAGCTCACTGAACACCAACACAAGCCTGAAAACGCAACTGCACTCTACTTTGGCATCTCATGGCTTTACCTGCTTATATGGATCAAAGGCTTCAAATTCTTCTAGCCTAGCTAAGATTCCCCCAGAGTGTGTTGTTGTTGTTTTATTTTGTTTTGTTTTGTTTTCTTACTATGTCTTTTTTTCAGAAGTTGTTAACCCTTGAATCTCTTCTAGCTTCTGCTCTGCGAGGCAAATACTTGGCAAATACTTGGGAAAATCCAGACAAGTATATTATTATAACAATACTAAAAACAATACAGGAGAATGTGAAGTTTTTAAGTCTAGACAGATAGAGCTTAAGTTTTTAAGTAGACAGTTCATCCATCAGTAGCAATATTGTAGTAAGAAATTGAGTATCTGCCTACGGTTTAAATATGACCTCACTGATATACTCACTGATATACACTGATCCAACAGCTTTGACCTTCAACCTTGCTCAGAATTAAAATCAGTGATTTTGTTCTCCAACTGTCAATTTTATTTTACCAAGAATTAAAGCTGTCTACCCTACAAAACTATAGCCATTAAATTTCTTATAGTTTTGATAACAAATCCTGTATCTATCAGAGAAACACTGTCCAGTGTTGCACTCATTCCATGTTCTGCACATATTTGTGTTGGTTTTATTTGATTTTATTTTTTAAATTGGTTCATTACAAATGTATAATAAAATTTGAAGGAAACACAGAACAAAAAAAAAAAAAACACTAAAATTATGCAACAATGAAAATATTGTGTTTCTTAATGACTGTCAATTCAGTTGTGTGGCATTTTTTTCCTTGTTACTTGAAGAAGGATTTATAATCTGTGGGTTTTTTGCTTGTTTGTTTGAAAAAAAATAGCAAAAAACCTATGTCACTGTTATCATTGTTATCATCTGTACTGTTTTGGAACTGGATACATTGGACTGGGTAAATCAGCTGAATTATAAATTGCAGACAAAAGCTTCAGATACGATGAAGGCAGTCCAGGGTCTTAGTTACAGGAGGGTGAATACAGCTGAGCTATAAAGTATAGTATTGCACACAATGCCATTTTGAGATTATAGAATTTAAAAAAAAAAAAAAAAAAAAAAAAAGAAAAAGAGAGAGAGAGAGAGAGAGAAAGAAAAAAAGAAAAAGCTGTTAAAAAAAAAAAAAAAAAAGAGGAAAAAAAACCCTTTAGTAACAGAATATCCATTTACATGAGACAACCTCTTCTGGAAACAATAAAGGTGCCTCTCTGTGCAATACCCTGGATAGGTTTTCACTCAGATCAAGACCAGTTTCTATTTAAGACATTTCCCTCAACTATAGATTTGGGAAAAAAAAAAAAAATGTAGATTGTCCTTCATGCTCTACAAAAGAGGCCCTTTCATCTGCCACAGAAAGGCACAGCAGGGGTGTTTGACCTTGGGAGTGCAAAGCACACTGGCAGGTTGTTAAAAGTCCATAGATAGTATCTAAGTCATAGAAATATTTATGTCTACATATATATTGCTACTTCTCCCCCAAAATCTTACCACCTCAAAAGCTTAGATTAACATTTCCATTCCCCAAGAGGTGTGGAAACAATAGAAAGCCATTTTCTCCTAGTTACCCAACTTTCATAGTTTTCTCAGTGAAATTTTAGGTACCTGAAAACTTGATCTAGCTCATTGGATTCCCTCCTGTTAATAGAGGGAGACGGAGAGATGAAAATATCAGTTTGTTTCTACTGGGAGTACAGATCTTCCCCAGCACCCATCACCAGGCTGTGCCAGCACTGCCAGGAAATCACCTTAGCCAAGCAGATCCAGCTTACAGAGAGCAGGAGGCACAGCTGTGGTGCCAGGTGTGTCCTCTCAGCAGACTGCAAAGCATTTTCCTATCTCCACTTGGCCATGTTACCCTCACATTTCTGGTTGCAAAGCTAAGTTAAAAAACAAAACAAAACAAAACAAAAAACAACAAACAAACAAAAAAAAAAAAAAAAAAACACTTTCTTAACTGTACCACAAGCTGATAGCTAAAATGACTAATGTCACCTTTATTCCTCCCTGTTTCTGCCCTAGCTGTGGGATTATGCAAAGTTAGATCCATGTATAATCACAACCAGATATAGACTTTTTGGTTGACTCTATTAACAACATTTATATATATATATATATTAATTTACTAAAACCAAAATTGGAGCTCGATCCTGCCTCCTAATACAAAGTTTCAAGCACAACTGAACAGTCCTCACACTATGAGTGAGAGGACTTTCCATTCACTGAAAATTAAGGATGTGCTTTAAAGCTTGACATTGTGTGATTTACAAAATTGGAATCAGACATAAATATAGACAAACATAAATCAGGTGCTTAGTGGTATAAATGCAGAATTACAGAATGGTTAAGGTTGGCAGGGACCACCCGAGGCCATCTGTTCCCAATACCCTGCTTGAGCAAGGACACCCCTAGCAGGCTGCCCAGGACTATGCACAGATCTTCAAAGAGGGAGACACCACAGCCTCACTGGGCAACCTGTGACAGTGCTCAGTCACTCGCAGAGCAGAGATATGCTTCGTGATGCTCAGATGGAACCTCCCATGCTCTAGTTTGTGCCTGTTGCCACTTGTCCTGGTTCAAGGCACCACTTAAAAGGTACCAGACTCAGAAGTGTACTAGAATCACTGGCTAATGTCAGAATCCCAAATCATAACACCTAAGAACTAAAATATGACTCAGACAGAATGTGGGACCCTAAATAACACAGAACAGTGATGCTGAAAATCCATCACACAACTGCCATCTACCTAGGTAGAAATACCTAAGCTTTACAGAACTCTCTAGATCTTAAAGTTCTTCACATAACCATCTCTTAATTTCTTTTCATGTTTTTTTTTTTTTTTTGTGATAATAATTTCTTAACCAAATAATAATAAAAGAAAGTTTGAAATTAAATGCTTTTCTATTTACTGTACCTTTACCTTTCTTCAAGAGCCCAAGAACAAGACCTTTCAGGCTGCCTTCAGGCCAGATTTCATTGCTGCCTCTATTTGTAAGTGTACAGATTCCCTCATCCCTTATCCACAGATAACCTCAGACTAAAGACAGCTTAGAAACAGATTTTACACTTTTCAGACAAGTACTATAAATGGAAGTACATGATGCAAAAGCTGAGTAACAGCTCCCTCACCATCACCACTGTCTCCTCCACTTTGGAAGGAATTCAGCGTTGTCCCAGGCCATGTGCTCCAACCACAGCCACCAGAACAAGCTTTTCTCAGGACTTGGAGTTTGGCATCTCTTCTACTTTGTCTGCATAGCAATGGCTGTTAGAGCAGACATGTCTGCATCATTCTCTGATAGTTAGAGCCTAAATTTCACATCTGTCTTCCTTTATGTGGAATTTACTCAGCATAGATCTTGGTCTTAGGAATGCATTGAATCCAGAAAAAGAGAAGAATCAAGTTTTGAATTCATGTATCACCACTGCTTGGTCTGTCTCTGGATCTAGCATCCTCATGCCTCAATTTCAACAGAAGGGTTGTGGATGCAACTGCAACTACTATCAAACCTCTAGCAGTTGGTCATCTGAATAGTTCTCCCTGCTCCGCTGACTACACTGAGTGAACCTCCTGTGATCAAACAAGGAATGTAGACACCTAGTGAAACATCTTGGGATCACCTAGTGAATCCCACTCCCTGTGTCTTCGTTCCAGGTTCTCAAAGTTTTCATGTATGCTATTTCCTATTTTGGGGTTCCAGAAAGATGTCAAAAGCAAATCCTGCCATGATGCCACTATTTACCCTTTGTGCAAATTACAGGATAGGAGAATGCTCCTAATTTCCAGGCTATTTGAAATTAGGTATTAGCAGCTTTCCAGTCAGAGATGAGCCTCAGTTACCTGCATTTTTCTCATAGAAATAACTGATTGCTGAAGATATAAAAGCTCATCTGGCAAACTGACTAACCATAGTGACTATTAACTGCCTGGACTCTCAAAACAGTTAAATAGAATAATACATGTTAACCACACATACCAAAACATAGTGCTAACTATTAGTCATTGTTCCAAGAATGTTAGTTACCCTTTCCAGACTATCGTATATATATGTCTGTGTGTATTATAGTGCACCAAAAATTTATTTTTAAATAATCAAGCCACAAGACTGAGATCACAAGAAGGTTCTGGGTTAAAGTAACAAAAGTTAAAATGGAAATTCTGAGACAGTTTCCATTACAAATTCCATGCATTTTATTTTGTTTATGAAATAACTGATTCAGTGACTGAAAAAATGGAAGATTTTCTTAAAGAGGAAGAGGGCATACCACTGATGTCTTATATTTCATATTGCCTTCACAAAACAGCTGTCAGAAACTAACAGTACTAGGAATCACAGAATCACAGAATTTCTAGGTTGGAAGAGAACTCAAGATCATCGAGTCTAACCTCTGACCTAACGCTAACAGTCCCCACTAAACCATATCCCTAAGCTCTACATCTAAACGTCTTTTGAAGACTTCCAGGGATGTTGACTCCACCACTTCAGCCTGTTCCAATGTCTAACAACCCTTTCGGTAAAGAAGTTCTTCCTAATATCTAACCTAAAACTCCCCTGGCGCAACTTAAGCCCATTCCCCCTCGTCCTGTCACCAGGCACGTGGGAGAATAGACCAACCCCCACCTCACTACAGCCTCCTTTAAGGTATCTGTAAAGAGCAATAAGGTCGCCCCTGAGCCTCCTTTTCTCCAGGCTGAACAAGCCCAGCTCCCTCAGCCGCTCCTCATAGGACTTGTTCTCCAGGCCCCTCACCAGCTTCGTCGCCCTTCTCTGCACCCGCTCAAGCACCTCGATGTCCTTCTTGTAGCGAGGGGCCCAAAACTGAACACAGTACTCGAGGTGCGGCCTCACCAGAGCCGAGTACAGGGGGATGATCACCTCCCTAGCCCTGCTGGTCACACTGTTCCTGATACAAGCCAGGATGCCGTTGGCCTTCTTGGCCACCTGAGCACACTGCTGGCTCATATTCAGCCAACTATCCACCATCACTCCCAGGTCCTTCTCTGCCTGGCAGCTCTCCAACCGCTCATCTCCCAGCCTGTAGCTCTGCTTGGGGTTATTGCGCCCCAGGTGCAGGACCCGACACTTGGCCTTGTTGAACTTCATGCAGTTGACCTCAGCCCATCGGTGCAGCCTATCCAGATCCTCCTGCAGAGCCTTCCTACCCTCAAGCAGATCGACACACGCGCATAGCTTGGTGTCATCTGCAAACTTACTGAGGGTGCACTCAATGCCCTCGTCCACATTAAAAATAGCATGAAAGTAATGGAAAAACTAGCAGATACAGCTTCTCCTCAATGTGAAAATTTCTGTCTTGGAAAAGGCATACTACTAAAACTGTAAAGTTTCTACTAAAGCAGTAGCAATTTTAGCTTTAGATCTTTAAGGGAGATGGTCAAAACCTGGGCAGGACCAGCAGCTTCCATAGCAAGCTCCTAAATTCTTTTTACCATAGAACGAACTCATGACTAACTGTAGACAACTAAAGTTGGATGAGACAAATCACAAACATGCTTACTGTTTCCCCAAGCAGAACACACTAGCAAGATTGAACACCTATTTTACAAAACATGAGATGTATTCAAGAAAATGCTTGTGGGATCCAAAAGAAAAAAGTATCAGCCCCCAGGAGAAACAGAGGTATGGGTGTTTCATTAAAAGGAAATATTTTATTAAAAGGCTTTTGGGTTTCTGAACAAGGTTTCAGAAGGAATAGTCAGCTTCCAGGAAAGTGATTGTGAATCAGAAGAGCAGAACTATATATACACACACATACATATATAAACATTTAGAAGAAATACAGTTAGAATCTAGACAAAATCATTCTCCTGAAAATCTCATTTTCCCTCAATTTTCCCCCATACACACTTCGGGAACAAAAGTTTAGAACAGCCTATTGGAAAGAGAGACATTGTTTTCAATATCTTTGCAACAGTGCAACAGGCAGATAAAACGCTGTACCACTTAGGGTGTGCATTTTGTTCAGTCAAACATTGCAAGGAGCACTGGGCTAATAGATGTGACAGTGAAGGATTTTTATAACATAACTACATAGCTGTTACATAATCTTTTTTTTTTTTTTTTTTTTTTTTTTTTTTTTTTTTTTGTAGATGGTTAGCAGCAATAATGCTGCATTGGACAATGTGAAGTCATCTCTCAAAATAATATGATGTGACAGGCAAAGTGTATTCCGGCTCGATTTGCACTGGGGACTAGTATAGAATATTTCACTGCAGTGCAGCCATTCCCAAATTGATCTGCTTGTAAATTCCAGAAATTGGGGGGTGGGAGGAACCACGACACAAAGGCTCTGTTTTCTGAAAGCCTTGGTTCCTGGTGCTTAATGAATAGAGTACTGTAATACAGAATTGAAATTAAACATGTACTGGGAAGGGATTTGGTGGTTTCTTTATTTTTGCATCTCAATGGCACTCAGCATACAGAAAACATGATACAATTAGTTCAGCATGTGGGGGTAATCATGTCGTTACACGGCAGTGTTTAATCTAGTTGAGGCCAGTAATCTCTGGATGTTGATCTGCAGTGTCATGTGCTGCCTTGTAGCATTTCCACATGGGCGATTGGGTACTTTGCAGCATTAGAATCTGCATTTGATTTCTTGCTCTCTTATCTGACTCCCCAGGGATTCCGTAAATCCAGTGTAATTTATGACTGCCATTCTCTTTGGGCTTTGACACATACGCAGCAAAGGATTAAAATCAGGCTTCTGAAGCAGTTACCACTTGCAGCCATCTGCCCAGCCCTTTAGATGGAGATTACCATTCCCACCACACTAAATCTAAAAACCCAGTGAAGTAACTCCTAAACATCTCGAGACTGTTTGTAAAGGTACATAGATCCACTTTGAATTTAATCCTTAGCTGAGAACTGCAGCAGTACAGAAGCTGGCTCATAAATCAGGCTGTGATCTTTGCCAGAGGTGGGGCAGCGACTTGGGCGGCCACCATCTGAGCCATCTGATTTTAGTCTGCTTCTTCATGTGAATGAACTCTTGGACTTCATCAATGTTTACAAGTTAGTAAATGACAGTCCTTCCAAAAGTAATTGTTTCAAAACAACGGGGCTACTTCAGATGCTTTACAGACTATTATTTCACTGACTGCTTTACAGACTCTCAGTTTCATTGGTCATTTTTTTTAAACTTTCTGAAATTTTCACAGCCGTAAATGGGGGGTTGCTGCACATCCTCTTTTAATCCCCAGTATGAACTAGTTAAGTCACTCTCTATTCTTCGGAAAATCTCTCTTTCAGATTTTTGTGTGCAATTATGTAGCAAATTCAGACATATTATTCAGCTATTTATGCAGCCATTATTTCCAGTTTTTATCGCACAGAATGAAAAATCCAAGTAGTTGTTGATTTTAAATGATAAACTTTTATTCTGAATATACTGTTTTTGCACAAGGATTAACACAACAGTTCTAGGATTATAAACTTTTTATAACATTATTATACAAATTTTTACAAAAAATTATTTTTTCAGGCTTGTCAAGTTCCACAAAAGTGTCAAGAGAACACAATAAAAGGGAGAAAGACCTGCTTGCCTTGTAAAAAGCAACCAAGCCTTTTTTTGCAGAAACGCACACTGAGCATTTCAATAAAAGTATCCCAGAAAGCATGATCCAGATATTCCATAAAACACAAGAAGAGAAGACAGCTTTGTCAGATCACAATCGCATTTTCATGGCATCTGAACAAGACAGTACCCCTTTAGCCTCAGTGAAATTATTTCTTCAAGATATTTTTCTTTTAAACCATAAATGGTACAGATGCAAGCAGCTGGGAAGAGGGTGAGGCTAACTTTTCAAAATGCTTGAATTGTTTTCAGATACTTTGTTTTAATCTTTTTACAGTAGTGTACAATGAGTATTAACAATATTAACATTGTGGTATGGAAGAATAAAAAAGAAATCTGGCCTTTTTAGAGGCTTGGATATCTGGTGAAGCTAGGGTAAAATTTCAGCTAAGGAAAGAGTTATTAAGATTTCACCTTTAGTTGTCATTCTAAAAATATCAGAACATCGAAGTGCCTTGTAGGCATTAATATACTTCTTAATAACCATTGTGTTAGCATCTGAATTTTTAGGACCAGTGGGATTGAGGTTGTGTTCTGAAATTAAGCGATACTAAGCACACTTTCTGAGTTTAAATGTTAATGAGAAAAAAAAAAAAAAAAAGTTCTTAATGTCTCTTCAGTGATACCAAAAAACTCTCAACAGCAAGTAACACTTGGGTTGCAAAGGTCACTTAAAAGGGATACTGCCTATTTGAACCCATTAAGGCCAGTTTTTAAGTTAGTAAAAGGAATATTATAGGAAAACTTACAAATGGCAGCAACACTGTGTGTTTTTTGTTTATTTTTTTGTTTTGTTTTGTTTTTGTCAAGTTAAGCAATAAAGCCTCAAGCATTAGAAACATGAAAAAGATCATACTAAAATCTTAAAGGTAGAGGACCTAAAAATCTTGTCAATCAAACCTTCTATGTCATGTTAAAAACCTGTTACAAATATGGACCACGGTCAGTGTTTTGGCAGTAATGCTGGTTGTTTAAATGAAAATTTAAAAAGAAACCTTTCATGTTAAGTCCTCAGATCACATTTTGTAGAATGCCATGCTGTAAGAACTTTAATGGTGGGTATTTGTCAGACATACATTAGGCTGCATGACTTCTGTGTAAACTAAAACAGTTCCAGCAGTTTATCTCTGTCCCTTAGTGCTATTTAAAGGATCTGAGCAAATATCGACATAGCTTATTATCTGACCTAAAAAAAATAAATAAATCTTTTTACAGCATATTATAACATGAAAATGCCTCAGTTTAAAGCCTAGGATCAATTTTATTTTCTTATAGAGAAGATGACTATTATACATTATGTGAGAGTAATTATACTCTTCTGCATAAGAATAAGTTGTTATCCATGGAAGTTATTTGTAACTCACTGGTCTTCACATTTTGAGATAGCTAATGTTCACATTGCATTTGCTTTCTGGTGTTTTGTATTTTGTAGATATATAGGTAGTGCATTTTAACAAATCTTGATTATCACTTGGATATCACTTAAATATATTCATTAACATCACTTTAGTGCATTTTAACAAATCTTGATTATCACTTGGATATCACTTAAATATATTCAGTAATATCACTTCTATATATATATTTCTTACACAAACAGAAGCCAATATTTCATTTTTACCTGTTCAAAGGTAAAGCCAGATCCTGAGTTTAATGGCTGGAAGGCTAGGTGTTTATATTGAGACTTATTTCTTCAAGTCCTACAAAGGGACAGAGGAGAGGAACAGAAAATATTTTTCTCTTTGGATAGCCCAGGAAGTCTAAGGTGTCTGCATTGCATGGGCTTCTCCCTCCTTTTTTTAATTTGAGCCCTCTAAGGGAAGTGAGATGAGAGCAAAAGCCCCAGCTGTTTTCTGTGGCAGCATGTTTTAGTGCCATCTTTCTTTCTGCCTACGGACTCTAATCAAATGATTATCTGGTAGCTTAGAGTATGGCTCACCAGTGTAAGTAAACTATTCTAACATACACATAAAATAACTTTTCCATGAAGGGTTTCTTTTGAGTAGCTTTTGGGTAGCTAAGTGAAAAATATATAGTGCTTAATATACTGACAGTCTTTCAAGAAATTAAAAGACCAAAATGTGAAGTAATGTGAATCTGAAGTAATCTTAAAGTAAAAGCTATAAGTGTACTAAGTATTGGCCTAATCCTACAAAATTTGTTCCTCCATAAGATTTCAATTTACCATGTTAAGAAAAAATACAGGATGCAATCTCAGCATTAGAAAGTCTCAAACCAATTTTTTATGAGGTGATAGCTGGTGACAGGGTGAAGAGAAGTGCAGTAATATAACTGGAAGGAAGAGCTCCAAGATTATCTTCACCCATAGTATCAAAATTACCTCACCTTCCCTGAGGAGGACCTGAAGTCATCCAACACAGTTAATTGTAATTTTAACCCCATAACTTTGCTAAAGATGTTTTTTTAAATGCTAAATTTGACCACTGAACAGAAGGTCAGCTTTTACTGTTTTCACTCATTGTATTCCCAAACAGAAGAAAATACATAGCTGGAGACAAGGTACATGAGAAAAACAACAAACCAGCTATGGGTACAACTACAGTAGAAGTCTGATCTTTTAAGCCATGCCATGGCTTTGAGTAGTATCTTCTGGTTTCATAGGATATTAATGCATGCCCAATTATTTCTTTAAGCTTTTGACATGATCAAAATTATATCAATCAATTGCCAGCATACACATACCAATGCTTTGCATTTTCTTATTTTTTAAAGAGCTAGTGTATTGTGCCATGGTAATATTTGCATATTGCAGTTGTTAGCAGAATTATACAATATCAGCAGAGTTGCACATTCATTGGTTTAGCTGTCTTGCAATACTGTTTAGTTCTGAAAACTAGAAAAAAGCGCAAATCATATTTTGCATCAACACTATGCTACACTGTAATATTGTAA
The DNA here is from genome assembly GCF_964035555.1 of Netta rufina. Taxonomy (NCBI): domain Eukaryota; kingdom Metazoa; phylum Chordata; class Aves; order Anseriformes; family Anatidae; genus Netta; species Netta rufina. Next base: position 196,474,282 of record NC_140123.1, read on the forward strand.
TTTACTGCACCAATCTGTATCACCAATGAGGTTGTATAAAAACAACTTCTAAAATTATTATTCACAATCAAGTATCAATGTGCATACATACAGATTCAAGGCTCCCCATTTGTTTAGATTTTTCCCAATCTCAGCAACCAGGTAATTTTGCTGTTAAATTTTCTATTTTCAATAATAAATAGCAATAGAATCAGTTTTAATACTATGGATGAATTTCATATAAAGCAAACAAAGGGGGAACCTGATATGAACCTTAGTGAACATATACTTTCAAAAATAAATATGTAAAATCTGATTTTTATATACTTAAAATATCTGTACACAGGTTTTCATGTGAGATTCCTATTCTGTAAAAAATCCAACTCAAACTTTTTGTTACGATAGCTAAATTTACCCTATTTTCTCAGCTTTTTCATTGCACAGTATATTCAGAGAACTCTGTTTCATAATATATTTTAATATGGTTTGATTGCAACACATTGCAATGTTCAGTTTCTCACACAATAAAAGAACCACTCAGTTACCTTTTCAATGGACTATACTCTACCATCAAAGAAAACTAACTGAAAAACAGTAACATAGCATCATCATCATGCAAAATACCCTTGGAAACCAACGTTCAAATATCACAAATACATTTCTTATTCACAAGCATTTTTCTTTGAGCCTTTGAAGGACTTGACCAGCTTTATATATATCTGTATTGTGAAAAGGAGGTGAATATTACATTGAAATTAAGATTTTTCTGATAGAAAATAACACCAAGTTTAATATGAGAATTGTTTTTTAGTTAAACTCTCAAGCACCTTTTTATTTTGAGTTTCCTCCTTTCTCCCTTTTTTTAAATTAACAAGTTACCAGCTTACCAAAACATTTCAAGATACCCGTTCTGGTTAACTTTGGAAGAATAAACCACTCATCAAAAAGCATTTCAATCACGCTGAGCTTCTGATGAAGACTAGCTAATATCTTCATTTCACTCAAGTAGTTTGGACAAAACTGATGTTCAAAGCAGCCATTGTGGTGCTAGTAATGTATATTGGGGAGCATATTTTCTTTTTTTCTTGTATTTTATATAAATAAATGTTCATGTAAAAGAATATAAATCTTCAAGAAATTCAAAGCTTAAAAGAACATCATGTACATAAGCTATTTTCAGGGGAGCCCTTTTACATTAAGTCATCAAGATTACAACGACAAACAAATGAAAAAAAACAAACAAACAAACAAAAAACCACACCCTTAGATTCCCCAATGAAGCACATACAGAATTCTGTTCAGATGGCATAGATGATGCAGCATTCACACACGTTTAAGGATCTGATACTCCAACATGCAGCCACTGCAGGTGCCTTTATGAGTCTCACAACGCGTGATAACCAGACATGAGCATTGCTGTTCTGCTGCTGTCTGAATAGCTGACCCTTTTTAAAATGAAATTGAGGCTATTGTTTTGGCCGGGTCTTGATTAAGTTATGCAGGTTTTGGTTTAGCAAGGTCATAACTGACAGTGTCTGCTGCCAGATAACAGCCAAAGCAGGACCAACTGAATTCCTACCATAGACCACAGTGATGGACTCAGACCAGAGACACCACCGCAGTCAGCTGAATCTTCCTGTTGACAAGAAAAGAAAAAATAACTTAACATTAATCACATCTAAATTTCCTGATAAGTTATCTACATTTTAAGCTTTGGTATTTTGAATTAACCTTGAGGTATCATTTTTCATCGTAAGTACATTATTTTGTGAAAAAAAAAACAAAAAAAAAAAAACAAAAAACAAACAAACAAACAACAACAACAAAACAACAACAACCAAGCAAAGTCAAATAATTCTAGGAAATTCTAGGAAGCTTGTCTTATTTTTGAAACATGAAATGGCATTACTACATTAACTTCAGGGGTGTGAAAATTAAATACTTACAAGGCTTACTGCAGTCATTTATGAACTAGATAGGATTTTTACACAATGAAACAAGAAATGCTACGAAAAATACCTGGGGACCCTGGTAATCCACATCTATGTTACTTAAAATCACATCAGTTTGGAGATTTGGAGTATCATTTTATTGCAAGGAAAGATGGAAAAAAAAAGATATCTTTTCAAGGTACGAAATCAAATAACAGACTGTTCATTCTCATTACATCAAGACAATCACACATTAAAAAGAATATCCTCTGCAGATGAAGATATGCTAAAAAAAAATAAAAAAAAAGAATACAAATCCTGTATTTGATACATATTCTGTTGGCTGTAATATCTTTTATCTAAAGTTCCAGGGAAACATTTCAGCCATCCCTTGCATGGCTTTGTCTACCAAATCCGAGATTCATGGGTAGTTATAAAGGTTGGCAATATTTCTTCTGCTGCTTGTTTTCACTGTATCCTATACCCATATTATAAAAAGATGCTTTCCCTTTATTCACACCAAGATATTCAGAGTCTCCAAGAACAAGACAACAGTGCAGGTGGGAAGGGACTTTGGTGCCCTCAGGAACTGGGGAAGCTTCTTGAACAGGAGAAAAGTGCAGGAAGGACAGAGTACACCTTAATTTTAACACAGCCCTGCTGCTCATACAGAAATGCCAAAGGTTTCAGAGGAAAACTTAAAGCAGAAAGCAGAGAAAAGCCAATGAGCATGGAACAGCTCCTCGTTCAAACTGACATGCCTCTGAGGCAAGCATAACTAATATTTAATGTGCCTCAGAAAAGCCCAGGGGAAAAATAAGCAGTACAAACAGAATAAAAAAGGGAGGCTCATTAAAATGCCTTCAATTTACCAGCACATCCTTACGCAAATCTTTCAAGTTATTCTACACCAATTCTAGGAGCAAAAAATTAAGATAGGATAATGAAGACAAGTCATCAGTCAAGCACCTCAAAATAACACATATCACAGAGATGCAGTAGAAGGAGAATAATCAGTAGGATAGATCGTTGTCGGACTACCAGCTTGGTAAGAATGGTGGTGTAGGACATACAGCTGGATGGTGATATGTAAATGATCATAGATTGTGATAAGATATTACAGGGAAAGGAAAGCATGATGGAATCCCTGTGAGTATGACATTTTAGAGTCTAATAATAAGAAATTAATACTAGGAATACATTACCAACGTGACAGTATAAATCATGAAACAATATATGAGATTAGAGAGGCCTTATATAGACTGCATCAATGCCTTATCAAAGAGATGTAGAGATCACATTTTTGGATAAAACAAATGATAGCCTCCTGGAACAGTCTTTGTATCATCAGTGGTGCATAGGGCCCACTTCAAAATTACTAGTAGCAAGCTGCTCTATACCTCTTTAGTACAGGTCTAGTAGCTCTGTAGATCACAATGCAGTTGGGCTTAGCATTACCATGTGAAAGATCAGGCCAAAACAATTCAACACAAAACACTCAGGAAAGGGAATTACGTGAAAACTATAAACAATAGTTATAAAGGAAAGACAGGAAGAAAAAAAAATAAAATTAAAAATAAAATAAAAATAAAAAACAGGAAAAAGCCTAGAAGAAGCAGCCCAAAAAGCAAGACCCTCAACACAAAAAGCTGTTTAGAAATACTGCATTGGATAATGAGGTAAAACAGATGTCACAATTAAAACAAACAACAACATCAAGAAAAGGAACAACATCAACTACAATAAATAAATAAATAGATAAACTCCTAACTTCTGCATGAATCAGAGATTAAGCAGGCTGTTAAACGGGGAAAAGGTCAGTAGCTAAGGAATGAAAATAAAATTTACCCAAATGGGCAAGAACAAGAAAGCACATAAAAATGGCAAATTAGATATAAACCAGAAATTAGGAAAGCTGATAAAGAATTTTGATGACCTCTCCACAACATATACTAAAAATGATGGTAGGAAGTTTTGAATTTAAAAAAAAAGCACACTGCCAAGTACAGGATTAGTGCAACTGCTTGGTAACAGAGGTGTAAGGAGGTAATTTGGGGATTACAGGGCATACCAAATGATTTCAATGAGTTTTCAATGTGTATCAGTTGTTAGGGGTAAACACTTTCATGAAATTCTCACCACAAGCAATGTATTCTTTAAAGCAGAGAGGCCATAGGAACCAGATCAGTTTGGAATAAACTTACTGGAAATCAGATCAAGTAGACAAATTAAACTCAGTAAATCACAGGAATTATAACATTCACTTGGATGAAGAAATTTAGATGTAAAAAAAAAAAAAAAAAAGACAAAACCAGCACTGATATTCCTGATATTCCTCAGCAAAAATAAATAAATAATTCAATTCTGTCCTAAAGTAAGTAGCTCATGTTAGCTGCTGTTCTTATCAATAGTAGCAATTTTCAGACATGCCTCTGCCATCTGTTAGCTTTATAATTTAGTTCTGTAATACTGTCTTAATCTTTTGCTAGTTGATGGCACTTTGCAAGTTAAAAACTCCTGCTTCCAGTCAACAAACAAGTCTTAAGTGAACTCTATGTAAGTGCAATAGATTTGGAGTAGGACACTAAGATTTGAAGATACATTGAACTTTTTAATTTTATTATTTTTTTTAATTTAGTTTGGCTTTTTTTTTAGTTTGGCTCTGCCACTTTTTGCATCTGCATTGTGTCTATTCATGTAGCTTTATTTCCATTCAAACTGCCTAAAAATAACTGTGTTTTTTATTCTTCACAGGAACTACTATCAGAAACAGTAATATCAGTAAAGGTTTCTTCACACGTATTCAGTGAACTTAAACTTGTACTTAAACAGTGTTACCTCTTTGTACATCACATAAATTACTTAGAAGAATCGCCTTTGGAGAAATAGTCTAAAGGTAAGCATGAAGCTTAAAAATTTCCAACAGAAGAGAGATATTTAGAGAAAATATAAGAAGTAACTAAAGGCTTTAAAGCAAATCTGTGCATGATAGGAAAGGAAAAATATGATCATAGTGAAAATGGCATCCAGATGAATAAAGAGGGATGACATTTCCATTATACAGATTTCATGATTCAGATTTCATGTCACTCCTGCATTAGACCAAATATTGTGTAATTTATATTGATGAATTAATCCTACCACTACACGTACTTGGAAAACAACACAAAAAAAAAAAAATCCTCCACTTTACTGCCCATTTCTATTTGCTTTTTGAGATGTTTTATTTAAGTCTCATAATTTAACTTTTAAAATTAAACTGTTACACTACGTAGTATTCCTAATGGGTTGAAAAGAAATATTCTAATACCTTTGCTCTCACTCTAAGTCTACACAGAACAGCTTTTAAAGGACACATAACTTCACATAATGAAGAATGTCTTGGAAGCCTCACAGAGGAGAGACACTTTCTCATTATGAATGGCAGAGTTAAACTGTAATAGACAAAAGTACACAAGATTTATCCACATATTTCAAGGCAGGTAAGATCTCAGCATCATATTGATCAAAGTAAAATTGAATTTCTGAGTTTTGTAGACCAATTGACAGTGGTAAACCAGCAGTTCTGCTAAGAATAATTTCTAAATATTCTCTCTGGCATGAATTATTATTTTGTGTCCCAATACAGGACAAAAATAATAGTGGCTAGGAAATTACAGTGAATCCTGTCTAAAATACTTTTTCATCCCCAGCATTGCACACTGTAATTCTCATTTGCTTGAAATTTAAAAGAAATAGTAATAATTAAAAAAAAAAAAAAAAAAAAAAAGTGAAGAAAGTCCAATTATATCATATTTACACAAATTCAAAGAATCAGCAGTTTTACTGAATTAAGTGGAATCCCATCATTAAATTGGATGAGAACAGAGCCAGTTTCAGCAAAACCTCAGTTCTGAGTGGTCCTCAAGATGTTGTATTTGAGAACACATTCCTCAGTTTTAAGAGAATTTTTCAAGTGTTTCCTGTAAATATTACTTCTAAACTTTCTTATATCTTTTTATAACAAATTGCATATCAAAATTTTCACTCTTTACCTCTGCCAGTGCAATCAGACACTGAACTACCTTCTAAGTAGTTTCATTGAAATTTTCCAACCCATTAGTCACTACTATGTACACTCAGGAGTGCTAAATATGGAACAAATTAGTTGGCGAAGCCCTCTGTTACCTTCTAAATAATACTCTGTATATTATTTCTCTTTGAGCATTTATTTCATTGAAAAGAATTCTCTTTAGCCAACTTCTTTTCATAAAAACTGTATCAGAAATTTCTTGCGTTAATAAATCACATGTCAAATTTCCTTCCATGCTCGAGGTGAAGAAGCATCAAATCCAAATGTCATCTCCTTCATGTCATGTCTTACTATGACAATTCCTGAGAGGGTTATTTTACAACATTATACACTGTGAAAATGATTCAGTACTTGGAAAATGCAAATGAACATCTTAACAAAACCATACTTTCATTGCTAAGTATCAAAACCACATATTCATTGCTTTACATCAATATTTCCTGGAAGGCTGTGCCAGTCCAAAATTGTAAAGACAAACATTAAAATACATATAGATACACACCTAAGTCTATATACATACTTGTTTCTGCTTTAGAGGTACACTATAACTATTTCATACACCAAAACTTTATCTTGAAACTTTTATCAGGATCCATCATGTTATACCATGAATAGGATAAAGCAAAGGTACTTGCCAAAGAACTTCTGAGCTGACCTTTGATATCAAATGACTACTTCAAAGTTATACCTATTATAAGCATATATTTATTATAAGCTCTCCATCTTGCATGGAAAACACCTCTGCTTTTACTTATGAGTTATTTCAGGTATCACTGGATTTGTGTTTCACAAATTTTCTGTTATCTTCCTTTGTCTGGACTACCACACGACACTGTCAAAGCCATACAGCCACCCACCCACAGACCAAGCATACAGTCAGTCCTATCAATATGGTTACAGTTGTCTGGTGTGCTATTCACTCTCAAAACTCAAATACTCAATTGTAATTGAGAATCCCTGGGAGCTGATAGAAGTAAGGTATTCCCAGAAGGAGTTAAAATCTTGTAGTTTTTATTCTAAGATATGGCAAAAAAAACCAGTACGAGCAGGGTATTCAAGGGGTGATAGAGACTATTCTGTTATGGTTGATGAAAAAAAAAAAAAGAAGGAAAAAAAAAGTTGAACTTGATCAGCTATTTTATGTTGGCTTCAGTGACTTTAATAAAACTATGCGGATTAATGCCCAGTTTGAACCTGTTACCAAAATCACAAGTTTAGTAAAAACAGAATGGATGAACAAAATTACTTTTATATTTTTCTGCTGCCAAAAGTCTATCAGCTAAAATCATGTTTCATGGATCTTTAACTGTAAGTATTTTTGTTTGCCTTCTTGAAGAGAAAGATTGTTATGGCCATAAAGAATTCAGCTCAAGGTGAGTCGCTGCCTTATGTACATTAGAGAGTAGCTTTTTAATTAAAATAAGGTTACTTGCAGAGCAAATTGCACAAGTAAGCACATGAGATGTTATCTAGATGTCACTGTGAAATATCACTGGCTTGGGGGAAAGGACTTTCACCCTTCCTTACAACCTTCAGCCATCTCTGTGCAAGATCCTAGGTTTGCTAGAAATGAGATTATTTAAATACAAAATACAAAACATCAAAATTACTCAATTACAGCTGTTAAAAATAACTTTAAGCTTTCTTCACTGATGTTCAAGTGATATTAGTTGAACCTTCCCCCAAGTATAAAAAGAATATAAAAAGAATATACATTAATACAAGAAACTTTTTAGTTCGTTACAGTTTTTAACATTTTACCACACTAACTCTGAAAACTGGCCTCTAAGGTTTCATTTCTGCTGTCAGTTGGCTTTACTTTGATAGATATGTTAGTATCTCCACCTAGTGGTTTTCTGGGCAATAATATTGATCAGAAACCCTGTCAGTATACTAGTTCAACATGAATTTTATTCTCGTTAGATTAGCACTTCTCATGCATAGATGTCACTAGCACAGTACTAGAAATTCTCACACCATTAAACACAACACAGTCAAAAATGTCAGGGCTTTTGTTATGAACCTGAGAGTCTGCACTAGGTCAACATGCAGAAATTCATGTATTCATGTATTTCATTAGAAGGATAATGTTTTGAAGGGAATAATACTGACTCGGTACATATGTAATCTCAAAGAGTTGACCATATAAACCCCACAGGTTCCTGTGTCTTTGTATTTGCTGTGGGAGAGGCTCTTGTGTTCTGTAATTCTGATTTATAAGGCTCCAGACAGGTTTTTTTTTTTTTTTTTTTTTTTTTTTTTTTTTTTTGTATTTATTTTCCCTTAATATTGTTACTTTACCCAGATTGTTACTTTTGGAACCTGCTTCAATCTGTTTTCTTCTGTACACTTAGTAAAAGAAAAGTCTGCTAATTTTTATAAGCCAAGAACAAAACAAAAAATTAGAGAAAGTAACTGACCATCCACACCACATGAAAACTTGCAGAAAAATGAAGATAGGAGCGGACGTCATGGCAGAGGCACGACTCGTTGTGCATATAGGCTGATCCTATTAATAACGGGCAAAGTAGCAAGTAGAGGAAAAGAAAGAAAACACAGAAAAAAAGACATACAAGATGAGATATCATGCAGTTTGCTGGCAGTTAGCAGAGTTAATGTGAAAGCATCCACCCAAGAGCAAGAGATTCGTGGCAAATTTTGCAAATAAACTTAATCAAAATAATCCACTGTTACAAAACACATGACTTACACACTGAGTAGCACACCAAGCTAGTGAGCAAGACTTGTACTTTCACGCACAATAGTCTCAGAAGGATTTGGAATGCTTACAGTGGCCAAAATTTAGCCAGCTTCATGATGTTTTTTCAACTTTGTTTAACCTTTGTCAGTCACTAAGATGATTTTCTGAGCATTCTAAATTAAATACGTTCTCTTTCATAAAGTATGTAGATAGTTTTCAAAATAAATTATGTATCTGGCACAGTTATTTTTTATTTTAAAACTATAATAATGTATACAACACAGGGAGGACTAAAGCAGCATAGCTTTGCTGATTTCAGAAAAGAAACACAGTTTTGTACTTATTAGGAATCTGACCTAAGGTCAATACACATTTGCAGAATTTCTAAGAGGAACAACATCCTAGAACAGATGACTTTAACCATTTAACAACACCTTAAATACTATTGGAAATACTAATAAAAAAATACTAGTTCTAAACCAGGATTATCTTGTGGATCTGTTTGCCAAATCCATAGAAGAGTTGACTTTTACAGCACTGCAGGCAGATCATTTTTATGCTTGCTGATTTTTTATTTTATTTTTTAGTCAGAATCATGTGTGAAAGTACAATGGTTACAGGAAAGGTAGATAAGAAAGCAGCTGTAAATTTTATGTAAATCATGGTATACTTGAAGTAGAGTGACTATGGTCTAGAGTGAACAGTATGTTTAGTGATAGAGAGGTTATCAGGCAAGAAGGTACATTTAAACATAACTTTCCCTACTCTTCTAAAACAACTCTACAATTGTTCTTAAAGACATTTCTAAAGTGCTACAAGTTCAATTTTACCTGTTTGGCTTCATCAAAACAGACATCAGGACCTTTCCTGTATCTAGGCTGTTTGACCATTTCACAAGGATTTGGCCCTTCATCTGTTTTGCTTGTTAAGGAACATGATTTTTTTTTTTTTTTGTGTGTGTGTGTGTGCATCATATATTACCAGGATTAACACCAGGATTAACATTCTGATTTTACTTTTGTGGGACACATTTAATGATAATCCAAGACCTATAAGAACTACCTGCTTTATGATAAGCATACAACCCTAAATCTCATAGACAAAATCATTCCACTGCAGACTTTGATAGTAAATGATAGAAAACTTAACTGGATCTTATAAGCAATTCAGTGGAGAAGACTACTATAAAATACAACTTCAGAACAGCAGTGTAGAAACAGGACATGCTATTAATTATCTAACTGTAAATATGAGGTAATGCATTAGTTTACTTGAAACTCATAACTTCTGATATTTAAGCATATATGCTATACGTCACATTAGCTACAGGCTAACAAGGAACAGAAATCATTGCAACACACTAGAAAGGCACTGGTATAGAAAACTGCAAAACAGTCTTCTGTTGAACCTGTTTGCATTACTGTCATGTCTTTTTTTTTTTTTATTTAATCATTTGCACTGTTGGTAGTACACACATTAAAGCTAAGCTTGAGTTTTTTAAAAAACATTGAAAGTTCAACTGCTGAAACTTTTGTCTGTCTTAGTAGCTCTAATTTATACTTGAATATACTATTCATGAAGTGTTTTGCTGTGAGTAGAAAAGCCCCATGGAAGGAAAGGCAAGAAGATGGGGAATTTAGTTCTACAGCTCTGCAATCTATTTCTGTCTTCATTCAGATGTTATCAGACTCACCTCCCCTTTCCTCTGTGGGGTCCCAGGTGAAAAGGAAATAGAAACATAGAAAAACTCTAAAAGACCATGTGTACAAGCAAAGCTGTACCAGCCTGAAGGAAGCAGAGCCTAATAATAACCATCTGAATAGCGCCTAAAGGTCATTCTGCCTATCTGTGTGATGTTATGCTACACCTGCATTTCACAATGTATCTTAGTTACAGAAAAGAGAGGTTAGCTTAGTACTGCATAGTTGAAATGAAAAATAAAATAGTTCATTTAGTCAATATAAGCCCACCCAGCTGCTCAGACTGCCATTTGAGGTCATTTACTGCTCTCTGGAAGGTTGGAACCCCACAGGGAAATGCAAGTAATATGACCATTTCCCATCAAACGTGCTTCATTTTCTGTAGCAAGTCCTGTCCATAAATTCAGACAGTAGCAACAGTTAATCAAACTGTCATGGACCGAAGCCAATTAGAATATTAGGATATGTTTACATAGCTCTGTGATGACATGAATATTACTTCCACCCCGATGTAACTTCCTTTTTCTGCCCAAGCGTAGATGGAATTCCCATTTTATTAATGTGGCAATGAATGCACTACTTGTGCCAAAGAAATACAGTCATCTCTACTATCTGCTTCAGGAGATTGTTTTACATTAGAACAACCTTTCACATGATTTTTATTTTAATGTGTGTGCAGCAAGGACTGTACTTGGCAAGTATACCATCCTATGTCTCCAACCAGCTCTGAAGAAATTCTATGATAGCAGATGGAAAACTCCAGCCTTTGATGGTTAAAGCAATTTCCACAAGGAGTAAGCAGTTCTCATTGGCAGTAAGCATATACTTAAGTGCCTCAATCACTTTGCCTGAGTGTTACAGGCATCAGTGCAGCACTCAACTTTTACTGACCAAACCCTTTTTTTATCTTGGTGTTTCCCTCTTTTCTTATTTCTTTAGACAGACATACCTTTGCCTTTTCTTAAGGCTGAAGAAGCCCAGGTGTCTCAAGCTCCTGTTGTAAGTCCTGCACTCCAGCTGCCAATGACCTTGATGGTCTTTTACTGCACCTCTGGGGTCCCAGAAGGGTTCCTCTGGGTTCCAAGAAGGACATGGAATGACTTGAATGAGTCCAGAGGAGGCCATGAGGATGATCAAGGGGCTAGAGCACCTCTCCTATGAAGAGAGGCTGAGGAAGTGGGGATTGTTCAGCCTGGTGAAGGGAAGGCTCTGAGAAGGCCCTACAGAGGCCTTCCAGTACCTAAAGGGGGCCTACAGGAAAGCTGGGGAGGGACTCTGCCAGGGGGTATAGTGATAAGACAAAGGGGAATGGCTTTAAACCAAAAAAGGGTAGGTTTAGGTTACATATTAAGAACAGTTCTATGATTCTGTGATTCTATGATTTGCTCCAGTATGTCAGTATGGTACTGGGGAGCCCAAAACCATTCAAATCACTCCAGATGCAGTCTCACCAGTGTGGATGAGATGGGAGAGATAATTTCTCCCAGCCTGCTGGCTATACTCCTGCTAACATACCCCATGATGTGACTGTCCCTCCTTATTGTTAGGCATACTGCCAACTGATTTTCAATTTCTTCTCCTCAAGTCCTTTATTGTAAAGCTTTTTCTCATCACTCAGTCCCCAGCCTGTCCAGTTGCATGGCATTTTGTCCTGCAAGACTTTGCACCTGCCTTGTGGAATCTTCATTAAGTCCCTCTGAGCCCATTCCTGTTTAGGTCCTCACAAAAAACAGCTTTGCTCTCTATCTCTCTGAGAGCTGCCTCAGACACTTTGTGGTATTATCCACAAATATCTGCTGCCTCAAGTACTCTGATGGCAAGCATACTGCTAATATATACATGATCAGGTCATTCTTTTCCAAATATATTGAAGTATTCCATAGCCCAAAAAATCAATCCACATAACTAAATAACATGATTTTAAAGGATACCCGGCTTCTCTGCTTGCATCAGTGGTTTTGGATCACAGGAACGGCATAGCAGTTGGCTGTCACTAATAATGAATACTAGATTGGTGTTTGAAATCTTCTCTGCATGATAAAGTCTGGAAAAAAAAAGCCAAAAAGAAATGCTTAAATGAAACAAGGAAAACCGTATATGAGAAGGACACACATGATTGGAATAAAAAGTAATCCAACTTCTAAGAATCAAACCGCCTTCTACTGTTTATCTTTTCTAATAATGAACAGTAAGAAACTTTTATAACAAATTTTGTAATCTTTTTGACATTTCCATGGTCCCCCCTTTCAACTAGACTTATTAGAGGAAAAAAAAATGGAAAAGAGCATATAAGGCCTATAATTGATTTTACAGTTCAGTGCTGCTAAAGCAGTAGCTGTACTGAGAAATAAAATCAGTTCAGCATCAATTTTTCTCCTACTAACACTGAAAAACAAACAAACAGCCAAAAACCAACCAACCATACAAAAAACAACACACATAAACCTGTCTGTAAGAAGGAAAAGAAACAGGTTTAGGGTATGTGTGCTGTGGTGAGGGTGTGAGGGTGAAGGAATCATCTTTAGAAAATCCAACTATTTGTTTATTCAAGACAAAATATTTCCAAGCTTTCCAACAATACACTCAGAGACTGATAAATACTGAAGTTAATACTGTAATATGACAGTTCTTAAATGATCAGTGCTATTGACTAGAAGGTAAATTTGAAGATAAATTGCATAATCTTCTTGACCATCATAAATTCCAACACATAACCAGATTAAAGGAAATCATCTGCTTCTGAATATTACAGAATGTCTTTAATTCATGTAATAAATACATTAAAAAAAAAAAAAAGAACAACAGCAACAGAAATACAAGATCCATTTTCACAGAGCATATAGACTATTAAACAAAAATTTGAGTAAAATGCTTTTATGATAATTCAATTATTACAATTAAAATTTATTCTAAACAAATACAAAAAGAATGCAAATTATCAGTATACTGCCTGTATACTTCTCTACTTTGCTTATGTGAGCTTGATGTAATAAATCCAAAATACATTTTTGTTCTTGTAAAGGTGTCCTTATCTTTTGTATAAAAAATTAATATTCAAAAGCTATTACTAATACTGTAGGCTTACCTTGAACAGTTTATACAGTCTACAATGCCAATAAAAGATTTATCATCATTTTCAAAGAAATACTGAGTTTGCTCAGTGATACAACTTGTTTTAGGCAGGGCAGCAGAGAAATCATCATCTTCCATATCAGCTGCCAGAAAAAAGAAAATAAATAAATAAATAGTGACATTTTAAAAGTTGTGGACACAATGGGGAGATCCAAATATGGCTCCCAGCCTAGATTCTTACCTTCTTTTTCAGTCAAAGTTGACTCTCTAACATTCTCTTGACTTACCTGCCTCAAGGAAACGTGGGAAAGTCAAGCTCAAAAACAGCTGCTGTAAGATAGACCTGAACACAGAAAGACAATATATATTCATTAAATTTTTTTTGTCTTCTTTGTATTTTATTGGGTCCTCAAAATTTACTCAAACAAGATTAATAGCAGAATTATCACAGCTGATTATACTTTTAGCAGTTATTAAAGCTGTGTTTTTTTAAATTTTACAGTTTTACTCTTTCCAGTTTCTCTCATGTCTTCTTTCACAATAATCTTTTATTCCATTGTTGAAATTTGCTATCATTTGTGCCTATAACTCACATAATGGAAACGTTATCACACCATCCATGCCTTCTCTGCAGGAGGTGGAAGGGGCATAGTGGTGTTCCTCCAGTACTCAAATCAATTAGAACTTCTTTTGAACTTCCCACCCCCACCCTACACTGGAAAAATGCTCCTGAATTAGATACTTTACACTAATTAAGGCTCATTAAATTGCTGAGGAGGTGAACACCGGCACATAACAAGTATATTACAAAAATGACTGTAACCATTGACTTTTAAAATCATCTCCATTCCTGCTCTTGAGGTATGGGATATATTTTCATCCTAGATGATGCCAAAACACTAAGGTTTAAAGAGCTCTACGTATTTCAAAATTATTTTTCTTCACTCTTGATAACATTTTTCCAGTGTTACTTACCTGAAGCAAGTACTGTCTTGCCAGTTAGCCCTGTTCTCCCCTACTCACCTACCAAAACAGGAATCAAGTTACATTCCTTGCCTCACTGCTTCTACTTAAACCTTAAAATTGTAGCTTTCTGTTGTCATGTTTTAGGATTACCTCTAACTACAAACATGACCGGATCTCTCCTTATCACATTATTACAATGCCTGTTCTGTAGTGGGAAGGGACTGTACAATTTTATTCAACCTCTAGGATTTTTTTCCTTTTCTCCTAAGCCTCTGTGATGTACATGTAACAAAACTGAATCTGCTTGTCATCTTTCCAGTCAAGGTAGTGCTTGAAGGAGCTCTGGATTCGCTTCCACACCTTTCTGCCTTGAATCATCATCAGATGGACAGTGCACCAACTGTCATGGATGGTAAGAGACCTAATACCATTCAACAGTGATAGAATTTGCTGACTGAAAACAGTAATCCTCATGCAGCCCTTCATAAGGGAGCACAGAATTTACAGGGAATGAGTGAAAAAGGCAGCCTGGAAATACTGCAAAGTCTGAGAAACAATACATACTGTCTTAACTAAATGCTGATGTATCCCACATATATTTTTTGAAATTATCACTCTTCTATCTCACATTATTGCCTGAAACATTATAGTTTTCTTCAACCTGCTTTCTCTTATTTCTCCAAGTTTCCTTTTGCCAGGTGCCTCACTGAATCCATTGTTGGTCAGCCCACTCTGCTTGCTTAATGTCTTTCTCTGCCTGCTCCTGACCTAGATTCCATTAAAAACATGTCCACAGAAAGAACTTTCATGTGGTACTTTCAAGTTAAACATCACACGAAATAAACCTCAGGTCTAAATTGAGTCCAGACCACCGAGTCTGATTTGAACATTGATACACTAGAGTTTCTCTGTTTGTGAAAAGCTCAAATTTCTCTTCTGGATTACTGCCCATCTCCAGCTTTTGAGGTTTGCTGTTGTCCAAGAAAACCAAGATTTTAGCTGTTGCTGTTAACAAAATGTAACCAACAATAAAAAACAACACATAATATTCACAATGCTAGCTGTGAGAAAATAACTATGTTTGTTCAGCTGCTATATATTTTAACTCTTAACTCCATAAAACAGGTAATTTATTCCAGCTTGATAATTGCTCTAAAAAGTAAGTATCATGAAACCTTACAAAAATGAAGAGAGAGCCTCCATGAGTGTAATTCACACCAGTAAAAAATTCACATCAGCCCCAGCAGTTTACCACAATTTGGTGTGGGGGTAGTAGCTGATAGTGTTGTCTACATGGCTCTTGAAAATAACCTTTAATTCTGAATATAATTTAAAATAGTTTGGGTTGGAAATGACTTTAAAGGTCATCTAGTTCCAACCCACTACCATGGGCATGGATGCCTCTCACTAGACCAGATTATTGAAAGCCCCATCCAGCCTGGCCTTGAACACTTCCAGGGATGAGGCATCCAAAGCTTCTCTGGGCAACCTGTTCCAGTGCCTCACAAACCTCAAACTAAAGAACATCTTCCTAATATCTAATCTAAATCTCCCCTTCTTTAATTTAGAGCCATTTCCCTTTGTCCTATCACTAAACTCCCTGATAATGTGTTCCTCCCTGTAGGCACCCTTAGCCTTTCATCTGAACCTTCACAGCTGCCAATCAGACCATTAATCCCAGTTTACTTGCTGAAGCTGACTGTAGAGTCAGAGCACACAGTCACAAAACTTGGCAAGAGCAGTTTTGAATTTGACTGTTTACAGATCGCTGAATGTTCAAAGGAATTTGGAGAAATAAGAATTTTCACCTTGAGTAATGGCAGAAACTAAGGGTTCAGAGTGTGGGGGGAGGGCGGGGGGGGGGGGGGAGAGGGGAGGACTAATAGTCTCAAACTACTGAAGAATTCCAGTTTTGACATGCAGATTTCCTACACAGTTGTACTTACCAGGCAGCTGCCGAAGCCCACCATCCTAGATGCAAAATGTCTGTTATTGTAGGCTGGGAAAAAAAAAAAAAAAAAAAAAAAAAGAACAAAGATCATGCTATTTGTATAAACACCTGCACACTTTTAAACAAATGCCAGTAACCTCATGAGAGACTACTGACCACATACGCTGAACGAATTCCAGCTCCTTGCTTTGGTTCTTCTTCAGGATCACAGACCGACTGATAGTCATACGACTTGTTAAAGGCATAGAGGGACATATTAATTAGGTTTCGCATCAGGCCTGGGTCAATTTCACCAAAGAACCTTCCAATCTGATGAAGCAGAATGTATAGAGTTAAATTAAAGTACTTCTAAGTAGTTTTCTTATAAAAAAAATAAGCAATTCAGTTGTTAAAAACTGTACTTAAAAATAAACATACCTGTTGAGTATATTCATCCCGATTTGACATCAAAAGAAATCCACCATCATCAAGGATAACACAATCCACATGCTATTATAAAAAAGTAAAATAAGTTTTGTAGAATTTTCCAAGAATATTTCCAAATATTTTCACTGTGAGAAATATTTTTTTTTTTTTATTCGACACTTCAGAAATATCTTCCAATCTATGAGGCTAAATCACAACCCCATAGCCAGAGGCCAATACTATGCTAAAATAAGTAGCATTATCAGTACTATAAAAGTTTGTGGAGATCAAAGGCTTATTTGTGGCTTAATTTCATAAAAACTGTTTTGTAAATTTTTATTTACTCAATCCTTTGGTAGTTGTAAGAGTGCTATATCCTTATGAAATTGGATGATAACTGAATCTTAACTCATAATAAGGGGCTACAACTTCTGATATGCTTTCAAGCCATGTTTAAAGTCCTTTACAATTTGCAGCTTCTAATGGTAAAGGTCCTAAAGGCAGAGTCTCAGCTTGCTGTTCATGGTTATTTTCACATTTCTATATATTTCAGGCTTGCCCAGTGAGTTTCTTCCAGGTGTCAGGTGCAGGACTGGGAAGACCACTGGTTCCCTATACTTTGTATTTTGTAAAAGATCTTTGTAATCAGAGATTGAGGAGATAGCAGTGAGGCCAAATAGACTCCCAGATTACCATTGTTGTTATAACTCCTGCATTTAACATTCTTTAAACTCCACAAAAGAACTCGCAGAAGACCTGAGCAGAGAAAGCTTTTAAGCACATGGCAGAATCTGATACTGTGATAGCTGCTGAAATTGTACTCTCCTGAGTGCCAGCAGAGCTATGGGATCCTCAAATCCTGAATGGTCAGGAAACAGAGGAAAGGAGGATAACTAATGATTGTTGAAGGGTACATCACGTACTCTGGTAATGTTTACTTTGCATTTATCTTTTTCTAAGGTACTCTTCTAGTTGTTTTTTGTTTGTTTTTTTTTTTGTTTTCTTCTTAATTATTCAATTTTTTCAGCATTACCTTGTGCTTTGAAAGTCATCTTTTTCACATTTTTCTTCATTTCATTCTCTATTGGTCTTACTCTATTATTTTTCTTTTTCCCTCTAGTTCTCATAATCTTACTGCAACGATTTTTGAAACAAACACTTCACCTGACTTTCATTCCCTCTTTTGCCCTCTCCACTTCTGATTTTCACAAATGGCTAAGTTTTCAAAATATTAATCCTCAAATAATAACATGATAGAATAATGGGCTAGATAAATCTAGAGAAAATTAGTCATTTTTTTCACTAACAGATATTCATAAACTGAATGCTTACCATACTGTTTCTTTCGCAGCCACAGATTTCACTGTTGCACTAAAAAACAGAAGTATAGTAATCTTCACAAATGTGTTTCAAAAGAAACTGTATTTTTCATTGATATTTATCAATCAAGACAAGTGATGTGATTTTTAATATCTGTATATTAACCTACCTAGGCGTGTGTGTGTGTCTGTGTCTGTGTGTGGAGATTTACCAAGATTTCAGGTATAAAGTAAAAAGAGAAAGGACATGTGCATTTGCATGTATTTTGAGTATATAAAGAAAGCCTAGAAAACATTTACCAAGTATCTTTTTGATTGAAAAGCTTCACCAATCTCAAAGTATGGTAATCATATGTGATAAAGGAAGCCCACCACCTCTATTTAGCTTTGATTACTAGCATGTTTCTCTCTTTTTCTTGCAATATGCGTGAATATACATACATAACTGTTTCCACGCATTATATCATGAGCAAAATAGTTACCATAATGCTGCTGTCATTCATTTTAAATAAATTACTTTCTCTCTTTTTCATTTTTTTCCTTAGCTCTGACATTTTAGGCAATGCATTTACCTAGCTCGAATACCTACATAGTTACCAATTCCCTTAATATACAAACAACCAAGCAACATCGCCTTATCCAGTTGTTCCATAACTGTTTCCATTTTGTGTCTCCCCTTTCCCAATGTACTACATAATGATTTAGTTTTTCCTTTACCTTTACCTTTTTCTCCTTCTCATTTATACCCAAACATGATTCTATGATTAGATGTAAGAAATAAAAGCGCTAAGTGACTATTTCATTAATTTCTGCTAAAATGCTGTGACGTTGATTGCAATATAAATCCTTACTGGTCACTGCTTACACACCCTCCATATTAAATACAAATAAATTCACTTTTTTCATTTTTTTTGGAAGAAATTCTTTTGTAGATTTTATTCACTACTACAGCATGATCTTAGTAGGCAGCCTACAGGCTACAATATGTCATTTTTCTTTGTCTTTATACATGTTCTATAATTATGAAAGCAAGACACGTACAAAATGCAGCCTGTTTCAACATAGATTTATTTTGTGCATTTGAATGATTTAAATACCACAACTACTTGGCATCAATGCATCAGTGTGACTCTGGCACAAAAAGCTGTTAGACCTATTTGCATCTGAAGCTTTGAGAAATGCACATAAAGTTCAAAAAAAAAAAGACTTGGTCAATTGCTTACCAGGCTCTTGATTGTGGTTTTTGTGAAATTTTCCATCCATCTGGTTGCATCAATTTTTATTCCAACAACTAACAAGAAATACATGAAAGTCTTTTTTAGTAAAATGCAAAAGAAAAAAGGTAACTGTAGAATCCTAAAAAGGAGGAAAATTATAACAACATCTAAATTATTAAACTGGAAAAGGATAAAATATGGGTTTTGCTCTGTTGTCTGACCACCAACACCCTTCATGAGACTAATAAATTAACTAGTCTTACTCAAACACAGCCAGATTGCTGGCTTGATTTCCACTAGCAAGATTAAAAGTCTTAGAGAAAATAATATTATATAAACTGAAGCCTCTGAAATCTCAATTAAATTTCTCATTCACTGTTGAGTAACAACAAAGTAAGACCTGTATTTAGAATTTTAGCTCCATTCTATCTTACCTGCAGGTTTCAGAAGTTTCCCGTTAATTGTTATTTCCACAGCCTTGCTTACCATAATACCTGTTTCATAGCTATTGGCACCACTTTCTGAGAGCATAGAAGGAGGGAGAAAAAAAAAAAAAAAAAAAAAAAGAAAAGAAAAAAAAAAGAGTGAGATAAAAGTCTCTCCCTCTGTAATTGAAATTAAAGGTTTTTCAAATACCCAAAATATTTCCAAGAACGCTTATTTGAAAACCTAGTTGTAATTTTTTTTACTTATCACCTGTAATAGCTCAGATCACTAACACCTAGATGACTAAGAGAAATAGTTTTGCTTACTTCTCTTCATTCACATTTTGTATGTGGTCTCTTCATAAAGTTACTGTAGCCTTTTTTTCTGCAAACAGCCATGAATAACTTTACACACTGTTAAAACTAGGATCAGAGCCAAAGATTTTATCCTGCTGTTGTCTGTATTTTTCAATACAGAGTATACTAACACCACTCACTAACTGACAATTACTACTTTGACAGACTTCAGCCTGTTTTCAACACTGCTTAGTATGAAAAAGCAAGTTAAAAATACATTCCCTGAAGCTTTTTAAGGAACAACAAAGACTTCAAAGAATTTATTTAATTACCTTGTTAATGTTTTATTGAGAAAAGATGTAATAAATGCATATGGAATAATGGCAATAAAAGATCCCATATGTTTAAGAGGGAAATATGTCATTTGTGGTAGCATCTGCTTTTAGATGGGCTTGGCAAGGTTAATGCTACTCACATCAGTAACGAGCACTTACTATTGTGCACATACAGGTTTTAAATATCACAGTATTTCATGTAAACTGCTTTGGTTAGTAATAGCTATTTGAAACAGAATTCAAAAGCAAAACTTTAAACTAAGCTACAGTGCAGTGGGCAGAGCTGTGGACTCCAGACCTTTATACCTGCTCTGCCAAATTAGGTTCACTGCTGAAGAAATACACAGAATTATGCTCAAATAAGTTTTGTTTTTTTAAAAAGTAGTCTTTAAAATTGCACTCCTGAGAGCAATTTTCTTTCACTTCCTTTTAAATAATTCTGCTAAAGCATCTTCAGAAAACACTGTTCCAGTATAATAAATGAGAGCAAATACTTAGCATATGTTTTCAGCTTTGTTAATTCTTGACAAACATGGCCACCAAAGTAGATTACAAATTATTATGTCCTTGGTGCATTCCCAGCTACCTTTCCCCCTTTCCCTTAACAATAGGTGATGTCCCAAGACTTTTTTCCTTTTTGAGTGTCAGACTTGAAACCTTTGTTGGTGAGCTCAACTGGTACTGGAAACATCCAGAAATATACTTACATTAGACTAGCTAGCTCCAAAACTTCAAAACAGTGATGACTTACTGTTATAGTACGGAGCTGTGAAAATGTAGTTGTCATTATCTAAACTCCGTTTATAGAAGCTGACTTCATAAGTTTCAGCATTTTCCAACCAATCTTCTCCTGCCCTAATCATGAAAAAATAATAAACAAAAAAAAGATGGTTATCATCTCATGAAAGATATGCTGCACAGCTTTTCTTTTTTGTTTTGTTTTAGTTTAATGTTTCATGGTTGGAATAATGTGAGATTCACTCATATACTCCTCAGACTTTATTAGCTTTAGCTGGTTTAGTGTCAGGTGCCATTAGTAAAACAGAAGTTTTAGAGAAAAAAAAAAATAGTATTCTAGGAATAGCATGGATCTTGTCTCAGAATTTTTAGATATACTGAGATAAATATTACTGCAACGTTATTCACAACAAAACATAAACAAACCTTACCATTTGCTATCTCTTAAGAAAACATTATCCTATTCTCTCATGCCATTAATAACATGAAAACAAACAATAAAAAATAATAATAATAAAAAACTGCTTTGGGGAGTAAAAACCACTGGCATTCTCCCATTTTGGGGAAACAGAATAACCTAAACAATCAGATAAATTTGCCACTTAATATGTCTGTACTGGTACCCTCACTACTCCTGATCTGTAGTATTCTGAAGGTAGTTTTTTAGCTGATTATATGAATCAACTTTAACATTCTCTTTTTGCCCTCTGATAATGATTTCTCTCTTGAAGGCCCTGGATCACTTGGTCTGCTCCTACTAGTCTAAAAAAAATCACCTACTACATTATTGATTTTCTGTCTGCCAGCCTGCCAACAACCAAATGCTTAGGAGTAATGAGGGATTAACTTGGCCCCACCACCAGCACAAGGGCTTTCACTGCTCCTCTATACTGATTAGAAACCTATATAACACCGCCTGCTACAGAAATAACGTGTTAAAGATCAGTTTCATGCAGGAAGATAGATAAAATCAAAGAAAAACAAGACATCCCATTTGTTTTCTAGTTACCACTACAGATTTAGACAGTATGTAAAGTTGCTTTTCATTATCATATTACACTATTTTATAATATTCTTACCTTTTGGGAAACACTCTGGTAATTCCACCATCTGTAACAACAAATTGTGCAGCAACTCCATCCCTGTAAACAGGAGTTTTAAAATCATAACTAACGTAAATCTTAAGTTCCTATGCCAAGGGTTGTCATTTAAGTGCGTAACCGTGAATTAAATATCTACCCCTTGTAAAGATTAACTGTATATCTGTATATATACACACATATATTACATTATTACCAAATCATTAAGAAAGAGTTTATTTTTTCATGCTTTGAAATTCATTTGAAAAAAAGAAAAAAAAAAAAAGCAAGTAACAAAAATACTTACGGATACAGCTTACTCCAATAATTTTGGGCAAGTTCACTTGTAAATCCTGCATCCAGCAAAACTCTAATGACCATATCAGTATTACCTAGCAAAAGAGTCAAGAAGTCAAGACACTCATCTGAAACCATATGATATAGGGCTTAAACTGCTAAAATGAAATTCAAAGTTGTCCAGATGCTACTACCACCTAAATTAGGCTATTTTTATTATACATTCTGTCTAACTTCAAGTTACATCAAGTAATCCTTGTTAAACAGACTGTTCTGAAACTCATGAGTTCACTTCAGTTTTTCCTTTGTTTTATCCTAAAAAACTGTCTTTGCAGCAAAAGATAAAGCAAGTCGTTTAAGGCACCAAGTCTCAACTTTGCGAGGCCCTGTGTTATATTTGGAAATAAACTTAATTTTAAAACATATTTTCATTCAAACATTTTTATCTCCGTTCTAAAGAGGTTGCACACAATTAGACGACATTTACATTTTACTGAGTTCTTACTCTCAGGTTACAAAAATTGAGGTAATTCAACTACAATATAAATATTTCAATCATTTAAGTCCCAAACTCTCAACCAACCAAACACACACCTATTTGTCTTCTTTTGAATTAGTGGCTTAAATGGATACGTCATTCATAATTTAAAAGGTGACTTGAAGTCACTGCTTCTCAAGCATCTTTTTCAATACTACTTTGTAAAAGTAGCTTCTAGGAATGGTCAACTGAAGCACACACTTTAATACAGACTTTATCACTTTCTTTTTTATGGAAAATTAAACTGGGCTATAGTGTAATTAGAAGTGTAGAGGGAAAATCTGGTGCTTGGTTTTTAACGTCACATAGCAAAGCGGTGTTAGAGTTATGACTGGAATCTGCAGCTCTGAATTCTGCAAAACTCTGGCAGCTCAGCCTTGTAGAACATACTGAACATTCATTCAGAAAAATAAAAAATCCATAAAATCCTTTTTCTTCAGTTTTGCTCCAGAAACCCATGACAGTCTGAATTTCAGATTCAAGAAAACTCAGATTTATTTTTTTTTAATGCCCTAATTCAACCTATTTTCACAAAACAGATCATTAAGTATTAGAGTATTGAGAAGCTCCATAAGCTTTAGCCAAAAGGCTTTTTCCCACTGTGGCCTGAATTTGTAGGCATGCTATGCATAGAGCCAGCAGCAGGAAGCACTCTCTTATATCATTTTAATACATTAATTTAATTCTAATTAGATATGTTTACATGGCTTGGCTAGGTAAACCTGCTAAACTGCATCTAATGCCACAGATTTACCTCCTGTATTCACTTGCACACTATCATGGTATCATGTAATGTAAACAACGGTACTACTGTTGGATCCCTTGCTGCATCCACATTTTAGTAGAAATTAAATCAAAATGCCATCTGAACATAAATATTAGAATATGTTTCCCCAAGTGATATTTATTTCTCCTTATATAGACTCATATTTTTCTGGATGCATTTTTATTTGGGATTCTCCACACATCGCAAAGCGATGCTTACATAAACAGATGTTTCCAACAAGGAGGGTGAATTACTCTTACTGTCCACTTGTTAATGACAGAGGTAGCTGTCTTACTTCCTGGCTAACTTGTAACAGGCTCAAGTTGGACGGGACGAGTCAATTAAACTCAGGGTAACTATTAATATATAGAGACTTTAAATTTATATATATTATTTCAATTTAGGGATTGTATTAGTTATTGCTTCTGAAAAAAAAAAAAATTCTAGCTGAGGATATTTCCTTCAGTCAACACTGCTTGCTTACTTATACAGAACAGTATTTTTTAAGTATCTTAATTATAAGAAAAAGAAGGAAAATGTGTTTTTTATTATCTATTACAAAATGAATTATACCAATGATTTGGTAACATTTTGGCATAATTACTTATGTGTATTGTTGTATATCCTGGTGTATACTATAATATCATTAAACATGCCCTCGATATTAGCTTATATAACTAGTAAGTATTAAACTAGAGTTCACTTCTGAGACTGAGTCAAAACACTCAAGTACAATTTCAGTCAGTGATATAAGTGAATAAGATCACCCTATTTAAGAAGAAAAAACCAACACACACAAACACTCACACAAACAGCTTTTCAAGGCAGTTTCACTTTGAGAAGATTTTTTATCTAAGGGCACATTCCTTCAGTTACATGGTTCAGCCAAAAGATTCTTATATATACTTTTCTGGATGAAAAAACTACAAGGACCCCACCTCAAATTGACCAGCAACTCCAGAAAGCAACATGTTATAAAGTCTTGGCTAAAGCAAGAATAAAAAAGTGTTTATTCCAATTATTTATGTTAATATTAATATTAAGTAAATAAATCCAAACATTATTTTTTTCAGAAAAACAAGACTTTAATGCATTCCTGGCGGTTTGTTCAAAATGCCTAACTCCTCATTTATTTTAAATGGAGTTTAAGGCCAAATTTAAATATGAGTACCATCCTAAAGTCCAGTGCTCTCCACTGCAGCAGTTACATACATCTATGATCTTAAACAATTCAAGCCTAAGATAAATCTCTTTAACCAATCTGTGAAAGACCTTTCTCATATTTTATTCAGGTTATATATGTTCTCAGAATTTTGTATTTTGTTATATAAGCTGATGAGAAAGCAGACCGATGGTTTCATTACAATTATTTTAAGTCTTCTTGAGATATACTTTGGCTGATTATCTCAAGAGAAAAAAATATCAATTCAAAATACTTGGAGTACACAAAAACAAGCCAGTAGTTGGTTGCTGCCAAAACATAAGGTTGAAGGGAAGCATGTAAAACACTGGATGCCCTGCAATCATTATCATTCTTAAATGAACCCAGAAAACTCCAGACTACAACCTGTCTTGTGTAGAAAAGTTCAACACTAGATGTATTTCTGTTTAAAAAATAATAAATAACAGCGAAGATAAAAAACAATAATGTGTGATTTGGGCATGGAAGCTTTCATTTTGATTAATTCTCATTTATGAGAAAGTATTTTCCTAAGAGGGGAAGAAAATCAGCAAATTGAGAAGAGTACTTACATGATGGACTGTTTGGAGTATTTCTATCAATAAATTCATTGAAATTTAATAAAAATTCGGTGTTGTTTTCTGATTTCTTTACATCACTACAGTATTCTCTGAAAAACAACCAAACACCAGACTTCTAAGATTTGTTTCATGTTTCTGAAGCAGACAAATATGAGTCAGCAATGTGAAATTAAAAGCAGTATTGTGCCACTACTGTGAGGTGGTTGGCTATGTCACTTACACAGCCAATATGACTTTAACAATAGTTCTAATCATATTCAATATTTCAGGAATATACAGTAAATCAAGGGCTCAAGTGCCTGCCTAGATCTGAATTATAACAAAGCTGCAAGCATGAGACAGGGCACAGATTCTCAGAAAATAAAAAACGCTGGACTTGTGTAGGCCATGAAGTTAGGAGACCATAGAGTCTGTAAAATAAATAAGAAAATGTCCAGGGAAATTAGACTCCTGTTGAGTTAAACTGTACTGGAAAGTATTTGGATTGCTGCAGGAGAAATCGTCGCTTTAAGGCTGGATTTATGGGATGAGATACTAATTTCTGAGAAGTCTTAAAGGCAATTTTAATAGAGTACACACCCTATACACATAGAAACGCTCTTTGTTTTGACATATGCAAAACAGATTAACAGTAAACTATTGTCATTTATATAATGCAAAACAGTATATCAGTGGACAATTCACTGAATAAAAATTAGCACAATAAAAGTCACTGAGCATTTTGAAGTCAAATATTAGATGGTGAGTGGCATTAGACACCTGTAATTAAAATGTAAAGAATATTCAGCATTAAAGCCAAGAGCTCTCTTTTTAACTGAACTTTATTAAATTAGCTTTATGAACAACTGAAGTCTGTTTGAATATCTTATTAAGCTATCTTATTACTCTTTAGTTACTTTACCATAATCCTGAAAGACTATAGGCTTAATTTGCTGTACTATACCAATGTTCACATTTAAGCAGAAGTCCATATCAGACAGGCCTTTTCCATATAGGTCAGTTTAACAACTAGTGACATGTTGGAAACTGCTAGTGGGTACAATTTATCATAAATAACTTCAGTCCTTCAGAAAAATCAATTAAACAGTTAATGATGAGAGTACATTTGAAGATAGACTATGTCTTACATATGAATCAATAGAACTGTTTAAACTTAAAAGGATACAGAAATTTATACAATAAAAAAGGAATGGACCAATTTTTGACTTATCTTTGTGGTGCAGCATTTCTGTTACTTATCATAAATAACTTTTAAAGGAAATTAATTTTTCAGAGCAATTTATCTTACTACGTTTCCCTTGCAAACGCACTTTTACAAGGGCAACACAATTTCACATAAAAGAACAGGGAGCTAATGAACTGATGTGATCAATTTTTCAATGACTCAATCAATGCATGTGTTCAATGAATGAAAAAATAGTTCATTCTTAAGTAGTGATAGAGGGTTTTAAAACTTTTCAACTTAAAAAAAAAAAATCTCAAGGTAATTATTACATTAGCTATTTTACAGATAAGAAGCTAGGTTACAAGGCAGTAAAATCTTGAAAGACAGCCACAAGAAATATACAGCTCTGTATAAGATTTCCATGAAAGACCTCAGTAAAATAGGACATGTCAAATTTTACAGCTCTTTTTGATAAACACAAAAACAAATCAGAGCCTGATGATGCTATTGACACTCTAGCACAAAGAAAAGAGTGATTTTTGAAAATATGAATTTAGTAATTGCTCTTTTTCATTATTTTTTTCCAAAATCTTTATTGGTTAAGCCCATATTTTGTAAATGTCATTGACCTGATCAAGTTCCTATTTACTGCTGAAATAACACTTACTACAGGGAAATAAACCAACCTTGGTGCTAAAAAAGTATAACCAACTTCATCAAAATGATCAAGCTTCAGTGTTTCTGAATCTACAAAGATGAAGAGAAAACATTAAATAAGTAAATGACTTATCACCATCATTTCCCTTCTCAAATGCTTGACTAGTTTTTGCATGCATCTATGAAAGAAGGAAATGTTCATTTTGCAACATTCTCCTAGTAATATACTTTATATTTCTCAGTATGTCACAGTGTAGGATGAAATTATTTTAATATTATATACAACGCATACCTGACAACAATAATGTATCTAACAACCTAATTTGAGGTGACATTTAATTATCATGTAAATGATAATGATGCTTTCATTAGAAATACAATCTGATACAAAGAGTTGTTAGAACATGAAGGAAAATGTTTCTAGTATTTTCAGCAATAAAGTAAAAAACAAAAACAAAAAATCATCTATGTAAACATCACTTTCAATTCTACTGAAAACAATGGCTTTAAAAGCTGGTGTCACTGAACACCAGGACCAGATGAGCAAGGATTAGAGATTCACAACATACTACAATGTGTATGAAAACAGAGAAACACTTTTTTTTTTCCTTTCTATTGGTATGGTACCCAATGAAAATGGGAAAAATCCTGAGATGAGGAATACAGAGGAGAATGTCCAGTAGGAATAGAAATACAAGTGAAAAAATATCAACTGCAGTAAACAGAAGGAAATTGAGCAACAAGAATATACTTGCCCATTTTGTTTGCCACTATCCATCAGAAAGAGAAAGCAGGGAAACAGAAAAAAACAGGGTAAAGCAAAAGGGGTCACAAACCAATATTTTATTCAAACAGCCCCTTGAATAAAAATATTGTGCATAGAAAGATCAAAGGTTCAATTTATGTACAGCTGTAGTCTGGAAAAAGACAAACATATCTGAACACTGGAGAATATATGTCCTTATCAATTATTTCTCAAGTACCTTCTATATACTGTGGCTATTTCAAGGGTCTGTTTTGCAGGTTATATTCATGTAAGTGCAAAAACAGATGATCCAATCCATAAAAAGAAACATATTAACTTACTAAAATTTTAATTTTAAACTACTTATGATTTGACAAAGTTATAAAAATAAACCATGAATTATTAAAAACTTGCCATAATCTTCATACCCTGTACATTTATTCATATTTGGATAAAGAAAGTTAAAAGGATGTGATGAGTTCTATTCTATCTACTATCTAGATCTCCTAGTTAGATGTTATATAGATGTAATAAACAAAAAGCTTTCAATACTCACAAGTATCATTCCAAATTACCACTACAGAATCTGTAAATGGCTTGAAAATAGTCTAAGCCAGAAATGCATTAAAAACATCCACTAAAACTATTTGTAGAGTGCAAAATAGCCGTAATCCAAACAAAACAGTGTTGTCACATTTATCTATTTCTACAGGCATCAAAGGTAATTTCCTAAATATAATACTGCACCTACAGCAAAAATAACAAAGTAAGCTTACTACTATAGTCCATGTCATAATATTTACCTAATAGAATGAAAAAGAATAGTAACCAGACCCTTAAAATTACAGCAACAGAGGATACACAAAGCAATGATTCTACAGGTACATAGCAAGGCAGAAGGGATTGTCAGTGAAACTGGGGTACCTGCACATATTCTATCTTTATAGAATATTTCTTGTACCTTGGGTGTTGGATTAGAATCATTGCTGCAGATTTTGGGTACATATGGTAACATTAGTGAATTCAACAAAATGTATGAATTTTAAACACTTTTTAAAGTGAATCTGAGACTTGGCAATACCAGGACAACCTTCATAGTACTTACATCTGGCTTGAATTAATGGTTCATCTATTTTGGCTTTAATATAATAAAAGCTGTATGATGGTAGCACCAATGCCAAACTGCAAGAGAAATAAGACACGTGAAACAATTATGCTATTTGCAGCAGATTTCTAATTTCATCTTTTAAGTGTTTTGAAACTGTTTAACAAGTTTGGAAATTCAATTATCGTGAGATGAGATAGTTACGTAGTGACAGACCAGCCTCATGCTCTGTAATAGGTATGAGTAGATTCATACAGGTCTTAAAGTTCCCTGTGCTTCTTTTCATTTTTATTCAAACATTTAGGCATAAATGCACTTTTTAATGGTTAAGGGAGGAATTTCCAAATAATTGCAAATAATAAAAAGCATGGTTTTTGTATCTTCCTCTAACACATTTAACATTACAATGTAGCACATGTCAATGTGGTGACTGACAGTAAAAAACACCATATAGTACTGTACCAATCTGATGCATGATTAACTCATAAAAAAAAAAGCATTTATTAAGAAATTTATCTTGCAGTACTTGAATTCACTTTATGTTCAAGATGCAAAATATTTTCCTGAATCATACAGTCACCACTAATAACCTTTGAACATCGTTGTGCAATAACATCTTAAGATTTGCAATGCATATTATTCCTTTTATATTAAATATATATTTTTCCAAAAAAAAATATTGCCACTAATTCAATATACACGTAGGAGAGTTCACTTTTAAAAAGGTATGTAAAGGACAGAAGGTGCAAATCAACACTGCAGAGGTATCATCTCCCACATCACATCCTTAATATTTGTTGTCAGTTTTCATGTCTGAAAAACTGCAGAGTTTTCTAATGGATAGCTGCAGAAATTAACCTTAAAAAAAAAAAAGTTGCACAATTGTGCCATAAATGAGATGACCTTTAATGTGCCATGTGCCACTTAAACGGAATGTGAGATTGCTGAATATTTACTGATAGCCTTCTACCAATTCTCCTCTAGGGAAATCACTAGCACTTTACCTGTCATTAGCAGCTACTGCCAACAGAAATTGCTAATTAAAATCTATAATTTTATGTTTAACAGGCTTGCTTCAATGTGACTCCATGGATTTATTGCTGTATCTCATGCCAAGGAGCTCTGTATGAATTAAGAACTCATATAAACCCAATATATTTCTTTACTCATTGCTAGATGGCATATTATGATTAAAAAAAAAATAAAAATCTTTTCCCCCTGAGGATAATGAGTATAATGACAGAGGAAATAGAACATAAAAGTGGGATGATGAATAAAAGATAAAGTTCTACACCTACATTCACTTGTTAAATTGATTTGTTTGGTTTTGCTTACAAATTAATGTTTGGATTCTCATTGGCTGTACACCTGTACAGAAAATAGCAGAAAAGAGAACCAATACAATTACAATAGCTGAAGGCTATTGTAAATCACCACAATACAATTATTATTTTGGTAAACAGTTGACTTGGTATTTGAACCATCTAGTTTTGAACTTGAATACTTCAACTTTTTTGAAATTTGGTAAACCTTAACTTCTTTTCTAATGTCAGTTTGCTATATTACTTCCAAAGTCACAGAGCTGTGTGCTTAAATGATTTTGGAACGATATACACACCAATGTTGTATGCAACGGGGGCAAGACTTCATTTGTTCCTGCTGTCAGTTGTATATGATTTTTAGATAATTAGTCACAAATAGATTGAAGATTTCAGAGATAATTGGTAGCATGGTTCCTGCCCTTAAGATCTGACATGTAGGTTAGCAATGTCGTGATATAAGCTATAAAAGTGACTGAAAGAGATTTGCACAGAATAACGTGTTACATTGTTTATTGAGACAAAAAAAAATATGGCATCTTTCTTTTTAATGTGCATATTAAAAACAAGAACATGGAGACAATGAAAAGAAAAGTGGAGGAATCTAAGAGAAAGTGTAGAATTAAAAATCAAAGTATACAGTGACACAGAAAGTAGAAGAAAAATAAGATTCTTAACACCAATCACAAAATCCATTTTTTCCTGTATAATGAAATGCACTAGTGGTAAATCTCAACAGTTGGATAGAAGACTGAGGTTCTCTTCCTTAGACAAAGTAACAATTTTGAGTTATAAAGGTTTAAAGGAACCCAGCAAATCCTGTAGGCCCAGGCACAAAATGACCTCATCCTGACTTAACTAGTATAGAAAATAGAACACTAAAAATACTAACCAAAATAAATTAAAAGGACATTTAACTATGCAGAATTCAGAGAACAGAAATAAGTTACCTGTAATCAGTGCCATTCACAGCAGTCCATGTGTATGTTCTGTTTCCTTTATCAATATATCTCTACAAAGAGATATTGGTCAAGAAACAAATTACTAATTCCGAAGCTTCAAGTAGTGTTCTCTTTTCTTGAGAAATGAAGTATATAACCAAGTCCGTTGGGACTCTAGTTATTATTTCGGTAAGTACAACATGAGCTGCAACTACTTTACTTAAACAATTTCCAAAGTTATATTACGCAAAAGAATCATCTACATGTATATCTTTTTATTCAACAGTAAAGAAATGCAAATTTAAATAAAACCAGACAGATACTATCTACCATTTTCCCTTTTATTTTCATTAGCCAGGCCTATACAAACTTTTTGTATGTACTTAGAATTTGATAAAAGATGTTATCTCCTTTATGGACTATTTTGCGTTAAAATGACCACAATAACAAAAATCAATTAAAAAAGAAGAATTTGTAAGTAACTCAGTAACAACAACAACACATCCGTGCCTGTCCTTTCAGTATTACAGTACCAGTGACTGTAATACAGATATTACACTGGAGTCATAAGTGCAGCCATATAGTCCTGGCTGTACCGCATGCTAAAATTATATGTGTTTCTAATCACATTAAGAGGGTCTTGCATTTGTGAATAATTTAGAATGGGAGTAAGTTCTTCCAGTCTTCTATTCTTCACCCCATTTTTTTTTAAAGTATGTTAATACATCAGGATAAGTTTTACCATTCACTTTCTTTTGATATGAATAAATAAATAAATAAATAAATAAAGACATAAAGACATGATAGGCACAACCCCACAGTTCCCTATAGATTTGATCATTAATGCACATATGTCAGCACTGACTGATGGAGTTTCACTCAGTTTTCTACACTGAAAATTAAAAGTTTATTCCAGCTGCAACATACTATTATTCTACAGAGATTTGTAAGTATACACACTGCAACATCACATACAGTGATGAAAGGTATCACAGGTTCATTCTTTCACTGTGATAAAGCAAAAGTGTGAAAATGGCCATGGTAATGGGAAAGAGACATCTTTTTTTGACATTTATGATTCAAAACCTCCTTATTACTTGGTTCCTTCTTGTCTTGCACAGCATGATAATTTAAATCATTTAATAGCTATTTGTGAAAAAAAAAAAAAAAAGAAAAGAAAAGAAAAGAAAAGAAA
Organism: Netta rufina; assembly: GCF_964035555.1. Lineage (NCBI taxonomy): Eukaryota > Metazoa > Chordata > Aves > Anseriformes > Anatidae > Netta > Netta rufina. The sequence continues at coordinate 196,506,958 of NC_140123.1, forward strand.
AGAAAAGAAAAGAAAAGAAAAGAAAAGAAAAGAAAAGAAAAGAAAAGAAAAGAAAAGAAAAGAAAAGAAAAAAAAAGCATGTATCAATGGCTAATATCCTAGTATATTTTATATTTAAGGTAAAGGGATGGCTGAACACACTCCTTTCCAAGCCTATCTATATTCAATAACGTGCCTATACTGTTACTGCAGCTCAAGAATAATTAGACACTTGAACCTAGCAGTGACAACACCTCCAAACCATGCACAGCACCATGGTTTGCACACCATGTGCAAATGCAAGAGAAAAGTAGGAAGGCAGGAAGAGAACTGGGCTCATATTAAATCCTCTCATCACCAGCGCTGTGAGCATGCCTGAAGGCAAACTGGCTGAAACCTCCCTTCAAAGATAACACAGCAGATCATGTCCTCATATATCTGCTCCCATTTACCTTTGCCTACTTTATTACTGAGCCATCTGATGCAGTCTCACCCCAGCTGGTTACTGCTGAAGAACCTACATGTTATTGCAGTTCTTGTGACTCTTCAGTTTGCACTACTGCCCACCCCAGCTGCCCAAATGTGGCAATGCTTTTGTGTCTATGGCATCTTCACTGTTAGTTGGAAAGCCCCTGAGGCCTTGGGAGACTCCAGCACACCCCACCCACGCTTGCTCTGAGTCCAGTCTCTATGCTGTAGTATGAGGTCATCTCCCAGGACACTGCTGGGGCCAGCTGCAATACAAAAAGAAAGCAATGCAAAAAACCCAAAAGCAAAACAAAAAAGGACATCAATTTGAAGCCTCGAGACTGCAACTGTCAGTTCTGAGCAACTGACCACATCAGCCCTTTTTATAAGAAAATATATGAAACTATCAAATCCTAAGTGATGCATGGCTCATGCGTGGCCAGTGGTCTGAAGCAGCTTTATTCTGGCTGTAGCAGCCTGAAGCTGGGAGGATGCAATAACTTGAAGCAGTCACCATTGCCAGCCATCTCTGGCTGCTGCCTTCTCTGTGAGGGGTCTGAGCAGAGGAAGACATCTCACGCCACAAAGCAAGGTAAGGTGAGAGAAATTAATTTCACTGGGGACTTGAAGCATCTAGGTTCAAATGGCTTGAGATATTTTATTCTATTTGAATAAAATCTCAGTTTGTGGTCTGGGCTGTGTATGACTGACACATTCTCATGCACCCAAGGATGTCACATTCCCCCCAGTGCAGTAGCTGACTCCAGCATTTGCCAGCATGAACAATTTCCCTCCCTCACTCTTCTGGCAAACAACTGTAGGGCCAGCTGTTATGGCCTTTTCACAAGGGCACCACACAGCCTGAGAAATGCAAGCACAGCCTGAGATCTCTTCAAAAACTTTGCCATGAATGCAACTTCTTGTACAACCACAATGGCGTTAATATTTTTTTGTTTGTTTGTTTGTTTTGATCCTCTAATCCCCACTTTTCTAGCCACCTACACAGAGCCTTTTTCACCCACAGACTTGGAAAGACTCTCCTTAAAACAACAATGCAAGCCTAAAAATGTAATTAACTTGATTGGATTCTGTAGCATATGCCTTGTGAGAAAAAAAATAAATAAAAATGTCACTGGAGACTTCTGACATTTAAGTACAAACAGCAAAACCACTGGAGGTAGCAAAGTTACAGGAGATTGACAGGAGAGAACAGCTAATACTACTCATGAACAATTATCTGCACATATCCAAACAATAGTATTATTCTCTTCATTTTCTTCTGATAATCCATTACATTAGCTATCTTCAAGCTGTTTTACATTGATTGCAACAATTTCAAAAAGCTGTTTGTGAACTGTAACTGTGCAGCATGCTCTTGCCATATCTGCTCCTGTGGTACTTTGATCAGGATTTCCTGTTTCAAGTCGACAAAAAGAAAGGCATGCAGGTAAGGATCCATATCATATTTCAGGATTTCCTTTTGCTAGGATACATGTACATGTATATCTGTGTCTTGTTAGAGAAATCACTAGTGATCTGTCAGGAGTTTGGATTTTGGACATGAAAATGAAAAAGAACTGAACAAGCACAAGTAAATAATACAACTGTAAGATGACATTGCTTATCCCAAGTTATCTTCATTTATGGCATATAAACATTTTTTTTCTTTTTTCTTTATTCCCATTCAAAATATAAACTATTAATCCTATCTTTGAACACCTCCACAAGCAAATTAATGACTTTATTTTAGGATCCATGCACAGAAGTAGGCTGGGTCTACTTCCTGGTGAACAGACTACAAGACCTCATCAACAACTACCTGATTAAAGACACACCAAAGAAACCAATTAAAAAAAAATCCTTTTCATATATATATAATTTCTTTTACTCTAAGCCAGTAAAACTAGCAAATGTAGGGGCAAAAAATGATATAAACTGACATTATAAAATGAACATCTTTCCACGATTTCACAGTATTTTTATGCTTTTTGTTTGCTCCTGTAAATCTAGTTATCTGTTTCTACCTTACCTCATCTTGGGACTTGACCAGTGTTTCAAATGTTTTTTCTCCACTTTCTCCATCTATCATTTTCTTTCGAATCTATTGGCAAGAAAAAATAAATAAAAATAAGAACTAGGTATTGCATGTAACATGATTAAAGTTTCCAGTAATTTAAGGCATTTTATAGAAACACAGAAAATAGTAAGGCATTTGAAAGTCATGAATCTTGATTTTTTTTTTTTTTTTAATGTTTCTATTTTCTGATTTTTCTAATTAGAAGTAGCTTTATCCAAATATGACTGAATTAACAGACTTATGTATTAACATTTCTGGTATACCTTGCATATCAAGACAATCCCATGGATGAGAATGTGTTTTGTCTAGAACTTCTAGTGCTTCCCAGCACATCTGTGATTCAGCTAGTTACAGTGATTCAAAACAAAGATTTATATCAGTCAGAGATAAATTCCTCTCTGAAGCAGCAGTTCTAAGAAACTGAAGCTGGAATTTAACAGATACCAAGAAATTCTGATTATTATCATTATGAAAGAACTATTTCAAATGAAGTGAAAAAAATGTTTTAAAACATTAAAAGTTAAAATAAAATTCCATTTTTTGTCACAAAATTAACAAACTATTTTAAAATGATTTATAAATGTTCTGTGAAATTAGTAATTCAAAAATATACATAGTAATTCATTTTGTTGTCAACAACTTAAGTAACTTTATTTCTCATTTCCTTACCACAGCAGTAAGTTTGTATTAATCAAAATCAATGTAGAGAGGGAAAAAAAATATAAAGCTTTAAAATATTTCAGATAATAGATTAATATCCTCTAAGAAGTGTTCTATTTCTAAAAAAATTTACAAATTTTCCCTTCCCATGAATTAGCACTTAATAAAGAAGACTGGAGAAAAATTATTTAAATAGCAATTATGGTAACTTTCAAAATGAGAGAAATATAGTTCATTGTCTTTGCTTAAGAATAAACTGAGCTTAATTTGTAAAAACCTTTCATTATAACTTAATTGCTCTAAGTCAACATCTTGAATTTTTGAATTGAAATTTTTGAGTGAAATAGGTTTCCATTCAAAATCTGTATTGCTTTTCATGTATTGCTTTTCAGTTATTACACAATAAAATACAAGCACCAGGTACTAAGAAAGCAGTCAATCTCACCTCAACTTTAATATCATTTTCCAATTCAGCGTCTAGAAAATCCAGCGTAACTGGCTCCTGGGATTTTGGATTCTGGAGCATAAGATATTAAGTGACCAAAAAATAAAGACAGAGTACTGTAATGTTACAGATAAATTGCTAGAAATCATTCTAATCCCTTCACTTTAAAGTAAACTACTTACTTACCCATGCAAGCTACTTGCTTACTCATTTGTTTTAATCTCTTATAACATAAAAAATTCCTAGCAGCTCTTTGTCATTTATTTTATTTAATTGGATAGAGAGGCGAATTAGGCAAGTGAAAATCAGATTAATCCTAATGACTAGTGTCTGTCCACAGTCTGTTAAGCAGGGGGTTCACGTTGGGAGGTTGTTTCCCCTGCTGCCACAGACTAAGGTGAGAGAAGAAATGTCAGAGGAACCATCTCCTACAAGGCATCCTGCCTTCAAAAAGGGAGGGGGAAAGTTGGGAAAGTTTTCCAGCTGGCCAGTAAGATGAAACAATTGTACTACTTTGCAGTTTTGCCAAAAACAAGAGTACAGACTTGTTGTTTTGAGATGGGAATGGACTGTGGTTCAAGACTCAAAGGGACAGCGATTGCAATAAAAGATTTATTTCTTATAACAAAATAAAATCATTATTATTGTGGGCACTAAAGGACTTCCCTGAACATCTGGCAGTTTTGAATGCATTTCTCTTGACATCAGTACTCCTATCTCTGTTTAAGACATAGAAACCTACATCACAGAAATGCTGTGACCTGGGAGCTTCAAGACCTGTGGATGTCGTGATATCTACCGTCCACTACAGATGGTTTGCATCTGCCGTGATCCACATCTCTGAGGAGAGCAGGAGGACCCAGTACTGTGCTATTGCTAGGTCCAGCTCTGCTGAACTAGCTCCAGCCACCCAGCAGGCTCTACTCCCTTCTCAGTTGCAGTTTGCATTTACTTGGACAGAGCTGTCTTCCACGTGAACTGTCCGAAATCTGACTTTTTTTTTTTTGAGGAATTTTGGCTAAATCCCATTGACTTGATATTGCTGCCAAATAATATTAACTGTCCTTAAATGTGGTATAAAAATCCTTGATCCTCATCGCTCATAAGTTATTTAATATACCCACCTGATGAAGGATCTTAGGAGAAAGAACTATGGAAATTTATTATTTAACCATTTCAATCTGATACTTTAGAATAGGATATAAATCCAGTTTTATTAATTTATTTTGAATGATATACATATATCCTTTGTAATAGGATGGTTCACATATTAAAGGATCTCAAGACCAACTATATCAACCCAACTATACTAACGTAGTTGTAGGATACACTGAAGTCCCTTCTTTAAAATGATGATTATATTCCTTTTATGCTAGTAGACAACAGTTGGAATTAGGCAACATACTCTGGCAAAGGTATATGATGAATGCACATATGACTTCTATGGAAGAATGCAAGCATGTTTCATCACAATTTAGGTGTGTATTCCCAGTTCATATTGGAAGAAAGTTGTCCTGAATAGCTGATAAAAGATGCCTTCATATAATGTAAAAGCATATAAAAGATGACTTCATATAATAATCTGGACACTAGTACTTATTTTCAAGACTGTAATATAGAACAGTATTAGAAGATAAATGACTATTCCTTCATATTCTTAAGGTACAAATGTACCTGTTTCTAGGTATAGGGAATTCATTTTCTTATCAAGTAAGACTTGCTCTCTGCTAAGGGAAAAGTGAAGAAATTTTTTCATGCACTGGAAAGATTTCAGACAAAGAATCTGGATTATTTTTTTAATGCCTACTGGTAACTTCAAATAAATTTTAATTTTCTTATTTATGAAGGATAAATAAAACTTGTACCTTTAACACAACATTAAAATATGCTCTATACTAATTCAATACATTCAGTACAGCCTTTTCTAATGCATTTTCTTTTCTTCCCCAACAAATCCACACCCTCAAAATAAATAGCAAAAGGGTAAAATGTAAAAATAAATAAAAAATACATTTTCTTACATGCAATGGATAATGAATAGCATGGTCAAACCCAAACAGCATGCATGAAGGCATTACCATGGCAGAAGTTGCATTTATGAAGTTCACATTCCATTCCAACACACAAAGGAACAGAAAAGAAAAGAAACGGTAAAAAAAAGAAATAAAAAAGCCATCACATCAAATCAATAATACTCATTTCAAATGATAACCCGGGCTATCCATAGTTAAGGAGTCCCAAAGACAAATAGATAAATTTATCAGTCTGTCAAAATTAAAGTACACATTCACAAGCTTTCCTTGTTCTTTTTAAGATGTTATATCACCACACATTCTTTATCAGGTATTAATGGCATTTTATATATGAAGAAATAAAGCATATATAGAAATACATTATGTGATGTGCTTGAGGCACAAAAAATCTCTTAGAGATTAGAAAATTCTTAGCCCACTACTTTAAAGATTGTTTGTTACCCACTATGTCTTTTTTTCCCAAAGAGTGTGTATTTACCAGTATTTGGGCTCCATAATTTTCACTTCCTAGGTTGCCATTTTGTAGGGTTTATTCCAAGCCACGAAGAAACAAACTTAATGTTCAGTTTGCTCTTCTCTTTATTCAGTCATGCACGCAACATGACTAGAATAAGCACAACACCACTACATTCACCAGCACAACTTAATAAAACAAAACAGAAGTAAATCACTAGCAATGAAGCATGCAAATGAAGGGAAATGCAATCCATTTTCAGCATGAAAAATAAAGGCTAAGATCTATTACTTCAATGACAAATCAAGAAGGAAACAAAGAAAGAAAGAACTGGTGCAGCAACATAAGAAAATTAATGTGTGCATTTGGGAGGTCAGTATTCTCACAAATTATGTGGACGGCTTTCCTTGGTGTGAGTTGCAGGAACCTATTTCCTGTTTATACCTGGGGTACTGATGAAGATGTGGGCTGTTAGGCTTTACAACTAACGGCCCACATAAGAAGGCAGAAAAATCCTGGGCCCTAGGGGAAGTCCAAAGAGCAGCTTGCAACATGGGTGGGAGCCCAATGCTTTTCCTGAGCAGATGGCACAGCTAGGAGAACCCAGCCACAGCAAAATTACACCTCAATTCACTGAAGAACCAGCTGCGCTCTGAAAATTGAGATTTGGTGTGTGCCAGTGCTGATTTCTCCAGCACATACAAAAAAATTTAGCCCAAGGTCTTCTAGATGTATAAGAACAGTCATTTGAGACTTGGTGAAATCACTGACTTAAAATAGATGAGGACTTTAAACCGTGATTTTACTGTTGTTGCTATGCAAGCAATTAGTTTTGCATGATATATTCCCATGTTTAAAATGTTATCAGGATATACTGCGTCTAATTTTGTTATTTTCTTGTTACGTAGTTAATCTATTCCTTTAATTCCTTTTTTTTTTTTTTTTTTTTTTTTTTAAGTTTTCATTAGGTGTTTTCTGTTCTTGAATTACATAAATGTAACTAAATTTCCCTTTCACTGTTTGGTTTAATTACAGTTAATCTTCTGCATTTGGATTTACTAATCTGATAAACCTTACATAAATAATAGATATTATTTCCTGCTCTGACATGATAGATATCATGTCCTGCTCTGACTTATGTGGAAAAACAAACAAACAAACCCTGACCATCTTATTAAAATTCGGTTATACAGCATATACTGCACAATTAATCTTGGCAATAAAGTCATAAGTCATTCTCTTGACTTATGGTTTATGCAAGCAAAGCCAGCACAAGTAGTCTCTCTTTTTTTTTTTTTTTTTTTCCCAGTCTTCAAATTTATTTCAAAATCTGAAGAATAATTTTTACAACACAGCTCTAATTAGCACCTATTAGTAAAGCACCATAATTTAATGGAACACCCTTCACTACAGCCAATAACATGTTTTTTTATTATTTAAACAAGAAAGGATGCAGGCTTCATGCTTTGGAAGCTGTTTGTCAAAGTAAACACTTTAGTTAGATTTTTCCTAGCAAGCAGGACAGAAACTTTCTAACATTTATTTCCAGGTCTATGCACTCTAATGCACTAATCACCTCCATCCAAAGTTACCTGTACATTGGGTCTCCTTTTTCTCAAATTAACTTTTGGTATGCCCACACCAATATGCTGAAGTAATAAAAAAGCAGTAATTTATATTTTTACACTATTAGTAAACAGCCTGCTTATAGAAGTGAAATCTTCCCTACACATCTCTATTTTCTAGTGCATATATACTGGACCCAGGGACTAGCCCTCATTCTGCCCAGGAGTTCCAAGCTCTCTATCAGAGTTACACACAGGTTTTGTAACAGGAAACGAAATATAAACATATGTTAAACAATATTAACAGAGATCTCTCCTTCCCAAGGTACTCAGCCAGAATTAAAATGTGGAATAAGAGTTTCACCTTTTGTTTACTGTTCTCTCTGCTCTTAACCCTCTATCTTCCCCTACATTTCTTTCAAAATATAAACCATAAGGTCAATACCAAACCCTACTGAAAGCACGTGGAGTTTTATAATTACAATTATAAAACCATAAGAACCATAAGAAAAGTGAAGAATAGGATGCTAATACTTAGAATGAATATCAAAAACTGAATTACTCACTATTTTCAAATCTTATCTAATTAAGACTGATCTTGTTAACACATGCTTAATGCAAACTAACTACTCAGTCTAGTGACTATACTTATTTGGTGGGACAGGTACCTGTTTTTTTCCCAGAAGAATGTGAAAATACACACATGAGAAGAAAAAATGTAAAAATAAGTATTTGCTTAAAAATGTAATATAACTAATTACAGAAAATTGAAAAAAAAAATAATTTAAAACCATATTAAAATGAATGTTTAAAAATGTTTCCAATGTTATGCTTTGACATAGTTTACATGCACAAAAATAAACATAATGGAAAAGTTTTTAACCTGCTTTTGAATCTGCCTTTTTAAGAATTTTGTCGTTTGTACAAACAACTTCACAAGTTCAGAGTTTCTAAGGATTTTTTTAATTATTATAATTATTTTTTGTGATATGATGCTGCAAGACTTTCTCAAAATATTCATTGTGTTGAACCAGTTTTGATTTCAGGTAACAGATTTTCAGAAGGAAAGACATTGAGAAGAAGGCACTACTGGAAGTTTAACACACCCTCACCTCTTCAAAGGTAAATACGTAGTTATGTTTTAGTTTACATCTACAGAAAAACTGCTGTCAAAGAGGGTTAAGATGTTGTTAGTTAACATATTAACGGCTACCAGGATGTTCAACTAAAATTAATATGACATGTTAAAGGAAGTCCATGAGTTCTAAATACATCCGTCTTTGGAGTGTACCTTAGTTTTAAAACGTAGTTCTTGTTTCAGTCTGTATAGCATGCACTACCCCAAACAAACTGGGAGTGAAAAAGTCTAGTCTGTGTAACTGTTAATAACAATAATAACAATAATAATGCACAGGCTTAATATTACATTTTGATATTATTCTATGACATAAAACACATCACATATAAAATATCCTTTTTTTTTAACATACTGTAAATCAAACATTTGAGCAGTACTTGTAAGCAGCTCCAGACTTCTATATCCTTTAAGTAAAAAAATCTATGCAGAGAAATTATGATAATTAGTTTCCTAATAATCTGTCTCAATCTGCCCAGATTTTGTTGGGAAGAGATGAATTTTTCATTCTCTAACAAAAGTTCTTTAGTGTTTAAAAAAACATTCTCTAACAAAAGTTCTTTAGTTTACACTGCAGAATAATTGCACATACGAGATGAACAGAATCCGTATCTACTAGTTTCACACAAAATGGTGCCTAAATGAGAATGCTACATTGCTTCATTTTATATTCCTTCTGTTAACAAAATGCTAGTATAATTTGCATATAAGGAAAAAGTAAACCACCTGCCAGCATCTGAATTTCTAATTATCTCTACTGAAGAAAAGATTCTAAATAATGATACAATTATTTGTCTCAGAATATTTCCCCAAGCATAATCATCAAATCAAAACTTTCAGTTTTTAACACGTTATGAAAACCAAATGTATATATATTGAAATTGAAGTGCTCACAAATTGAGAAAACCTATAAAAAAATACAAAACCCTCCTTTTTCTTCTTGTTTTTCTTTTTAAAAGTATACTTTCAAAATAAATTAACAAGGATATTCCATCAATACTTAAGACTGAGTTATTCCTTCTCTTCTCAAAAAGCATACATTTCTTTTGCTACACACTTGGCAAAAGATTTCAAACATTTTTATTGCTTCAGGAAATTAATTCACATATTCACAATGCAAATTCCCTCATCTTGAAAATTAAATGAATTACTAAAATATGTAGATCATTTATTTCCCTGCCTTTGACAGTTAAATATGCTGGAGTACTGAAAAATCCCTCTTGTAGCTATTGTAGGACTCTGGTGAATAATCGAGAGAAGACAGTTGCACAGGTCAAAGAGTTGCTGCTACTCTGCCACAGGAACATGGCTAGGAGGAATAAAGTGATGAATATGCATCCAATTTACTAAACACAGTATTTCCATGCCTAAAGGCAGCAAGTACAGGCTTTAATTACTTAAGAAGTTTCTCTTAAGTGTACTAAGTGCTAAGAAATAAATGATATATGTGAGTAGGGTGCCACTGAAGTTTAAAAGCCATACTAGCCTTATTTGCTTGTGTATTAAGTTCTTGCTTTTATCGTGCCCATATATTACTCAAATCATCTAAATAAGAAACGTTAATATTGACAGCTAAACTACATGGATGTGCTCTTTGATCTGCAGTGATTTGCAATAATTTCTGAACTGTTATCTGTACATTATTCTATCAACCTGGAGATTATTTATTTATTTATTTTTATTAATTCAGTTTTAATTTTGCCTGTTATAGAATGGTGCATTTGTGCACTGTGAACAAAATTTGCCAAAAGTATGTTTCTAAAAAAGTATGTTTAAAGCATTTTGAAATATTCCATTAAACAAAAGATTTGTTGACATGGAGAAACCCTTCACTAAAATAGAGTTTGAAGTTCTGATTTCTGAATAAAAATTAAAAAAAAAAATAAAAAATAATCAGCCATTCACCTTGAAATACCTTATCAAAGCCAGGTGACTTCTATAAGGAGATACATTTAATGTAGCAGACCTTGCAGGGTCAGAACTACACTGATAAGAAGCCAGACTAAAACCTTGGTCTTAAACTTTACTGAACTTTGAGGAAAAATGTGTCCTAATTAGATTTAGATAAATATTCTGTGTCTGAAAGACCTTTCTCAAGTTGAAGTAAAATCTACCATTCTGGGAAAGAGTGATTTTCTAGATCCGCCCCAACTCTGCATCAGAGGTTTGTTTCAGCTCTGGTAAACAGAAACTAAGCAAAAGAAATGACCACCATCACCACTGAAAAAAAAAAAAAAAAGTAAAAAAGTAAAAAAAAAGTGTGTACTAGTCCCTGTTTTCTGTGATTTTTCAAGTATGAAAGTTTCAAATTCTGAAATGAGAAAGCATCACAACACTTATTTCACACCTATAAATGCATGTGTAAAATATACATCTACTTTTCTTATTTTATTTATAACCAAATTCAGCAGAAGCCAATATTAGTCTAAAACGAAAATGGATTTACATGAAGCCATACACACACTGTGGATTTTCCTGACATCCCACAATGGAGAATTCTTTACTATTGTTCTCTTGAACTTTAGAAAGACCTTATATATTTCTGTTATGTTATGTTTTTGACAATGTTCCCATACTACAAAGAACTATATTAGAAGGCTTTTCATACCTTTGGTTGAAGATTTGGATGAAGTAGCACATACCCATTAGGATCAATTGCAAAATAATATCCATTTGGACAAAGCTGAAAGAAAGAAGTAAAGTGTAGCATTAAAGCTTTAAGTAATAGAATTAATCAGTGGTTTTAAAACAATGGCCACATTTAGTAAAATACTTTGCCTCAGGCATCATGAAATATGTGAGATATTAATCTCAATAAGAAAATTTTTGAATGTTTGCTCTTTTAGACGCGTGAACTTGACAGAATAGTTTGGGCTTATAGAACCTCTGGAGGTCACCTGGTCCAACCCTCCACTAAAAGCAGAGATAAATTAAAAACAAGACCCTAATTCAAGCTTAGACATGTTTGCAGAAGGTCTTTGAGTACCTCCAAGCATGGAGGTTCCACAACCTCTGCAGGCAACCTGCTCATGTTTAACCTCCCTCACAGTAATTGTTTTTCCTTATTTCTAGCCGGAAGTTCTCCTCACACAATTACAATGATTGACTCTTTTCTTTTGCTATAAACCTCCAAGAAAAGTCTGGGTCAATCTAGGTCCATCCAGAGAGTTGCATTCAATGGTTCAGTGACCAGCCAGAGATCAGTGATGAGTGTTGTCCCTCAGTGGTATATATTGGGACCACTACTGTTTAATATCTTTATTAATGACAGACAGAACAGGTAAAACCACAGCAAGCATGTGGATGATAGCAAGTTGAGTGATGCAGCTGACACAATAGAAGGAAGTGATGCCATCCAGAGGAACCTTGACAGACTTAAGAAGTGGGCCCACATGAACTTCATGAAGTTCAACAAGGACAAGTACAAGGTGCTGCACCTGGCTAAGGCCAATCCCAAACATCAGTAAAGAGGGATGAATAGATCATGAGAAACCCTGCAGAGAAGGACTTAGGGTTACTGGTGGATGAAAAATTGAACATCAGCGAATGCTTGCAGCCCAGAAAGACAACTGTATCCTGGGCTTCATCAAAAGTGTGGCCAGCAGACCAAGGGAGGGGTTTCTCCCACTCTGCTTTGCTCTTGTGAGAACCCATCTGGACCCCGTGTTCAGCTCTGGGGCCCACACCACAAGAAAGACACAGACCTATTGGAGTGGGTCCAGGGGAGGGCCACAAAAATTTTAAAAGGGCTGGAACACCTCTCCTTTGAAGAAAGGATGAGAAAGCTGGGATTGTTCAGCCTGGAGAACAGAAAGCTCTGGGGAGACTTCACTGCAGCCTTTAGATGCTTAAAACAGGCTAATAAGAAAAACAGACATGTAGTAGTAGGACAAGGGGTAATAGTTTTAAACTGAAACAGGGTAGATTGAGATTAGATATCAAGAATAATTTCTTCAGTATGGGGATGGTGAGGCACTGTTGGATGCCCCACCTCCGGAAGTCCAAGCTGGATGGGGCTTTGGGCAGCCTGATCTAAAGATGTCACTGCTTATGACAAGGGAGGTTGGACTAAGTGATCTTTAAAGGTCCCTTCTAACCCAAACGATTCTATAATTCTATGATCTTCTCTACAACTCCAATTAGGTACGTGAGAATGAAAAATTAGATCCCCACTTGTTTTTTTCTTCTTCAGAATGAACAAACCCATCTCCTCATATGCCATGTACTCCAGCCCTCTGACTAGCTTAGTGGCTCTGCATTGGACCCTGCCCAGCATCTGAATGTATTTCTTGTACTGGGGAAATCAAACTCAGACACAGTACTCCTGATGAGGGATTATGAAGATATTTACTACACAGATGACCTTTTTTACTGTAAGGACACATCGCTGGTTTATGTTCAGCTTGTCCTCCATTATAAAGGCGGACATGCCTTTTCAGGCAATCGGTACGCAGCTTGTACTGTGGCATGGGATTATTGCATCCTAGACTGAGGACTCTGTATTTGCCTTTGGTGAAATTCATGATGTCCCTTTACTTCCCAAGATGTTGTTTTCAACAGTACTGGTCATTTTCTTGGAAATTCCCTAACTAGATGTCTAAATATATAAATCAGTCATACTGGGTAGTGTACAGATATATATATTTAAGAATTTTTCTATAAAGAACGGTCCTATATAAATGCTACTAGGTATTATTACTACCTTTAGTAATTGTTCATTTTGCACTGTGATAAGAACCAAACACTTGACTGGACAGCAGCCTAAGGCTACAAAATAATAAGTAATTGGAATATGCCACCTGATGTAAAACTTAGCTTTTGTGGATGCATACTGATGGACAATTCATACAGAAGCAAAGAAACAACTGGAGAGAAAACTGTCAGAAAATCTACAACAATGCAAAAGAATATATGAAAAGAACCCTGCTGGTATTTTGACTCACATCCAGTCATTGCTGTATGACTTATGAAAGAGCACACAAAGAAATTATACATAAATTGTACATTGTAAAAACCACCAACACAAGCAACTCACCGTAAAGCGGGGTGTCAGTTTTTTTATGTCCTCCAGAGAGACATCAACCCCCATTACTCCAAGAATCAGCTGATTCTGGTAAGATTCCAAAATGTTAGAGTATGCTTGACATATTTGCAATGCAAGACATTGAATTTTAATTTTGCCTTCATCTCTCATTTAACCATACTACTTGAAAAGTTGCTTATTCACTTATGTGCCTATTTTAAATACTTCAAATAATAATAAAAGTGATTCAAAATAATACTCAAAAGTTAGTATAGAATTGGAAAATGGTTTATGAAGATGAATACAGATGCTTTTCTGAATGAACAAACAATAAATGCAAGAACAAAAGAGGTGAAAGATGCTCTTTGTCAAACTGGTATAAACTATATAGAGCTACTAATACATCCTCAGGTTGACAATTAACCTCTTTTGGCTATGGTACAATGATAAATAAAACCAAAATCAAATAAGTGACAATCATTTGAAATCAAGGACTCTGCTTATACATTTACTTCACTTGTAACTTGTAACTTGTTCATTCTTTTTATTTAAATTTGAAATATGTGTCAGAGATGTATTTTGCTGTCTGTCTCCTAGCATTCAAGTAGAGACATAAGACAATGAGATATGTTGTTTTTTTTTTTCCTTTTTTTTTTTTCTTTTTTTTTTTCCCTCTAGTTCCAGGTCTTCTGTACAAGACCAAGGCTGTTTTACTTCTCAGAAAGACATCTTTTGATAATTGTTACTCTTTAGCTTTGCGATTAGACTTAGACTTCAATTAGAGTGAATTCCAGGCATTATCCTATAGATTAGACCATGAAAACTTTTTGTTTGTTTGTTTTTAATTGGAAACTAAGAGTGCTATTCTGAAAATAAATAAAAGAAATGGTAGTGATCAAATTTGTATTTTTTCCTTCAGAATATCTAAACAGAATATATAAACTCAGAGAATCTAAACAAAAGAATATATTGGCTAAACCTCTATATATTCTGATCTGAATGAACATAAGTATCATATCAAAGGTGTAGTATTTTACCATGTACCGTAAAGCATAATCTAAATCTGATATTTAAAAAGCAACATTCTGATTTTGGAAAGAGGACATAAACTGATTCCTTATCAGACAGTAATAGAAGTAGGGAAATGTATTTAATACTTAGATTTTAATATGCATACACAGTGCTATTTTGTATTATCATTACAACCAGTTTATTTAAAGTCTCTACATCTTTGTCTTTTACCCTGAAATGTCATAGCTTCACTGATAAGTTATAAATTATCTGGGCTTCCTTTCTGGCAAGGCCTAAATTATATCTTCTTCTATTTTCCCATTTACTGAGCCCTCAGCTCATTTTCACTGCCATCAGGTCACGGAGATAGATCAAGGAATGTCATACCCTGAAACTTAGAACTACAAAAAGGGTCATCTACGTTTTCTTGTTTCCAGGAGGTTATCAGGCAACTAGATGACACATTAGTTTCTGATGTAGAAGACAATTAAACTGTAGAAAGTTTTGTGGAAATACACATTTTTTTTTTCACTGTATTTAAGCATTAAATTTAATTCAAATAACTGAAATACGTTTGTTTTACTTGAAGAAAAAGCTTACTATTTTCCCATTTTGTTCCTTTGTTAGATTGAAGACAGGCAGAGTTCCTGTAATCACAAGGCCCAGCTCCTAGGAAACAATCACATCAAGATGGGATAAAAAAAACTTTTTAATTAAATAACAAATATTGAGCTATAATATATTAGAAAAATCCACGGATTACAGTAGCTAAATTCTAGATTAGAATCTTGACTTTAAGTTTGAAAAAAGAATGGTAGCTACACTTCATTGATTTTATCCATAGGAAGTTGAAATTGCATTTTTTTTGTGAACATGTATGAATGAAAATAATACGTTGCTTTTTAAAATAGATGGTGTGCAACAACTTGGGATGTAATAGTTTAATAAAACCTAAATGTTATGAAAATGAGTTAATAGCTACAGTTCTCACTATACTAATATCGTTGGATAGTAGAAAAAAGGAAAAGTAAAAAAGCCAGACCAAACTAAAAGATAGTTAATAGGTAGTCAACAAATACTGTCAAGCAAAAACATAGAAAAATCTACCAGGTAATGGTGGATTTCATATCATCATGATATGAAATGATATCATCATATCAAGTTTTCATATCATCACTACTTTCCAAACTCTTGCAATTAACCTCATCAGTTCTACAAAATCACATAGTCTCTTCCGGTACTGAGGCAAAGAATTTGAACTTATTTGGGAAGATATAAGAAATTTGCTTTTCCTTTAACAGTCACAATCCATAACAAATATAGGATTCAGAAAATCATACATTTAGATAATGAGAAAGGATTGGTTTTCCATCCTAAATTGTTCACAGGTAGGTTTCTAACATATTTGTACTGTTTATTTTTTATTTCAAATTTTATTTTCTTTCTCTGATAGTTCCTTCTTCTGTGTATCTTTAGTGAGGAGTCATGACCTCTCTTTACTTCATTAGAATAAAATAAGCTAGAATACTTTATTAACTCACTTTGATGAAATCAACTCTCCCTTTATCTACTAGAATTTTTTTGAAATGTAACGCATCTTTCATGAACTTAATTTTCTGTATCAAACTGAAAGGTGATGAGACTGGGGTTAGTAAAGTTACAACAAGCAAGGTGAAAAGAAGTAGACTTTTTCAGAGAGTAAGAGAAGGAGAACTGGAGATGAATTAGAGGAAAAGATATGGGGATATTCTTTAGTAGGACCATTGAAGAGATAAATAATAAAACAGGGGAGGTACATATGGGGGAGGGAAACACCCTCCCCCATTCTCCCAGTGTTCAATAAGAGAGGACAATGACTGTGAATAAATTGTGAATAACTGGAAAATATAAAAGCATCTGAAAATTCTGGGATTGTCTTGCAGAAAGTAAGGCCAGAGCAAAAGTATCGCAGACACAGAAGGGTGAGAAAAGATGTCCAAATTGCCACAATGCATCAAATTATTAGAGACAGTCTTGAAAGACAGCCTCAAGTTAGAGTACCTCTTTAGGACTTCATGATTTGAATTTAAACCTTACAATAGTATTTTCAAAAAGTGTACCACTCCAACAAGCTGAATTCACATGTGACCTTTGCCCCCAAAAATGCTGCTGGAATCAACTCTTCTGACACAGTAAGAGAAAAACAATAGGACAAAGTGATGAGGTACAAGAAGGACAAGGCCTACAGGAGCTTGCTTTAGGGAACTTAAGATAAAGAACCAGTGTTACAAATCAGTTTCAGTTAACACCAACCACTGGGAGGGGGGAACAAAACAGAGTGGATTAGACACACCTGTGCCCTCATCTGTGATGAGAAAGTCCACAGATTTCAACCTTTACCTCAACAGTTTAGCATGGGTTGGTCTTCATCTAATAAATATATTACTAAGACGTCCTACTTTTTATATATACATGCATATGCAAATACACATTTTTTTTGTACATAATTATGTACGTATAATTATATATATACAAAGACACTTGGAAAACACACACATGCAGAAAAGCTTGAAGGAAAGGCTGAATGAACACACTGAAAGCATACAACAATATGACAGATGTCTGCAGGTATCACTCTTCATTAAACAGATCTCTTTCTATCCCCAGTTACAAATTTAGCCGTGACTTTACAACAGGATGTGTACAGACGTATGAACTTTGGTCATAACATCCTTTATGTTTCCAGTAAGTACCTCAACAGTAACCAAGAAAACATGGTTAATGAACTTCTGGCCATTGAAATTCCAAAGAAAAATGGGTTCCTCAGTGTCACGCTTGGTTCTATGATGTGCTGATAAAAACTTTACAATAATGCTGAAGGACAGGAGGAAGTGGACTTTAACATGACATTAAATGACTATGTGAACTTGGATAAATACATGATTCCAGATGACCATTTTACAGTAATTTTTGCCTAGTTGGAGTTACTCAGAAGAAGGTTATCTAGAGCAACAGATTGGATTGCTGCTAATAATACATTGCAGTTTGTAGTTTCCTGAATATGTTTGTTTTACAAGACCAAAATGATAAATTTAGCAGTAAGGAAAGCACTTCATATATCTTTTTGTTTATTTCCCCATTATATACACTGCCCAATTAAAGAAATCATTACCTTGAGCAAGCAAGTAATTACACTAACTATAGTGCTTTAAAAATCCAAGGTCAAAATTTGTACAAATACCCAGTAAAACTGACAGGTTTCATTCTGTATGGAATTCTTAGAAAAAGAAAATAATATTAATAATAATAATAAAAGAGCAAGAACAACACACCAGTAACATAATCAATGATCTCTAGTGCTGTACAGGTACAACACAGGAAAAATTTTGCTTCTTCTTTTCTTTCGTTAATTTGAGGACAGCCATGACCTATGCTTAAGGATCTGTGATTAGGATTAATTGTTTTTCTCTGTTAAAGTTGAGGTCAGTCATGAGAATCCAGATCCAAAGACTAGCATGAGCTGTTTGGAAAATTGCTCTATTGAAGAGTTCAGATGCTGGAAATGCAAGAATATTATGTTTCAAACTATAGAACACTGAGTCTGAGAAAATTGGGACTGTGAAAAATGGAGCCCTATATTTACTGATTTGCCATGTCTTTCTTCTGAATAGATCAAGATCTTACTTTACTAGAGATAAATAACAGTCATACCAGAGCATCCAGATAGACATTTGTCCATTGGACCTGTTTGGCTTTCTCTCCAGCTAAAACCATCGGTCTTCCCAAAACATCCAGATATTCCTGCCAAAAAGTGTAGTAAACTCATCAGAAGGTAGTTATTTGATCCAAGTACAGAAACAGCAATGAAAAACAAATAACACTATCAAAAGAAAAGCTATGAAAAAAAAAAATAAAGATTTTAAAAAGTCAAAATTTACCACTACTATGAGAATTTGATTTTTGATTTTTGATTTTTATTTATGATTTACTACCCAACTATTCAGTCTTCAGTTTACAGTATCTACTGTTAATTCAATTCCTGTATTTGAGTGTCACTCATTCACATGGACCTTACAGATCCTTATCCACTGCTGTCTTTCTATGAAGTGAAATTTAAAATTATTTCTGTTCAAAAATCAATTGCTAATGCTATAATGAAATTATAAGTCACAGAGCCTTCAGCCCAGAAGAGACAGTGGGCCATGAAGAGAGTGGTAACAGCTGGGTCCTACACCAAGAACTTGCATAACTCTATTGCAACAAAACTTTTAGATTTTTAAACCTGCATAGTCCCTACATTCCTTTAGTTCTGGAGTGCAGATAGAGTTGGTGATCTTATGAGATATAAGACTTCTGGTCTGATTTGGAAACGAATGCCATCAAACTCGTTTCAGTCTTCAACCTTTCCAATTTGTCTTAACATATTAGGAATATTTCTTGCCACACCCTATCCGGAAGTGTTTAACAGCATCAAAGGACTCTAATTCAAGCCAAAAAATGACTTTTTTTTTTTTTTTTTTTTCCAAAAAAAGTCATGCCTGGCCTTGGAAGGATGGAGAACTGCTATGATAATTCTTTGCTTTTCTGGACATATGAATACATGAACTTTCAGCCAACAGAAATGAATATCCATTCATCTACACTGACAATTTGGATCATATCATATAATTCCAGGGTCCTGTGCCCTTAGTTATGTACACTCATGTCTCCTAAATTGTTCCTGAATTTTGAAGAGTAAATGCTACGACTGGTTGGACCAATCCAGGAACCTCTTGAATAAGCAGGATTGTATCAGGCCACTGCATCAGCCCAGCTGAGTTCAGACACATTAGCAGGTTTATGCCTTCACACAGTTCCATGGCTTTCTCCAAATGATTCAAACTTGTAGGGTCATGCTGTTAAGTCTTGCATGAAGCAGAGTCTTATTGACAAGCTATGAGAAAATGCTATTTTTACAGGCCATTATAAAAATTGCTATCATGTCTCAGGATCAAAGAGGGACCATGTTAAGGACAGGAAGAAAACTGAGCCCAAAATATAGCCCTTGTGCAGAAAACGTCTTCAGGATATACATGTAGATCACCTCAAACATTAGGGTTCTGTGGACATGGCCAGCCAGCTTTAGAGGATGCTACCATGACTAGTGTGCATGCAAGTCACTTCAGGCTAACTGGCCAGGGTAATAGGGATAGCATTAGAAATTGGCTCACTGTAAGTACACAAAAGGAAAAAATAAATTAGAATACTCTAACAGATTAGTACTTCATATATAAATGAAAGCCTTTTTTTTCCTCTGTTTTTAATGAATTGTATCTTTATATTTTAGAAAAGAAACTACTCTGCTTTGTGTTACAACTGTTCCTGCACTTTGCAAACTTGCTTACCTGGGTGTTTATTCTTATGGCTCCAATGGATGGAATTTCATAATAATAACCTAAAATTCAGAACAAAAATAACATTACCTTACTGTAATACAATTCTAACCCACCTCACCTTAGGGAATTTAATTTTCCTTGTAATTTCTAATTACAATTTTATAGAAACTATCATATATGGATGAAATCCTTTTTTTGTCAACGCCACAGCAACACACAGCCACACATGATGGGTCACCATGCAATACAGGCCAAGCTAGTGTAACTTTTAAGTAGTGAGAGTGTATCATGTGTTTCTGTCTATTGTTGTCTCTAAAACTGAGATAATGTACTGGATTTGTATTCCTGTACTCTGAGTTATTCTGATGTGCCAGCATATTTAATAGTCATTTTGATACACTGTGATAGCAACAGTGAATACGCTGAATGCACACAGGAATGCAAGTAAAGCTACAGTCTGTGGCAATAGTGAAGTTCACAACATAAAAATATAAGGCAATCTGTGGAAAGAACAAAAAACTGTAACTGGTATTTCTTCTAACTAAATATCAGGAATGTCTTTATTCATCATTGATATTATCACTTATTTGTTGGAATTAAAAATACTGCCTATATGCATCATTAAGACTGAAAAGAAAGGCACACTGAGCTCCTGAGCTCAGAATGTGAAATCCAGTTTCAGACTGTATGAGTTTGTAAGTCAAATTGTAGTGAAGGAGCAGGACTGGAGACGTCAGAGTACTGAGGCTAGACACTTACTTTGCATTAAATAATGTGCGACTTGATAATAAGATAAGAGTTTTAGTTAAGGACAAGTTATAAAAGTTTTCCTCTTTGGATGTGCAAAGAATTGTATCATTTTTGAAAAGAAGATTATGATCATTTTCCCTTGATAATATGACATAGGCAGTTATTCTGTAAGCCAGTTGGTTTGTTTTAGCACAATATAATTTGCATAGTACTTAGAGATACTTTAGAAATCCTTGCTCAAAATCAAATGTTGGTCTTCTGCACAGTACAATTTGCTCTTCATTAAGTTGTACTATCTTCTGCATAACTTAAGTCAGCACACAGAGGGATTGCTGAGGTTATGATACACATGCTGTTCACACTTTATTCTTTCTACATTTATACCTTTGGTTTATCCTATACCCCTTCTTTTTGCGTGGCTGTCTTCATTTTCAAGACCCTCTGAAATGTCTCCTGCCTGTCTCTCACCTCTTGCTTCTCATTGCTTTTTTAAACAAATACTTTCACATTTTCAATCATGCTTGGAAGGTGGTCCATTTAAAATATAAAAATATTATTTGATAATTTCTCTTTTTTCTATTTATCTATATTTACCTCTTGTCTCTCATTCCCTAATTATACTGTGAGGTCCTTCTCACACTCTTTCTAAATGCTTCTCTCCACATTTTTTTTTTGTGCAGAAATTCTAGAAGAAAGCATTTTACTTTGTTACATTTACCCTTTTTATTTTTGTTTCTTTCTACATAAAGAGACTGGTGTAAAAATAAAAAGATGCACTCAGAAGCTAAGAAATTAAAAGAATAATTCTGAAATTTTCAGCCAAAAAAAAAAAAAAAAAGATAGGAAAATTAATGCAAGTCAGATGATCCCTTGTAAGTTCTGGAGAAAAAACAAAAAGAACCCTAACCAGCCAACCAAACAAACAAAAAATCCCTGTGTCCAAACTCCTTAATATAAAACAGCTTTGCTTAATTTTCTTATCTGTCATCAATTCCATCTTTTTCATAAATGTCTATTACAACAGAGTGCTCAAAATTGATCCATAATATCTTATTTTTATTATAAGCACTACTGTATCATTTTTCTTACAACATACTTTTAAATAGTCAAACATGTAAACATATTATCTATATACATGTATATATGCATTTATTTCATCAAGTAACTTTTTGTAACTTTGATTAAAAATACAAGAAAGCTAAAAAATGTATTTTTTCAAAAATGTTGAAGATATTGCTCTAGCAAAGAACAGTCTCAAAGACAGTACCTTTATTTTCACAGGCCATCCACTGTATAGGTCCTTTATCATAATTATGTTGACCAACAGAAAATGTGAACACACGGACCTATCCAAATCAAAAAACAGCAACAAATATAACTTAACTATATGTAATTACTTAGCTGTGACTCTCAAGTTAATGATAGTTGGATTTTTGAAAAATTTGAACAGAAGAAGAAAGCTGCGAAGTTCCAATTTGATATCAATACAATAGATTCACATAGATAAATAATTAGATGCATTATGATATTTTACATATTCCTATTAAATATTTGTGCCCACCAAGTAGAACTCGTAAAGAATGTTTTCATACATCTTTCATGCTTTAAATCTCTTACACTGGTTACTGTCCATAATCCATATGAATTTCATTTATATTTTTCTAAGGCATTAATAATAACTCTTCAGGTTTTATTGAATCAGTTGCTGTTAGAAATCCCAATTAATTAAAACCAACATATGCATGGGTAGCAGTATTCAAAGCAACATAGAACAGCATTTTTGTTTTGCTTAAACTTTTAGTCTTTTTCTTGTAAAACCTCTAAATTAGTTCAACAGCAATGAAAGAGTCAGGATTAGATCCTGAAATTTCATTTTAAACTCCCGATATTCATTAAAGCTGTGTGTTTTATAAGCTCAGTTCCATTCTGTTTAGCCAATGCAATCCCAATTTATCTCTGCAACTCAGGGGAGTCATAGTTCCAGAGAAATACAAAAAATGTTGTCCAAGTTTTGGACAGAATACAGGGTTTTCAGCTGAGATTATTTTCCATGTAAATTGTCTGATCTGAATGAGAAAAAAATAAAGCAAGCAAACAAACACACAAACAAAAACTAACATTATTTCTGTACACAGATTAAATATCCTACAAGACACATAGAAAAACTACAAATACTGTGTCTTGGTTTCCAGATGAATACACTGCTCAGAAGATTAACTTTTCTGGAAAAGTTAAGAAAAATATTTTCCCAACAGTTTTAATAAGCTGATCACTATTGCTATGTCCATCTGAAGGACTGTTCAAGTACCAGGTAGCTTTTTCCTTTTCAGACATCTCTTTCGTTATAGACATCTCTTTCTTTATAGACCTTTAACTTTACCACAGAACACAGATCACAATATGAAATCAGAATACAAATTCCTTTCTCTGGAACTGAGTAAAATGGTAATGTTTTCTTTAAATACAGTATTCACAATATGAAGTTATACATACTCCTTGTAACCTACTCTCTGATTGTTGCTACATTTTTAAGTGGTTATTTATACATTTTTTCATCACTTTATTTAGCATGTGCTATTACTACATAAATCTTAATTTTCCAATAAGCAACAAAAACAGTGTGACACAATCAGAGCTTACACATTAACCAAGAGATATAAGAATAGCTCCAAATCATCAGTCAGCAGCTAGCAATTGGCAAAACTTTATTACAGATGACCCCTATATGGAAGAAGGGCAAACCAAGGTTTGTGTCATTTTAATTAGCAATGTTTTGATTTTCTTTATCTGTACAAAACCTTTGCTTCTAGCCGAACTAAAGCAACTACTCAGACATATATAAATGTATTTTTTAAATGCAGACGAAATTTGAAGCTCTAATGAAACCACCCTTTTACAGAGGCATTTCTCAGTAACTGTTCAAGCCAACTGGAGTTTTAGTTACACAGACAGGTATGGGAATTATTGTACATGTGATGCTAAAATATTGTTCTCATAGTTCATCCGGATAGAAACAGATGAAAAATACCTTCCATTGCCTTGAAAATGACCATTCTGCTAGTGAGAACATAACTTCAACTGATATATTTGCAACTATTTTATTTTATTTTATCTGTATCACATTGTAAAATCAAGTTATATTTGCCATCCCCCATTTGTTCTTCACCTCTTTTACAAACTGCCAGGTATAACCCTTCTAATAGACCTTTCTGCTTCTATTTAATTACCACCCATTTTTTTCCAAGCTAAATATCACAATGTTGTTTTCTATCAGTATATCTCAGTTCACATGGCCCCTGTCTTCTGCTCTTCTTTTGGACTCACAACTGTTCCCAGTTTAGTGTCTACTAAACACTTAATTAAGATTACATTCTTAAAAATCATGGTGAAATAAAGACAAAATCCACTAAAGACCACTAGTTAGATAGGCGAGTGACCTGGATGTCTCTTTTGGATTAAAAGTAACTAATTAAGAAAGAGTCATGTGGGTTTGCTTGTGTGTGTATAAAACACGAGTCAATTAGACTTTACTGTCTGGCATTTGATCTCAAATATAAAAATGAAACACTGCATTGGACTGAAGTTTCAAAATGATATGTAATTTAGGGAAAAGAAGCAGCGTGTCAAATCTGCAACTAATCTATAAAGAATTCAGAATTTAAATTATTGACAACAAGCAGAGGACAATATATCTGATTTACTGTTCCTTGGATAATTAACACAGATAAAGAACTGCAATGAAAATTGGAGTTTTTAATTGTTACTTGGTTTGGCAAGAGGGTGGAACATTCAAAAGAGTTTTCTTTTTCCTATTGCCTCATCTGGAATTGAGTAGAATGACAGCCCAGCTGGAAAAATGAGTCTGCAAGTCAAATTAAACAAGACAATTTTAGAAAAAAAAAAAAAAAAAAAAAAGCTCTGTGCTAATACTTTCTGTGACAGGACCCAGAGTAAGCCAAAGAACTGAGATAATCTGCCTATACCTTTTCCTTGTAGACATCTCTCCAAAAAAGACAAAAGGTTTCTAAACTAAAAAAAAGACAGATTTAATTACTTTTAGTAGGAAAGTTATGAATGAGAACTTGGTGCAATGTGATCAGAAGCAATGGATATAAGCACCTCTCCCTTTGCTTGTCCTTCCATCCAAGTTTGGTTTCAAACAACTAAGTGGATTTCTGAGTTGAAGCAAACAGCCAAGTATCTTTGATCCCAAGAAGTTTTTTTTTTTTCCATCTGAAATAACCACTGAGGCTTGATTATTTCTTCTTTGTGTTTCTCTGCAGTCTCTCAGATTCTGCGTACACTACAGGCTCCTGGGTCCTTTTGCCCATGTCTCCTTCTTTCCCCCAAACCTTTCCCTAGGGAAAAGACAATCTTGCCTCCTTACAAGGGAGATCCATTTGTTCTCTTTCTATAGAAACATAACTTTCAAAATAATAGAAAAACAATAGAACAATCAGGAAGAAAAAAAAAGAAAAAAAAAAGAAAAAAAAAAAAAGAAAAAAAAAGAGCTGTCATACTTTCTGGTTTTTGTTGGGATTACTGAAAATAAAGTTCTTCTAGAAAACTCTCAGCCTTATGATGGAGAAGAACTAATGATGGGCCCTATCCTGCTCTGACAGATAGGTCAGATACAGTCTTGAAACTCTTCTTAAATGTAAGAGCCCTGATTTTCATTACCAAGTGAAAGTCCAGAGGTTAGTTCTGTCAGGATAATACCATGTGCTGGTTAATAGGTAGCTCAATATCTGTATTCTGCATGCTCTGAAACTAGTCTTAAGGGAGAAAACACACACACTCATTCTTTTTATTGTTTATTTACATTATAAAGTAGAGCAATATTCTTATTAAAATTAAGAAGTTTAGAATGTAAGAGGTAAGGACAGACAGACAGCAAGTGGCAAAGGCTGCCCAGAGAGGCTGTAAAGTCTGCACCCTTCAAGGTTTTCAAGACTAGACTAGATAAATCCCTGAGCAACCCAGTTTGATCTCAGTCCTGACCCTGCTTTGAGAAGAACATGGAATGAGAGAGCTCAAGAAGGCCTTTGCGTCCTGACTTATCCCACAATCCTTTGAAGGATATCAAAGAAAAAAAAATAAATCCAACTCCTAATCAGAGAAAACAGTAGACAACAGAAATAATGGTACAGAAAATAGAGGAAGAAGTACTGTATTAAGGAAATATTATATAATAATATATTATAATATAATAATATATAGTCCAGGAGTTGGACTCAATGATCCTTGTGGATCCCTTCCAACTCGGGATATTCTATGATATGGCCTAATTACATAATTACTTTGTTTTTTATTTTGCACTTTTCTCTGTCAGAAAAAGCGTATAAAGATCAAGATGAACAGAAGCATTCTGACTGCTACAGATGAGGGGATAAAGGCACTCAAGAGAGTTGTGAGGAAAACAACTGAAAAACTATCCACAAATAGGCTACTTTGTTTACAGATCTCAGTTGCATTTTTTCCAATCTTATTTCTTCATTTTGCTATTGGAATAAAATAAAGCAAGATTAAATTAGACTCTTCCTTTGGATGTGTCATGTTATGTGTACTACAGAAGTGTAAACAACCAGAGTGAAGTTAATTCAAAGCGGTAACTTAGCACGAAATAACACTTACTGTTTAGACTGCTACATACATGTGTAGGCAATATGTGTAGTAGGCCTGTAAGAATTTTTTGAAACTGCAAGCCCTCTGCAAAGAGTTCTGAGTGGATGAATATGCATTTATTTTGACAGATAAATTATTTTTCTTAAATTCTGTGCTGCTGTAATGGGAAAGCTACCAATAACCATCTATGTGCATCTCTTCATTATTCTGTTTAGGAGGAAATTAACTGTCTTTTGGAGATATGTATTTCTCCTTATCAGATATCAAGGGAGCTACATAGTTACTTTACTTCACTACTAATTAACAAAGTGAATCCCATCATTTTACCACAATCATGTAAAAGTGTGCAAGACTGCACCTTTTTCCACCATTAGTTAAACAAACTAGAGTCAAAAATTGATCTCATCAGATCATGCAACTTCAGTTTTCATAACAGTATAATTTCAGAACATATTAATCTGCCGATAAAAACTCAGATATTATTATTATTATTTTTAAACTATAAACCAAAAGAGCTATGATAATTCAGTAATTCTAAAATCATCCTGGAAATTATTTTTCCCATTACTGTGTTTATATAGATTATCAGATATGATAAAAATCTGTTTGCAATTAATACTTAATAGGTACACTTCTGAAATGATAACAATATACCAAGCATA
This sequence comes from Netta rufina, assembly GCF_964035555.1. Lineage (NCBI taxonomy): Eukaryota > Metazoa > Chordata > Aves > Anseriformes > Anatidae > Netta > Netta rufina. The sequence goes on from NC_140123.1 coordinate 196,534,199, forward strand.
TTTTTCTGAAAAAAACATAAAACTGCTTTTATATATCTCATTATGCACTGTCTCCTAAAATCCATTTTAAGCACAGCTTTTAAACGAATTAATCAATTTGGTACTCTTTTGATCAGGTAATTTTGTGGTTTTCAAGATGCCACAGTTTAAATTCTCAAAATTCTCACAGTTAATTTTATTTTCCTTTTCTTTTCTTTACATCCATAGACTTACTCACATAATTGAACAGAGATTTGAAGATGATTTCTCATTTTGCTATGAACTAACTGAGACCAAAAGGCATTTATGACCAATTTGAACCTAGAACAGAACTTCGGAGACACAATCTGAAAATCCTACAGACTAATTTAGAAATTACCTAGGTTAGCAATAGGAAGTGCCAAATACAGAGTTTCACCTAATTTCATAATCTTTTATTCAGGACTGGTAGATTCAGAATGTCCAAAGACACAGTCATGAAGCATTTGGGTTTTATCTATAAAAGTAAAGCAGATTCATTTTACTAGGAAGGACAATGAGAAGAGAAAGAGAAGCCTTATGTTTACCAGAAGGAGTAAAGCTCACAATGTGCTAGAGGTAAGTTGCTTAGCCTATGTCTATCCAGTAAATAAAATGGGACATAACCCATTTTCTTTCTCAGCCTGAGAAGACAAGCGGCACAGCATGGTTCCCATCTCTATGGCTATGTTATTTTGCCTTCCTCCCTCCCTCTCCCACCCCCTACATTGGGTGATCTCATTATAATGTCTTTTGGGAACAGCCCTGGTCATGCTAGCCCCTGAACTGAACGTCTTGGACACTGTTTGGAAGAGCTGACTGCTACAGGCCAAGAACCATACCATTGGGTCTGTTAGCAATTAGACAATATGGATAAATGTGAGCAGTTCTTCAGCCTGCATGCTGGATTTGGTTAGTTTGTGGGTATGGACACAGCTGTGTGATTCACTCATAAGAGTAAAGCTGGTTTTCTTGTGAAGAACTGAGCAGAGCTTGCCTTTATCAAAATGCCTGTGACGATGCTTCTAATCTTTTCAATGGGAGCTTAATGTTTAGACAAAGGAGGTTTGTGTTCGTGTTTCTTAGCTTAAGCAAATTCATAACTTCCATTGCTCTGAATACCAGGCTCAACAAAGTTCAGAAGATGGAGATTTAGGCTTTTGTACATGATGTTTGGACTGCTTACGCATTTTGCTCCTAACAGTAACTGGGCAAAACACAGAAATGACCGCAGAAGCTAGGGTGGTTAAGTTTTAGAGGTGTAGAACTCAAAATGGAAGGGTCAAAATTTAATCTCAAGTTAGGAAATAGCATGATACACCAACAGAAATGTTGTTTTTTGACACCATTGTGTTTTTGATACATATGTCCAAATTAGGATCTACCTCTTGCTTTGGGTACTCTCCAGAAATAGTTGTAGACTTGGGAAAAAAACAAACCAACATGGAAAACAATAAGAATTTACCTCCCAAATACTTAGATGCAAAAGATAATTTCAGGCTTGACACCTTTGAATTTATAGACATTAAGTATGTATTAACGCATTTCATAAAACACCTACTCAAGTCTTTCCACAATTGACCCTCTAGGCTCTGATTCAGAAAAAGTTAAATTAATTTAAAGTTAAATGCCATGCAAATAAACCCCTTGTCATCAAAGGAAAAATGGTTTAATTGAGGCACATGTTTAAAGACTATCAGAGTAGGTTCCTGAAACTATTTTTCTAGACATTTATCCACAATGAATTATTTCTCCCAGACTTTCTATGTGTATTTGCAGTCTTCCCTATCATTAATACCTTTCATTCACTTCAATGCTACCTCAAACTTAAAGGTGCTATGTGCTATGAACTCCTAGTCTAATTGTAGTAATGTAATTATAATTTAGCAAAGAAAAGAAATAATGGCACTCTAAAATCAGTTCACATTACAGTCTAACATTAATGCTTCTTTGAGCTTAAAAAAAAAAAAAAAAAAAGTTTGTGACATGTTAGGAGATTATTGGAGAATCTCACCATCTCACCTGTTTTGGATATGGCTCCCTGCTTACATAGGCTCCAAAACATTTAATGGTCCTAATATTTTGGGATAATAGACCCAGGATAAGGATGCAATGAAAGCTGTTCACTGAAGAAGTCTGTGTAGTGAATGCAATAAACATCCGAAATACGTTTTCAGAATTGCAGTGTTTTGGAAGTGAAAAAAGTGGTTTTGTCCAGATTTTTTGTTGCCTCACAATGAAAACATATCTTCATGAAAATGGGGATATTTTCTATTGTTGAAATTGAAAACACTGCTATGAGTATTACAGTGTAAAGTTAGAAAATTTCAGAATTAATACTTCCACAGAACTAAGAAAACACTGATTCAGTTGTTCTGAATCAGTTCTACATCTTATTAGTGCCACCTTGTGGAACTACAGCAACTCACTCCCAGCTCACTGAGTAGCTAGCAGGGGATGCCCCTTCCTGCTGTGCAGCATGGCTAGAAGTACGCAGATATAAATATCCTGTCGATATAAACTAATTTTCCTCTGTTAAATTGATTAGCAGTGTGATCCTTTAGGTTTTTACGTAGTTAAACCTTTGATGAACCAGACATATCACAGAAGTATAAACTGAATTACTGAAGTCTGTATCCTGACAATAACTTAATACAGGGATACTATATGACATTGAGGAGGCAATGTTCTCTGTACTACACTGTCTCCATATAAAAGATTAGGATTCTTATATATATATATATATAAAAATCACGTGTAGGTATAAATCAGATGTTTGTTTGTTTGTTTGTTTGTTTTTAGCTTTTTACAGCATTAGTTTCAAGAAAGGTGGTTAGAAAGAGAAAAGCTGTGCTTTCAAAAACAGTACGATTTCACAATTATGTGCTTGAATGCAGGTTTGAGAATCCATTTGGTTTTGTCTACCCTAACTGAAATTGGGCCATCATCCAGTCTCTGGCCTTGAGAGCATCTGTGGTAGCAGAGCTGCCACATCTTCAGAAGCTTGCAAATAACATGTTCATGCAGTTCATGCAGATACACGAACAGAAGCTAAATTATCACTCCTTCCTTCTTCCCCTTTCCTTGGTACCCCTGGGAGTGGTCCCAGCACTTTGTCTAGAAGTGCACCAGTTGGCACAGGCTGAAAACCTCTCAGGTCTAACTAAACAGTTTTTGCAGTCATATAAATGACTGAAAAACTATCCTGGCCCCAAGTAATTGGCTAATATAAATGGTGCCTTAAGATATTTACACTAGCAGGTGATGTTGCTGATAGTGTATTGCAGTTGCTGTATTTCAGCTCATCCTGATGAAAGGCACAGATGGATTTCATATACAAGAAACCCAAATAGCTCTCAACTAGTTTTCTGTGATGTGGGTATATGGCTGTAGCTTTGGCTCAAAGGGTGCTAACAGACTGGCTGCTTCTGTGATTTCCAGAAATGTACTGATTTAGCCCTCCTAAAGGTGCCAATCTCACTCAGCTGTCCCATGCCACCTTGAAAATAAATGTAAATAATTCAGTTTGAATTGGGTGATTTACCAGCCACTCATTTTCCAGCCACTTATTCCATCTCCTACTGATTGCCATCCCTCCCACAGACAGAGAAATTACACTATCATCTTTTTAATGGTTCAACCTTTCAGTGGTTCAATATTTTACTTTGGCTACCCAGATTCTATTTACTCAGTTGACTTGTTTTCCTCCTTGGTTACCTTAATAACTGAAACAGAAAACAACTGAATTCCTCCCTTCCCTAAGCTAATTTTCCCTGACACGCAGCATTTAGCATTCCCTGAAGGGGAAAAAAAAAAAAAAAAAAGTCATTTTTTTCCAAGAGATCCTTGTAAATTTGGTGGCCCATATCGGAAACCAGACAAAAGAGGTGACAAAGTAAGTCCGTCTGTACTCTGGATTAAAAGCATTTTAGGCATTTCCTTGATAGTCAAAACAACATTTAGAGGCAGCTGAGCAGCTGGAAATGACCAGACTAATTAGAGGGATATTTACTGTTCGTACTGTGACACTAAGCCTTTTTTTTTTTTTTTTGTTTCTTTTTTTTTTTAAGCCTTATAAGCTCTGGAGAATTACAGATATCAGCTAAAGATTTAAAGGAATATTTAATATTACATTAAACATATTATGTCTAAAAAAGGTGAATATTTCAAACTCAAGGTTTGAACTGGTACTCTGCACTGTCTTTTTAAAATTTATTCAATAGTATTGTTTTGGAAATAGTGTGTTTTCCCCTTTGTACTGTTACTCCCTCCACTATTTACTCCCATTAACCTAATTCTTGTACAGTTCGGTAAACACTGACTGAAACTAAATGGTTGCAAATACCAAACAAACATACATGTATAAAAGAGGAAAAAGGATGGGGACAAAGGGAAGGGCTATCAGAAATTTCTGTTTCAAGCTCAAGTCTAATCTTACAACGGTCTGAACTTCACAGGAACATAAGGACTCTAATGAAAACAACTCAGTGGACAATTTAGCATACCAACTAGAGAGGTGAAAAGACTTTTGTCTATGTGCCCTTTCCTGGACCTTGATTTGGGAAAGGAACAATATCTTAGGAAGACCTTAAGAGTGTGAGATTTAAGAGTGAAAATTCTTAAAGTCTGGTTCCCTTTTTTAGGGGAGAAAACAAAACAAAACAAATGGAAACCCACCACCGTCATGTAGGGCTGTGCTTAGGGCAACCTGACCTTGTGTGTGCTTGCAGGTAGAACATCCCATTATTGACAAAAGCAGGCACTGATGATGCCTGCTGTCAGCAACTGGCAAGTGTCCTAGCATATCTGTAAGACTAAGTCTTATGCACAGCCATGTGTTAGAGAACGTCCTTCACAGCTAGCAATCAATGCAATCACTGTGCATGCTAGCTCATTGTACTTCTTGACAAACTGCACCTGAAATCTCAGGACTGTCTGTGAGGAATGCTGCATACATACAGATTTATAGATACCATCTATCCTATTTAAAGATCATAAAATTAATCACAACACAGTTCCCTCCTATACTGAATGACACATATTTCATTTATTTTGTAATAAACTTAACTTTAAGAAAAAAAAAATCCTGCATGCAATCCACAGGTAAAAAAAATGGGATGGGGGGGTAGGGAATGGAAGGGTGTCTATAGCCCTGGTGTGTTCAACAGCTTGTTCTCTAGTTAGTAAATTTAGTGGCACATTTTGCATTCACAGTGGCTGAAAGAGAAGAGCAGAGACAATGGATTGTACTTCAACGACATTTTAGGTAACAAGATATAAACCATATCTCAATCCCTGATGCAAGGTAACTGAATTTTAATCCTCTCTCACAAAGTCTCTCCTTTTAATGAAAAAAAAAATAAAAGCCTTATTTAAATATGCTTCTTTCAAATAAATTTCTTATATACTAAATACTGCCTTAGAGGTTTGGGGGCTTGTTTTTAAATAAAATGGTCTGTATAAACTAGGACTGCAACAGAAAGCACTGAGGTTACTGTTGCTTTTTCTGTCTGTATGTAGGACCAAGAATACAATATGGCCAGCATACATTATTCAATTCATCAATTACTCAATTCATTAAGAATTCTAAGACTGCATATGGGCACTGACACTGTTAGGAAAAATAACACTTTTTTGAAATTTATTGTTTGTTTGTTTGGTTTCATTTTTTCTCTACTTTTTAAGCAATAAGATCTATAAAAATAATTGTGAAAACCTCAAGAGAAAGTAATTAAGAGATCATTCTTGAATGTCATTTTCATGTTATTTACATGTCATAACCATATGAATGTAAGATTGCAAAGTCACTTTCTCATTCTTCTATTAAAGACAATCTATTCTGCACACACATCAAATTCTATGCAAAAGAATAATGAACATGATTCACCTGAGATATGATACAACAGGTTTTAGTTTTTTCCTTGGAACTAATCAGGACTTTGAATGCAAGTCACTTTACAAGTAAAGTATTTTCTCTTTCTCATCAGATTATTCATCCCTTACTTGAGAGGTGATTTTTTTCTTGCTTTTTGTCATAATTGAAGTATTTTTGCAAAACACTACACAAATGTCTTCCTGAATTGCATATAATAAATCTTGTTTGATAAGATTTCTCAGACATTGCTCCCCCTAAACTGATATGGTCTCCTAAAAAGTAACTCTTCCTTACAACATCAGCAGCAATATGTAACAGCTTGCATTTAAGCTGCATGGGGTTTCTACTTGCATAAGTGAAGTTCACAGTACACCTACACTTATGTTTTTTCATTTCCCTTTTCATAGAATCACAGAATCATTTAGGTTAGAGAAGACCTCTAAGATCAAGTCCAACCATTAACCTCGCACTGCCGAGTCTACCACTAAACCATGTCCCTAAGCACCACATCTACATGACTTTTGAATACCTCCAGGGGTGGTGACTCAACCAGTTCCTAGGCAGCCTGTTCCAATGCCTCAAAACCCTTTCAGTGTAGATTTTTTTTTTTTTTATTTAAACCTCCCCTGGTGCAACTTGACGCCATTTACTCTTTTTGCTTGGGATAAGAGACTGTTCCTCACCTTGCTACAACCTCCTTTGAGGTAGTTGTAGAGAGGAATAAGGTCTCCCCTGAAACTACTTTTCTCTAGGCTAAAAAACCCCAGTTCCCTCAGCTGCTCCTCATAAGACTTGTTCTCTAGACCCTTCACCAGCTTCATAGCCCTTCTTGGGAAGGGCATAGAAGGTGCCCTCCAGCACCTCAATGTTCTGGTAGTGAGGGGCACAAAATGGAACACAATACTTGAGGTGTGGCCTCACCAGAGCTGAGTACAGGGGGACAATTTGTGCCTGCTGGCCACACCATTTCTGTTACAAGCCAGAATGCCATTGGCTTTCTTGGCCACTTGTGCATGCTGCTGGCTCATATTCATCTGGCTGTCAACCAATACCTCCGAGGTACTTTTCTTCCAGACAACTTTCCAGCCACTCTTCCTCCAGCCTGTAGTGTTGCATGGGGTTGCTGTGCCCCAAGTACAGGACCCAGCCCTGAGAAATTTTCATTTCCCTCTTAACCTGACATCTGTTTATGCTGCTGCAGACGTGTATCTTTTGCTACCATCTGTTTGTTTCAACTGTTCCCTTATTTTCTTTCATACTATAAAGATTCCCATTCTGTATCTTCTTCCTCTCAGCCCCAGTTGAGTCTCCTACATATTTCTGTTTGTTTTCCACCAGTGCATTGACAAATCTTTTCATCCAAAGATGTCCCATCCTGTTTGAAAGTATCCCATTTACTGATGGACTAATGCTCAACTAGTGCTCAATACCCACCTACCAGCTGGCCTAATCACCATTTAGAAATTGAGTTTTCTATCAAGTCACTTAATAATAGCTGATTCATTTTTTAAAAATATATTCAGTTCTACTAGCTGAGTTACCATACATGACTTATTCTACTGATTGGACAAGTTCTGCACCAAGCTTGTAAATTTAACCTTTGGAAATCTCTGGAATCAGTGAATACACAAGTGTTAGAATCATGAGGATGTAACAGGTAAATTTGAAGAAAAGCATTTGCTAATCTTATTAATCATATTGTGTGTGTGTGTGTGTGCACGCATGCCTAGTTCAGCTTCTCTATCTGCAGGTCACAATTCTTAAGTTTTGTCCACTCTTACATTTTCAAATGAATGGGATTCGTGGGACTCTCTTACATGCCCCTTCTTGCAATACGACTCATATATTAACTGTCTGCAGCTATGCTCATTACAGTCAGTTCTTTGAGATTTACTCACAGCATTTCCTTCAATAAATACTGGAAGCATAAAAAGATATTTATACTTCTAATATAAATAAAATAATAATAATAAAAATATTTATACTTTTAATTATATAGGTTCATATAGCATGAACCTATAGCAATATGAGAGGAAACAATTCCTGAATAAAAGGTTAGGAATGTTTCTTATTTTAGAAGATGACAAAGATTTAGTTTCGTTGTTGTTATTTGTTTGTTTTGTTTTGCTTTGCTTTGTTTTGTTTTCTGAATTAACTGAAAATCTGGAAGGAAGAAGATAATTGGAGTGAAAGACCAGGGAGTGATTTTTATTTTGAGAAAGGGAAGGTATGGGAGTACATTGCAAAGACACAGACTTGAGTAAACTCAGAGAACTAGCTTGTTGGGTATCCTGGGAAGGTAATCTAAAGAATAAAGGATTACCAGAAAGATAGCAATTCATGAAGAGAAATACACTAAACATCCAAGTAGAAACTCCCTAATGAAATGTAAGATTCAAAACAGAAAAGAAAGTAAAATGCACAACCCCAAATTGAAGGATACCTGTAAAATGCAGCAGTCTGGGAAAAAAGAATTGCAGCAAAGAAAGCAAAAAAAAAGAAAATATTGTTCAATAACATAATACAATCCCAAAAGGTAAGTTATATTCTATGATATATTTACCTAAGTGCTGCATGAAAAAAAATAAATTAATAATAATAAATAAAAAACCTCTGTTCTCTTCATACCACTTAAGAACTGTTCAAGAGCATGTTTTATGAAAGGTAGAGGTAAGAAAGTCAGAGCTAACATGCCTTTATACACATCACAGGACAGAATAAAGAATAAATAGAATTAAAGATGTAATTTAAGAGGAATTGAAAGAAATTAGTTTGTTTAGTTGAAAAGACAAAAGAATGGGATGATGAATGAAGGTCACAATATAAAAATGGTTTCCTAAAATGTAGGAGGAAATTATAATGAGAATTAGTTTTTCTCTGTAATAATTGCAAAATTAGAAACAAATGAAATAATAATAATAATAATAATAATAATAATAATAATAATAATAATAATAATAATAATAATAAAAAGAACAACAAAGAATAACTCTGAACTTATTTTTCCTTAAAGAAATTTACAAAAAAATACACAACAGGTAGTGGTGAAAGAGAATAATGTAAATGCATAAAGAAGCTGTGGGATTGGATACTTTTACAGTAGAGTTATATAAACATCAACAAACATGGCCTAGGTATTTAATTGCTCATTGCAGAAAATCCCAGTCCTCCAATTCTTTAGTTACAGAAGAATACAATCAACTCACACTGCATTTCACTGCTATCACAGGTTTCTAAGAATGAACCTAGTTAGTAGAGAAGACAGTTGGAACCAACCTTCTGAGCTATAATCAAAACCAGCTATGCCATATGTAGCATTTTGTTTGTATAAATAAGTAAAATGCAGTCAGACTCTCTTGTTTTCATTCCAAAACAAACAATGTATTTGCAATATTAAGTGATATCCTATCCCTGTTGCCTGGATTAATCATTTTATGCCATCTGCAGCATTGACCTGTACGTGACACCTTGAATCAATCAGTATTAATATAGTGGTTTGGAACTGAAGATCAACAAAAATAGACATATCAAATAGTCCCCTCCATGCCAAATTTGAAGGAAACAACCTGTCACTTGGGCTTTATATAACAGATACGTATGACTCCAATATGACTGATAAGATTACTTTTCAACAAAACTACATTAAAACTTTTATTAGCCTTCTGCAGTTCTCAGCACCAGCACATGGGTTTTATCTTGCAAAGCAAATAAAAATGCATATGGTAACCCAGACAGACTCACACTGATAATGCAACAGCAGCCTAAAGGAAAACTTAGTATCAACGCATAATAGCCCTGTCGCCCTGTGGACATAAGCAAAAAAATGCTTTTCTGCATGCAGATCTTCTTCCTAAAATAAACACTCAACTGTCTTGCTGTACTTTCTGCTGCACTTCCTAAGCCTGCAGCAATCTTGCTCAAAAATCTTGTGTACATATATATAACAGTATGAGAGACTTGTCAGTTGAAGGGAAAAGTGGGGGGACAAGAAATATAATGAATATGACTTCCTTATTGAAGCCTTTAAGAAAAGAGACATACATGTATAGTAAAGGTAAAGCCATTAGTGAAAGACAAGGTTAGAAAGGTTATCAGCATTGCCAGGGCATGGACACATGTGAGGGGTACTTCAGCCTAGGAGGATTCCTATGTACATACATATGTACATACATATTCCTATGCATGCTAGGTATGTACATATTTTTGGAAAAGAAAAAAAAAACACCATATTTCTAAAGATCATTTTACTCTGATTCCCAGTGGGGGAAGAGGACTTCACACATTGTCAGGTAACTGACTCAAACTTTGGGCTTATGGGGAAAAATTTATACCTAATGTCACATTGGAAAAAAAAAATATATATATATTTCCTGGATTTATACACTTTTGACCTTAAATCATTTAGTATTGTGAAACGTGTTAATAAAGTATTTCTGAATAGTGTCACAGAAGGAAGACTACTGATAGGCAACATTTAAATTCATTAATTAAATGATATTACTCTATGCTATGAACCCAGAAGCTTGGAGAGTGGATATATTGCAAATCCTTAATAAATTAATAAATGGGTCTAAGAAATAGTTAAAAATAGATAATTTGCCTTAAGAGTAAGATATCTCTGTAGCAAGCCCTCTTCCACTTTTACTTTATTTAAAAAAAAAAAAAAGGCAAATGTATGAGTATTATGAGTATTGACCCAAATTTTACCCAGAATATTTAAGCTTTACCAGTTCTGAAAGTCGCAGTACATGCAATACACTAAAATTAACATCTGGAAGATGACACACCCATTAAACAGAAGTGATTAGGGTAGGAGCCAGAGAGCCAGTTTAACCAGCTAGCTGGAGATTTTTTTCCGTTATGTGATTTCCTTTATCATCACGCCATTAAAATTCACAGCACGGGGGTTCTACGAAAAGAAGTAAGAAATAACATAGCTTCTGGTTGTCCAAAAGATAACAGAAGGCTAATGTAGAGGGGCCCAGACAACAATATAAAATCAGAAAGTGTAAAAACTGTCTTAATATTTTTGCTATTTTATCTACCAAACTATGCTACATGCCAGTCAGATATAAACCAGAACTTTGTTCACTTCAATCCTTTATTTCATTACTTTTATGTTATATCCAGTGTCACAAGTCTAGCACACACTCAGAAATGCAAGAGCTTTGGCACTATGACAGTTGGTAATCCCTATTAGAAGTTGATACTGGTGTTGAGAAAGATGCTGTTTCTATTTTCTGCTTTAGGAGTACTCACAAAGTTACATTTATTCAGTCTGATCAGACACCTGATCAGAATCCAGATACGGCTACTTCAACAGAAAAGTCATTGGCTTTCTCAATGGTCATTCACAGAACTAACACTTCCAGGCTTCTCTGGAATGACTCATTTACCCAGATTAAACACCAAGTAGTTATCTTTTTAATGATATGCAGTTGCACAATGATGGATGCAATGAAGGCACTGGTTGCCTCCTTTGGTGATGAGAGCTGGAAGAACTCTGAAATTCTTTTCTAGAATGAAGTTTTGCAAGTGCTTTCTCACAAAGATTTCATTCTATCATTCTATAGGCACACTGAATCTGTCCCATTTGGAAAAAGTCACTGCCAGTAGTAAATTTCCCAGTGGAACTTTCCAAGTTGGAGCCTTTTCACACGGGACTTCTATCACTGTAGCAGCTCTGTGTACACTGCATGCAAGCATCTTTAATATAACAGAGTCATTGTTAAAAACTTCTCTGTATACCCTTTCCTCTCAAATGACACCGTAAAAAAAAAAAAAAAAACAAAAAACAAAAAACAACAACAACAACAGAAAAAAAAACTACACAAAATGAGGTTGTATTAATCATTACAGATAATTCTGCAAGAATGAGATATGAGACCAACGTTATGCTTCTCCTTCTTATGCTACCTTCTTCTTCTTCTTATGCTACCTGAAATCAGTCCATCTGATCCCCACAAACCTGTCATGTCAGGAGACTTCAGACAACTGGAAGTGCATGAGGTATGTTTAAGGTCTTTTCCTACTTACACAAATTGAGCAATCCTTCATAACACAGATTTCAGGGCACACAATCTGTCCCACAGAACTGTAGTCCTATTTTTAAGTTGAATTCACAATTCTTAGGGTGGAAAACGCCTACTGTGCCTGTATTTCAACTGAATTTACATTGCTGTCTTCAGTGAAGCCATCTGCAGTATGAGTGCAAATAAAAAGAAAATTTACCAGCCCCATTACTGATGTAATTGTGTGGTATTTCACACATTCAATGTGAGTGCCCCAGATGTCACCATAATGGTAAACTTGCCAATTTTTAAATATCAGGCATAGTATATAGTTGCAACCTGTGACAAAAAAAATAAAATATCTAGCTTTATAAAGCGAAAAAGGCATGCAAAAGCAAAACACAATTACAATTTTCAGTTTTGAACAGATGAAAACTAGGAATGTTCATCTTCAAAGTAATTACATACATTTCATAATAATCCTCATATTCATTCTTTAATAGAGATGTAAAGACAAAAAATTACTTTAACTATAACTACATGCCAGCCCAAAATTTAGTTTTCCAGACTCTATATTCCAGATTGATCTTTTGGTAGTTTTAAATTGCTTATTGTATCCTTTCACTTCTTAATTTGGAAGGTTGCACTAAGGGTACTGTACACAAGTGTACTAAGTCATGTCATCTGACAGGACGATATTTAACTGTCTTTCATACCAAGAAATGACAAAAGTAACTGACATGAAGAAGAAAATACATGGACAGCTCTTACATCAGGAAGATAAAAACAAGTAACAGATTTGAATAAAAGTTCTTTTGTTTTTACAAGAAAAAAAATACAAGTTTACGATACAGGATACCTAAGATGGGACTATGATATATGACAATAAAGATGCATTTTTGTACACTGTACACAAAACAGGGAGAATTGTTCAAACAAATGTGGATCAGGCAAGAAAGATATGAGCTGATATATTCTGATAATATGAAGTGCCACCAGAGTAAAACATGGATAACTTTTAAACACTTTACTTAGTGAATAGTCTCTCTACAAACAATAATTATAAAATTGGTCTTCTTACATTCAAAGGATTATTATGAAATAAATTATAAATAAACTGCAATAAAGACAACAGAATCTAGATCCATATATCTTTAAAAATGCGATCATTTAATACATAAAAACAGCAATCTAATGCAATGATGATTGCATTGATGATTGCAATGATGATAATGATAAGAAAGCATGCAATCTAATAAAGTAACACCATGACTATTCAGAAAATCAGAATTATAGGTGTTTATGTGTATTTTTCACATTAGAATGTGTTTCTCAATTCTTTTATTATCATTATCATTTTTCCCTCTCTCACATTGCTACTTGAGAGAGGGAAAAAGAGTGCTATCATTTGGGAAACAAGTCTAGTATTACAAAAGAAACAATGACCACAAGGCTATTTTGTATTAGTCTTATTTTCAGAAATACTAGAATGTTGCAAAGGACTGCCAGGGAGGTTCCATTACTATTTCTAAAAATGAATGTACTGGTTCAGTATCATTAGAAGGTTTTCAGCCATAACTTTCCCTTCGACAACACAAGGATTGTTCCTGATGGGAAACTCTAAGGAGAAAGCAAATGGTTCTTCAAATTATACCTGCAAAGATTGTCTTTGTATTTTTTGTATTTCCAAAATCACCTTGGAGAAATGCTGCAAGGGATTGGAATCTAGCAATCCAGTAACAAAATACAAGTGCTTACAGATATGGACTTCTAGATATATATAAATTAATCACATTTCTAGGAAACTGGCCTTGCGTTACATCTGCAATGCTGTGAATTATATACAAAAATACACTTAAATAATCAGAAATACAAGAGACCATTACTACCATTATGCATTTTCCAATAAAAAGCCTGAACACCCATTTGGTAGAGAGAAGAAAGTGAGGGTGTATTATATATGAGTATACATCAAAACAAACCAATTCCTGATACTATAAATTTACAATGTTAAAGGTTGCAGTAAAACAGACACTTTAAATTGCAGTTCATTTATTACAGTTCACAGAATAGTTGATTGCCATGCATCCACAAATCTCCACATCTGTTTCCTTGTTCAGGATGGATATTTCGCTGTACTTTCTTACTAAAACAGCAAATTAAGGGTAAAATAATAAGAAATAAACCATACATCTTCCCCCTCATACGTCACTTTCCTTTAGCTGATGGCACATGTAATAAAATAAAGGCTATCAAGTATTTGAAGAGGAATCTCTGCATATATTTTCAGAATACAGCCATGTGTGTCACACACCGAGTTGCTACAATTTCAGCTGTTCCTTCTAATTGTCAGTTTAAAAATACTTTCAGCTCCAACAGAAAGATTAACTAAGCCACACCATATCATTCTATCTCAAACACATAAAGCAGATACAAAACGATTATTCAAGGTCACTGAGTGAATCGTTGGTGGAAATGGAAATTGTCTTGCATTTCCAGTTCTCCTTTTGAAGGGATTAATTCAAATATACGAGAATTTCCGATGAAATATTTCCACTGCTTTGGATGCACATAAGCATCCATGGCAGCTGCTAAAGTGTCTTAGGGAACTGTGATCTAACTTCTAGCTACATCCACAAACACATGATGTAGTGTTTGTTCCCAGTTATAACATGAACCTAACTCATACTTTCCTTTAGAAAGAGGATTGGAAAATAGAAAGGAACATGATTTACACTGAAATATAGTAATACAATCACAAAACTATTTTATTTCACACACAAACACACATAGAGAGAGTTATATATTTATGTATTTGTCCATCTGTGATGTCATCAAAACATCCAGTGATTCTTGTGTCAAGGCCATAATTCTGGCTAAATTACAGAACAAGTTTCACCAACACAAAACCCAAATTTGTTCAGATTCAGATTTTAATACTGAGATCCAATTTTACCTTTGCTTGACGAATAACAAAAACCCATTTAAAATATTCAGTGAGGAGATATGAATACATATCCTATCAACTAACTACCTGCATTTTTTCTTGATAATGCAAGGCATAGAGGAATGCAAAAAAAATACCAATAAAACTTTAACTTTTACAGCTTATTGTATACTTCTGCACCACTTGACAACAATAATCCACAAAGTGTAAAATCTTAAATATATTTTATACTCTTTTCAAAGAAATATTACAGCTTTAGAAAGCTTTAATTGCCTTGAGGTTCAACACTAAGTTTTTACAGCATATTTTATGTGCATACCAAAATGTTTTTACTTCCATTTTTAAACATTCCTCTTCATGCTATTGTATAATTAAATCTTTCATATATCACTTACTTTTTTGTCTTCGTTATATTTATGGAAAATCTCTTGTGCTCTTTCTTCACCACCATCCGTAAACAACATAATAATCTTATTGCAGTTAGCTCTAGAGACACTGTGCTGTAAAAATACAAAAAGAAGCTTACTTTTTATTTCAGACTATAAGGAATAACAATTGTTCTATTTAATGGCTTTCTCATCAACATGTTTACTTCCATGTTTAACATGGAAGAAAAAATTTTCCAGCATTCTCAGGAGCAATGGCTTTACTTCCAATAATTAATTCATTCAATACCTCAAAAAAAAAAAAAAAAAAAAAAAAAAAAGCCCTTTTTTCATTCCATGATAGTAAACTCAACACATTTCAGATCTGGCACAAAACAGAGGAACTGCACTCTGGTGGTCTTTCTTACCACCACCAACACAAGGAAAGCTCTTTGCCCCCATCATGAATTACTTAATTATTTTTTTTTTCTGTTGGACTCCTACTCACAAAGACTCTTCATTATTTCTTGAGAGCAAGCCTGGAATAAAGAGAATTGAGGAGAAGCCCCCTTGACTCCTAATTCAGCAGTCAAAGTAACTATTAAAGCCACTGAGAAAAACACAGTGTGCTATGCAAAGGAATAAAAATACAGTTCCAAAGTAAGAACAATGGAGAGATTAATATAAATTTTGGCTCCTTGCAAAAGGCGCCAAGGGCTCCTCCTCTGGCATTCATCTTCTCTCCTCATTGCCTGAAAACTTGCATCTAGTCTAAACAATTTTTTCATAAATTTTACAGCCAGCATTCCTTGTCCTCTGTGTTGCTGCAACTGGTTGTAGCTAGGCACGTCCTGGTACTTCTTAGCAGTTGAATGTGAGGGAGTAAAACCCTTAGAGACTGTAAAAAAAAAATCAAATTCCCCTTCCACAAGTCCACATTTTGCTACATTAATTTACTATACAGTCAAGGAGAGAAATGGGTCATCTTTACACAGTACCTAATTCTCCCTTGCTTTAGTCTTCATGAACAGATGGAATAAATGACTATCTGCCTCCTTACTAGTCATGTGTGATGATCCAACTCCCCTTTGTTATTTTTGATCCTGCTCTCTGATTCTTCCCTAACAGAGAGACCACAACTCCAGACCCAACCATCAGCCAATTAATTTCAGCATTGCAGCTCCACAGTTCTACAGTGCTCTCTGCAGATTAAGACCAAAAGCTTTATTTGATATCACTATGCTCACAGATGAATAACAATGCCTCAGAAACGTTTTGTATTGATAGTTCAGCATTCAGTGAATAACTACTTATTTAATTATTTGAAAAAATAATTCCAAAGATTTTCTCACATACAGCCACAAATAAAAAAAATCCCTTGAAATCAATACATTCTTTTCATCCTCATCAGCACAATGAGGTTCATTTGGAATTAAATAATATATGACCATTTTTTACTTGTGAAAGACAACCTACAAGATACTGCTTTGGGCTGAAATTTTTTCAATATTAAAAAAGTAATAAAAGTAGAGTGGATACTTCATAAATAAAGAAACTCACCTACATTGACAATGATTTAATATATGAGCCAAAATAAAATTAAAGTGAAACCAAAGAGATGACAGAGAAGGGGACCAATGTCTGCTTGTATTATACATTTTTTCCTATTGATTTTTAAATGACAGCTATTATGTGTACTGTACATGTAAACTGAAACCAGTTGGGTTTACATAAATTATAATTTTTCTAATGGTTTACTTAGCAATATGCATATACAGTATCAGAAAAAAATGCAGTGTTTTTTTCTAGAACTTACAGAAGAGCTCTGTCATGGGAAAACAAAACAAAACAAAACAAAACAATTTCATTATTCAAACGATATTGGAGATCTGAAAGTGAGTAAGCTCAGAGCAAATGATACTTTTCCAACACACACACACACACACAAAATACTCCATATCCTGATGAAAGAACTTAACAGATCAGCTTCCTGAAACTGATGAAAGGGAAGGCAGAAAGGCCTTTACAACACATCTGTTAGTTTTTGTTGTTGTTGTTTTTTCCCCCATTTGCACAAAGATGGAGTCACTGGCTCAGGGAGTGAATAAACATGATTTTGTAGAACTCACACAGTAATTCCATTACTGATGAGTGGTGTCCCTCAAGAGTTTGTCCAGGGACCAGTGTTTTTCAGTATCTTTATCAATGACATGGATGAGGGGATTGAGTGCACCCTCAGCAAGTCTGCAGACAATGCCAAGTTGAGTAGTGCAGTTGATACAACAGAAGGAAGGGATGCCATCCAAAGGCATCTGGACAGTCTAGAGAAGTGGGCTCATGTGAACCACATGGTTCAAGAAAGCCAAATGAAAAGTGCTGCATCTGGGTCGGGACATTCCCAGACACAGCCTGGGAGAAGACCTCATTGAGAGCAGCCCTGTGGAGAGAGACTTGGGGGTTCTGATGGATGAAAAACTCAGCATGAGCCCACAGTGAAAAAATATGAGCATTTCTCATTATGAATTTCATACTACTTAAGAAGGAAAGTAAAGTAAGGCAAAAAAACCTACTTGATTCAAGAAGAGATGATTAAAATATATTTTTGACATATTATGGTATGGGGGGAAAAAAGTCCTGAACCGCTGAACCTAAAATATAATAATTTTCAAAGAAATAGCAAGTTAATATAACATTAAATAATGGAAAAATACTGCATAGAAATCATGGAATGTGGATCATTTATGTGCACATGAATTAACATGTTGAAAAAACTGAAGAGTTTATTTTCATCTAGGAATATATTGGATAACAAGTTTTTTCATGAGACAAAGATGCTACTTTGGCATAGAGAGGAAAATTGTTTGAACTAACTGCCATTCAGAAACGCTATACCAAAATTATCAAAATTTGAGCTGCTAAAAATATTCCATTTCAACAGACCTTGAAGAAGTTGGATTGCTTGAAATCATAAATAAAAATTGAAATTATCCCTAAGCATATTTTTTGTTAGTTGTTTAAGCCTGTATCGTATCAACCTACTATATCATCTTGCCACCACAGTCTAGCACTGATTCCATCAGCATTTTTATTCTCCCTGCCAAATGGATTTGCCAATACCTGGAGAGGATGACTCTATTTCTATAACCTAGTGCAACCTTTTAATTTCCCTTGATAAACACATCCACAATGTTCAGTCATAATTTACAGGATTGCAGAGATTCTGTGAGACTAATTACACCTCTGTCTCCAATAAGGAGAGACAGAGTCCCACTATGAAACTAATCTCCCGCTATATTTTTAAGCACTTATTTAGTCCTACAAACAGGTTCATTTTGAGGCTTCCCCTGTGTTTAGGTCTTCGTCTTAGTACATCCTGTACACAAAGTACATGTGTGGTACTATACCAAATGTAATGTATAATGTTAATTGAATATAAATGCTGTGAGGACCCAGATGTGTTTGGCAACAACTCTTGTCTCTTCCTGGTTCCCTCTGTATAAGACGGCAACAGAGAAAAAGAGGAAACGCTGTTAAGCCTGGTCCGAAAAAGTCTGATTTATTTTAAAATCCTACTGGCAGTTTTACATACACATCAGCAGATGGCACACAACCTTTTCCCCACCAAATCTCGTTTATTCAAAACAGTGATCTGCTGAGTAAAAACCCTTGAAAACATTGTTTTTTCTTTTTCTTCATTTTTTTCATCAAAATTTTACTAGGTTAGAAAACTTTCAATCAGTTTTAGCCCTAAGCTGTATATGCAATGACAGAAAAGCTCCCTTCAGTCCAAAAACTGACAGAAAAAGAAGTAAAGAGGTCTCTGCTCAGAGACATCATTGAAATAAATTAAAAAACAAACAAACAAACAAAACAGAACATATAATATTATTTATTAAAATAGGCCCTTAGCTTCTATAAATTGGTGTAGCTTTATTTACTCTAAGGTTAAGATCCAATACACATTTTTTAATGAATATAAAACAGATCTTTTTCTAAACAAATACACAAATTATAATTAGAATTCTCTCAAATGCCTAATATCTCCCTATTGACTGTTGCTGTCTGAGCTCTATTGACTGAACTATCTGCTCTCCTCTGTCCTGCTCTTGCCACTGACAACTGTTTATGGAATACAATAAATATAAAATTGCGTGTATGAATGATGTAAAAACAGTATAGCACAGTGAAAAACAATTCCATTTCCAAGCCTTAACAACCTCTCAAGCATTAGGGGAATCTGCAAGACAAACTGTTCAATAAATTTACTTGCTAAATGAAGGTATCTTATGATTACCTGTGTTACATAATGAAGGAACACGTAAAAGCTTTCTGAACATTCAAGTTCTCTTAATTTACTTTAGAGCACTGAGAGAGGACTTTCATACTTACATTTAGCAGTTGTTCAAAAGCATAGCTAAAGCCTTTTTTGTAATCAGTAATTCCTTTAGCAGAGATTTTATAGACAGCTTCTTTCAGCTTCTTCTTGTTCCTCACGTTAGCTTGGACAAGATGATTAAAGCAACTGACATTCTGAGCATTATTATTAAACTGTAAAACAAACAGAAATAGCATTAAAGACAGAGATGTACAATTAATTTAATTTTCTTTTCTATGTACTTAAGTGGTAAAGGTTAATGGCCCAAGAGATAATGTCTGTGACACATGGATATTAATTACGACTATATCGAGACAGTCCAGCAGTGCCTGGCTGGTGATTTCAAAATTGGGCAATAAATACAATAAAAAAGGGGATGTTGCAATCCAAAAAAAATCTGCTTTCCAGAACAGTGGAAAAACTCCTACAAATTTTGTTTCAGGCTCATATAATAAAATGACCACGAAACACAGAATTAGGGAAATCAGAGCAAAAATATGGGAAAATGTTTAATTTCTTAATCACTGAAAAACGTTGGTTGAATTATCAGATTACTTCCATGTTGTATGTATTAATATATCACTAAACCTGATGTTTAACAATGAAACTTGCAGGTCATAATAAATTAATATATATACCTTGAAGAAAACTAAACACATTCTTGGGAGATGGGAATTACATGAGAATATAGCTGTAAAAAGGAGGATTGAGAACACACATATTTGAGCTCTCTTGCTCACAGATACATAAAAGACTACAACAAATTCTATCATTAATACAAGACTATGATATTGCTTAAAAGCATACATAGAAAAAGAATTTATGTACAAAATTTTGTCTGCACAAGGATAAATGAGTTTTTGATTTCTTTAAAATTTCTCTATTTAAATGTACATACCACATATATATATATGCAAATATATGTATCCCAGTGGAGAGAGGAATGCAGAAACACATTTAACTGTTCAGCTACCTCTGTTTCAATCTGTCTAAAGTCAAAGTTGAGACTTCTCTTAATGCTGTAGCATGTATGATTCTATCTATAGTCTTGAGTAAAAGTGCACAGTATTGCATATAATCTGTTTTGAACTCTACTTGATGAAAATCTCTTTTTAATTGCAACATAGTATTTTTTTAAGATATTGTTGATAAATATTATCAAAAATATTGTTGTGTCTAATCTTTAAACTGTTTTTTTAAAATTGCAGTAATATATACAGAGAAGACAATGTGACAAGCAGTAATGGGTCATCAAACTTTATGACATTACATGAAGAAAGCCATCCATTGTTTAGTATAGTGTTACAACCAACAGCACTGTTGTGAGACTTAAATCTGTCATTCAGGAATGGGCTCAAATGAAGGTACAAATCACATGCAAGTCATACATAAGGCCAAAAGAATCATCCTGCCTGGGCAGTATCAGAAATTCAGAAAGAACACCTATTAGAAAGAAATAAGCAGTGTCCCCAGAGAGGAAAACAAACAAAAATCAAATCAAAACAAAACACATCTGCCAAGTCAATTGCTTTCATAGAAAAAAACAGGTATGAGGTTAGCATGGGAGATTTAGGGCATTTTCCACTTTTTCACATTTTCAAATAGCTGCCTAATATTGATGCTAATTAAGACCATTGTATGGTACATGCCCTGTGCTATCACCAGAAGGTCCATCAGGGATGTACTGGTTTCCCTTACTACAAGAGATGTATTTTTCTGTACACTTACAGCACTGCGAAACAACATAATCCATGCCTGGTTTTGACAGATTTAGTAGCCCAAAATCATTTACTAATTCTTCATTCTGCCCTGCTTGAATTTACTTCATTGCCATTGTATTTCACAGAGCCCCAGGTAGAAAATTCATCATTTCAGTGATTAATTAAGCAACACTCACTGTCCCTGAAATTAGATCTAGCTACAGCAAGGATGGGAAGTTCTTTGGGCCCAATTTCATTCCATTGCAGTTTTATGCTCATATAGCTCATATGTCACTCAAGTTCTACTACTGCAATATATACTGCAAAATATTTTTAATAATTAAGTAATAGAAGTAAATAAAGCATTTTTATCAAATTCCTGCTTTAATCAATGCTAATTCCACTACTCAGTTAGTAAGAGCAGATGTGTAACAGCGAATATGGTAGAGATTATAGTAGAGAGAACTGGCAGAGAATGGCATAATTCTCAGCAGAAGGTTTAGCCTAATTTTTCCAGGTCCTTCTTGAAATTAGACACAGAGATGCATCTGTAGTTTTCTTAGCTGTAAGTGAACAAATCCAGGCAGCATTTGCTACACTGGATTCTTAATTACAGCTCCACATATAATTTCTTATTCTTGCAAAATGCTGAAGTGTCACATAAATTTAAAGAATTAATTTGTCTTCTTCATCTTCTAATAAAATTATTGTACCACAAAGCATTCCTGCATGTGTGTAGAAACTAATCAAGAAAGCCCACTAGTCAGTTTTTGAGCATTAAGTAGTTTAGAACTGATCTAGTATCTTACCATCTTCATATTACATTTATTTTTCCATGGAGCTTATTTTTACTCATTCCTCATGGCTTAATACTGCCTTTTGCTGAGACTCTGATAATGTTTTGTGGTATAGATGCTGTCTTTCTGAGGAAAGGAGATGATAAAAAAAAAAAATGTTTTATTTCTAGCTATGGAGACAATCCAGGGATGAGACTATGAGACAATTCATAAGAATTTTAATATACCTTTCTAATTAATAAAGAAAGTTTTTATTCTGTCCTAATTTTATAGCTTTGCTTCCCAGGCCATTAAAAATCTGGGGGAGCAAGTCTTTCTCAAATGACTTAATGCAAAATTTTATGTCCCCTTTGTATCGATGTTCTGTTTTTGCCACAAGGGTAAAATTGTTTCTAAAAACGCACAGAAGCATGAACAAGTGCTTTAACTTTGAAAAATGCAATGCTGTATTTGACCAAGCATTCTACAAAAGAGACCATTATATCAAGTAATGTGATAAAGGTTTGGCTTTTTAAATTTAATTTTCATTATATAATGACTATAAAATATAGTATCATGTATCTAAACCATTTACAGTATTGAAAGTACAAAAACGGGATGAAATAATGAAGATAAAAAATGTTTTCCAGTTTTCCCAGTGTCACTATGTGAACTAAACCTTTAAAATAAATGAACACTTGGAACTAGATTTTGTAGAACCGAATTTCCAGTTTCAATATTCCTTTAATCTATCCCATATTTCCCAGAAAAGAAGGAATTTGAGGGGCCCTTCACAGCAATTTAAATGTAATACTTGCAACTAAAATTTTCATTCGCATGATTTTAAAGCCCTTATATTTTATAAAGCTATTTTATCAACTTGAATAAGTTATGGTTGTTCATTTTTCTACTTCCCTTTAGTACCTTGTTTTGGTGATACTTATTTACTGTGGTTAAGCAGCACATTTTGCCTACACAGCAAAACAACCAAATGATCGTGCAACTGTAATCAATTCACTTTGACGCAAAACACTGACGCACTCAATTGTGTTTCTTATAGAAGTTTTTTACAGAAGTAACCAATAAATCACCCTGTGATTATTAGGTACATTGGCCATGTGGGAATATTTGTGCTGTGGAAGTATTTCAGCATGCCTTGACCTGCTTTTGTAACTATGATGGGGGAAAAGGAAGGGAAGGGAAGGGAAGGGAAGGGAAGGGAAGGGAAGGGAAGGGAAGGGAAGGGAAGGGAAGGGAAGGAAGGGAAGGGAAGGGAAGGGAAGGGAAGGGAAGGGAAGGGAAGGGAAGGGAAGGGAAGGGAAGGGAAGGGAAGGGAAGGGAAGGGAAGGGAAGGGAAGGGAAGGGAAGGGAAGGGAAGGGAAGGGAAGGGAAGGGAAGGGAAGGAAGGGAAGGGAAGGGAAGGGAAGGGAAGGAAGGGAAGGGAAGGGAAGGGAAGGGAAGGAAGGAAAGGAAAGGAAAGGAAAGGAAAGGAAAGGAAAGGAAAGGAAAGGAAAGGAAAGGAAAGGAAAGGAAAGGAAAGGAAAGGAAAGGAAAGGAAAGGAAAGGAAAGGAAAGGAAAGGAAAGGAAAGGAAAGGAAAGGAAAGGAAAGGAAAGGACGAAGGTCTGAAAATGAATTCTAATTTTGAGATAGGATTACAGTACAAATCTTGTACTTGTAAGGTAGAATAAAAATGCTGTCTGGTAGGTAGCTTTGCTCACCAAAAGCCGATTTCATCTGAAAAAGATCGGTGGAGACATTCTTCTTCATCAGTGACATTTGATGCAAATTATTTAATGAGCTAATTTCAAATATAACCGTAAATTAAGTATCATGGTCATACCTTGTCTTGGGCTATAGAAAATAGAGGTTAAGACATTCCATTGAAGATTTAGTGACAAGTGAATTTTCTTTCCCTGAAATGCCACTAACATTAAATTCCACCTCTGAATCATTTTCTAGCAGTCCTGCAAGATGTATCAAGATAACTCTTCCCATGAAGGTCAGATATCTAGCATATGGATTGGTAATTATGGATACAAAACCAACATTTTAAAAACTGACAAGAATTCTGACTCAAACTGTTTTAACAGTTAACAAGTAAACTGTACTGTACTTACACATGATGTAAACTGAACAAAGAAAAAGGGTCAAGGCCAACAAAGTTTTATCTACAGACAGTCAGATGTTAATGTAAAATGAAGGAGAGAAATAGATCATTTGTAGAATGGAAAATTAGATCAACCAAAGTCTGCAAATGGTTTAATTTAATTAAGAAAATATATGAGTCATCTGCTTTGAAATAAAACACTTAACATTTATGTTATTGTCAGTCAACATAGTAGATGAGAGTTTTTGAAGGAAAAATAATCCTCCAAAATGAACATTTACCTTCTTACTAGGTAGGAGGTGAAGGCAAGAGTCTGAAGTGTGTCATATTAAAATGTCCAAAAGAAGGAAACAAAACTTAGGGCTACATTGAATTAATTTCAAATCCAAAAAAAAATACTGAAGTAACTGAAATATTTCTAGCGTAAAAACTTTCAGACTGCCCTTAAAATTGGCTCGTCATTCCCACTAAACAATGCTAAAATAATTTTGCTCTTTAACCAGTTGACCATGTGACAAACACCAGGAGTATTCATAACTTTCAATTATCCAAACTGAGACAGTTTTCACTAGTTTTAGTTACAATCATCTGCAATATAGTGGCAACAATGGCATTAAGTGCAAGGTGCTGCACCTGGGTGGGGGCAATCCCAGACAGGAGCACAGAACTGGGAGAAGAACTCACTGAGAGCAGCCCTGTTGAGAAGGACTTGGGGCTTCTGGCAGGTGAAAAGCTTGACATGAGCCACCAGTATGTGCTTGCAGACCCAGAAGGCCAACTGCATCCTGGGCTGCAACAACAGAGGGTCAGCAGGTGAGGGAGGAGATTGTCCCCCTCTGCTCTCCCCTTGTGAGACCCCAATGGAGCCCTGCATCCAGGTCTGGAGCCCCAGCACAAGAAGGATATGGGGCTATTAGAGCAGGTGCAGAGGGCCATGAAGATGCTCAGAGGACTGGAGCACTTCTCCTGTGAAGAAACGCTGAGAGAGCTGGGGCTGTTCAGCCTGGAGAAGAGAAGACTCTGGGGAGACCTCTTTGCAGCCTTTTAGTACTTCAAGGGGGCTTATATATATATAATACATATATATATATATACATATATATAAAAAAAAAAAAAAAAAAAAAAAAAAAAAGGAGAGCAACTTTTTACTCAGGCAGATGATAGGACAAGGGTTGTAAATGTAAAAGTTTTAGATTAGATGTTAGGAGGAAATACTTTACTCAGAGGTTGGTGAGGCACTGGCAGAGTTGCCCAGAGAAGCCATGGATGCCCCATCCCTGGAGGTGTTCAAGGCCAGGTAGGATGGGGCTTTGGGCAACCTGGACTAATGGGAGGTGTCCCTACCCATGGCAATGGGAGTGGGAACTAGATGATCTTTAAAGTCTCTTCCAACCCCAGCCATTCCGTGATTCTATGATTTCAAGATTAATAATTTTTCACATGTTAAGATAGCAAAAGTTATCTTTGGTTTAATAAGCCTTTGACAATTAGTGGTTGCAAACCATTCAATTGTTAAAATCTAAAGACTCCCATACAGCATGTAACCACTCATGACAGCTTCTACTTTTTGACTACTTAAAAAGCTTATTCCTGTATCTGATCTAAACTATGTAGGCATGTAACAAAACACTTGGAAACTATGGAAAACAGGATAACCTTATTTTTTTTTTTATTTTTGATTATCAGTATTGTGCAACTGGTCAATAATTATATCACACAGTATAGGATCTAGCTGTATTTTTCAATGTGTTATTTCTCCCTATCCAACTTATTCATATCCTTTTGTGTGGATATCCTGTTGTGTCTGCCTTTGATTTATGATATATTTCCTATTTCTCCCACCCTAAGTGCTCTGTGGATATAACAACAGGTCAAAAAATGAATAACAACATGAGATTCTGCAGACAGGTGTTTTCATTAAGAGGACAGAATAAGACTATAGAAGGAAAAAAAAAATCATGGGAAAAGGTTCCAAAAAGAAAAGAAAACAGGATTAGTATTCAGAAATGGTATATAAATAGCCTGAAAAACATTTGAGATTAGTAGAAAGATCAAAGCTATCATGCAGTCTGGAAGGAAACAGCAAATAAAAGAGAGGAGAAAAAAAAATGTGTATAATTCTATTTTTTTTTTCCTAAAACTGGATTCAGTTGAATATATTTAATTCTGAAAAGACACAAACTATCTTGTCTATTGGGATTTTTTATTTTTTTATTTTTTTGATAAATCTGCCTTTTGCAGATACCAGCTGACCTCTCCCCAGTTGCCAAGCTTTATCAAGAAACACATAGCATGTAACTCCCAGGGACATCCACACTTTAGATCACATATATTTTCAAACACTACTGAATATCCTGGACTCCTTGTGAAATACGAGTTCTCATTTCATTGGTGAGAAAAGTGAAGCAACAGGGAAGAAAACAAACAAATCCCAAGCAAAGATAGGGCTAGAAGCTTTAATCTCAATTCCCCACTATTAGGATATGTTATCACCTTTTCCCTTTCCTTTGTACAACCAACTCCAAGTACTCAGATTTGCCCTTTAACTTGATATTTCTCATTTTACCATATGCCATTTAAACCACAAGAGCAAATAAGGCACAAATTCTTAAAGCATGAATTCTCAACACATAAATGCCTTCAGAATGCACACATAACTAACTCAATTGATTCTGAATCCTACAGCAATGGAAGAACAAAATCTCTGATTTCACAATGTATAAATTGATGAACATTTCTAATTCTCTTCTACACTTCCCTCTCCATATATCTCTCTATATATCCATTTCCTGAGAGGTATAAGGCATTTAAATCTGCATTCCATTGTCAATCATTCTTTTGGCAAGTGTAGGCAGTTATTCAAATACAAATAAAATATTTGATTCTCCTTCTTTAATAAGAAGGGATTCCAAAGTATTCCCTTCAGTGCACTGTGCTAGAATTAACATTATATGCAATATTAGCAAAACAAGCAATCATTAAAAACAGTAGCACTAAGAAGAAATTCTACAGAGTTAAATAATAATATTTTGTGGCATTCATTTTGGTCAGGAAGTACTTATTACTGTTTCTGATGGTCAAGATATTTTTCTTTCCTAATGTATTTGATGTCTTCATACATATGTGTATATAAATAAATATATTTGTGTGCAAGTATGTGCTTTATTGTTTCTATGAAGTTATCAAGAAATCAAATTTCATCTGCCAATATTTATCAGATACAATCTGGAAAAAGCACTAATCCATGGAGGAACACTACAATCCTCAGCAATGACAGCAATCATTTATATGAATGCAAACTGTCAGAAAAAAAAAAAGAAATTGGGAAAAGCAGTGCCAGTGCTGCAAATCAGTTTGAAAAACACAGAATCAGATTTTGTAAATAATATCATTCCTGGAAAACAGAGTAATACAAACAAGTCAGAACCAATAAATTAACAAAACTTTTTAAAACATTTTGTTCATGTTTCAGTCACTAGGTGGCACTATAACAATAACAAAAAAAATGGGAGTTGGTCTTAGAAACATTATTTTGTGGTAGTGCCTTCTCTGCATGGCATAAATTTCTCATTGTAATTACAATAGTTACATGCCCTTGTGTGAAAAATGAGTATGAACTGAATATTAAAAAACAAATATCAGAAAATATCGGAAAAAAAAAAACTTCTACAATCTGAACACAAGTGGTCACATCTCTAGGAGGATGGACTTTTTTTTTTTTTTTTCATACAAAGAGTCCATATTGCCCCAAACAAGCATCTCTATTTCCACTATTTCCAGCATGTTTACAAACCAGGTTTGCAATACTTAGAATAAAGAGATGTAAAAGTTCACATTTCTCAAGCAAGCTCCTTTCTTCATGTTCTAACACTGTAGAAGTGATAACATTCTTATTGAAAAATAATATGAAATCTAAGTTAAAAATCAGATTATCTCAATCATCCATAACTGCTAAATCCTAAAAAAATATTCTTCACTAATTCCATTTAGCTTACTAACATCTAATGATTTAACATAAGATTTAATCAGAATGTTCTGGTGACATTTCTAAACTAAAAAATAAAAAAGGCAAATAAACAAAAAACAAAAAACAAAAAACAAACAAACAAAAACAAAACAAAACAAAAAAAAAAAGAAAAAAAAAGAAAAACTCCACCTCATGAGATAAAACCACATTTAACTGTATGTAAATTACATATTTTTAAACATCTAGAAATGTTTCATTTATAGAAAATTAGGCAATTGGACAAAGTAGTAATTCCTATATTTACACTTGCTACAGTTACAAAACTTGTACTTCTAAAACACCAAGATCATGGTACCTGAATAAATCAGAAATACTACTCTGGGAATACTGAAAATTGAGAAAAATATAGTGAGCTTGCTGAAGGCCTAATTAGATACTACTGCTGCTGATTTTCAATCTGCTGAGGTTTGTTGCTATGCTACTTCTACCTCATGGCTAAATCAGCTTGGTGACCCAGTTGTATCTCTACATATTAAATGAGCAATAGTGAAATAGATCTGATTTTATCAGGCTTTCCTCTTGTAACTAAATCCAGCTTTGCTGCTTTCTTTTCCTTTTATTGCCTGGTGCTGTAGGCTTGGTAATAGGATTTTAGGGTTAATCCCAAGAATAACTGAATCTTGAATAAGGCCAGTTACAAACTGTATTTCAGCTATGTGATGATACAAATATCTAGCAGAATCTTTTTAGAGAACAGTAAGAAAGCAATTTGCAAACTTTTATTGTCGTGTAGGTCTCAGTACACAGAAAACTTGAGGCACCTCAAGCAATAACATTTTGTAATTTGCATGGCAAAAAATAATATGTGGTGTTAAAATTCAACATTCGTATGCTGCTATATATATATATAATAACTGTTATCTCCTATCCTATGAATTGCATATAGATAGTATTCAGATATACAGTACAATCTTACATACACATTGTAAAGACAATTTAAAACTGTATTCTAGTACACAGTAGGAGCACTTGTGCATCTCTGAAATTATATTGCAAGTATAGCATGAAATAAAATTAAGATTATACGACAATCTACTTTATTGGTGTTTCTTGATACTTGAAATGCATCCCCCTTTTTTTAGCTGTGAAACTTATCTATCTGTACATATACATGTGCATGTGTATCTATACACATAGCTTCTGAAAGGATTCTTGAAAGATCAGTGGTAGCAGCAACATTCAACAACAATCTGTTAGGTCATGAAATACATGCTGACAAAATTATTGTAGGATAGTATGAGACAAACATTTGGGAAAGGATCAAATACTGGACCAGAATCTGCTCTCAGTTATCTTAGTTAACCTTTCTAATTAGTGGGATTATCTGCACATAAATCAATGCAAGTCTCCCATTGAGTGCAGCAGGAATCATGTTCAGACCATAAAGTGAGATTCCACACTGAGAATCTCATGGTTCAACAAAGAATGTCAGGTTTGGCCATAGGTCTTTCAGCACGATGAATTCATTTATGGTCATTTCATGATGCTGTGGCTAAGTTAGCATGCTCTCTTGGACAATTAACATCACATGTGTCTGAATTCTGGAAATTTAAGCACCTGCTGCAGAAATCTCACTGTTCTCAACTACTGCAGTGCTGTAACATGCATTGTATACCACATATGGATGCTCCCTACATGTACTGTACATGAGACCTGTAGCAGGAGACTTTCTAGAAAGTGATTTTGGAGGTTTTTTTTTTTTTTTTAATTATTATTTACTGAGGAAATCCTCATTTGGTCTAATTTGTGCTGTTTAGAACATTAAACACCCTTGGCCAATATGATGAGATAAAGGTTTGAACATTAAACCATCATCTATAAATTCACTGGCTGCATGAGGTTCCTGCTCTGGGCATCGAAAGCAAGATGAATATTTTGTCAATGCACCAAATGAGAAGGCAGATGTACACATCAGTGCCAGGCCACATAGCTGGGGGAGGGCAGGGGGCTACAATGTCACCTTGCCAGAGCTTTACCTAAACTTGCCTGTCACTCTTGCAGGGAAATGCTGTGCCTGGCTGCCCCTGGTGCTTGGGCTTTGCAAGCAGCAAGGAGGCTGTGGCAGCATACTGCTGACAGGCGAGATGCTGCTGCTACAGCAGAGAAGCAGAGAAGCAGCATGGAAGTGCGTGAGCCTTTAAAGTGTGAGACCTGCCAAGTCTGTGAGTATTTCATTCATGTTCTGCCTGAGTTCCTTTAGATCCACACCCATCTAGCATCTTGCTAACATGACTTCAAGTTTTTACCTCCTAAACAGAGGATATTTATAGGAAATACTTTTTTAAAAAAGGGCGACAGAGAACACATAGCCCCCACCTTCTCCCAAACCTTATGGACAGCCTGCATTATCCTCTTGCTTCATTAACATTGTGAGTCATCTCTCCCCAGCAGAATGACTAAAGACAGCACAGCCTGGCCTTTTCAGAACTGAAAAGGAAAGAGTTTCTTGTGAGGGAGCACCCATTACAGATTTTTAGTTATATTGTCACAGCTCCCCCTAATCGCTGTCTCCTGGTTGAAAAGACGACTCAGAAACGCACTTCTCATCCAGTATCTGAAATGCCACAGTTTTTAGTGAGTCCTGTACTTTACTAAAAATTAAGAAACTGAAACAAGCCAACAGATTTATTAACCAGTACAACCATGAGCTATCAACTCATTGTATATATTACTAATATACTCATTTTATATACTACTAAACTAATAAAGAGTTAGGATTTATCCTGGAAATTGAAGAAGCGTGTGCCATGTTCTGTTGGAAGCCTGACTTTCTAACATTTGACAAGTACAAGAGGAGACACTAAAAATCTGTATTGATGCCCAAAGCAATCCCTCAAAGTGGGAATGGAGGTGACTTTTTAGTCATCTAGAATTGTAAGCTACACTGTACTGTAATAAATGTACAGTTTCCAGCAACATCCCTGCTCCTGACAACCTAAATTAGAATTTCAGCTTCTAATTTCCATCTCCTTTGGGTCTTTTTCCACTCAAGTACATTATTCCTTAGAATTAACACATTATGACAAATCTAAAGTGAAATAGATCTTAAGATTTACCCTATTCCTTTTCAAAACCATTCACTTTTTTTTTTTTGACATTTTTCTTCTGCAGCAAATTAAAGTTACAGTTAATAATACAACAGTAAAAATTTTGATGTTAAAAAAGCAAACACTAATATAAAAGAAGGAAAAAAAATCTTATAATTAAGATCCTAATCTCCGCCTTAAATATTTGCCTGTTTTTTTTTCACATCCACTGACTCCATTTTGCATTCTCAGCTCAGCAGAGGTAGTCTGCTCAGCTCATTTCATCTATCTTTGCATTGGGAGTGCTGTCCAAGGCAGCGGCCAGGCTCCCTTTAGGCAGTGGGGACAGACAAGCACCTTCTGGCTATAATCTGTCCTCAACATGCTCAAGATAGTCAGGATGAGCTGTATTCTGGCACTGATTTTCATTTCTCTCCGTTAACTGTAACTATAATTATAGTTATAACTAGAATTAACCCAATAACTTACAATACAGTAACCTTGCTTTCACTCTGAGGCAGGCTGCAGCCTAGGAGTGTGGGACCCATTACGGGAAACATTTGGGGATTGCACAGGATTTACTACAAGATCTTTTAGGAGAAGGATCCAAGCACAGAAAAGGGATGAATTTAGGTGACTTGGGGATGAAAGAGGAAAAATAGAGGGGTAAGGGGAAAGTGGGCTGGTCAGCTTGCTTGTCTGGCCATGCCCTGCATCTCATCAGCATAGCCTGTCCTACCTTCTCAAACTTCATTTCTACCTCTTTACCTTTATGGGGGCTCTACTCCGTGTGCGTGTCTGCATACATGGGGGTGGAAATGCAGCAACCAGAGTCAGACCCCGGGTTGGAGGGCCTAGGCATCTGTGCTGCAGCAGCTGGAGAGACTGGAGTGGGTGGACTTTAGAGTTGGATAGATGCAGCTAAACTGTTACGTAAGCATGGAAAAAACAAAAGTGCTTAGTAAAAAGTATTCTATTTAGAAAGATAAAACCTAATGTATTCATATCACACAAGGATGATGAAGTACCTTCCAGTCCATTAGTAAATAAGGTGAATGATAAACAACTATTTGGGATAAACATTTAAGTCAGCAAGACAAAATGGAGGGAAAAAAATCACCACCGTCAACAACAAATGATGTATTCTTGATTTAAATCTAAAAGGGACAGTGAGATACTCTAGTCTGACCTCCTGCACACTCTCTCACCACCCACATATCACCAGCCTTTAGAATTCCCTTGTTTACTCCTGTAACAGACCATAACAATTATGTTTAGTGCTAGATGTTTGCTTAAAGTGCATCTTCCAGGAAAGCATTAAATATTGATATGAGGAGGACAAGAATCTTCCCTGGCAATTTGTTGAGGCATATTAACTATTTATGTGCCATTCAAATTTATTGGGCTTCAACTAGAGATTCTTGCAGTGCCTTTATGTGACAGTTTTTAAAAGTCTGTGGATGCAAGAGCTTTCCCCAATGACAGCACTTCTTAGCTGTTATCAAATCAGTTCTCAGCCTATTTATTTATGAACTTCAAAATTACCCCTAGAAAATTCAAATTCTTTGAGCCCAAGAATACTTTGAAAAGCTGGTCTGAAGTCCACTCAGATGACTCACTCAGGACTCTGAGATGTCTTCAAGAATCACTTTACGTCCGGAGAGAAGGCACCTACAAACTTGTTTAGTAAAGTCTGAGCCAAACTCTTTTGTGTTAAATTATTGACATTATCCACATTTATATAACATTATTCAACCAGGACAAAAGAAACATAAATTCAAAATCTCAGTTCAAATAGTCATTTTCTACCTCAGGAGAGAAACAGAACCATCAGTCTATACACTGTTTAGATGAAAAGTAGTCTCAACCCATGTCACTGAAGCTATATAAGCATTTATACTTCATATCAGATGAAGACTGCAGTATGTTTGACTCCTAGCAGTCCTTCCTTTTTTCCTTTTCTTGATACAAACTGTTTAACTTGCTTTCCTGAGGATCGGGGTCCTACTAAAGTCATACAATCGTAGCATCACTTAGGTTGGAATGATCATTAAGTTCAACCAAATCAATTAACCTCATTTTAAATGAGACAAATAATACCTCATCTTACCCTGATCTTCCTCATAACTCCGTCCCCAGTTGAAATACTTAAACATAGCATCATCGACTCCTTTCTTGACCTTCTTTTTTTTGAGGGGAATCAAAACGAAACTCTAATTATGTGGACAGACAAAAATTTTATGAGATCTTTTATATAATTGCATTTCTTCCTTTTGTTCCTACTCTCAATAACCCATTTATAAAGACAATTCTTTCTAATTTATTAACAATTGCTGGATTTCCATAGTTCCCAAATTTTCTCCAGGTTCCCCAAAATTGCCCACAGTTTTTTGGTTTCTCCAAATTGCCCACATTGTTATTTGCAAAACACTCATCATCATGACATTTGCTAAACAGGTCCTCCAGACATATTTCCCATACATCTACTTTCACAGATACATAGGCAAGCTCTTCCTGTAATTATTAGTAATGCAGAATTTAAATAATATTTTAATCATAACTTGTTCAAGCTTCGCTTCAGTCCAGCATCAACAATGCGTTGATTGACTGATGCATCAAAATCAATAATACTGTTTGAAAAGATGTAAAACAATTCATTTGCTCTCTGACTAGGGAAAGTTCAAGATAACAATTTTCCATTAAAGAATGCCAATGATTTTCCATTAAGAAATGCTGCTGTGAAAATGTGTTTCTCTGTAGCTATCATTGTTCTCCCTTGCCTTGAAAGTGAGCCATTAAATTTAAGAAAAACTGCAAGGTCACGATAGAATAGGATGGATCATGGTTAAGAGAATCATGAGTAAAGCTCAACACTCAGCTTTAAACATGGCTTTATCTTGTTTTTCACTAAAAAAAATGGAATAATATATATTTGTTTACTGTTCACAGAGCTATGACTCAGAGGAGACTGTATACTTGACTGGAGCTACGGTGATTGATTACCTGAAGTGCTTCTGGATTAAATCAGTAGGAAAGATGCTTATGCAGAGCTGCAGTGGGAACTTGCTTATATTTTTTAGTTTGCCAAATAATGAAAAAGATGGCAGGCATTTTTAGATTTTCTCCTTATTATTGTCCATTATGGAGAAGGGGAGAATAAGGACTGGAGAAATTAGCAAGCTTGCTGGCAGGCATCTTAATTACAGGAGTCCTTTTCTATTCTTCCTTCTAGATCCAACCATGCAACTACTTCAGTGCTAATATTTCACACTAATATCATTATCATGCTTTATTTCTTCATCTTCAAAGAGCAATGTTATTTAGAAAAACTAACTGCTATTAACTTATCTGGGTCAAAAATCCAAAATACAAGAAGAAAATAAGTGTTAATCTATTGAGTATGTAACTTAATTTAAGGTTCACTACAGACACTTTAAATGGATGTAAAGTAATAAAGAAAACTGACTGAATTTAATTTTAAAGAGCTTTCTAAAATATTTTTGCCAATTAAACAGAAGGATACACTCAAACAAATGAACATGGCTGAACATGAGGTTCAACATGCTGGGTCCTGCACTTCGGTCACAACAACCCCATGTAGCACTACAGGCTTGGGGCAGAGTGGCTCGAAAGCTGTGCAGAGGAAAAGGATCTGGGGGTGCTGATTGATGCTCACCTGAACATGAGCCAGCAGTGTGCCCAGGTAGCCAAGGAAGCTAATGACATCCTGGCTTGTATCAGGAATAGTGTAGCCAGCAGGACCAGGGAGGTGATAGTCCCCCTGTACTGGCATACCTTGCCCTGGTGAGGATGCACCTCAAGATCTGTGTTCAGTTTTGGGCCCCTCACTACATGAAGCACATGTAGACCCTGGATCATGTCTAGAAAAGAGCTACAGAGCTGGCAAAGGGCCTGGAGAACAAGTCCTGTGAGGGCACTGGGGCTGTTTAGTCTGGAGAAGACAAGGTTCATGGGAGACCTTACTAGTCTCTACAACTACCTGAAAAGAAGCTGTGGGGAGCTGGGGGTTGGCCTCTTCTCACAGATAACTAGTGATAGGACAAGAGGGAATGGCCTCGAGTTGCGTCAGGCGAGGTTCAGGTTGGAAATGAGGAGACATTTCTTCTCAGAAAGAGCAGTCAGGCATTGGAACGGATTGCCCAAGGAGGTGGTGGAGTCACCATCACTGGGGGTGTCTATGGAAAGGTTGGACGTGGTGCTTAGGGACATGGTTTAGTGGGTGACATTGGTGCCCCCACCAATTGTTGGACTAGATGATATTGGAGGTCTTTTACAACCTTAATGATTCTATGATTCTAAATTTAACAAAGAATGCATAAGCATAACATCATTGGAAAATCTAGTATCCTCCTTCCTTCAATAAGATTTCAGGCTATGATCTCCACCCACGTCATGTTTACATAGTTTTTAAATGACCTTAAAGAAAGTATTTCCTAGAAGGAAAAAATTTTACCCTGTATCTATGAGAATAGATACATTCTATGAGAATATCTATGAGAATACAGATGCAATTTGAAAGGCAGAGCACATGAAGGAACATGCAACAGAAAGAAAAGGGAGCCCTTTAATAAACTGAAAAGCTCTTTGCTGAACTTTTTTCTTATTAGTTTTATAATATTTTAATAGATATTTTAATTAGCAAGGCATAAAGCTGCATCGGTTTGGGAGTAAGGTGAACAAAGTAAAAAGGTGAGCAACCAGGGGAAAGGTGTATATTCCATAGACTGCTT
The DNA here is from genome assembly GCF_964035555.1 of Netta rufina. Lineage (NCBI taxonomy): Eukaryota > Metazoa > Chordata > Aves > Anseriformes > Anatidae > Netta > Netta rufina. Next base: position 196,570,158 of record NC_140123.1, read on the forward strand.
TGATGATCCCCAACAATAATCTTATAAGGTTTGCATGTTTTTTTCACTAAAATAATTTAATCCAGAATCTCCTTTCCTCTGATTAGTCCCTGTTTAAACTGCACAAGAGCAGGAGATGAGCTTTCAATTTTCCTATAGTATGATTCTCTTATCCCTAGCATACTCATAACACTTAATTTCTAGCTCCTAAACAGTACATATTAGTTTGGATTTTTACAAAGGCTAAATGATTCCAAATAGTCCTATGGCTCCTGACCTTTAACATGTCTGTTGCTATAAGTTGTGTTTTTCTTTGTGTGGTTTTCCCCACCTCTACAGACTTGAAGTTGCAATACATTTCTCCTGCAAACTGCAGCCTACCCACAATCATAAACAAATTACACTCTCTGTGTCAACATTTGAAACCAAGTCACTAAATCATAGCGTGCTGGGATAGAATTACTGCCCCTATCATCTACCACTTACTGCTATCAAAGCATATAACCGGATTAGTGGGAAAACAGCTGTATTACTCATACATTTAAGCTCTGTCTAACAGCAGGTTTTCTTTCTGCAACAAAGCACAGCACTTCAGATAAGAAAAATTCAAATCCCAGAGGAAATCATGACACATTAACCCCTGGCAGTCTTTACATGACTTAACAGTTCATTCAGCCCTTTTTCTCTGGAAATAAATGCAAGAACTATATTAAATCAGTAGAACTAATGTATTTTAGCACATCCACTTTTAAGCTTTTTGTTTCCCAGGATTTCTCCATATACCAGGCATGGTTGATTAAATCATCCTGTCACTTTCTAGAAGTGATTGGCATAAGCTTAAATCCATGTCTCAGTTGTGGGCATGAATCATCACACATATGGGTTTTGTGGGACAACATCTTGGCAGAGGTTAGCAGTAAAACAGCTCTTCAGTTAACTCAAAACCTCATTAAAAACACTCTATGGTTATTAAATCTAACAAACCATAAAACAACTGTTGATTTCTTGGCCAAAAGATCCAGAAGGGAAAGAAAAAATTGCAGATAATTTTCAGTATTCATATATCAATTCACTAATATTGTGTTAACTATAAATTATAATCTTTGGGGGGGGGCTTTTAATTAGACAATGATGCCATTCTAATACCAGGATGCTTCAAGAGAAACCGTCCTTAAGCAATAGCATGAAACATAATGAACAAATTACATTTCCTTCACCTAGATCAAAACACTTTAGTTGATCTTTTGGGATTATGAAGGAACCAATGGGGATAGATTTATTTTAGATATGCCTTATCTATTATGGAATACAATAATGTGTAGAATTCCAGTGTAGAATAATTATGTCTTTTTCTCTAACACACTCAGGGTACTCAGGAAAATGTTGCAGTCCCCATCTCTGGTGGTATTTAAAATACACGTGGCTGTGACACTTAGTGACATGGTTTAGTCATGGGACTTAGGATGTCAGGTTGATGGTTGGACTTGTTGATCTTAAAGGTCTTTCCCAACACAGATGATTTTGTGATTCTGTTGTTATTCTTCCATATGATCCTCAGATCATTAAAAAATAATAATAAATAAAAACAGACAAAAATTAATGAGCCATCTGACTTTTAACATAGTACAACAAACTAATAAATCATACAGCTTTTTGCTAAAGGTGTGCATTTCAATCAAACATGAAAAGAAGACATACATGAAAACCGTATGGCAACTAATACCAACATTACAATGGATAAATGCTTTATAAAATTTTGCATGTGATACGCTCCTGTGAATAATCTTAAGAACAAATTATACTGAATGTGATAATACATCATCTTAAGCAGTGTCCTCTCGGTACTTAACTTTGGTTTGAGGCTTTGCTCAGACTGTGGAAAAATAGAGAAATCTAACCTAAAATCCTAAAAAAGACCAGACTTCAGGATTTACTTCTCTCACCTGTAATAGTAAAATCTTTTGTTTCTTATCTACAGCACATGATTCTCATTCTGTTACAGAAAGAAAATATCAGAACACAATCTTTCCCACAATTTCAATGTGTAAGTCATCTAAATACATGAAACAGGTAATAGGAAAGTAATTACAATACTAAAAATATTTAATATGGAATTTTAAATCTTAGATGCACAATGTCAAATATCACTTTATAGAATACTTAGAGATGGCATGTTCTATTATGTATACTTCTGTGAGTGTTGCTTTCCTCTGAAGATGAATGCAGCTCAAGAAAAAAGTCCTCTTTGGTTCTGAAGTCAAATATCAAAAAGTGGCTCTGATGTATTAATTTCATTCAAAGAAAAAAAGGTCCTTACATGTTAAAAATTACAAACCACTGGGAAAATGTGCTCCAGAAAATTTTCAAAAATTTCTAGTCCTTTTTTGAAACAAATCCCAACCTTGGGACCTCATTGTAATAAAACTGAAACTTACTTCATAAAATATCCTAATTCTAAGACTTACTACCTTACTATCTTACTACCTTACAGCATTAAGATACATTATTTCTGGCCAGCTTAGAGTAAATGAAAGAAAGAGTTGTTAAAAATGCATGAATCAGTGTGGGTCCACACCTTCAAATGACAAAATCTGGTATAGTTGCATTGATTACAGTAACCAATTTCTATCAGTTTAGGATTACAGTCTTCTTTTTAAGAAACAAACAAACAAACAAATAAAACAGTGAACAGAGTTCAGCTGTCTAATGGCTTTGCAGAAAAGCTTATTTTCTTTTAATAATAAAAAGGTGTTTGTTTTTTTTTTTACTGAAATTTAGACTAAAGAAAACCATCTAATTCACTATTAAAAACTTGAAAAAAGGAAATGCTGTTGCAAATAAAATCTTCCCTCTACTACTTGGAGAAAAGTCTAGCTAGACTGACAGCAAAAGATGAAGCAATAAGTGGTGTTCAAAGAAATTTCTGATCGTGATATTTCAGGTCTTTCTCCCTGCAGGCTGGCTACAACACATCTGTAGAAGTTGAAAATTACCTTCAAAATCATTGTAGAGTTACTCACCATGCAGGCTGTCCCTTGTCATTAAGAGTATGCCAGTGCTCCTATCCTAAATCCTTAGAATCAAAGTATTACAATTCAGCAACTTCATAAAAAAAAAAAAAAAAAAAAAAAAAAAAAAAAAAAAAAAAGCGCCTTGCCTGAGGCTAGACCATAGCATTCAAGGTATGAGCCTGAAAACTGAAAGTAGCCCATAACAACCTCCCTCTCCCCAAAACAATTTTGCCTTCTGCCTTTTTTAGAAAACCAGGAATTTGCACTTCAATTTCCATGCAAGTATTAAGAAGACTGAAATGCCACTCCACAACAAATAAAGAAATAAATAAAGAACTATTATAAAGAAATATTTAAAAAATCTTTTTTTAGAGAAACAGAAGTTTTAAGGCTAGTAGTCAAGTGTAGTAACCACACATATCACTGAAGTTTTAGATGATGTTCTGAAAGATCTTAGCTGCTGAAAATCCAGCCCTGAAAATGCCAGCATCTCCTTCATTTGGTAATCCTTACAATCCTACCTTCCTTGCACCAGTCCTTTGACCTTCATATTATGTACACTGTTTCTGGGAACAAATTTTGTATATTAAGTCCCTACATGTATCTCCCCCTCTATTATATTACTTACTGTTGTGGTTTAGCCCTGGCAAGCAGCTGAGCACTACCCAGCCACTCGCTAACTCTTCTCATGTGGGATGTAAGGGGGAATTGGAAAGGTAAAACTGTGAAAACTCACGGGCTGACATAAAGACCGGTCACTAGGTAAGCAAAAGCAAAGCATGCATGCAAAGCAAACCAGGTACTTCCTATAGGCAGGCAGGTGTTCAGCCACTTCTAGGAAAGCAGGGCTCATCACGCATAATGGTTTCTTGGGAAGACAAACTCCATCACTCTGAACATCCTCCTCTTCCTCCTTCTTTACCCCAGCTTTTATTGGTGAGCATGATGCCATATGGTGTGGAACATCCCTTTGGCCAGTGAGGTCAGCTGTCCTGGCTGTGTCCCCTTCCAGCTCCTTGTGCAGCCCTACCCTCCTTGCTGTCAGAACAGCATGAGAAGCAGAAGAATCCTTGGCTCTGTGTAAGTTCTGCTCAGCAATGACTAAAACATTGGCGTGTTATCACCATTATTGTCATCGAAAATCCAAAATGCAGCATTGCATGAGCTATTGTGAAGAAAATTGACTCTATTCCAGCCAAAACCATGACACTTTATTATGAGAAAAATTGCTTTGCTACCATCAAATTACTAGTTGTAGAACTTCTCAGGAACAACCTCTTTGGCAGGTTGGATGTACAAAGTGTACATCTCTTCATCAGCTAACACAGGCATCTCCACTGCCTGCAGCCTGGATGAAAGAAACCCCCCTACTGCCTCTGTAGCATTGTATCTCCAAAAACAGACTCTTGAAACAGAACATAATATCAGGGGACCACCAACTATTTCAAGAGGATTTGCATGTACCAATTGAGTAGATCCATTAAAGAGACCAGAATATATCAGAATATATCAGAATATATCAGAAAGGACAATTTGGCTACACAGAAGTTTGTTTAAATGACTTTTGCTTTAACTGCTTCCTTTTCTGCTGCAGCTCATTGGCCTTTCATTCAAACATATACATATTGTTGAATCTATGACTTCTATGGCTCTCATTATACTTTACAAGAAAATAGTTAGGCAAATGTGATATTTTGTATTATTTTTTTCTTAGGTCTCTTAGCACGTTCTCAAAGCTGGCATTGATAAATAGGTTGCTTACAGCTTTGTTGACAATGCAAATTTTTTTATAGAAACAGATACTCACCGAAACTACATTCACAAAGTCATCGTCAGATAAGGTCTCTAACATCTCAATGACCGACGTGCGGATCAGTTTCAATGTCAGTCCACTGACACTTCCACTCCTAACAGAAATCCACAGGATAAGAGAAATGATCACTTTAAAAAAGTATTTTAAATATGCAAAGAAAATATAGAGCACCAAACAGCATTTTCAGCAACTTTCACACTTGAATTTCCAATCATTCTCCTAAATTCTCCAACACACCATTAATGATATAGCATTATTACAATAAAAAAAAAAGTCCAAAACTGGCATTCCAAGCCACAATCTTGTGCCTATGATTAAGTCATAATGATACATCATTTGCTCACTTTCTTTTCAGAAAATCTGAGCCAGTTTACCACACTCAACCAATGCATTATCTGAACATTTTATACTCCTACACATAGATTTACAGCTTTAAATTTTCAGATACCCAAATCAATTTACCTTGATTCAAGGTAAAACCCAACTTAAAGTGCAGAAATAAAAAATGTTGATAAACCTCTCTCCTGAACTGAAAGCACTTCACCACATTTAAAACCATTAAATGCAAATTCTCTCTGAACATTTCTATCAGTATAAAGCAATCTGTTTGACACATCAAGTTCAGTGCTTCCTTCAGTCCTTTGACATTAGTCTAAACAAAAGAAGCCTTGCCAAGGCAAAGAGAGAGTTTTTTTGTTATCAGTTTCCTTGCTCAATTTCTACACTGCATTGAATAAATATCTCAGTATAAACACCAAACATGGGATGATTTTTATATATGAAATCAGAAAAGGTAGCTGCACATTTCCCATATTGTGAAATAGCATTTTTCTTTTGTGTCCTTACTGAATAACCTGAATAAGGACAAATTAATAGAGTTATACTGGAAAAATGTAACCTTCACACACACACAAAATATTCCTTTTCATTTTATTTTGCATTTCTTTCAAAGGGAATTTTATCTATGGAAATATTGCTTGCAAATTAATGATTTATAGAAACTGATCTTTAAATATGTACAGTAAAACGTGAAGTCTGCACAAATTCTTATCCTTCAGGCTCGTGAAATTATGATTAAATCCACTTTTCTGTTTCTAGTTCTGATTTTGTGTTTTACAGCAAATCTTAGCATGCACAGGAGAATTTTTCATCTGATTATTAATTATTAAGAAACTGAAAGCAGAATAATACTAAATGAATAAAAAACACACTTCCTTCTACAAAGTTCAAATATCATGTAGGTTTGGTTTGGGCTTTTTGGAAATATATTTTCCCATGTGTTTATTTTGTTTAATACCAATTTTTAATCCTTCCATATATGGAATTCTTAATCATCTCTTCCTTTTTCAGCATACGGAGATTTGTTCAATATATCTAAGAACTTTTATCTCTCTAATGTCAACATTCAAACATTAAACACTTACGCATCAACTAAAATAAGCATGTCTTTGGGAGATGCTGCTCCTTGGATATACCTGAAATAAACAGAGAATATGAATGACTCATGTTTGAAAACACATTTTCTGTGTGTTCTCAACGCTTTGCAATCTTTAAATTTACCCATCTTAACAAAAACAACAAAAAATCCTCTTATTGTAACTAGTAGAAAACCATATGCCATCAGTTTCTCTCTTGCTATGTCTCCTTCTAAGTAAACCAATTTTTTGCAATTGCAAAGCCTGAAAATAGGGTATACTGATTAAAATTCACTATTTTTATATGTTGATAACTGAAAAGCATGTACACTATTTCAGAGCTAAAAGTCTTGATGACAGATTAATTATTGCATCAGTCAGGTTTAGGGAAAAATACTTTGTCCTTTGAGATAGTCTATTCAACTACTACTGATCCAAGGATCAGTATACATTACGCCTTGAGAAGCTTAAAGAAAAATATCATGAGAAACAATCCCACTGTTCTCTGTCTTTTACTTGTCTAGTGATTCATTTGCTAGTCTAAACCACCGAGAAATATTTGTAAGCATTTGCAGAAAGTCTGGAAGAATTGGCTCAGTCTGATAATCTGAATTACATCTGATTTTGGCACATTTTATACGAACACTTATTTGATATTTGATTATCTACCTATGAAATGTTTCATGTAAGGCAACACTATGACATAGTACAGTGGATGCTGCATAACAAGTAGTATAATTTGAACATTGGCTGTTCAGAAGAATTAACTGAGTTTATATGAAGAAAACAGTAGTATTTAAAAGTAATGACTATTACATATTAATAATCTAAAAAATTTGTCTTTAAAGTCATATTTAGGAAGCAAGAGATTTATATATATCAGTCCTTTAAGGAAAGCTTACCATGGTCTTCTGCGAACATCATACAGATCTATTTTGTTTGGAGTTCGACTTTTATCTACCCATGGGGAAGCTAGGAAAAAAATATTGTTGTATAAAGTAAATTTATCTTAAGTATTTTTAAACACTTAAAATGAATAAACATCATAGACTTAATAAACCAACATTCAATATTGATAAAAAAAAGCATTGTGTTATTGCAATGTGTTTTTGAACTATATACTTACACCACTATATATACAAGCGTATAATATAATATAGTAAAAATAAATGTAGATAAAGTTTTTAAAGGGCCAAATTGTGTTGAAGAGATAGTTACTGACTATAATTGACCACTGACTTCAATGGAACCAGAATTTCAACTGAAGCATTTTAGAATACGGAATAATTATTTTTGGACAAGAAAGTACTTTATTTCAAAACCACTTATTACTTAATTAATGTTGGATGTAATAATACTGTGCTCATCTATGCTCTCAGTTATATATCTAAAAAAATTATCCATTGGCTCAAAAGAGCTGTACCTACATAGACAATTTAGAAAAGAAATACGAATGTATCATCTTTCCTGAAAATAAAGTGAGATAGAAATATCCATGTCTGTAAAGAAAATACTAAAATTAATAATGTCTTCTAAGCATTTAATCTAAGCTTTATCATAACTTTCAGCAGGGTAGGCATCTTTTTCTTACTGAAGAAGAAAATGAGCCTTTCAAAACCATTTAACCACTTAACAAACAAAGAAACAAAATGAAAAAAATCAGTGAAAAGTTACATGAAATGAACTGTATTGCAATTTGATTTCTCACTGTATGCCATCAACATTGGGAAAGCTGTTTCCTGATCTTAATCATCTTTCTGTCTAGGAAATAAAGAGAGCTATAGGCAGTTCTAGGATGCTTTGTTAAAAAAAAAAAAAAAAAAAAAAAAAAAAAAGCACCATATAAAACGAATGGGAAGAAGTATATCTCCATCAATATTAAAAAAAAAGACACCAGCTTTGAGTAGCTGCCTATTTTTGATTTTACTAAATGAACCTTTCCTTAAGTGACCATGAACTGACCATGACTTGAGTTGGTACATTAGTTCCCAGAACATTTAAAAAGAGCAAAACCCACAAGTCATTTATCAGTATAATAACCTCTTTTGTGCACCAAAAGAACCTTCCACTTTAAAGCACTATTGTGTGTGAACTAACACAAGACCACCTGTCAGGTCCTTTGCAATCAAAAGAGAATAAGGTCTCTGAAATTTCCAGAAAGGAAAGAATAGCATTTTCAAGGCTTGTATATGTTTTTTTGTTTGTTTGTTAGCTGGTTTGTTGTTTTGCATTTTTTTTTAGTAATTTAGGTATCATTACTTAGGTATATGCAATTTGACTGCATTTTGTCTGTGTAACAAAAGACAATATGAGAAATAATCCAGTTACGTTTTTCTGCAAAATCTGAAAGCTACAAAAGTACGCTGACATAGTAACACCTGACATACGAGCACATAATTTCCTTGAGGTCGACACCAATTGCCTTGACAGAATACGCTCCGTAATCAGGCCCTTTAGACCAATTATAACATGACAAATCTTTTGGAAACACGAAGTGGCAAACTTGAACTTGCAAAGAACTACTAAGCAACAAAACTTGTCAAGCCTGATTTTTTTCCTTTTATTTCTAAAAGTAGTAAAATGTCTCTATAACAATATTATTATTTACCTTTCCCTTCCCTTCCCTGCCCTGCCAAACCTTCTCCCCCCCCCCCCCTTCTTTGGAGAGAACACTCAAAACTTCTGCTTGAGACAGAGTAAAATGAAGTCTCGAGACTCTACTAAGTCTTGCACTCGGTTCTACGTTTTTTTTTTTTTTTTTTTTTCGGTAGGTTTCTGTATTGCCACAAAGTTGAAACTGAGCCTTTCTGGCTCTATCTATATTAGTATGTTGAATAGCACAATGGCAGGGCAGACATTCACACAGACTATGCCTTTCCTTCTGGAGATTCCAGCGAGTGATCACATTTACAGTTTTTCATTTGGGATGACAGAATGAGTGATGAACACAATAGCTAAATTTTGCTGCTTGGTTTTAATTTGCTTGGCTCTTTCAGTCTGAACAGTCTTGGAAAGACTGTCAACAGTTTCACAGAGGTTTAGAGAAAATCTTTAAAAGCATTATTTCTTACTATACCATTAAAACAGCTTTTCCTGTGCCACATATCAATACTTTTTTCCCAATTAATATATTACCTTCTTTTGAAATAAATTTAACAAGTACCTACAAGCTTAAGTTTCCATTTGAGGGAAATTTACTGGATTTATTCTGTGGCTGCATAATTTATCATCACATAATTAATGGTTACTGCACCATACAAACACAAATTAGGAAATACAACGTTTACCAAGGAAAACAGCTCTACTAATTTTTATGATGTTTTCTACAACAGTAAATGCAATCCAGTAGTAAGTCTCTGCATGGCTAAACATAAATAAGGACTCGGCTCTTAGTGTCTAAAATTTCATTCACACCAAGGAAGTGCTGAAATCCCACTTCAACCTCAAGAATTAACACAACTGCATTATTCACTCATCCTAACCTCTCTCTGGATTAACACTTTTAATTTTAGATGGCTTTGAATGGGCTCACATTTATTCACTGGTTTTGGTGATGTTCTGAGTATTTATGGATCTTATTGAAATTGCTATTACTAGGAAACTGAAATCCCCTTAAGACACTTGATCTCCTACAATCTATTTTTAATTTGCTCCAATTTAATTTTTTATCAATTTTTAAAGATGATAATGTCTATGCAAAAAATAATCAATTATGGATTTATAATTATGTCAAAAATAATTAGAAGGGTTGTTGACAACTCTAAAAATAAAAATAAATTAAAAACAAACAAACAAACAAACAAACAAACATGCATTGCCTTGGTCTATGTACGGAACACCCTATAAAGTCATTTGGGGAAACTGGCTTGGGTCTTACTGTCTAAAGCCTCATGTATAAAGGTGAAAGCAAACATGAAATACACAAGAAGATTAGACATTTTCCTAAAAAAATAAAGATTGGTGATCTTCAGATTTATATGTTGATCTATAGAGCCTATTGTTTAAAATGTACATTTTAAACAGATGCCCTGGAGTCTGGCTCACAAAACATCTTGAAGAGATCACCTTTGGTGTACTTCATTGTTGCATAGTAACATTTTTGAACTATGCCAACACTACACAATTCTCTGGTGCATACATTAGTCTTTATTCATCCTTTGATTATTTTCTTGTTTGGCATATGGTTAATTCAATATTTTACAAATTATTCATTGGATTTGATATCCTTCCTATTTGTGCTGTTTGCATTATGGATGTTGTAGGTCTGGCTATATTTCAAGCATGAGCAAGGCATGTTTTTCTGTTATGTCCGCACACATAGTGGAAATCCTCAGTTTTGTTGATTATATACAAAACTAATTCATGCAGTACAGAAGCTGTCCTGGGGTGAAGCCTAAATGAAAGTATTGCTCAAGGGACATCCTGACTGCATCTGCCCATTTCTAACTCATTTGATGATTATGGCACGTGCAGGGAAAACAAAGAGGCACGGGAGAGTGTCATGGACTTTTTCTAAAGTCCTAATGAATGAGACCTGTTACATCTGCCCTGTTCTACTGTTCAGGTATGCCTGCACAAGAAGAAAAGAGGTGCAGATGAATTATTAACAGCTTTACATCCCTGTAACATATTTGGGGAAAGAGGCTAAAAATTGATAGTAAGACAGGTAACAAATGCCAATTATCAAATCCCAGACAGAATTATATTATTCTGATTCAAACTTTGTTTTCCTTTCCACCTCAGAGGGCATTAGGTAGTAAACGTTAATGCAGCACTTACTGGGTTAGACAAACAAGTATTTGTTAAAGGTGAATTTTACAAAGCTGTCTCTCAGGAAAACATTCATATGGATATTCAAAACATCCATAAATACAGACCACTCAGTTCCCTATGCCAGATTCAGTGAAGACTTCCAATAATGGAACAAAGTTTGTTCTGCAACCTACAGCTCTTAGCTTCATTTCATATTCCCTCTCATCTTTTAGTGAGTTCATGTGGACAAAAGTGCATTCAGGTACAGAATAGGCCACGCAGGCCGGGAAATGTGGTATTCCTCAGCTTACTACTCAGAAAAATGTTGTGTGAATTTTGGTGTGGCAGCAGCACGTTTGCAGAATTACTCTGTTATTTTTCAGTAAAATGTGAATAGTTATGCAACATGGTAAGTAAAAATAAATACAGCCATAAGTTTAATAATCCCTAACATTAATCATCATAAAGTGCTTTGCACCAGTATACTTAAGACTCAAGATCTATCAGAATGATGACTTGAAAGAATAACTGATTAGTACTATTCCCCCCTTCCTCACCAATTCCATGCTAGAACAGAAGATGTTAAGACAAGACTGAATACAGTTACTTAATTCTTAACTATTTTATTCAGACAGTGACTTGAAATTGCCAAGAGCTAAAATTGTTTTCAGGTAAAACCTACCTAACAAAGAAAGCTCTGTGTAATGTCCTTTGTGACTTTTATAGTATCTTCACCGTACAGAAAAAAAAAAAAAAAAAAAAAAAAAGAGAATAATCATCTCACAGAGGTTTTGCAGAATGTATTTACTATATGTTTATGAATAATACTGGGCTGTGTTTCATTCCCAATCAGTCCAGCAGTAAGTTTTACATGGGAACAGGCCATATGTAACCAAATCCATGGTTTTATTCATCCCAAGATGCCAGAAACAAACAATCAGAAAATAAAACTGATCTGAACCTATGAACCATGAGTACTTCAGTCTGTAACTTAAAATTAGCTCCTCAGGTGTCTGTGTTATCTCAGTTTGTAGGCAATTATTTCTGCCCTATAGGCTGAATTTCATCCTCCATAAATGTATTGCTCACCCAAAGGGGGATGAAGCATCCGTAAAGCTTGAGAAGATTTACAGAAGCACCGAGATAGCATTTTTCTAGGGAAAATTCTGGAGATTTCAATTTGTATTATAAAAACAGAGATGGCATGAACTTCAGAATGAAGTTATGGTAGATTTGTGGCTTCAGTGTTGATTAATTCACTAGAAATAACACATTAGCCTGTAACTGGGTGGATTTGCTCACACAACCACAATATTCAACACTTCAGTTTTGAAAAATGACCATCTTGCAAGATTTGCCATATCAAGAGTATGGTTAGAACAAAATTATGCCAGCCCATGTCTTCTCCTCCTAGATGTCAAGAAAAAAGGAAGTGAGTAATGCTCAAATATACTTATTACAGTGCAAAAAGCAGAATTATCCAACCTACACACTACCTGTGCTAATAAGCTGCACTACTGGGGAAGCTGGTTTGTTGTTTTTTGTTGTTTTTTTGTTTGTTTGTTTGTTTTTTAAAAACTCTGAAAAACTCTGAAGGCTCCTTTAAATGTTGAATTGTTAACAGGAACTGTCAGCTATAAAATATGACGCCTTTTGAAAAAAATAAAAGTGAAGTTCTTAGTTTTTCAAGGCTTTTTGATTCATTTTGTATGGATTTTTTAGGCTTTCTAGTCTCTTAGTATCTGCTTCAGTAATGACTTTCTTTGAGAGTTCAATACCATAGCTGCAACACTATTGCTTGCCATTAATGGTTAACACAAGAGCAGCTGTGCACAGCAAGTCCTTTATTTGGAGAGATACCACTTTATTTTATTAGAAATTGATTTTCAAACCTGTTCCATTATTAATTTGTCTGAGAAGGGAAAGCTTCAGCAGCAGAGTGAGACCTGCTTTGTTAACATCTGGAGATTTTTTTAATTTTATTTTTTATTAAGAGGAAAAGACAATGCTAGCTATCCTCTATCCATATATTTAATCCAAGAATTTAAGACTTTAGGAGCAAAAATACTTTTTTTTCTGGAAAATCAACTGCACCATTCTCTTTCTTTTTCTGTAAAATTTCTTCATTCAATATTTAGTAAGCCCTAATTAGATAGGAAAATCAAAATATCATAGTAAAACACTGGCATGAGCAATGTAAACAGACTTTACCTAATTAAGGTTCTTAACATATCATACTAATTAGATAGATAAACAAAGTAAGACTAAAACCAAGGCTAATCTGTCATAAAAAGGGAGAGAACTGTACTGTTCTGATCACTGTACTCTCCAGCAATGATATAAAGATTGTGACATGACTAACACACCTGCCAATGTTTAGACAATGCTATGAGTTTAAATATGAGTTGATGAAAACAGTAGTACACTGAGCCTAAAAAGAACTTGGCTTCTATATCTGGTTTGATTTCTTAACCTTCAGAGAATCACTGAGAAAGCCATGTTATCTCTCTATCCCTATTTCTTTTATATGCAAAATGAGGACAATGATGTTTTCATTACTTTTAGATCATGCTTTGAGACCTGAGAAAGATGAAAAGAAATGTTATAGAAAAGCTAGGTTTTACTGAACTAGTATAGCATTTAAATAAGCTGTAATGGGCTCTCAACTTGAGAAAAACAAGTGAAAACAACTTAAAAATAAAGATGTTTAGGCATGCGGTTAATAGAGAATGAAGGATTTAGTATATAGTGATAAATAAAATAGAGGTGAGAACTATTTGCTTTTTCACCTTACAATTATTTTGAGGAGGAAGAAGTTTAAAATATCTGAAGCAAGTTGAAGGTTGTGTTGTTGCCCATCAGAGGGTGTTTGGAGGATGAAAATTAGTATGCAGTATAGCACAGGAAAATCTAGAGGGGTTTCAGAATATAAAGCCCCCCAGAATAGGCTAGAAGAACTATGTACTATAGATGAAAGAAAACATGGTGCCGTCCATCCAAAGAGACTGTCAGCATGAGCTGTTCCTTCAATCATGCTGTGGAGCATGATTTTTTTTTAGCTTCCCAACTTGAATTCAATACTTTTCAGGGAAATAGAATGCTATCTCCAAAAACGACAGGACTACCAACATCTCAAAATGCTGCTGCATGTCTAGTTCACCAGGAAGCATGGAAAAGAGTTGGTCTCCTTAGGAAATACTATTTTTCTTCACGAGTATGAAGCTTCAAACATTCACTTAAGAAGTTGACGCTGTAGCATTTTTTACTACTGGCTTTGCTGTAATTATATGAACCTCGGCAAAGTAAAAACAAAACCCTCTTCTGTCCATTTCCTTATCTCTCCCTCCTTCCTTCTATAACATGGGTAAGTCAAATGAAGATGAAAAATATATGTCTGGGATCTGTGATAAGCGAAAGCCCACAGAGATGCAGTCTGGAGGCTGCTTTTTCCTCTTTGAAAAACAAATGAACAACAACAACAAAAAAGAAGTCACAGAGCTATGCAGCATTTGAGGATAGTGGATGTTGCCATATGTACTGTTTTGGGAGCAAGTTTTAAATTTAAGTTCCCATAGCCCCCCATGTTAAATTTCAAGACAGAAGGGGGAAGATCTGGAACATTTGGTAACAGAACAGAACCTCTTTTTCAGTTTTATTTTTGCTACCAGTTGTCTCAACTGCTTTGATCTGATCTTGACCAGCTATAGCGCATGGCCATTTTCACTGCACTGCAGACCAAATACTGCCACAATGAATGTAGATCCCACAATTCTTATTAAAGGATACTGAATCAATTTACAGATTGTCATGGAAGTGTTATTGCTAAATAAAACACACTAGCTGGAATCTGAGACTACTCATTTCATTAATAACCTCTCTAGTATTACACTGTGGCAAATACTACTTACTATACCTCCCTGAGAGAGCTGAGTTGGCATTGCTGACCCAACAGTTTTTCATTACTAAACATTCATCAAAATTGAGTGTGTTTTTATTCTAGTTACATTTTGAAGTCAAACTTTCTTAAGTGTATTTATTGCTATAACTATAAAGTCTCTTATGTCATATTTAGCTGCCAATAAATGTCTGCAGTCCACAGTCCAAAACAAAATACATCCTTTATTCAGGATCTTCATCTTACAAAACTAAATAAACAGAGAGATGAGGTAGTGATTAATAATAGTGTTTCTTTAAAAAATTTGCTTAATTTGTAATTACTGCAGTGAAAATAATATGCTTCCCATTGCAGTATTTTAATGAAACATTGATTAACAATTATAATCCCCATTAGCTCTATAATTAAGAAGGATTTCAAGACTAAAAGAGGAAGTGATTGGTTTGCACCTACGTCTCCAAGAAGCTTGCCAAAAAAATTGATAGTAAATTGTTCTTTTGGAAAGCTGCTTTCTAAAACTTAGCAACAAAATTAGCTGGATAGATGCCTGAGAAAATCTAGGGAACTTAATATCTGTCAAACCATATTAAACTAATTAAATTAATTTATTTTTGTGTAACAGACTTGTCCACAGCTCTGTGCTTAATTATAAATTAAATCTGCAGTCTGATCTGTATTAAAGGACCTTCCTGTCTACATGAAGTCAATGAAGTTCTACATGTGCAAGCCCACAGGGAATGGTTTCAAGACAAAAAAAGTTAATTTTTTTTCATGAGCTACTGCCACTGAAGAAAAATCAATTATTAAAAAAAAAAAAAAAGGCGTATATTATGTCTTACTTGAGCAGTAGGCTTGGAATATATGACCTCCAGAGGCCCCTTCCAATCTCACAGCCTCAACTTTTCTGTGATTCTGTGAATACTCTCACTTAGTTTTACTCTTTAAAAAGTTCTAATGCATTCTGTATTAGAAGATCCATCTGTTGAATGAGATTTATCCTTCCAAAATATTAATCTCTTTCACCTATTCTATGCAGGTGCATTCAATATCTTATCATCTGGCACTACTTTATTTCATCTGTTTTTTTAAAGCATTCTAGAAATTGAAGCTTTGGATTTGGAAATACTGTGTTGTGATGCCTCCAATTTTATGTCTTTGCAAGTTCCATTTGGATTGAAATGAATTAGTAATTTCAATGATCACGTTAAAATGCTATCAGATTACTGCATTTCTCTTCACAAATACATTGCCACTGAAACTAATGAAAATGATAATACTAAGTACCCTCACTATTCTTTAAAAAATTTTAAGGCAATACACAGTTTGCCAAATAATTTCAAGAAGGAGAAGCTTAGTATAAGGAAACTCCATTAAACTGACTAAAGGCCTGATTGATAGAGGTGAAAAATTAAGTTTGAGGCCCACGGAGGTATCCTGAATCTATGGCTCTTCTCTGCAATTTCTGTCTTGGTGTTCAAGAATGAAAGATGAACTGAGTATATTCTAAGGAAAAAGTTAATGAACAGAATGAAGCAAATAATCTATTAATCTATACAGACAGAATTCTACCTCTATGTAGTCTCTAATATTTCTGAGGTAAAGACAGGAAGTTGCTGTACAGTTAGTTTAGTTTTACACCCAGCACTGGTTCTGCTATCACTGCATATGTCAAAATATATTTGTGTGTATGCAATCTTTGTAACACTTAGCTTTGTTCTAGTTCTTCTATTCTAATCTTTGGACTGTTTACATCATAATATAAGAGGAGATGAATACTTTGGTACCATTACTTCCTCATTCTGATTCTGTTAGCTATTTTACATAAAATGGAGATTCCTATTTTACTGTATCTAATTACTGTTGTATCTAAACCTAATACCATTTGTTATAAAGAAGAAGATCTGAAAAAAGGAATTGGTCTAAATGTTGTCTCAACCCAGGTCACAGACAGAAAGAAAATGATGTGACACCTTGATAGAGAAAAATATTCTGAGGAGTCAGACAAAGCACAGATGAAAATTATACAAGATCATGTGTGGGATGCTAGAGGAGTTTATCATAGTACCAACAACGGAATACAGGTAGGAAACAACAGGATACATGCAACAAAAAATATTTTTAATTGCATTTATAAAGTATTTCACACACTATCCAACCACGAATATGATCCTTTAATACTGCTGCTTACAATGTTGACAAGGACTGCCTCAGAGCCTATTGAGGGC
This sequence comes from Netta rufina, assembly GCF_964035555.1. Classification (NCBI taxonomy): domain Eukaryota; kingdom Metazoa; phylum Chordata; class Aves; order Anseriformes; family Anatidae; genus Netta; species Netta rufina. The sequence goes on from NC_140123.1 coordinate 196,587,248, forward strand.
AGAAGTGATGTGCCATCTAGCTCATTACTCAAGGAAATGGGATACTATCAGATAAAAACGATAAAAACATTAGTTCAAGAAACCTGTGATTGAGGAATTACTCTACAGCTCAGAGGTACTGAAGATTGTTTTTAGGAGAAACAGGACTGCACAGATATACCTCAGCTAATAATAAGCAGATTTAGCTATGCATTTTAATTTTGTTTTTTGATAATTCCAAATTCTTTCACAAATATCATTGCTATGGAGAAACTCATCTCTTTGCAGAAGGCTTACCTATGGCCAACATAACAAAGCAATGCTTGACAATTTGTAATATAATTTTCAAAAATATAATCTGAAAGGCATCCCTTCCAATATATGAAACATGATTCCACTTCTCACAACCTTTATGTGTGTTAGATAGGTCTCTGCAAACTGAGACAGAGTTCACAAAAAGAGAGAGATGGGCACATTTGCACCTAATTAAAAATATAAAAAGCAAAGAGCTTACCAATTTGAGCTATACATGGAAGAAAATGGGAAGAAGATGCACAGAACAACACATGTACAATTTACGGCCTGACAGATTGCTCCAGATTACTCTGTGTGTGTGTAAAATTTAGGGATAAGGGAATTACCAGGGATTTATGAATTTATCTTCTGACAGGACTAGACAGCTAATAAATACATAGGCATGTGGCTAAGGATTAAGCAGGACGTGCGAGTTTCTGAGTTTTATACTTAACATAAATTTGTGTTTAATGGAGTATATACAAATACCACATCCACCTGCAAAATAAGGAAAGCAAGTTTGTCCCATCTTATAGAGGCACTCTAAGAAATATTATATAAAGATTCTGAGTCTCCTGTGCTGTGAAGAATCTGAAGTGGACAGGTTAGCTAGACATAAGAATATATTTTTCTATACATAATACGATTTTGCACTTGAAAATGAATTTCCCAGAGGTTGCCACAGAGATGTATTTAAGAAACATTTCTTTTTCAGCACTTGGAAAACACCATTATATGATAAGTGGTGATAAATGATGATCCCAAACTCACTACTAATAGATCTGAAAAGCATTGAAACAGAACCCTTGGAAATAAAGAAATATGAAATTAGCATTTTCAATATTATCTGTTCTTCAATGTCTCACTGTATTTATTTCATCAGTATCTACCATGACAAAACAAACAGGATTCAAGTGCTGTGATATATTCCTTCCTGCAAAATAGCCTAAGGCAGTTTCTCTGCCAATGCTAGCAGTTGTGTTAATGATACAGTAAAAGCTTCACTCTCAGAAGCAGCAACAATCCTGTTTAACAGAAGAGAAAGGATCTCAAAGTTCTTCCTTAACCAGTAGTAGGCAAAAGAAATAAGACACTATACACAATTATCTTGTGTGTAGTGGACACAGTATTCTGTCATTGGCAACAGCATCTAAAAAGAACAGTAGTAGCACAGTAAGCCTTGGATGGAAAACAAGGTTTTCCATTATCTAGTGAACATCAAATATCAATTTAAGGCTACAGCTTACCTAAATTTGATAAAATATACACCTATTTATATTAATTTCTGTGATCCACTAATAGGATTCTTTGACAGGTGAAACAGATGCTGGTTGAAATAACCAAGTTGTATTCATTGGCCTTAGCTCCAAAAAGGAAAAACGTAACTGTCAGAGATCATGGACTCTGCAGGACATAAGTATGGTGCAGTTGCATTTTCACTGACTTTAACCATAAGATTATCTGTCTTGTCAATCACTTTTAAAAACAAGACAGGTACAAATCTCATTGGCAAATGTTTACACACAATTCTTTACACACCACACAGAAAGCGATATAAAAAAATATTATTGAACTGTTCTGTTTTTCAAAGGACACCATCTTCTGTTTCTCTTCCTGTGAAAAATACAACTACTTACGTATTTCATCCACCAGTTTCCTCCCCCTCATAATAGCTTTATGCCAGAATAAGTTCACAGTCATTGAGTTATTTCTGATATGCAGAAAACCCACCTATGTAATAAAGTCATCTTTAGGTACCTTTTATCTCTTCTAAATAATTCAAATATTTTTTAAGGCAGTATGAGAGATAGTGCAGTTCCTTACAAGAGTTCAGTTACCTGGGTAATACCTAGCAAGGCCAGTTGCACTACCAAAGACCTGCCATAGTAAAGTGGGGTCTTCTTCTCTGTTCCGCTTGAACACATCATCCAACGCAGCAGTCCAGTTGAGTTCATTTAACACAATTGTTGCTGTCAAAAACAAAATGTATTTGGAGTTACAAAGTTACATCTTAACTCAAGTTGCAGTGACTGCAAAAAGCATACTAAATCATTATGGAAAGTAACAATATTTCATTTAACTAATCGACAATTTAAATGTAAAGAAATACATTGCTCTTCCTTGGGAATTTTCTTTAAGTTCCTCACATTCTCTTCTTTCCATTGCATTATTAATGCAATGACTGTTGATTTATTAATACAATCAGTATCTTCTAAAAATACTTGTTTTATGAGATGTTACTCTAGATTACATTCCCAGTTCTAGAAATGTAAAAGCAGGCACATAAAATTGATGTTTCTATTAATCGCAGCACAGTACAATATGAAATACTAGAATAATGTCAACAAAAGTAGGTGAGTATTTTAGAAAAGCTAACAAAGATCTCCCTTTCCAAATTGATGCCTTATGGGGATCAATTAATAATTCTACAGGAAAAAGACAACAATGAGTATTTGAATTAAAATATCAAGGTAGGACCCACATGCACTCATTACTGCATGCTAACAAGATCTTCATGTTTATAGATGTGATCATTTACAGAATGATCAGCAGTGTGAACATTAATATTTATAAGGTGGGTCAGTTCCACAATGAATTTAAAATACAAGGAAATTCACATTTTAAAGCATGATCAGCTAAACACTAAGCGGTTACTCAGAAATTTATATTCACAATGTTGTCCTGTACTGATGTTTGTTTTAATGAAAAAAAAATATATATTTCTTTTTCTATTTTTATTTCTATTTCCGTTTCTGTTTCTAATATACGAAATGTATGTATATTAGTGTTCTACACCTTTGTGATAAATGTTGGGAGACACTCTCAAATGGTATTAGATGATATAGATAATCTTTTTCACCATCATTTAATCAGCTCTAAATATCTCATTATCTTATTCATGTTAGGCAATAGCTGACATTCATTATTTTTAGAAAGAATATGGTGGTTTTTTTGGTTGGGGCTCTAATTCCTTCCTCTGTGATGCCTAATGGCATCTACGTAACACCTAGATTAGCAAGCCAAGAATGTAAAGGGAACTGGATGGGAAAATAAAGCAAACAAAAAAAAAACAAACAAAACCAGCAACCAACCAACCAACCAAACAAAAACATTTGAAAATAACTGAAGATGTAGATATAAATCCTAAGAAAGGCAAGACTGTAATTTAGATCTTGCTTACACTACAGTATTGCACACAAGAAAGAAACCGTGTTCTCTTGCAAATGGGCAAGTCAAATTGAAAGAAAAAATAGTTCACATTCACAGATGAGTGGCATCACAGTACAAAATTCTATATGTAGGGTAAGGACAGGTAAAAAGTTATCAGTTGACAGTTTGAAACAGTTTAAAAATTAGGTTGTTACAGGTACTACAGAGATTGTAACATTAAATTTTATAGGCTTGTTTTTAAAGGTTAAGGAGGAAATTGCTACACCATGTGTTTTGCAGAAAGGTTTACGTGTTTTTGAGAGGATTTTTAAAGTATTACTATTTGAAAGTACAGCTTCTTATAGAAATATCAAATTAAATGTCCAACCCTTGACATTCCCTGTAAATAAAGTTTATAGTATGTACCTGGCTCTTTGTAAAGTAGGTAATTATAAAAATATATGCTTAAAATAAACTTTATAGTATGTACCTGGCTCTTTGTAAAGTAGGTAATTATAAAAATATATGCTTATTTGAGAAAGGGGAATAAAACCCTGCAGTACCATGAGAAGTTCATTGTCATTTTAAAATGTTTACTGTTCCATCATCTCTTTTAGAACCAGTTTGATCTACTGCCTAATTAACCATTATAGGCACCCTTTCTAAACTCCTTCTAAGCTTGACTTTGTTTCAGATCTTACTTCCAGAAGCAGCTCCATTAAGTCATTAGAACCATTTATTTACTCAGCAAATAATTTCCTCTCACACTTGATTTTTCTGTTCTTCATGTTACCATTTTCTCATTTGATATACAGAGTACTTGGCCCAGTGGAAGCCTATACCAATGGTTCCGAGCGGCATTCAGAGCATTGGAGCATAGGGCGCTTACTTTAGGCACATCAGAGATGGTAACTCTTACCTCTTTACTATCTGACAAAGCACTTAGATTTCAGTGTCCTCCACAGATTCCTCAGACCGATAACAACATTAACCAATGTGTACACCCTCATTAAGTTTGCATTTGACACCAAATTTGGTGGAGAAGTGTCGATCTGCCAGAGAGTAGGAAGGCCCTGTAGGAAGGCCCAACCTGGACTGGATGGGTTGATGGGTTGATGGATGAGGTTCAACATGGCCAAGTTCCGTGTCCTGAACTTTGGTGACAACAACCCCATGTAATGCTACAGGCTTGGGGCAGAGTGGCTCAAAAACCGTGCAGAGGAAAAGGATCTGGGGGTGCTGACTGATGCTCACCTGAACACGAGCCAGAAGTGTGCCCAGGTGGCCAAGAAGGCCAATGGCATTCTGGTTTGTATCAGGAACAGTGTAGCCAGCAGGACTAGGCAGGTGATCTTCCCCTCGTACTCAGCTCTGGTGAGGATGCACCTCAAGTTCTGTGTTCAGCTTTGGGCCCCTCACTACAAGAAAGACATCGAGGTCCTGGAACACGTTCAGAGAAGGGCTATGAACCTGGTGAAGGGTGTGGAACACAAGTCCTGTGAGGCACAGCTGTGGGAACTGGGGCTGTTTAGTCTGGAGAAAAGGAGGCTCAGGGGAGACCTTACTGCACTCTACAACTACCTGAGAGGAAGTTGTGAGGAGCTGGGGGTCGGCCTCTTCTCACAGATAACACAGATAGGATCAGAGGAAATGGCCTCAAGTTGCACCAGGAGAGCTTTAGGTTAGAAATTAGGAAACATTTATTCTCGGAAAGAGCAGTCAGGCAAGGAACAGGTTGCCCAGGGAGGTGGTGGAGTCACCGTCCCTGAGGGTGTTTGTTCAAGGAAGGGTTGGACATGGTGGTTAGGGACATGGTTTAGCGGATGACGTTAGTGGTAGAGGGATGGTTGGACCGGATGATCTTGAAGGTCTTTTCCAGACTAAACAATTCAATGATTCTCTTCTATGATTCTAATTTAAAATTGCTGCAGCCTTTACCCTCAAATCTGGCTACTTTACCACCCTGATCAGGCCACTGATACCCATATTCAGTAAAACATCTGATTAGAAATAATATTAAATTATTCACTCTCATAATTGCTCTCCTCAGTCAGTGGCTATGCCTGCTCATGTACAAAACTGAATACAATATTTCTAAAGAAAAGATTTCCTTCAGACAGCAACCGTACAAACAAATGAACTACATTCAATATGAAGATATATTAGCCATATTAACATATATTTACAAATATAATTGCAAAGAGTGTCTAGCATCATACAAACATATGTTGCAAAGTTTTATATTTATGAACATGTAAGTACATCAAACACGCACATATATATATACTCATACATATACAAATATATTTCTAAAATACGTGTATATACAAAACTGGAGAAACTAAGACACTGTACAAACAGTAAAATACCTAAGTACTAAAGTACCGAATAGATATATTGGAACAAATAATTTCATCGCTTTATTAAATTTGTGGAGATGAAGTAAGAAGTATGGCTCTCTGGATCTTATTTATAATACTGGTGGAGAAGTGATGCCTCACAATCAGAGTCAAGATTTTAATAATCTTATTTACTTCCAAGTTTACCCTCCCCCCTCCCCCCCTCCTCCTTCTAGACAATTTTCTCCCAGAGAAAAACACATTTGAAAAAAAATCCAACAACCTGCAGCTGTAGAAAAAAAAAAAAAAAAGGAAAAGAAAAGAAAAAAACTCATTAAATTGAAAATAAAATACTAATGTGGATTGAATGTGAACAACAAGAGCAGAACATCCAAACAGAAGTAAAATGAAATAAATATGGGAAAAGACTACTAATAGTATGAAAGAAACACAGAGTTTATTTGGTGGGACTGTTATGCAAATGGATAATTGTATGATAATTGAAAAAAAAAAACATTCCTGGAGCATTTTCTATTTGTAACTCAAACTTGCTCACTTTATTCAGGGTTTTTGTTTTGTTTTGTTTTGTTTTTGATTGTTTTTGTTTTCTTCATTAGCTTATTTGTATCTAGAATAACCACATATTTGCATTAACTAACCCAGTGAACAGTGAACAGGAAAAGGGTGCTGGGAATTTCAGCTTTAATCGTTTATTTTTCTACTTGCTTTTCCAAAACATACTTTATGTGTTTGCTTCTTCTAAAGAACACACCCTGGATTTCAAAAGGTAAGATGTAAATCAGTTACCTTGCTTCTTTTTTTTAATGCAATATCTCTGGTAATAGACAATTTCAAAACAATATCTAAATTCTTTCTTAAGCCTACAGCAATGGATTTGAAACTTGTCAATCAAAGAAAATAAAGCAAAAACCTCATAAACAGTAACGAAACTATTCTTCAGATGGCTTCCACTAAAATATCATGATTCTCAATTTGCACATAAAAATCAAGGCAGTGCTAGTTTCAATAGCTCACAGTAGAGACCACACCACTTGTCAGAATACCTTAATTTGGAAAGACATGGGTTTATACTGGCCTCATGAATATAAGTGAGAATTCCACTTCTTTTTCTGTTATTAAAAAGCATATTTAACTAACACAAAATGTTAGAGGTTTTATAGCCACACCTATTGAGACGATGCATATCCTAAAAACACTTATGTTTCCTTTTGAGTTAACATTCTGTAAAGGAAAGAGCTTTTGACTGATAATTGACAGAAAATCTACTTTGAGACAACTCTCCAATAAGCTTATTTCCAATTCTGCTAAGAAAAGTCTTTGAAGATTACTTCTTCAAAGTACTTCAGCTGCTACCTTTCATTTGATATAGGCAGGATGAAAAAATAAAATTCATCATCACACAATAGGAAGCATCATTCTTCCTGGCTAATTCCAATGAATTCCATCCATCTTTTCCTTTCTCCCTCTTCTTTATGACATGAGGTTTAGGGGCCTTGACAAGGAATGGATTCAATTTTCCTCTGCAAACGCAATCAATAAAAAAGAACTGGAATGCACTTCTGATGATTTATTAAATGTATAGGCCCCGGACTCCATACAAGGCAGAGTGTAACTTTATTTGAAAAGCTGGAAAGCTATTTACTATATCAGAAAATGTGTCAGCTACTGTTCCCTGATGAGGCAGCTACATGTACACTGGGGAGAACAGAAGGGACTGCCTCTGCAGACCATTAATTGTCTTCCAGCGTATGGCAAGTATTACAGCTCCATATCCTGTTTAATGAGGTTGACTCACTGATCTCTTTGAAGATAACACTGACTAATTATTTTTATGAATGAAATATATATTTGCAGCCCAACATTATGGTGTTTAAAAGTAGGCACAGAGGAAGAATATACATGCAAATGCTTATTTTTAATATACTTGAATGGACACAGAAGTTTCTGTCTGTGGCCATACTAATTGGATATTACAGAAATTCTACAAAAAATATAAGTTGCCTTTTTTATGACCTGTTTTTGTCATGGTTTTGGCTGAGATAAAGTTGATTTTCTTCATAGAGGCTCATATGATGCTGTGTTATGGATTTTTGATGAAAATAGTGGTGACAGCACATCACTAATTTTTTTCAAAATTAAATTCCTTCCAGCATATGTTAAATTAAATAGAATGTTACACACTGAGCTATTGTTGAAAATTTTCACTCCTATTTCATTATATGTTGGACAAAGAAGGGGTTTTTATTATTACTTTTTACATTGAAGGTATTTTTATTAGATGTTTACACTGTCTCAAATAAACGTTTCCTACATAATTCTCAAATATAGCAACTTGAAAAACTATTCTGGTAGCAAAATAAGCCTCAACCCTTCAAATCTAGGTGCATGCCATTTCTTTTATGTACAGTTCAGCGTGAACAAAAGGCCAGAGGAAAGGAAAGATTATAGTGGCTCCAAATTGAATACTGTCTCCTAGGTAACTGGTCCTCTCAGTGGAATCAGAAATCTGAATGTACACACTTAAGCTTTAAACAGAATACCATGGGAAAGTGTTTAACTTGTAACAGTCATCCAAAAAAAATAGCAATAACAATAATTAAAACAAACAAAAACAACAGCAAACAAACAAAAAACTTCATAGATGTTTAGAAACCTGTTAAAAGAGAATATAAATAATAATTTATATTTATGTATTTGCATATATATATATATATATATAAATATGAGAACTGTGAGTTCTCATATGAGAGGTATATGAGAACTGTGGAGTATTTTATCCCAACTCTCCAAGGAGGTTAAGCAAATAAATCATAGCTCCAAAGGATGCACTGCCATCCACTCACGCTGGTAGACAATACTACTAGATATATACACGGATCATAGAAATATGTGTTTAGAAACTGTACACTTTAAATAAGATTTGTAATAACTTGTATTTAGTCTTGAAAACATCTACCAGATGATTTGAAAGTGTTATATTGTGCGTTGGCTAACTATATTAGGAGTTAATTACATATTTTGAAAGGTAAAGAATTACAAATGGGAAAAAATTACAAACTGAATAAAATGGTGTATTTGTTATGCTGTTGTTTTTTGTTTGTTTGTTTGTTTTTAATAATTAAAACAAGCATTTAACTAAGTGAAGGGTCATTTTTTCTTTTCCTTTAAAGCACGGGAGGAAAATTTAAATGGGAGGGAGGGGGGACAGTCTAAAAATTGAACACGCAATAGCTGTTACACAGTGGCATTTCCAGTTGGATAGGTCGTTAGGTCATTATTTTAGGTGTTGCCTTGTTTGATATTTTATATACAGGTCAATTAAAAATTCTTGTCTTCAAAGTAACATTTGTATTTCCTATCATACTTGAAATTTAAATTACTGGATAATCAGATTTATTTTTTTTCAGAGTATACATTCTATGGTGCTCAAGAAATAAAGTATTAAAATGCAATTTTTAACATGGAAAACAGCAACAAAATCAAATAGTTTTGACATCTAATATTGCTGAAAGAAGATTTTTAGAGTAGGTATTTTACACTTTTAATTAAAAACATAAATTATAAAATGTCATGTACTTTTTCTTCAAATGAACAACTTCTCTACTACCCATTAGATATCTGACATTATGTCCCAGACACTTCTATAAATAATTCTTTGAAGAAGTCACTGAAGTCTAGCATACTGTTGTGTCTGTGTCAAATCAAGTAAATTAATTGGCAATGCCATATGATGTGCACTGACTGGCTTAGCCACCACATGCTGATAGCTAGAACAGCACACTGAACACTCATTAAAACAAATGCCCAGGAGAAGGAAATGAGAATAAAAATGTCATGAAAATTAAACTTCCATTATAGCTCAACAAAAAAAGAGTTAATGCAACATAAAGTCATAAAAACTTTAGTACCAACTCATAGTTTTTAAACAATTTCTTTATGTCACTATAAAACAGAAAAGACACCCTCATTAGTAAACAGCAACATATTGCTGATAACAGCAATTAATTCCCAACAAATTGGGAAGGATGAAAATCAGTTTTTACATTGCATCCTCTAAGATCAACAAATTCTAGCATGTGTTTGAGCATGGAGACATACCCAATGTTAACAGCCATACAGTATTTTTATTTTTATATTTATTTTTATTTTTTTCTGAGAAAAAGGTAAGAAGAAAAATGATATGAAAAGTATCACTGACTAAAGGTGAGCTGGAGGGCTTTCATATTTTTTAGAGCTAAGTACAATGTACGAGACTAATGTTAAAAAATGAATAAACTTACTGCAGTAATTACAGCAAGCTTTGAATTATTTACTATTTATTATTAGTTTTTTCAAGTGACTTCAAAGTAGGTCCTCTAACTGGACCTACTCCTCATTTTAAAAATCCTTATACTCCTTATTTTAAAAATCAGGTGACATTTTAAAATTAAGATGTTTTATTTTTATGGAAATATCATGGATTAAATATCAACAGAGCATCCACTTAGAAAATAAAGATAGCTATAGTATAGGTATTAACTCCAATCTTTCTTCACTTTTCTCTAACTTTTGGTTAGCATTTCAAAGGATACCATATTGACACCGAAATTAAACTAGCTATAGAAGTATGCTTGATCTTTAATGCAGGCTTCTCTCTACAAAATTGTTAATTAGGTGTTAACAAAAACAAAAAATCAAAAGACTGTCTAGAAAATGTTCTTCTGGAATAATTTAGTTCTGTCTTTGGTCTGACAAGGTACCTAACACCCCTTCAGTACCATTACCTTTAAGTCACTAGAGTATTTTATAAGATCAGTAAGTCCTAAGCAGTAGCTAGGGAAAGTGAGAAGGAAAAAAAAATAAATTTTAAAAAGCCAACTCATACAAAAACTCTCTTGCTTTATGCAACATATTAACTATTTTCCTCATTCCTATTAACTATATATATATATATTAACTATTTTCCTCATTCCTATTAAATTTTATACTATTTGTAGTCTGAAAACTATTAATTCAGAAATTGATGTTATTGTGTATTTCACAGAATCACAGAATCACAGAATTTCTAGGTTGGAAGAGACCTCAAGATCATTGAGTCCAACCTCTGACCTAACACTAACAGTCCCCACTAAACCATATCCCTAAGCTCTACATCTAAACGTCTTTTTAAGACTTCCAGGGACGATTCATTTGGTTTATGCAGTTGCCTATTACAATGTTCTCACATTTTTTCTTACATAGATACTACCCATCAACAGCAATTCCTCCTGTCCTGTCCTCAGTCATGGTAAATTGGAAAGTAGCTCCAACAAAAAGAGAGAGGATAATACAGTATTACAGTATATACAGTATATACATACAGTAATATATACATATATACAATATACACATATATATATGTATATTAATATACGTATATATTACTAATATTACTAACATATTACTACTATCACTATTGCTACTATACTATTACTAATATATATAGTAATATGTACAGTAATATATATGGTGTATATTACAGTATATACAGTATTACAGTATATACAGTATAAAGATTGCTTGACACATGATCTGTTAAACTTGTATGTTTCTTCTGTTCGTTATGCCAAAGGGATGAATATAAGTGGATAAAATGCTGCAAATGGCTACTAAGATAACTGGTGAAGAACAGAAAATCTGTCTTCTGAAAGGAAACAGAGTTTGAGTAATTTAATCCAGAAAAATGAGGCACAGTCAGAAAACAGCCCAACCCTGAAAAGAATATGTAAGTGTAAGGATGGCAGTGACACAGAAAAAATGGGTATAAGCTAGCTAATAAAGCAGGAAATTAGGAGGCCTCTTTTAGAGCAGAAAGTCTGAGAAGGGCCAATAGAAGACACGGACAAGGAGACAAGATCATTTAATACACATTTAAATCAGTTTATGTAAAGAACAACCTGGACTAGATTAAGAATTTAGATTAAGTATTAAGGACTACTAGTTAAGTATTATTAAGCATTAAGTATATTTACTATTAAGTATTAAGAACTAGATTAAGTATTTAACAACTGAAAAGCCATTTCCTGCTCTCTTCCTAGGCTTTGTTACAAATAAAGAAAAGGTTATTTTAAAAGCTGAACTTCAGTAACCACAAGCAATTCAGTTCTGTACAGATTTACCAAAGCACGAGAGTTGGAAGATAAACTGCTTTTCTTATTTATTTTTAATAAATGAAAATTAAAGGGTTTGCAAACCACATATAACATATATTTTACCACCTTAATATACACCTATACCTATAGTACATAGATATGCATGCTCTACATATATAATAAAACTTATGTGGTTAACAATTATATAGTACATTGAAAATATATATTATATCAATTAAAATATATTATATGTTATATATATATTATATGTTATTATAAATGGGACTTTTCTATATAGCAGATCTATTTTCTGAATTTTAGGGAATTTTTACAAATATTAAAATAATACAGTGGATTTGGCTAATGGATTCTAATCTAATCCCCATATAAATGAAAAATTAATGAATAGCAGGCTGTTTTCATCTATCTAAATGTATCTCTGGCTACAGAAATCCAAGACACACTGAGTGTGAGGGGAATACAGTGCACAAGTGAGAAACGTGAGAAAAATGATGATGAGTCAAAGTCTGTTTCATCACCTGAGCTGGTACAGATGTGACAGCCCCTGCTCCTTTCAATATTCTAACCATCTCACTGACAACTTTTACAGGTTAAACATAAAAAAAAAAATCAGCAAGGTTTGTTTTTTGCTGTTGTTTTTTATGGCAAAAGGTTGCACCACAAATTTCACTCTGGAGAAATTTGCTATGTCAGAAATTTGACAAGGACGGATACTTTCTAAAATTTGGCCACCCAAAGATGCCCCCTCTCTTCAACAGATGAACCATCTGTCCCATAGGCAACTGCCTTATGGCCTTCTTGGATGCAGAACATGAAAAAATAAAATAAACGTTTTAATTTTGTAGTATGACATCATTAGAGGTATTATATCTTGACTGTTAATTAAGCTTGGGTTTTGTGTTGTTTTCTAGGTTACATAGAGGGTATATTAACTCCTCCCTCTTAAAGAGAAGTCTATACCATACTGGAAAGGTCAAAGTTATAAGTTAGCTACTTGTACAGAGGTGCTTGCTTCCTACAAACATTTTGCCTGCACCTCACCTTTACAAGAAAAAAAAAAAAAAAAAAAAAAGCTATTTTTATTTAATCTACATCATTATATTGATGAGGAGTAAAGCACACATTGTTGCACACATTGAGGAGGCTCAGGGGCGACCTTATCACTCTCTATAGGTACCTCAAGGGAGGCTGTAGTGAGGTGGGGGTTGGTCTGTTCTCCCATGTGCCTGGTGACAGGACGAGGGGGAATGGGCTTAAGTTGAGCCAGGGGAGTTTTAGGTTAGATGTTAGGAAGAACTTCTTCACTGAAAGGGTTGTGAGGCATTGGAACAGGCTGCCCAGGGAAGTGGTGGAGTCACCATCCCTGGAAGTCTTCAAAAGACGTTTAGATGTAGAGCTTAGGGATATGGTTTAGTGGGGACTGCTAGCGTTAGGTCAGAGGTTGGACTCGATGATCTTGAGGTCTCTTCCAACCTAGAAATTCTGTGATTCTGTTAGTCCCAAACTTCCGTGATGTTAGGCTGAATTCTACTCTGGGTGAATCCTGGGCTCCCTGAAGTTAATGACAAAACTCCTGCATAGCGCAGGGAAGTGATTTAATCCCCTGCTTCCAAATCACCGTAACCCAGTGTTCATCTGCTCTCTGCATCCACAGTACATTGTCAGCCTAATGCAATAAGCAGATCACTGTATCAGGAGCCAGTACTCATTACTACAGATTTTGCAAGCAAAAAAGAGAGAGAAAACAACCTGACAAATCATTTAATAAGATTCAAAATACCTTAGAAATGATAAAGGACTCAAAGGAATCTTTGGAAATGCAGCAAAATTAAGTTCCTTTGCAGCTTTTTTGTCTAATTCCATATGCCATGAGTACTCAGGATTCATCTGAGTTTTCTGTACACACTGCTTTATTCACCCTTAATGGCAGTTCTTTGAGTGTTGTGGTGATTGAATAGAAACACATTTTTATATTTGTGTGCTTGATGAAGGTCTTCTTGTTTTTAGTTTACTTAGTTTGTGATTATATAAAACCACAGGAAGAGACAGTAAAGTTGAAAAAACAAACAAACAAATAAAACAGCTGGAATGGGTTTAACAAAGAAATCTTATTGCTGCATATATACCTACCTTATTTTTAAATGTTTTAAACTGCACTATTTTTTAGCTATTTTAGCTTTACATATTTGAATCTGAGGACCATAATCCTTCCTGAATTAGTAAAAACTACAAAACAGAACTTTTAAAATCAGAGATGCTGAGACTGTGGTTTCTAAATGCTTCTATATAGATCTTTCCAAATCATAGGGAGAGACCAACATCTTAAGGAAATATAGACACAGATGGAACAACTGCTATGAGAAAAAACGTATCTGCAACCAAAATGGTTAAGAATACATTATAGAGACCTCTGAAGTCATACAGTATTTTTAAACAGCTACCTTCAGCCAAAGACAGGGAGTGAAGATATGAAGTACTACATGTCCTAGAATAAGGAGGATGAAAAATACACATATTAGCCTTTAACAAGGAGTCATGTCACAAAGTGAAATACCACAAATTTCAGCTCCAACCTTATAGGCAAGGCAATCTACCCATTTTTCATTTTCATATTTGATAAAAGGAAGCAAACCTGAATGCCAGGAGCTTTGCACCAGCTACATCCCTTGAGTCAGTCTCAACTCTGACTATCTGCATCAGTTTAGGAGGTACTCCAGCAAAATAAGGTTCTGATTTGGCTAACAAGCCCTTTTAGCAATTGCTTCAAAAAAAGGAAAAGCAAAGACCGAATGGTTTCAGCATTTTCTTAAAAGTGCATTTCTGATACTAATGTAGACAGATTCAGCTCCAATACATGTATAACCCTAGTCTTATGAAACAATAATGAAGGATCAAATAAATTAGATTGCTGAGAATGAGAAAACCTTTCAGTGATAAAGCATTTCATAATCAACAGGCAGTACCTTGCTACATACTCAAGTATGTCACTCTATCTAGAGCACAAGGTCACCTTTCTATTTCCTTTCCTCATTCATCTACAGATGAATGTGTGAATGTGTTTGGATCCAGCTATAGCTATACTGTAACTGAAAGGAGAGGACACGTAACAGAAATGTGTCTGAGACTGATAAAGATATACATATATACATATATACGCATATAAACAATGTAACAATAAGATAATAAAAAGGCCAGGTTGGATAAGAAGGCTCTGGGGAGACACTAGAGCAGCCTTGCAGTACTTAAGGGGGCCTACAGGAAAGATGGTGAAAGACCCTTTATCAGGGACTGTAATGATAGGTAAAGGGGTAATGGTTTTAAACAAAATAAGGTTAGATTTAGACTTGATATAGGGAAGAAATTATTCACAACGAGGACAATATGGCACTGGCAGACATTGCCCAGAGAAGCTGTGGATGTCCCATCCCTGAAAGTATTCAAGGTCAGGCTGGATGGGGCTTGGAGCAGCCAGGACTGGTGGGAGGTGTCCCAGCCCATGGCAGGGCAGATGGAACCAGTTGATCTTTAGGGTCCCTTCTAACCCAACCATTCTGTGTTTCTATGAATACAGTTTCTCATCTAAAAAGAATTGTCTTCTTGGTACAAACATTCTGTAGAGTAATGGCCAGATTCCCAGCTGTTGCAAGTGGGTGTACCTTCACTAAAGCCACTGATACAATTTTCCAGTGTATACCAGCTGAAAATCTGGCCACAATTTTATAAATACTTGCTTCACCAATACAGCATGCGACCCAAAAGAAGATTAAGAAATTTTGGTGTATTAAGGATAGGACAACGCACAATCTATACTGGAGTTGTGTTTTGCTCTAGTCAGTTCCTCTAAAAGCTTTAGGCCTGTAACAATGGATCAGAAAATGAGACATCAGCCACTGGTAGGAAACCTGAGCTGTGACTCCAGATTATGTAAACTCTAATATGGACAAAATAAATAAATAAATAAATAAATAAATAAATAAATAAATAAATAATGTTTTGATGTTAAATCAATTTGATGTACATGCTTTTAACCTTGATTTTAGTAATGACTTTCAAGAAAATCTTTGGCATATCAAAATCTTACTAAGCATCTTCCTCAGCTATCAAACTGGAACAATTTACTTAACATCACTTTCAGATGACAAACTTCAGGAGTCTTTAATGTCTTGAAGGTATGTTGCATGATTTCTTGACATAATCTGGCAATTTGGCACAACTTTATCTTTATGATATATGTGGTTTCTGTATTGCTTGTCTTAAGAGTCAACATCTGGCTAGCATTTTGCAGTTGTAAACTAATATCAGACAAGTCATAAGTAAACAAATTGCTTCATCTTTTTTTTTTCAGAACATCAATCCAACAATTGGAACATTTTTGATGCTCTTGAAGAGAAAACAAAACAAAAACAAAACCAAAAACAACAAAAAAACTTTTTCATGTCAATGTTAAAAAGTATTTATTTCCTATCAGCAGTTTTTTGTTTTGTTTTAAGTAAAATACTAAAAATACTAAGCCTTAAAGAAGTCATCTTTTGTTTTTAGTAAGACACATCTATTCTAGCAGAAACCAGAATGTGTTATTTTTTTTTCTTTAGTTACCTACAAGATAGAACCAAAAAATATGCACAATACAAAGTTATGGACAACAGTCTCCTATAAACTCAATTTAGGCAAGGACAACATTTTCTAGGACTACTTTAGGAATACTTTAGGACTACTATAGGAATACTTTATAGGACTAAACAAAGATACATTTTTTTTGAACTGAAAAAGCAGACAAGCTATCCATCATCTGCTCTGAAGACCATAACCACCAAGGCAGAGGAACAGAAGAAAGAAATGCTGTAGTTAAGTCATTTTTCATCATTAATTAGTTATTTATTAATGTATAATGATTTCATTTTGCTAAGTACTGTCCAATCACATAAGCTTCTTCAAGACATCTTGCATGTCTTGAAGACCATAAAATGAGAATTAAAGCCTGATGTCCAGATTTACAAGTAGGGGATTGAGGGAAGAGCTGTACCAGCAGCAGAACAGGGGCTGAGCTGGGTCATGCTCGTCCTAGGAGGACCCACTGTCCTCCTTGTTTTTGCAAAACAAAAGCAACTGTTAATTTCCCTTTGCCTCTAACCTCCCATTCCCTTTTACCTGTGACAGAGAGGCTTGATCAAATTAAGGAACAATTTGAAACTGGACGAAAATTTTACTGACTAGAAATGGAAAAACTGGAAAGAAATTGAAGGAAAAGTGGTCCGAGAGCACTCCTGTGTAGATGGTGTAGATCTGCTGTGGACAGACATTGTTCTGTGCAGGGTGGTTAGATGCAAAAAATGAGAAAACGAACATACTTCAAAAAAACAGCTGGGGGGGTGGGGGGGGGGGGGGCAGGAAGGGGCATGGGGATCAATAATTGGAAGCAGTGAATGAGATATTTCCAGGCAAAAAGTATTTCACGAAATGAGTTAAAAAACTAGTACCGATTATTTACAAGGGAAACAAGAAATAAAACATTAACCCCACATGACCACCTATGGTAAAATTGCAGAAATGCACAAAGATCTTTGACAAATCATGCATTTTGTGACGTTTTCTGTGATCAACCACAAAATGCATAAAAAACTATTTTAAAAGCATATATGCATAATACACCATTTATAGATACATTCATGTGTACGTGGTACAATCTAAAAATGCAACTTCTTCAGGATTGAAAAGAAGTAAAGGTATATTGAGATTAAAAAAGAAAAAAAAAAGTATTCAAATGATATGACGCCATATGGATCTACCACTTAGTAAAAAAGAAAAATCAGCAGTTGTCCATTTAGAGATATATATTCAAGCTTGCAGGAGACTGTCAAGATGATAAATTGTTTGGATTACTGTATAATACCTCTTGCTCTTGTATAATAGAAAGTGTTATTCCTAAACAACTTATTAGTTTATATAAAGACAAGAAGACTTCATATAACAATAAATAATGCAAACTCATTTTAAATATTTAAACTACATTCAGAAACATTGAATAACCTCTTTCTTCTTATTTTCAAAATTTTATTCTTGTTTGAGCTCATTTTGGTAATATAAAACTATTAATTATGCACCTTCTTTTATTCCATCTAGCTCAAATGATGCTAAGGATTAAAATGCAAGTAGCACCCACATCATTTACATTAACACCCTGGTCCAGTGTTAAAAATTATCTGAGAAGTAAAGATGTAACCATTACATGTAAACAGAGCATGTATTATTGATATTTTTTTTATAAAAACAACTTATTTTTTATTTAGGATTGGACAGTTGTTATTAGTCCTGTACACCATAGAGCTTGGAAAGCTTTAACTGCTCAAGACAAAGATTAATTTTGCAAAGATCAATTTTATAGTTTAGTTCTAGGATGTGTGGATTCAAATAGAACAAGAAGATTAAAATAATCATGATTCTTTACTCCGAAAGTGGTGAGGCACTGGCACAGGTTACCCAGAGAAGCAGTGGATGACCCATCCCTGGAGGTGTTCAAAGCCAGGCTGGATGGGTCTTTGGGCAACCTGGGCTGGTGGGAGGTGTCCCTGCCCACGGCAGGCAGGTAGGATTTAGATGATCTTCAAGGTTCCTTCCAACCCAAACCATTCTATGATTCCATGATTATATTCTATCTTATACAAGTAAAATGTATTTCAGTAATTTACAGAAATGTTTGAATTTTAGAAACTATTCCCCCCTAAATATGTTGATCTGCACCAGAAATGTGATCTGTGTTCCAGATCACATTTTAACCTAGGAGTCACAGAACAGGCCACAGACACAACATATGAACAAATGTATAGCATCTCCTTGATCCACAAACATTATATAGATTGTATGCGTAATTATGTTAATATAAATACAGCCATGTACATATATATACACACACACATAACATGTATATACAGTTCTCTCTCTATATATATATATATAAAAGCAGTGAGCTATCAGTTCAATCTAAGTTTAAGACAAAAAGGGCAGTTTTCACACTAGAGTACGAAGAAGCTGAGATGAACAGTTATTTCATTTTCTCTCAGGTCGCATTTTACTTCAGTTCTACTCTAGGCTTCCACTAGACATTTTAGCAATTTACATTTTGCACATGATCTTGTTTTGTATAGCTGGAGATGCTGTCAGATTAAAAAAAAAAAATCTAAAAACAAACAAACAAACAAAAAACCATAAGAAATAAAAAAAAATAACTGCAATATTTGAGCTTGTTTTCTCTGTGAAAACGACAACAAATTACAGGACCTCCTATTACATTCCTTAGAAAGATTTAACTGAATATTGGAATGTAGCAATATATATATAAATATATATATAAATAGTGTCTCAAAAAAAAAAAAAAAAAAAACGCTTGCCAAAAGCAAATGGATAACCTGTAGAAGAACAAGAAGAACATTGTTTGGATCTGTGTAACACTATTAATAAGATGAACCTGTACGTAAATAAAGTGCTTTTATTAAGAAAGTATTTGATAACTCAAGTACAAGAGAAAATGCTGAACTAATGACAACTTTTCTATCACTATGTTGGTCTGTATCATCTTTCTATATGATTACTCAAGATGAAAATACAGTGCTGACTTCTCAATACAGAATACCAACCCCCATACCATGTGCCTTTTCTTCACTGAGGGTTGATCTACATACACGCATTCAAACATGCCTTAAGATTCATTTTTCATCTTTCATTGACATACACATGCATATGACCCAGGGAAAGAAAACGAATCAAATCATAAAAATGTATACTTGAGGATTAGCTATGACTTCACCCACACAAACAAACAAACAACATCCAATGGCTACTACACTCAAAATTATAATTCTTTCTCATTCAAACATGTTGACTTTGAGAGCTTCCATGCGTATGAAATCAGGACATAATTCACCACTTCATACTGTAACTTTATTCACTGATTTAATTAGCATTACATTATCTTAAATATTGCAAATAATTCAGTGGAATCTCTGTGTAAAAAAGTGAAGCGGCAGATGCATCACTAGCATAAGCATACAAATTTACTGATGAAAGTAGTCTCACTGATTTTAATTCATATTTCTATGGCACATCAAGAGTTTTTTTCCTCAAATATGAATATTAAAAGTGAGTACCAACACTGCCAGCAATTATATCAACACACATTGTCGGATTTTTAGTGATTATTTTTTTAGGTCTGTTACACACCATTGTAAATCTGAAAGAAAAACAAAGCTATAATATGGGAACTCTGACTTGCTCTTCTTTAGACCGCTATGTAATGACACTGGTCATCTGCCTCATGTTTCAGTTCAGGGACTTCAAGATGGCAACAAGCACTGAAATTAAAAACTCAAGTAATATTTCTATCTTTGAAAAGTTTAACTACCAGGACACACAAAAAATGCTAATGGTTCATTCATGAAAGATCATAAATCAATTAACTTATCTGAGGAAGTTTTAAAGGAGTCTCAGTGTTATTATAATTGTAATCTTAAGAGACATAAAATAAATTTAGTTCAGTGACAATTGGCCCTTCATTGAAAGTTCAACAGAGTTTACTATAGTACCCTTTTCATTTCTTTTCCATATTGGCATACGTTGATGGTATTTGAAGTATTTTTCATTTGTCCATACTAGTGTTAAGAAGTCAAACTAACCTTCAAGGAAGTGATCTTTGAGCAGTAAATACTAGTAAAGTAGTAAAAGTAGTAATAAAGTAGTAAATATTTCAGAGCAAAAATGCAAAACTGAAGCACATCTCCTGAATAAAGCTGCCACTAAAGCAATCACTCCAAAAACTCCAAACAACCACCCTTGTGCCCCCACAACATATAGTTATGCTGTGTCTGTTAAGAGCAATTTTCTAGAACATCTTTACAAAAACCTCAAGGTGTGGGAAAGCAAGACAGAAACTTTCATTTTAGTGAATATGGTCTTATGACTCTTATGGCATGGAACATTTTCATCTCTTCATCTTTACTGGGACACAAGGATTAGAAAGCTTTCTCCTGTGTTTCTTGCTCTCTTTCCAGTACTATCAAACAGTGTATGCTTGCAACAAGAGACTGAATTATTTATAAACATGACAACTCAGAGAACTATCTAGAAGACATTTTAACCATGAAGTCAAAATTCGTTATGTGAAGCTGTCCCTCCATCTCTGGAGATACTCACAACCCAGATGGACTTGGCTCTGAGCAGCCTGCTGTAGCTGACCCTGCTCTGAGAAGGGGCTTGGACTCACAACTCTCCATAGGCCCCTTCTAGCTTCATTCATACAGTGATTCTGCAATGATACCATTACACAGTGGATTATGTTCCGTGCTGTTACCACACAAACATTGATCGACTAACAATCTGAAGTTCACATTTGCAACATAAGGTGAACAGGTTGTCTGTTTCCTTTTTGTAGCCCTTAGAAATTGACTTTCAGAAGAGAACAAAAACATTTATCTCCCTCTCAGGTTCTGTTGGCCTCCTATATTTGCCATTATTCAGGACGAGGAAGAGGAAGAAAAGAAGCTCTTCAGAATGCCATGTATATGTAAGTATAACTCCAGGTAAAAAAGAAAGAGAGAGGGAAAAATGATCACAGAAAAACTGCCACAGATGCACAATGGCCATATATATGACCATATATAACAGGCAGAGATGTTAGACTTTGAGTTTAGTGAAGAACCTCTTGGACCCAGGAACTGGGCTTTCTGCAGAAGCCACAAAAAGAAGGTCCAAGCCACTGAACAGATGATGTAAAGTATATGAATTTGAATCTACCCTTTCCAAAGATACAGATAATATTCTTAAAAACCCTGTACCAAAATACTTGCACTTGCCTTTACTTCCTTAGCATCTTCCTGTGATTTGCAGTAATTATCAAGAGCTATTAAAGGAACCTGGCCAAAAGGTAGACTAATAACATATCTGAATGAGTAACTTAAAAAAATTAAAAACATAGTATACAAGAAGAAGATAACATAGTAATATTCTTCAGATATACTATCATATGCCCTGATCTTTCTGATGCAATGATGTATGTTTTCCTATTAAAAATATTTATATTAATATTATTATTACAAGAAACTTATTATTGCTATTTTTTGTAAGTTTGCATTGCATTTGTATCGATCTCATGCAAGTAGCAATCTTTCACTTACCCGTCAGATCCTATTCCTGCCTATTTTATATTCATCTTATTCAAGCAAAGAGCTTTCACTTTTCCTGTCAGCTTCTATTGAATTTTTTGTATCGATCTTTCCAAAGGAACAGATTTCCACTTCCTTATCATATGTACCATGTTCATTTTTATATTGAAGTCATAATTTTGATTTTCCACTGCCTTTCTCCTAGCATTCTTGTTAACTGCTTAGGACAATCCTGAAACCCAGTGATGACTTTGGTCAGTGTCTTTTATAGTTTTAAATTCTCAGCAAACTTCTATCCTTGCATGAAAAAATGCCACTCTTTGAATCATCTCACCGTGATGAGAGTGAAAATAAACTAAAACTCCACAGTTGTGTAACCTCGTCACACACACACACAAAAGCCACACTTCTGTGTTTTGGTACAAATGGGTCAATTGGTATTTTTATTTCTGAAGCCTGGAAAAATCTCAGGAAAGCAAAACTTTCCACCATGCTCTGAATTTTCTTCAAAAATAAGTGCAGAACAGAAATTTCTTACTGCTGATTTCAACTCCAAACAAGTCCATTAAGCTCAGTGAAACATTGAGCCTTGTGGCCTAAAAATGCTGATAACTATCAGCTCAGAGAATTGATGCTTAAAACAGATGCATTTATCCCCACACAATATCTCAACTCCACTTTAAGCAAAAACAGACAAAAATGTATCCCAAGTAGAAGTGCACAGAGCTCAAAACTTTCAGTCTGCTAGCAACACAGAGGGTGCAAGAAAGATGGATCAGGTGCCGTCCTTCCCAGACTATGGCGAGACAGCTCCATCTGGCTAACTAGGTGTCATTACTGTTGCACACAGTTTTTTAGCCATAAAATACCAGTAAGCAGAGAACAACCATGGGCAGCTGGAAGAGAAGGTACTAAGAAAAGTTTCAGCCTAAGGCTTAACACTGTGTTCCATCAATATTTTCATGATAGAGTATATGCATTACCACAAATTCTAAAGATGAATGTTGAAGGACTGACCGAGTCCACATCACTGTTTGCTAATAGCAATTATTACCAGCAATTATTACAAAAATGTGTGGCCTGTCATTTTAAAACAAGCCAAAGACTTGTATTTACTGAAAGTATTTACTGAAAGGTCCACCTTTAATCAAATAGAAATATATAAATTGTCCAACATTCATCGATTGTCCAAAAATTGATAAGGAATTGTTTTTTAACTCACACAGTGGAATTTCTGTAGCACAGAGGATCTATGATTAATAATAAATGATTATTTATTATTATTTTGATATGTAATTATTCAGATCTCTTAGGTGATAATATGAATAGCAGATCTCAAATATAAAATTGGTAGAAGTGAATTAAAATAAAGGAAAGACTTTGATAAAACTGGAATACTGAAGGAACAAGCAAAGAACTTGTTCAGGTTATGTGAAAACTCCGAACAGCAGAGCACTAAGGAGAAACGCATTTTCAATAAAAGAACACATTTCTGTTCTGCAGACTGTTCTGCAAGGCAATCATTATCTTGCTGATGGTTCACAATGCCTTCCTTTAACCAGAAGTTATCTATACAAATAAAATCAATCCAACAATAAAACTTGACAATTATTGCAATCAATATTTCCTCTAGCTAATGTATGTGAAGACAGTAGAAAGCAATTAATCACAATGAGACAATGTTAATGACAACTTACTGGGCTACACTACCAAACATTTACTAGAAAATAGGGCACAGAGAAACCTACACTGACTTAAGAGCCACAAAATATACTTTTTTTTTTTTTCCTCAGAAGATTCTTATCTATACTAATATGCTATGAAATGAGATTATACACCAAACTTTTTCAGTGTTAATTTGACAGAAAAGTTAACATTGCTATAAAAACACTGGCAAAGATTGGTCAAAATCCTCCAAAGTATCCATCTCTGTATCTCTGTAGCTCTCAGGTTCCACATGGCACCTTAAATGACCATCATTCTGTAACTTAGGGGTCAGGTGCAGGTATACAGGTTCTAAATCCTGCACCTGCATAGAAATATCAGGAACATTTTGTTTGTTTGTTTGTTTGTTTCCTAGTGGAACATAAAAATGGAACCATTTTAATCATTGTTCTTTCAGAATAAACTCAGAGATTTATCAAAACTAGAAAAAAAAGGAACAAAGACAAAAAAAAAAAAAAAAGCAGACTTGACAGTAACATTCTTGAATGACCAAGATGTAGTCAAATGGGATCAAGATGATGATGCTTTGCTGCCCTAAAAAAATAGAAAAGTGCTAAATAGACTACTGTAAGAACATTCAGATGCTTTTATTCTAAATGGAACACCGTTATTTTGTTTGAAGGTGCACTTCACAGATTTGACATGTTAGCAAGCATTCGGTAAGGTGCATCCAATCCATTTATAGTGAAACCTGAAAGCATTCATTTCTTTACTGAAGCCAGCACCAGAAGGCTATTTGGACCAAATTTCCACTTAGTCTCAGCGAACAAAGTACGTTATTTATTATAAAGTGGCATTACTGTTGCATATGCCGTAAAGAATAAAAGGTAGTTTCTGTTCTTTGATAAAGTTAAATTGCTGTTGCATCTTTCCAGTTACTCTAAGTGGAATTTTCTTTCTTTATAAATGATCTGTATACATCACTGTAGAGAAAGGAAAGCAGGGCATCACCTCTTGAAACAATTGCATACATTCACAGCAGACATCATAAGACAGTCCAAGGGAAATTACACAGAAACCACATCACCACAGAAAACCATATCACCACAGAAAACTCAAAAATAAATGGTTTGTGTGGGAATTTGTAAAGATACTGCAGTTCTCTTCTGTGCTTTTTTTCTGTAATTTTTCCCCTCTTGTCCATGTTGAAACAGTTTTAGAGGACATGTAACATGTAACAGAAACAATGGAGAGACCTGACTAGGCACTTTGCAATGTCCATCTTTCCGAAATTTGCTTCTGATAGAAATTACATCTGTGTTACCTGTATCTACATACATGTGCAGAAAATAGCCTGTGAGAACTGCTCATTGAGAAAACCCGATGACTGGAAATTTCTGTAAGAACAACAGTTGTCAGGCTCGAATCTGAGAGTGTAATAGAAGGAAGGAAGAATGACCCTGGACATAAAACTGCTTGTACCAGAGCAACTAAATCAAAGACCTGAGTGATGCATGGGCAATCAGTGGCAGAAGGTAACTGCAAAAACAAGGCAGAGAAAGACTAGCTAGTGAAATAGCTACACTATAAATTGCTGTCTTCAAAGATACAAAGGAAAAATAAGCCATGGCAAATGATGGAAACAAAAGGGAAACAGGCAGCCAATTCAAAAGGCACAGTTGATACTATAATTCCTCAGAGACTGCCTAAGACAGTATTTCTTTCAATATTTGAGAGAGAGATGTCAGAATGATGCACATTTAGTTGAAAGAGTGGGAGACAGAAGACCAGAAAATCATAGTAGCACAGCTAGAAGCCTTTAGGAAAACAGTACTAAGGAAAGCAGACAGGCTTGTTATATATAAAGTTCCAGAATCAGAAATATTGTCTCCAGGGAACCAAAATATACAGTGTTGAAGAAGATCCCAGTGACAACAAGGGAGAGGCTACTGACTATTTTTCATGCTGATATAAATAATTCAGCTTGAACGTCCTTCGTGTAGAACAAAAGAAAGAGTGTCAGGTAACTAAAAATCTTCAAAGAACTAGAGGTTCAAGCAATCCTCAGAATGGCATCTTCTGGTCTATAGTGGTGGGAAAAAAAAGACCCAGAAACTTTACAGTTTTGTGATGGCTGACCACAATAAGCATAAAAAGTGTGTACGTGTGTGTGCATGTGTAATTAAAGCTTTCAGGACATTCCAAAGAATTAGTGAAGAAAGTATGCTCAAAGATGGCACAAGTTTTCAGCTAAAAGCCACTTGTACTTTATGCAAAAACACAGAGGAAGGAGTGAGAGAAATGCAATGTTCAAAAGAAACATCTTGGAGTACCAGAAAGAATGGTAGCATCTGTCCATCAATTCTGCCATATCCATAAAAGTTTTGCTTTGACTACAAGGGATGAAAATTTCAATCTGTGTCCTAATTACAGTATTTTGGACAAATCCCAGAAGAAGCAGAGCTCCCAGAAGAGAGAAAAAGAAAAAGAAAAAGAAAAAGAAAAAGAAAAAGAAAAAGAAAAAGAAAAAGAAAAAGAAAAAGAAAAAGAAAAAGAAAAAGAAAAAGAAAAAGAAAAAGAAAAAGAAAAAGAAAAAAAGTATGAGATGAGATGAGAGCTCTACAACCATTTTCACATAATGAAGAATTGATTCAATAAGGATTCCTACACCCTATGGGAAAAGCATTAAAACCCCGCTGGACAGTACATCGAAGATGGCTACAGAATGACTGGTGTTCTGGAAAATGTAAACACAAAACAAACACTTGCTGTCACTTTCAATAGAAGAACTGGGAGAATTGAAAAATGAAAAAAAAAAAAAAAAAGAGAGAATTCTTAAAACAATACATAATCCTTTGCCTCACTATTTTGTCTGAGATAATATGGCTTCAAAACCTTACCCATACAGGAAAAAATAAAAATACAAATAAAAAAAAATATATATATATATCTGCTGAGGAATATAAAATACAAAGACATTAACATCAAGGAGCCCTTCAGCCACAAATTTCAGCAGACTAGGACTATATTAAGGGTACATGCTTGCCCTTTGATCTCTTGCCTGTGAATCCACAGCTACTGGTACTAAAGAGATTTTTAAATAAACTGGCAAAATTTTCCATTTCACATTTTTACTTAGCAAATAGTGTGGGAATAAAATGCAGTGTGGGAATAAAATGCATTCAACCTCTCCTGCACTTTTTTATGTGACACGCTTTAGGTCTGGCATTGATATTCCATTTAGTTCTTAAATTTACTACAGGTAGAAAGCAACTAGAAAGTTCTTTGTGACCCCTGTCTTGCAATGCCAAAGGAGTAGATGATTTGCAGGATGTGGATTTTGAACTGGACATCTACTGCCCTTGGTCAGATCAGGGTGGGTGACATATAGTTATGACTGCAGGAAACTGAACTTGATTGTGCATACTGGTTCTGTGCAAAGCACATCCATTATTTCTATGCACATCAATAATTTTTATAGAAGCTTGAAGCATTCTTTTTTTCAAAATGGGAAATCTAGACTGAGATAGCTGAGAAACAGATATAATATTACATTTTAAATATACCAAAATCCTATAATCTTTAAAAATTGTGTGCTTGCTTCTACCTTCCTAGAAATATTACTGACATAAAAAAAGATTTCCATTATCAATTTGTTCCTTCATTCATAATAGCACTCAACAATTATGCTGTTTGACTAACTAATCAATAATTATAGACCTAATAGCAATAAAAAGATCAGACTGACTTTGATGTAGAAATAACAGGAACAAATTTATCAGTATAAATTGGTAGACATGCAAGGCTATTTAAACAGTAGCTTCAAATGAGGTTCTTCTGCTGTGTACTTAAACCAATGCAATAAAACTGATTTTAAGTGGACAATGAATTACACTGCCCCCAGGAAACATCAAGGTTCTCTTGTTTCTAAATTGCAGAAAAAATGCGTCTCATTTGTGGAATATAAAAAATACTGTGGAATGTAAAAAATACTAAATACATGCTTGCTAAATAACACTTCTTTTTAGTTATACTCTTTATACATCGTGGAATTCATTCTAGTGATCCTATGCCTCAAAATTATATCCCAGAGCAAGAACTAAGCTTTTAACAATGGCTCCTGATAAACATACTAATCTAATTAATGAAAGATTCTTCCTCTGCTTAATGGGAAACAGAAGTGTATTTTTCCTCCTCAGAAGAATCACAATAAGTTGCCCGTTGATGATCATCAGTCTTTTGATTCATATATTCTATTAGTATGATGCATCGTTTTCTTTTATGAAGCTTAATATGACAGCTAATCTA
This sequence comes from Netta rufina, assembly GCF_964035555.1. Lineage (NCBI taxonomy): Eukaryota > Metazoa > Chordata > Aves > Anseriformes > Anatidae > Netta > Netta rufina. Next base: position 196,615,286 of record NC_140123.1, read on the forward strand.
AAAAACACCTATCCTACATGCCATCTAAAAACCAGTTGACTTTCTGTTTCGTTTTTTAAGAACAAACAAATGGAGACAATAATATATATATATACACGCACACATAGTGGAGGTTGTATATAGTGCCCTACTGGTTATGAAAGCACAGCAATTAGAAAAAATAAAGGCATTGACAAGTTAAGTACACATGCAACTTCATATGATAGCAAATAATCTATTACAGTGGAGAAATGTACACTGATAAATCACTCCCCTGTGGGTAAATTCATGCTTTAAGACAATACATACTTAGAGCATGAGCAAAGTGAAATTATCGGAAAGAAAGCTGCAATATAAAGCTAACTCTAAATACTCCATCTGTATTTTTTTCCCATGGTCAAAGCAATGGTGCTTAATAGTCTCAGCCAAAGATAGATTATCTCATATTTATAGTGGAGTTCATGCGTTCAGGCAGTTGCATTCAATAGATATTCTGTGTTTGATATTCTGACCACAGTTTACCTCCTTTTAATGTGTTTGTGTGGTCATATCTTTATTTTATTCATACAGATAGCCTCTCACAAAAGGGAGAACAAATAATGTAACTACTCAGCATAGAGAAGAAAAGATTTGAACAAGACTGTTGTGTCAAAGGCTATAAAGTAAAATTAAAAATGAAATCAGACAAATAGACTATAACTGAACTTTTTCTTTCTCCCAATAACCATGTTTCTAATGGCAACCTTTCTCCCTGGAAATCCATGGATATAGGTTCTCAAATACTATAAATGAGCAAGAAGAAACAGAAATGGAAGCAAAAACTTGATGAATACAAACAGAGGGAATGGGTAATCTGTCACCAAATTCTGAAAGAACTGGTCTTTGAAGTTATTGTATTTGTAACAGTAGTACTATATTATTATGTGAATTTAGGATTTACGTTTAAGAAGAAACAGGAGGAAGAAGTTATTCAAGTAATCAGAGACCTATAATGTACAGCTTTAGAACAAATAAAGAATGAAAAAAAAAAATAAAAAAAAAAAAAAACAGAAAGAAAAATGAACTTTAAATCAAAATATGATTACCAAAGTAATAAGTTAATTGTGATAATTTATTTCTCTGATAGTTGAAGGACATGGGGGAAGAATGTACTTCAAATAATCTTTCTGGATGTCAGCAGAACATCTAATGTTAATGTTATGTACACAGATCAACCATTATTGACCATAAAGAGTGTGATAATGGATACAATAAATGTAGACCAGATAATGACTGATCAGGAAGATGCAGTGGTAAAGGAAATACGGGGCTAAGATGATGTTACTACTAAAGCTTGTAAAACATCAGTTTTAAGTACCACCACATATGTTTAGTGGTTTATACCGACGACGTAACATCAAAAGGCCCTGTCAATAAACAGCAAGGTCTGAAGGACATGTGGAGAGAAACAGATAACCTGAAGTACACTGGTAATAGAAACAGTCGTAAAAACAGTATCTGACTTTAAGAAGTGTTTTTGTATAAGGTTGGAAAATCAGTTAGAAGCTGAACCTTCTGAATTAGAAAATCCAAAACCAAAAATGTCTGGATGTAGTTGAGCATTAATGTCATTGCATATGAGACTGGCAAGCTAATACAGTTTTTTTGTTGTTGTTGTTTTTTCCTTCATCTTCAGAAATATACCAGAATTAGAGTTGGTAAGTACCTATATAAGGATTATCCAAAAAAAATAGCAATAAAAAAATAGAGTCTACCAAGATGCACTGTAGGAGGGGAGAAGACTTCTGCAGTCATAAGTAAGTATATCAGGGGATAAGGGAAATTGCGTATTGCACTGGCTTATAGACTGGACATTATTTCCTTTGAAATATTTGTAGTCACACTTAAATGTATTTGACTCATCTCTATATGTTAATTATAGTTTAACTAGAATATTTATTGAAGCTTTTTTGCAACAGATGCTGTCACATAATGCAATTTACCAGCTGTGTTGACACTGTAGTTTCAACAGTCCAATATGCAAATCCTTAAAATCCTTCCTGTTTCCCTTCAAAGCCAATGGCAGAAAGCATTTTTCAACACACACACGCACACAAAAAATCCCTGTGTGTTAGAAAAAACACCATAATATGTTTTCCTAAAACTACTGTTTCACAGCGACCACATAGTTGAGGTATGACCCAAAGGAAACATTTACATTTTAAATCGCATTTTATTCTTGGCAAAAGGAGTTACAAATACATCAAGCTGTCAAAGTTGTGACACACACTTTATTTGCAAGAGAAAATCATGGTGTTTTAAAGTCTGACATGAAAAAGGAAGTTCAATATACACCACGGAAGCAATACGCATTCATAAAGTCAGAAATTAGGTGGTGTAGGATACATGCAGAAGAGCATCAGGCCACTGTGACTAACCGTGTCTCGCTCTGAGTTACTCATTGGAGGAACTGAACCATTCTGCTTGAACAAAACAGCTACACTGAGCAATCAAACCCAAATATCTAGAAACCCATACCAGTACCCTAAATTTTACAAGATGTGAAAACAAATCTTACTTAATTCCCTCCAATTAAGGGGCTTCAGCGAAGCTGTTTGTTTTTCTGGAACTAAAAGAACCCCAAACTGTAAAATAGTATTTTGTTTGAAAATGTTTGCCATGACAATATATAAAAATTTATACATAATTCACATTTTTTTAAGGTCTCTTCCTAATTGCAGCATAGCTCTGCTCCTCATATTACTTGTATCATGACCAGGTTTTGGATTTTGTTGGGCTTTTGGCGTAATAACCCTAGCCATCATCTCTAGAGGCCTGAAAATGAAGTCACTGAGACCAATCATCCTCTCAGTGACATTTACACTCTCATTCAGTTTCTGGCAAAAGGAAAAGAAATATGATACAAACTGTTTTTGATCAAAATTAAGCTTTTTCTAATCCAATGAAATGGTGCAATTTAAGAACAACCTCTTCCTCCCTAATACTAAGGAGCACTTCATATAAATTGGCATTTTCAAAATCACAATACTAATGACCAGTAACTGGTAACAGAACGAAACTGCACTAATGAGCACCCTGTAATCATCAGGCAAGAGAACAATTACTCTATGGGACTGGAGAACTTAATTTTCTCTCAAATACATAAACACAGGTTTTTTTATAAGTGTGTAACACCCACCATCTGACCCCTAAAATACAAAAAAAAAGTATTCGTTCAAGGGATTTGGGGAAGATATATAAATATATAAATATTCATGTATATATAAATATACCTGAATCTTCTTTTCATGATGAATACTGCATAACTGACATATAGGACTATGCACAGTATTACATTACTAAGGTAAGACATGTAGACAGATAGTCTTTTTTAATTACTGCTGTATGACATCAGACTTAAAGCAGTTCTGGATCAAGAACTTCTACTCTTTTTTTTTCTTCTTTTTTTTTTTTTTCCCCTTTTTTTCTTTTTTTTAAATATGAATATGGATATTGCTGGGGGGAAATTCTAACTCTGCACTGTAAGTTTGCTGCCTTAAAAAGATTGTTCAAGTTTTGTTTCAATATTTAATGAGTTATCTATGATAATTCAAAAGAATGTCTAGAAAGAGACCATTACAGAAGTAGTCTCTCTTTTATGGATGACATGAAAGGGATATGGATAGTTGAATTAACAGTTAATCAGGGCATCTGAGAGAATTTGACTAATGCATTTAACATTAACTTTACCAACATGCTCTTGCAAATCAAGGAGGGATTTTTTTTTTCCCCCTTTCTCTTTTTAAATATTATTTTAGTGATATTTTTCATTCATCAAAGCAAAAAGCTGGTGATATTTGATGAGAACCCTTATACTGTGAAAAGAGAAGAAAATAGTTGAGCCTTTTGTTTTTTGAGTGAGGAAAAATCTTATTTTTCCCTATTTGTTGTTATGCAATTTGAAGAGTATATTGTGGCAGCTAAATGAAAAAAAAAAAAAAAGTTTTGAAAAAGTTTTGCATCTTCCTAGTTATAACCTATGAGTACATTTGGAAATACTCAGCAGTGATAGCATAGAACTAATGAATGCAGAAATGAAAAGAAAGTTCTTTATTCATCTTACTGCTTACTGGACTTTATAAACTAGCTAAAACCAGATTTCAGCTCTTCTCCTGTCTTTCCTGGGAATCTCTATGAGATAGCAATGTCTTAGAAAACTATCTAGATCAAAAGGGGTTTTGTCAGGCCAGGTATCAAAAAGCCACTAGGAGAGAAATCCTTCAAAACCAGCCACATAATGAAAACAAACAGACTTCTGATACTTCAAATCCCCTTACTAATTTACAAAGCAAAGACAAATCCATACTCTGCAGTGCATTTGAAGAATGCATTGCTAAGTGACTGGAAGATTAATTGTGTGCTTTCATTCTGAAAGATGCAATTTCCCCACTATTTTTGTGGGTGTACCTTTTCAAACTTCTTGATAGTACCCATAAATCCCCGCAATTTAAAAAGATAAAGTGTGCTTTAGTTCAAAATAAATAAATAAATAAATAAATAAATAAATAAATAAATAAATAACAGCCCCCTCAAAAAGGGACTTATATTTGTCTTATTCATTTAAGTGCTACACAAAAATATAAAATTACTTTTACATTTGCTAACATAAAAATGCATATAACTGCATTTTCTGTAAATCTGAATAAATATATGTAAACTAGTGCTTTAAAAAGAGAATCAACAAGTTTGATTTGTGCACTGTATAGAATATAAATGATTATATTATCATTATATTAGATTATCATTAATTTATACATTTTCACAAGATTTCATGGCGTTCCAGAAAAATGCATTATTAAAATATATTCAAGAAATTGAATCAAAGAATGATTAGAACAGAAAATTCTAAAAGTGCATTGTTCTTTTTTCGCTGAGTAGACATGAATAAAATTCCAAAATCCAGCATAAAAGGTAAATGTCCCCAAAGTTATGGGTTTTCTTAAATACTCTCTCTTCCTCTCTCTTTCTCTCTTATATATCTCTCTTCTTATATATCAAAGAATCTGCTCTTTCATTAGACCATTTCTCATAAAACATTTTGCATCGCCCTCAGTATAAAGTCTCTCTGCCCTCATTATAAAGTTTAAACGAATCGTTAGCCTTTCAGAGCTCTGTAGTAACTTAGCCTAAAGGGCTCTACCTGTACATTGAGTGGGTAAAAAAGGATGTCTCCTGTTTTTCAAGATTAGATAAATTACAAGTTAATGAAAATAGGTTGTCTTACTCTACACTGTCTTCAGAATTAGCAGAAAAAAATCTTTTACTTTTTTCTTAGTTTATGTAGGAACCCTGCTCTTAGAGCTACATGTGATAAATTAATCAGATATATAAAATTAATATTATAAAAGGAAGAAAAGTAATCTTATAGATTATAATCTTATAATTTTATAAACTAAAGTAAAAGTGTCTTGCTATAGCATACAACAAAACTCTTACTACTAATAAAGGTATGGGATGAGGTGTACTGGAAAAGACATAAGGAAAGAGATCGATTTTCTTATCATTTCCAGAGTGCATGTTTCATATATGTTAAAAGGAAAAAAAAAAAAAAAAAAAGGCACCCCCACCAACGATATTAATTATGATTTCATGTTTCCTCTAACTGTGGTATATATTTTAGATAACAGGTCTGTTTTTTGAATCAAACAGATTTAAGTTATGTGAAGTTGATGAAGCATATAACTCATTCTGAACACACCAGGCTGCTTCAAGGAGCAGAGAATGCTAACTTCGGTGTCAGTAATTTGCAGCAATAAAAAGCTGTTAGTAAATCACTTGGAAAATAAATGTTTCCATTTCACCTTGCAGTTAAGGTGGTGGCAAGAGGCCACTATCTCATGACCTCCTATTAAGATCAGCCCAATCTGAGACATCTATGTACAGCAAACCCCGCTCAAAAGACTAACTACTGTTTTCTGAACTCATCCTCAGAAACAAAAAACAAACAGCAACAAAACAAAAAAAAAAAAATGCAGAGAGACAGCCTGGTAATCTATAGATAACCCAATATTCAACTTGTTCTAGGCAATCTGGACACTAAGTATTCTCCAAATTCATAACCAAGTAATTAGTAATTCGTGTATTAAAATTACTCAAACCATGAACAGACATTAGCTGGTTGTCAGATAACTTTTCAGCTTCATGGCAGGCTTTCACAACATATGGCCAACCACTATTATTTTAAAGGTACACAAGAGGCAGGAGCAATACCAATATCAACCCCTCAACAATATGCAGCTTGTTGATAGCAGACATGAAATTAAGATTCACATTTCTCAAGAGCTTTTAGGGAGGACAAAGTTAAACAAACAAACAAAAACCTCATAGAAATAACTCCAATAAAGTATCACATAAAATAAAATAAAAAGTTCCCCACTTCCACACCCAAGTATTTTCATTTTTCCCATTTATTTTTCCCTTTTTAAAAATCAGAACATAGAGAACAAGCTAAAAATAAATAAAGAAGTATAGAATTGGAGTCAACATTTTAATTGCTGTATGATGCAACCACCCTGTACCAGAGAAACCATTAATTTGACAGAAAATGATGCTTATTTTTTCAAGTGATTTAGAATTCAATAAACATTTAGTGGATAACGTTCCATGACTCCCTGTTGGGAGACTGAGTCCTAAGGTCCCTGGAAGTTGAGGTTTCAAGATTCCATAAGGGAGATAGCTATAAGGTAGGAAGACTCATGTGGCTGAGCTCTAGGCTCTACAGGAAAACAATATTCTGGACACCAAGCTGTTCTAGTGCTCAAAGTCACAAAATCACAAAATAGCTGAGGTTGGACAGGAAGTCTCGAGATCATCCAGTCCAAATTCACTGTTCAAGCAGGGTCTGCTAGGGCAGCTTGTCCAGGATCATGTCCACCTGGGTTTTGCATATGTCCAAGCATGAAGAGTCCAAAACCTCTCTGGGTAACTTGTACTAACAGCCACCCACCCAAACAGTAAATGAGGGTTTTTTGTGTGTGTTGGGAGAGAATGTCATGTGTTTTAATTTTTTGTCCATTGGATCTTGTCTTATCACTAGACACTACCACGAGTCTGTCTCCACCTTTGCCATTCTCTCTGATCAGGTATTTATACAGATGGATACGATCTTCCCCCTGGGCCTTCTCTTCTAAAGACTGAACAGTCTTAGCTCAGTCTCTCATCATCTGAATTATGCTCAAGACCTTTAATAATCTTTGTGGTCCTGTGCTGGGCTCATTCTGCTAAGTCTGTATTTTTCTCGTACCATCTGCGGCCTCACCAGTGCTGAAAAGACCCAGGTCCTTCTCAGCAAGCTGCTTTCCAGTCAGGCAGCCCCTCACATTTACTGATGCCTGGTGTTACTCCTCCCGGGATGCAGAATTTTGCATTTCCATTTTCTGAACTTCAAGAGGTTCATTTCAGACCATTCCTCCAGCCTGTCCATGTCTCTCTGAACAGTGACACAAGCATCTGGTGTTATCAGCCACTCCTCAGGTATTCAGGAAAGTCCAGTACATTGTGACTTTCAGAACATGAAAAATTTCCCTGTTGATCTACATGAGCTTGCATCTTACCACATAATCATGGGTGTAATGCTCTTCAAACAAATGTTTCTTTAATGTTTTAAAGAGATAAGGAATTCACTTGGAATTAAGTGAAATTCACTTGGAATTAAGTGAAATTGAATTTTGTGACCTACACAGTGACTTGCACCACCTACATTCTTAACTCTTAGTCTTATACAAGTCACAGCAGTAAGCCTTGTTGCAAAATACTACAATTTATCACAAACGTTAAATGAAACTTAGCCCACTTTCAGAATCAATGCATTCCATTTATTGCAAATAACTATTCTACGCAGATTTTTATTTTATTTTATTTTTGTAGAAGTACAGTCTGCATGCTGTAATCTTCCTACCATACAGCAAAAGGCAAGACACCATGCAAAATTCTACTACTCGCAGGGAACAGACCATCAATATATAAACTTGTTTTATTTACAGCATACACTTGGGTTTATGCAATAATTACCATATACTAAAATTTATGATCTTAACTATAGCTGTTTAAAAATAACATTTTCTTTTATTTTTTTTCTCTTTTATTTTTTTTTTTCCCACTTCTAAAATTAGGACGCATAAAATGACTGAGTGCCGCAGTCTGACAAGGCAGATTCTTCACACACACCAGTTAGCACCAATTCTGTATGTATGCTATCTATGTATATATGGAGAGTAAGACAAAAAAATGCGTTATGTTTGATAAAACAATAACAACAATTGCATTTTCATGTGCAATTTTATCAAATGTCACAACTTCAAGTTAAAAATTAAAAGATTTTTAAGTTACTAACTAAAATAAAAAATAAAAATAAAAATCCTATCAGAAACAAGAGCACCAATTCATCAAAATTGACATTATAAAAAGCAAGTGATGTTTACCATCTTTTTTCCACTGTATTATTCTAAAATGTACAGGTAATATGTACTTCCAAATTTTAACAAAAACTGTCATTTAAGTGTTTATTCACTAAGATTCATTACATTTATTAGATAAAAAAATAAATATCCATGAATTTGTACATAAATCTAGTGGTACTTTATAACTATCAATGATATTTATAACCTTCTAATGTGTTGATACTGCAATTTCATAACTCAGTCATCACATAGCAATGTGAGAGACAGGTATGTACAGATAGTACCACACAATATTTCTCTGTATAAATATTAAATATGAAAAACTAAGTCACAAAGAAATTCTGTAAGACATATTTGGTACCAAGACTGTTGATGGCAGGATATTATATATTATTTATATCTGAAGAAGTGATTGCCTCTTTTTCTGAAAAATAATGATATCAAAAAAATCCCTGTAGAATTGTATTTTAGTTTTATACTATCAGAAATGGTTTTAAAGCCAGTTTAACCTAAATTAGCAATAATTCCAAACCAGACACCCATAATTGATATATAAATATGCATCCAACTTTAATATCAATTTTAACTTTAGCCGCTACTCTTGAAAATATTAAAACTCGAAGTCATATATGTATCCTCCTCAAACTTCATGTCTTTAGTCTACATAATAACAAAATTCTAGAAATCATTAAAGTGGGAAAGTCAAACAATTCCAAATAGCTCTAAGGGAAATTGTGTTGAGTTTATAAAGCAGGGAGAAATATAGGGCTGAGAAGGGAAGGGCGCGAACTATCAGAGTCACAGAGACTCTGTGTACAGAGTCTGTATATTTCTCTGTGTATTTCTCCAGGAAATACTATACTGTATTTCCTGGATTTTAACTGTTCATCCTGAAGTAATTTCTATGTTATATGTGTGCAATTCAGACCAGTGATACTTGATATTCAGCTTGTTGTCCAATGTACTGACCACTCCTATTTGGATTCAATGACATGACACTGAAGCAATGCACAAAATACGTATTTGGTCTGTCCAGGTTGAGCAAAAACTTGAATCAGATACACAGTAAGATGTTCCTTCCTAAAACGTCTATGTCAAATAAAGCAGAATAGCAGCCCCTACTCATCTCATTCTCTTCATCAAGCCTCTTCTTATCCCCAGAAGAAAAATGACTAGGAAAATCTAAATGAACATTTGGCACTCCAACAGCTCTGTAGCCCCTATGGTACTTATTTCTTATAACATTCATTTTTTCCTGTCCCAAGAAAGGCTTTGGTCTGTGAATAAAGTTCATATAATCCTATTTGGTCACTTCTAACAAGGAATATCAGTATTGTTCTTCCATAAAAAAAATAATCACAGGAATATATTTAATTTCCAAACATCTGTTACTGCTACAGTGTTGCTACAAATCTTATTTTTCATCATGCTGGGTGCAGAACAAGACACCAAGGCACCGACTCATGCTCTTTGGTCCTTCACACAGATAACTAGCATAAATTAAGAAAAGTCTACTATGCATCCCTGGAAACATTTATGCAGTGAAGTAACAGTCCAAAGATTACTTGCCTTTTTGCATTCCCAGTCCTTATTTCTTCTTCCCTTTTGCCAAAATCTCTGTGACTTTTTCTTTCCTTTTTTATTTTTTTTTGTTCTTTTTTTTTTTTTTTTTTTTTTAAATACATTTTGAGCAGTTCTGTCAGCATGTTTTGGAACCTTTTCTAATCTAAGATTTCATTATCTTCTTTCCTTCATCTCTGAACGGTCCGTCACTTGCAATACCCATCACAGTGAACTACCTGAGTGCATCTTTGATTTTCAACTGCCAACTGAGATGGCCAAGGTCCAATTTTTTCCCCCCTTCCCACTCATTTTCCCATAGTCAGCAACTACCTTTTTTTTTTTTCTTATTTTCACAGGTGCTTATTTCAGGGTGCTGACCCTGAATGGACATGAGTGCTTTTAGAGATAAAAGACACTCAAGGACACTCAGTTGTTCACGGGAACAAGAAAAAAAGTTTGAAAATGTAAATAAGTTACAATGACTCCTACAGAACGAACATTGATATAGATAACTGATATAAAGTCATGCCCCTAACTGATTAAAACAAAATCTTTTAAATAAACAACTTGTAAACTAAAAAATAACTGGCAATGAGATGAATGTACTTGTTTATTAGAGGTAACAAACATCATAATATTGATTGATAGAAAAGGCCAGGTCTCATTTTGAAACAGATGCTTAGGTTAATTGTTTTTGTAGAGAAGAGAAAAATGTGCTTTTATTTGAAGAAGGTCTGCCAGACAGGGAATGGCTCCAGAATAATGGGAAGGTGACTGCGTCAGTAAAATGTTCCATCTGAGCTTAGAAGTCCTCCTAAAAAACAGGTACTTCAAGCACAAGTGCATAACTGCATTCAACTAATTCAGAAGTCAGTGTAAGTCCATCTAAACATAACCACTAGTTAATTCTCAATATTTTTTCCCACAATTGTTTCATTAAAAAATATCCTTAGGAGATGAAACAGATGAATATTTGTATATAAAAGGACAGAAAGGAACATTATTTAAAAATTGTTGATATATATTTTTCAGGTTTATATCCTGGAAAATCACAATTAGAGAAAACCAAAAGACAAGCCAATGAGGTGCCAGGAGAAGGAGAGTTCGGGAAGTCTGTAAGCTGTCCTACTTTAAAGTAAAATGCAGAAAAGGGGGGGGAAAGGGGAGGAAGGGGAAAAAGGGTAAAAGAAAATAACTGGTTAATGAGGCAATATGAGAGGAGACTCCACAGCAGTAGGACACACCAAAGACGACAGGACACTAAGACTGCAAAATGGCCATTATCCTGAAGAGAAGTATAACTAAAGCCTTTTATGTATGAAATATTACCCAATGGGGATATGAAAAATGAATAGAGATGCACATAGAGTAAACAGTGAAATCTTACAGCTGATAAGACGGAGGACAGATAACTGAAAGTACACAGGTGTTTCCTGAACAGAAGAATAAGAAAGTAAGTTCTGAATAAGATGTCTAAGAGCTAATTTATTTATTTTTTTAATAAAATGTGAGGGAAGGACAGAGGGATATACTGATTCACTAGAGTGTGAGAAGATCATGAAAATAAATGGGTATTTTATGGATAGGTTTTGAGAGATGCATTTTGGGATCTTCTATTTATGAAAGAAATATATTAGAAGTAAAAATTGCATTTTACTCTGTGGTAGAAATCACTTTAAAATAGATGCTTGTACAACTGTAAGAGAGCTAAATACATTCTAAGGATGAATTTCCTACAAAAGAAGAGGGAAATTAGACACAAAATAAATAAATAAATAAATAAATAAAAGAATGAAGACATCCATGAAAGGCAAGATGTAAAAAAAACTAAAGCCAATGCGTTGTTATTGATAGAAACAGCAATCTGAAAGGATCCAGTGTCAGACAAAAAAAAAAAAAATCATATCTAATTTGGTGTAAAACAAACTGACATCAAGAAAGAAATACACATCTGCACACTATACAAAACAATAAGAAGCTATCTAACCTGAATTTCAAATTGATTGATGCAAAATACCTTCATGATGCACAGAAGAAAATGTAGAATCATAGAATCATAGAATATCCTGAGTTGGAAGGGACCCTTAAGGATCATCAAGTCCAACTCTTGACACCACACAGGTCTACCCAAAAGTTCAGACCATGTGACTAAGTGCACAGTCCAATCTCTTCTTAAATTCAGACAGGCTCAGTGCAGTGACCACTTCCCTGGGGAGCCTGTTCCAGTGTGCAACCACCCTCTCTGTGAAGAACCCCCTCCTGATGTCAAGCCTAAATTTCCCCTGCCTCAGCTTAATCCCGTTCCCGCGGGTCCTGTCACTGGCGTTAATGGAGAAAAGGTCTCCTGCCTCTCGACACCCCCTTATGAGGAAGTTGTAGACTGTGATGAGGTCTCCCCTCAGCCTCCTCTTCTCCAGGCTGAACAGGCCCAGTGACCTCAGCCGTTCTTCGTACGTCTTCCCCTCCAGGCCTTTCACCATCTTCGTAGCCCTCCTCTGGACACTTTCCAACAGTTTCATGTCCTTTTTATACTGTGGTGCCCAGAACTGCACACAGTACTCGAGGTGAGGCCGCACCAGCGCAGAGTAGAGCGGGACAATCACCTCCCTTGACCTACTAGCGATGCCGTGCTTGATGCACCCCAGGACACGGTTGGCCCTCCTGGCTGCCAGGGCACACTGCTGGCTCATATTCAACTTGCTGTAATTTATTCTCCAATGAACACATATGAATAAAGTGCAAACTGAAAGTTACTAGTTGAGTAGTATTAACTATTTAAGTATTCTTTTAATAAATAAATAGAAATTTAAATTACACTGTCCAAACTTCAAGAAATATCCCCCAATAGTGGGAAAAATTCTGTGATTTATGCTTTTCTAGAGAAATGCTTTATGATAAAATTATGCATTATTCCTTCTTAATAATTATGATTGTAAATGACTTTATACAGCAGAAAGAATGAAGACAAGTAAAGCTGAATAAAAAGTTAGTAACCACATCCTTAAGCTATATTTTGCGTGTTGTTATAAGCTCTACTTGCTCTGAATATTGGACATACACACAAAAAGCCATTTCCTCCAAGGATATTCAAATCCACACATCTACATAAAAACTATTCCTTGTCTTTCCCTTTGATTATCTATCTTCCTGACTTCAAAAATAAAACCGAAACATATCACTTGTTAAGGTGATGCTCATTTCTAAATATTAATAATAAGTACAATGCTGGATAACATACTAACATAGAAGCTACAGTTACAGTTACACTCATTCACCCACTGCTGATTTTATGGTCTTTTGGTAAACTACCCACCTGCATTTGTCAAGAAGTTTAAACCCTACCCATATTTCTTAGTTATTGTCTTCCATTTATTTTTTAATAATCAATCTAATATAATGAATATAATGTATTTTTTTTTTTCAGAATAAAATACCTTGTATCTTAATTTATATCTTCTGTACATCTATCTATAATTTAGCAACTTTCATTTTTTTTTTTTTTTTCCTGAAGTAAAGTCCAATAGCCCCCAATAACCCCGGGGTGTAATTTTTAGTCAATGTAAAAGAAAAAAAAAACACAAACATGATTCATAGTCAGACTGCCATTAACAAAGTAAAATTTGCAGCTGTGTTACAACAAGCAAGAAATTAAACATTTCTGAAACGTGAGGAATAAACTATTTAATAATGGGTTTTACAATTTTCAAATTCTTTTAATTTCAAAGCTGAAAAACAGATTTCCTTTCCAAGGGCAAATCTTTCAATACTCAGATATTAATAAGTCTATTAAACTTATTTGCTATTAAAAACAAGACAAACCACCAAGACATTTCTAATAATCTTAATGAGTAGAAAGAATGCTTCTGTAGAGAAAACAAACAAACAAACCTATTATTGTATTGGGCTCACATGGCAGTTTTGGTAGCGGGCGGGCTGCAGGGAGGCTTCCATGTTACATAAAGGCCAGCTCCAGCCAAAAGGGACCTGCCAGTGGCCAGAGCTAAGCCAGTGAGCAGCATTGGTTGTGCCTCTCTCTGAAAGAGAAGATTAAAGAAAGGGAAAAAAAAAAAAAAAAAAGCAGCTGAAGAGAGAAATTAGAAATCGGAGAGAACCAGCCCTGCAGACCCCAAGGTGAGTGCAGAAGGAGGGCAGGAGGTGCTCCAGCAGAGGTTCCCCCGCAGCCTGTGGAGAGGCCCCTGGCGGAGCAGGCTGTGCCCCTGCAGCCCATGGGTCCCACATGAAGCAGATCTCCACACTGCAGCCCGTGGAGGAGCCGCGGTGGGGCAGGTGGATGTGGCCTGAAGTAGGCCGCAGCACATGGAGAGCCCCTGCAGGAGCAGGCCCCAGGCCGGAGCTGCAGCCCGTGGAGAGGAGCCCACACAGGAGCAGGGAGTCTGGGGGGAGCTGCCACCCCTGGGCGACCTGTGCTGGAGCAGTTTGCTCCTCCTAATGGATGGACCCCGTGGTATAGAGCCATGTTGGAGCAGTTCTTGAAGAGCTGCAGTGTGTGTGCAGCCCCCGCAGGGCCAGTTTGGAAAGGATGACATCCCGTGGGAGGGACCCCAGGTAGAGCAGGGGCAGAGAGCGACCGTGAACCACGAAGGAGCAGCAGAGAGACAAAGCATTAGGGAACTGACCACAGCCCCCATTCCCTACTCCCTTGCACAGCTCCAAGAGAGGTACAAGAGGGTGGTTTTAAAGGAAACTCTTTGCTGGAAAGGTAAATGAAACCTTGACAGACTTTCAAGGTAACTAAAAATCATTCCTCTCATGCTTCCATTTAAATCAGGTTTTAAGGTCCTTTAGACAAACATGTTTAATTTTTTCGCATGAAGTGCTTAGCATGAATCACGTTCTTCTTTCTAGACATTAATTATTTCAAGCAATTCAGCATGTGTTCCACACAGTAGTCATACTTTGTATCTACTTATTTGGCAAAGACTGAATCACATTTAAACATTTAGTTCTATTTTGAGCTAACAAATATTTCCTTCCACACTCCCTGACAGTTCTCTGGACACAGTTTTGAAAAAAAAAAAAAAATGATTATACAAAGATTCTGGTGAATCCTAAAGGACTTGCATGTGCTGTGAATTTACACTCACAAAAAGCCAGAGTAACCTCCTGATGGTCATTCTTCACTGTATATAGCAGGTTCAAGAACAAAACCGCCATCTCTCACATCCTCACAGCCATCTATCAGGTAATGTCGAGTCCCTTTGGGTTAGGATCGGCAGGGACAACAAGGCTAGTGTCCTGGTCGGGGTCTGCTATAGACCACCGAACCAGGATGAGGAGACGGATGAGGAACTCTACAGGCAGCTGACAGAAGTTGCAAAATCGTCAGCTCTTGTACTCGTGGGGGACTTCAACTTCCCTGACATATCCTGGAAGCACAACACAGCCCTGAGAAAGCAGTCTAGGAGGTTTCTGGAAAGCGTGGAAGATAGCTTCCTGACGCAGCTGGTTAGTGAACCTACCAGGGGTGGTGCCCCGCTAGACCTTCTCTTCACAAACAGAGAAGGACTGGTGGAGGATGTGATTGTCGGGAGCTGTCTTGGGCAGAGTGACCACGCAATGGTGGAGTTCACTATTCTTGGCGAGGCCAGGAAGGGGACCAGTAAAACCGCTGTATTGGACTTTCGGAGGGCTGACTTTGAGCTGCTCAGGACACTAGTTGGTGGAGTCCCTTGGGAGGCGGTTCTGAAGGGCAGAGGGGTCCAGGAAGGCTGGGCACTCTTCAAGAGGGAAATCTTAATGGCGCAGGAACGGTCTGTCCCCAAGTGCCCAAAGATGAGCTGGCGGGGAAGAAGACCGGCCTGGCTCAACAGAGAATTGTGGCTTGATCTTAGGAGAAAAAAGAGGGTTTATAAGCTTTGGAAAAGTGGGCAGGCCACTAGGGAGGACTTTAAGGATGTAGCGAGGCTGTGCAGGGACAAAATTAGGAAGGCTAAAGCTCATCTGGAGCTCAATCTGGCTACTGCCGTTAAAGATAACAAAAAACGTTTCTATAAATACATCAACACAAAAAGTAGGACTAAGGAGAATCTCCATCCTTTACTGGATGCGGGGGGAAACTTATTTACAAGAGATGAGGAAAAGGCAGAGGTGCTCAATGCCTTCTTTGCCTCAGTCTTTAGCGGCAATACCGGTTGTTCTCTGGATACTCAGTACCCTGAGCTGGTGGAAGGGGATGGGGAGCAGGATGTGGCCCTCACTATCCATGAAGAACTGGTTGGTGACCTGCTACGGCACTTGGATGTGCACAAGTCGATGGGTCCAGATGGGATCCACCCAAGGGTACTGAGAGAACTGGCAGAGGAGCTGGCCAAGCCACTATCCATCATTTATCAGCAGTCCTGGCTATCGGGGGAGGTCCCAGTTGACTGGCGGCTAGCAAATGTGACGCCCATCTACAAGAAGGGCCGGAGGACTGACCCGGGAAACTACAGGCCTGTCAGTTTGACCTCAGTGCCAGGGAAGCTCATGGAGCAGATCCTCCTGAGAGTCATCACGCAGCACTTGCAGGGCAAGCAGGCAATCAGGCCCAGTCAGCATGGGTTTATGAAAGGCAGGTCCTGCTTGACGAACCTGATCTCCTTCTATGACAAAGTGATGCGCTGGGTGGATGAGGGAAAGGCTGTGGATGTGGTCTACCTTGACTTCAGCAAGGCTTTTGACACCGTCTCCCACAGCATTCTCCTCAAGAAACTGGCTGCCCTAGGCTTGGACTGGCGCACGCTTCGTTGGGTTAGAAACTGGCTGGATAGCCGGGCCCAAAGAGTCGTGGTGAATGGAGCCAAGTCCAGTTGGAGGCCAGTCACTAGTGGCGTCCCCCAGGGCTCGGTGCTGGGGCCGGTCCTCTTTAATATCTTCATCGATGATCTGGACGAGGGCATTGAGTGCACCCTCAGTAAGTTTGCAGATGACACCAAGTTAGGTGCATGTGTCGATCTGCTTGAGGGTAGGAAGGCTCTGCAGGAGGATCTGGATAGGCTGCACCGATGGGCTGAGGTCAACTGCATGAAGTTTAACAAGGCCAATGCCGGGTCCTGCACCTGGGGCGCAATAACCCCAAGCAGAGCTATAGGCTGGGAGATGAGCGGTTGGAGAGCTGCCAGGCAGAGAAGGACCTGGGAGTGATGGTGGATAGTCGGCTGAATATGAGCCAGCAGTGTGCTCAGGTGGCCAAGAAGGCCAACAGCATCCTGGCTTGTATCAGGAACAGTGTGACCAGCAGGGCTAGGGAGGTGATCGTCCCCCTGTACTCAGCTCTGGTGAGGCCGCACCTCGAGTACTGTGTTCAGTTTTGGGCCCCTCGCTACAAGAAGGACATCGAGGTGCTCGAAAGAGTCCAGAGAAGGGCGACGAAGCTGGTGAGGGGCCTGGAGAAGAAGTCCTACGAGGAGCGGCTGAGGGAGCTGGGCTTGTTCAGCCTGGAGAAGAGGAGGCTCAGGGGCGACCTTATCGCTCTCTATAGGTACCTCAAGGGAGGCTGTAGCGAGGTGGGGGTTGGCCTGTTCTCCCACGTGCCTGGTGACAGGACGAGGGGGAATGGGCTTAAGTTGAGCCAGGGGAGTTTTAGGTTAGATGTTAGGAAGAACTTCTTCACTGAAAGGGTTGTGAGGCATTGGAACAGGCTGCCCAGGGAAGTGGTGGAGTCACCATCCCTGGAAGTCTTCAAAAGACGTTTAGATGTAGAGCTTAGGGATATGGTTTAGTGGGGACTGCTAGCGTTAGATCAGAGGTTGGACTCGATGATCTTGAGGTCTCTTCCAACCTAGAAATTCTGTGATTCTGTGATTCTGTGTAATGTAGGTGAAAAAAAGTGTTTTCCCTTCCAGGAGGACAAATACAAAGCTGAGACAACAAATACACTCCATATCAACTTAGTTTGCAAAGCTAAACCAGACTTAGGACATCATGAATCCTTGCACTGCATAGGGAGAATTCCACACACCAGAATCAATTGCAATCTTTTTTAAAAAATGTATTTTTTTTAATGTGTCCAATAATAAAGAAGTTCTGAAATTCAGAGTGTTCTGCTTTTTGGTTTGTATTTTAAAATGGAATTATCTCTGTTAGCTATTATTACCGGAAGAACATGGCCAACCTTTCTGCAGAGCCAAATTTCCCATCTTGGTACAAGAGGATTCAATACTTACTGTTATTCCAAGCTGTATATAACAGGGGAAATATTGCAGAAGCAAAGAAAAGAGATCTGAGGAGCAGCAGTAATCATCTGGCTCCCAGAATAGATTTTGGCAATATATAGAGCTTAATCATGTATTACTCAGTCAAGCAGCCTAACAAATACTGGAATCCCTGGACTTGCTATTATGTCCAAGATAATTCTGGATACATACCATATTTGATGGTCAAGAAATACGCAATGAAATGCAACCACACAGATGATACTCCACATTCAATTCACCAGAAAATTATTTTTCACACATTTATTACACACATTTTATTACAAACATCACAGTTTAATCTTACACAGTTAAAAAAAAAAAAAAGTAGGAATGCAATGATGTTTTTCAACCTTCTACCCTTCTACCTAATATCCTGAGTTTTCGAAATTAAAGAACTTTGGAGAGAAAAGGACTGAAAAATCTCTTAATTGTAGGGACTTCTATTTTCTTGAAACGAGAACCATAATAACCAGTTTTCATGGGGCTGACTTCTGGTATGTCTCCTCACATCTAACTCATCATGATGTTAAAAACATCAACCCAGTAGTAAATTATATCCTTTGAGTATCTAAAAATACTGTATCATGCCAAAGACCCATGTAGATGAACTCCTCGTTAAAAGAACAGGAATGACATAATATAGAAAGGTTGCTAGCTGATGGTTCCCAGTGGGCTCACTGTGAAATAACCCACAGCAAACAGTTTGGGTCACAGCTAAGGCCCACAAATTCAGAATGTTTGGCTTTGCTTATTTTTAAAAAGAAACCAACCAAACCAAACAAATAAATTAACCTTTCTCTGGATTTAAGATAAGTGAGAAAGAAAAATAGACTTCTCTTTAACCTCCATTCCTTCTTCCATATATGAGTTACAGCACTCATCTAAACTTGAAAGTTAAATCAAAATTGTTATCTGTAATAATAAATAAAAAAAGAATCATATTTGGCTGTTCATACTGACATTTAGAAAGTAAAACTTCTCTATCTACCATATTTTGGTAGATTATGACTCTGACAAGTCATAATAGTGTGAGACAACACCTAGAAACATTTACAATTCAAGCTAATAACCAGCATTACTACAGATTTCAAATAAGCAAGAGTACAGGAAAAAAATGAAATAATGGCTGTGGTATCACTGTCAGGGGGCATCTATATGAACAGATATTCTCCAAGATGAACAAGAGTTGGTTACAGTTATTATGATACGGATGATTTCTGGTTTGGCCTCCTCAGTAATCACCTGATACATCAACATCACAACAGTTTATGAAGCCGCTAAATCAGCGACACCCTCCTGCCTTTTCTGTTCTTTGGTCCCACCATTCATGCATCCCTTGCATTTCTCAGCTTCAAGAGAAAAGCAAACATATACAGTACAGAAACATCAAAATGTTCTACCACCATCTACCTGGATATGTTATACAAAATGTACTGCTATCATTTTTTTGTTTAAGCAAAGACAACAGTTTAGCAGCATTGTGTCTATCTGTAATAACTCAGGAATAGGCACAATCTTCCAAAATAATCTAGGATGACATAAAAATACTATATGTTTTTGTATTTTTTTTGTCATCTATAGCTGGTATACAAGATTGTTCTCCTTTGACAAAATTAGGTGTTTCAAGAAGAAATAAATTATTGTTGGTTACAAAACCGTCTTTCTTTATCCTACCTTGTCATCTGAAACTTTGAAAATTTAAGACAGAAGTAACGGTAAACATGGTGTCATGCAAATATGCTAGATCATGCAATAACATAATGTAATCCAAGTACAAAAATGCCTCATGAGGTAGAGTAGCATTCAAGTTGTTTGACCTTCTGAATTCTGAGAGAAGGAAGCATTTTCATTAAGTTAAAAAAGCCAATTCTTGCTGCTTATGTAAAAATATTTTCATTCAGGAAGCTTTGGTAAGCTATTTGGATAAAAATAATAATTTAAATCGTAATTGTCAGAACATAAAAAGCTATACTGACCCTAGAGCTCTTTGTTTAGGCTTATGCATCAGTATTTTCCTTCTAGACTTAATATTCAACCAGCCAGGCAGTCTAGGAGTACTTAGGGATTTAGTTGTAACTAACATTTGCTTAACACTTACCCCAAGCCATAGTGTTTGGTATTTAAAACAGGCTAACACTGAAAATTCATTTAAAGGTCCACTTCACTCTGCATTTTTTCACAAATATCTCACTGATTAAAATGATTGAAAATATGGTAAATAAATAAAATAGAATGAACAGTAATCCCCTTATGTTCATTACAAGCTTGTGGCCTGAGATACCCCACATTTTCAGAAATTGTTCAAAACTATAAAAATTCCTGTCAAAGATGATGATAAAAGTCAGTCATCAAAACAGAAAATTTAAGTTATTTCTAAAAGTTTTGATTGCCTCCCCACACTAAACACTATTATGTCAAAACATTTTACAACTGAATATTCACAAATTTGATGTACCACTACAAATTTAAAACTGATACGCACTATCAAACCCATTATTAAAAAACAATACATGTACTAGGAGATTTTAAGGAGCAACAAAATTTTGACTGCTATCTTAATAAAAGGATGATATGAACAAACAGTATTTATATTTTAAGATCATTAAGCTATGGAATCCATCTTATAATTGTAACTCTGTTTATGACAGTTCTAATAGACTCTGAGCAGGGGAAGTCTTTCTTACGCTGGTAGCTGTCCAAACATATTCAAAATGAAGTCATTGTGTTCAAGACATATTATTCTCCGCATATAAGCATTGTCAATCTGACACTTTAATCAAACTCTTCAGTGATAATCAAACAGTGACATGTGGAAGTAACATTTAAATTTCTGATTTAGGGGAAATGAAGCAGGAGTAACCACAACAAAAAAAAAACAGCCCTTGTTCTTGTGCTTTGTCCAGCACCCTTTCTAAACCTGTAACAAAAGCACTAACCTCTATCTAGAGCAACCACTGTAGCATTATGCATCTGTACATTATCCGTCTCAGGCAAGGAGGATAACATACAGTGGTATCCACCAGGCAGACTAGCCTGACTTGCCTTGTGTTTTGGATTTCCTCTGGCCTGCAGTTCCCATTCTGCTTAGGGATAAGCGGGGTACAGTTACACCGGGGATTTGCAAATGAAACTTCTGTTATTATTAACAGGAGATGCATGACTAAATCCCAGTGCATGTAGTAGAAAGCTGTCCTGAGGGTCTGTTCTGTTTTCAGTAGCACATTGATTTTATTTCAAGACCTAAATAAAACTCTTGAAAAATACTGAATTTAAAGCCCAATTTGGGTCCATTTTACCGGGGTAGACCTCTCTTGCAGTGGGACTATAATCCTCAAATACAGGCAAATAAACAAATTCCCTAGACTTTTCCTTCTTTCCACCGAGGCTTTGGCACCAAAAGCAGAGAAGAAAAAACAAAATTAGGTTTCATGATATTTCTTTCTGCAGTCAAATAAGTGACAAAGTAATAACATTGATGTAGTGAATGGATGTAGTTTTATGATTTATATTTCTATGGTGAAATAAAAAGGGACATCACTGTATTTCAAAATAAGCAAATCACTGTATATGTAGCTAACCAAAGAACATTATT
This sequence comes from Netta rufina, assembly GCF_964035555.1. NCBI lineage: Eukaryota > Metazoa > Chordata > Aves > Anseriformes > Anatidae > Netta > Netta rufina. The sequence goes on from NC_140123.1 coordinate 196,637,053, forward strand.
TTATAGCACATATTAGTTCGTCAGGTTTCAGTAGGTGGCACACCATTTGAGAATTACTGGCTAAAACAGTTTCCCAGCTTTAAAGGGCAAAGCGGAGGATGGATACACATTCAGAATTTCACAAGAGAAATTACAAACTATTTTCCAAATGTACAACTGTTACTACTGTAGTAGTCACTGAAATCTCTATCAAAAACTCACAGTTTACCTAATGTGAACAGGAAGGAAAATGACAAAAGTGTTGAGGACAGGTTATCACTTTTTAGGGTCACAAACATTTATTGCAGTTAATATTGCTTGAGAAAATTAAGCTCTAGTTTTAGAAATCTATTGTTGGATAACTACATTCCAATTGCTCCCTGTGTTTCAGATGACACATGAACTTTGCCACTATAAAATAAACCTGGTGACAATTTTGGGTTTATTGATATGAAATCCATTGTCAATTTGTTATTACTGAAAACACCATCTGTAGCTGTGTGAGAGGAAGTTAGCCAGTTACTACCGTATCCGAGGCTTTTGCTGACACAGAATTACTGATGATACTTTCTTAGGCTTCCCATTCTTTGAATCAAACTCCCTAGTCATTTAGCGTATTAGTCATTTAACTACCACATGGTAGTTAACATGATAGCTAGACCCAAAGAATCATGAATTTCTTGTGATCCATGTATATTGCACATGCCTGTCTTAAGAGATTCACATTTCCATGTTTTATTATCATTAGATACTAATGTTGCACCTCTCCTGTGGAAGCCATAGTCTGTCTTAATTTTTAGGTTAAGGGGTCCGTATAGTAACACTACCTAGCACTGCTTTTAGGGGACATAAGTGTTCTTAGGAATACTACCTACAGTGTTAAATTTGACAGAACAACATATTTTACATAGTGTTATGATGACAATCATATTAAAGTTCACATGGTGTTAAAAAATCCTTATTACAGAGAAGTTTTTGTTTAACAGCAAAGTATCAATACTCTGAAAAAAAAAAAAATAAATAAGCAAAGGAAATGACCTGTCTCTTCCCTGTAATCCTGCAATTAAGGTGCACCTTACCATTTATTAAAGCCAGAATCCCAGAATAATCCTCTGGGTCTGTCATTCAAGCACACCATATAAGAATACCAGCTACTATGATTCTTTCCCCCATCACACTGACATTTCCATTTTCATCCCCGTGTCATTTATGTAAGCCACAAGGAACGGTGGCCATGAATTTTAAAGAGCTCAGGTCACATCAGGGTCTCTTTCTTCTTGATGAGATTTTGAAAGAGGAGGAAGGCTGCATAGTTGAAATTAGCACCCTAAACAATGAACTTAAAAAAATGTGGATCCTATTCCATTTTTCCTCCCTTTTTAAAATTATGCAGCCATTTTGAATGCTGAAATGTCTTCTTAATGGATAAAGATTTTTTTCTACACAATGAACACAGAAAAAAAAAGAAATTACTTTCATCCTGAAAGACAACATGAATACCAAATTATGAAATACTGTTACAATTACAGACTCCTTCGCAATATATGTGTGTAAATATATTTTAACACTATTTAGAAAGAGTTTATTCAAATTTTATGCTAAACTGTTACTACAATTCTGGAAATGCACTGTGTGCAGTGTAAGTACTACCATCTTGCACAGCATGTTATTTGCTTGAACTGTATATGCTTTTGGGACACTTAAAAATGATTTCAGTACTCATCTCTGCCTGAGGTCAAAGCCATGCAAAGAACTGTCAAGAATCATTTATGTTAAGTAAGAACACAGCACAGAGAAAGAATGGATATGAAAATTAAAATATGCAAGAATTTTCTTTCACCTCCAGTTCAATTTTGGAAATTCAGATCCTTCTCTAATAGTTCTCTTTAATTATGGCTCCACCTAACTCGTAAGATGAATCATATGCCTAATAGAGCACATATCTGAAGCATCATTAAAGGAAGGAAAAAAGACAGTCTCAACATCTGTACTAAAAATAGAGATGAAAAATTGGTGTGGAAGTTATTTTCTATGAAGAATGGGACACAAATAATAAGCTTAATATTATAGTAAAATCACTTTGTTCATGTGCTACTTACAGCCTTCATAAATATCTGTTGGTATGTGGACTGCTGCATGTTGGTAAGACGTTTGCCTTCGGAAAACAGGATCTTCTTCAAATACTGGTCTGATTCTCTGGCTGCCAGATTCAGTGTCATTCTTTTCAGGCTTTTTAAAGAAAGACATATGAAGTACAAAGTATTACAATGTATGCTAAAAACAATTCCTCTTTTTACACGACAGACTCATAGACTTTCTCTTATAGCTAAAATTTTGCATTTCTGTATAAACATATTTATTTGCTTCAGGTCCAGAAATGCTTGTGTATAATTCATTATGAATTACAAGTCATCCAATGGAACTCGGTGAAATGAAAATCTGCAAAAGGAAAATGAGAGCCTAACACCTTATAAACCTAATTTCATAAGCTCATGGAATTTTTACACCCATAACAAAAGGCAACTACATTATCCTTTATTACTTGTAATAATTTGTACTGAATCTTAAATAGTGAATATCTCATTTTTATTTCTTTAGATTATATAGTTAAATCACAAATCTAAAATGATACCAATAATATACATTTCATAAATATATTTTTGAGAAACAGTGAGGCACACGTGAGAGAGACAGGAAATGAAGCCTTTTCATAAGTTCCGATTTTCACACATTTTATTCACTGGTTTATGTTATTAATAAGTTCTGAGGAAATGTCATGTACTATCCTGGCTACAGCTGCCTGGGTGGAAAGGCTCCCAAACACTCAGGTGCTCACCACCACCAGCCTGCCTCAGGTTTCCTTCCTCCCTCACCTGTCTGCACCACTGCTTCTTGATTCCTTCCAATCCACTCAGTCACTTGGACTAGGTTTTAGAAATTTTGTGAAACAAACTTTTTATTTTTTTAAACTCAGCTACAGACCTTGTATGAAGTATGGAAACCAACGAGATAGTGAAAATCAAAGAGAAGAGGGTAGTATCTTTACCTGCCTCAGCTGCAGTTTGAACAGGAGTCTCCATGGCATGAGCAGACTTCCACTTAAATCAATAATGAGTCAGCTATGATACCAAATTATTACTTAGGCCAGCAATTGCAGGCAGTAATACAGATCTTTTTAATACTACAAAGTCATAATTTTTTTAAAATTTAATATACTTGAAAAATAGTGCTGACAAAGAAACATCTATCTGGTGGGCCAGGCACACATACATGGGCTGAGGTTATTCTTTATGTACTTTCACTGTGTCTATTATCCCCTATCAATATAGACAGATGAGTTTCAATTTACCCACAAAATATCTTAATTAAACTTCAGTTTCCTCATCTTCTTCATCACAGGACCATAGAAAAATGTTATTGTAAGTACAGGTTCGAATGCTGCCTGAGGTAAGCAGATGTATTAGATGGGTTTCAGAGGTGGTTTCCTTTGGAAACACTAAGGGAAGAACTCATTCAAACAGTGACATGCACTGATTTCAACAACATAGCAGTCTACATGTGAGTTAATCACCCCAGGCTGCCTTCGTAGTCAATGAAGAGAAATGGGCACTTTTAGAGTACAATTCATCACATCTTAATTAGATACCTATTTTCCCATGACATGACTCGTGTCTTTGCAGTGCCTCCTTCTTTCCATCAACAATAAAGGTAGCTCTAGGGCAATTACCCTAGACGTAAGTGCCTGTAACATAGCTGTCTAGAATTAGGTGAGCTACATATCACAATGCAAGTCTATTAAACTTCCAGAAGAAAAGAAAGCAGGCACTAATTCTGACTACTTTTTTTCTTTACGCAGCATAGCTACCATATCTTATGCTAGGAAGTTAAGCTTGTTACTTATCACTTAACCCAGTTCTGATGGATGAGACAGAAGGGAAGGCACAAGTCTAAACACATAAAGTACGGGATGATCTTTTTAATTCATGTATATTATGACATTTAATAATCTAAATTGATACAATGCACTAATTACTTAACAACATTATTCTCCTTGGAAAACCTAAGGCAAGATGATGCTGTTTACTTTCCTGCGGGCTATTTTCATTAATAATTCTAGTAGACACATCTACTTGGCGTTTGGAGGTTTGGAGGCTGCCAGAGGATGTCTGAATAGAACACATCCGTATGTAGATGGTTCTAATAAAGTAGTGTTTTACCTTTGGGAAGTGGAGAAAACAAACAAACAAACAAACAAACAAAACAAAACAAACAAAAAAAAAAAAAAAAAAACACAGGAAATGTTTGTACCATGACCATGCAACCTGGAATGTCTTGATCCAGTATGCCACTTGCTTAATTTTACAAGAAGGTGACACCATTACAACTTTGAAGTTTGTAAACTGGAGACAGGATCAGTAATAGTTGGTGTTTTCTATAATTTGAAGTGACACAGCATTATGATGACTTTAGGCATTGTAATTTGGGTCAATTTTTACTTTATTATTATTATTCCTAAAATATTAGACACTATTTATTGATTGATTTATTTCCCAGACCTGGAATGCTGTGCAACATTAAGCAAATTCGGGAGTTCTTTTCACACGTTATCTCTTGGCTCAGGTAATGAGTTTGTCTAATTCTGCAAATGCAGTCTCAACAATCAATCCTTTGTGTAAGAAAATTTCTCTCCTGCCTGCAAACCAATTGATTAAAAAAACCTAACACACTATTTTTGAAATTAGTACCAACAACTGCAATTTCCTGTCACTTTCACGGAACACTTCAGGAAAAAGGAAAAAAAGGGGGGGGGGGGGCATCAAGCCATATTATTACAATTAAATACCATAATCAGTTGGTGTCATAAGATTTTTTTCCAACTGATTTTCCACAATGAATGCTTAGAGGGAGGGAAAGAAAAAGGGGGTAAACTGTAAGGTCCATAATGTAACATCTTGGACAGAGGTTTTGATACTCCAGTACATTTACATTTTTATTGAAATTTCTGAAGCATCTGAACATTAATCTTTCATCAGTGCTTGGACTTTCATTCTGAGTAACAGATACTAGCATTCAGTCTTTCCCGTAACTTATGTGCTTCAAGTCTACTACCAATGTCTGATTAACTTTGGTGAAGTTGAAAGAACTTAAGTACTCCACCCAAACACCTTGAATTTTCAAATACAAAGTCTATTTCCCATATTTACAACAGCATACATACCAAGTGCCCCCACAGCAATGCCCAGTATAAAGACTGAGATTCTATTCTTCCTACCAATATTCCACAACACCAAAACAAGAACATGCATCTAAAACCTCTTCAATTATTATTATTGTTTTGATTTAAGTGATTCACCTGCTCCACCTGAACTACATTTTATAACAACCTCTGCGACCGTGGTGCAGGACAGGGAATCTACCAAAACTACCTGTAATAACCCAGAAGCTTTTAGGTCCTTGTTGTTGACCTCCTGGAAGTAGTTTGTGATGTACAACTGTGAACTCATGTATATGTCTGCCCCCCAAACCCAGAAAAATCCTCTAAAAGCTCTGTAGTTCCCTTCACATGGCATTAATTTTGCTATTAAATCTAAAGGTGTCTGAAAAAGACCTACAGACAACAGGCAAGTATCAGAAACAATTAAGGTAGTTGCACTCAGTGAACACCTCTTGGCTAGCAACACTAATGCTGTGCAAGGCATTACATATTCAATATTTGTAGTGGAGTCTTCTATATAAAGTAAGAACTATTTAGTTTCCAGCTGTCAAATATATGAGTTATAAGTAAGCTACTTTTATATTAGAAAAAGAAGGATTAGAAGAGATGAAAAAGGAAAACCCCAATGTTAGTAATTGTTTACATCTGGTATTTCTATCAAAAGTCTGACTAGATTGCTGCACTGGTTATTACAATTTTAATAACCATTGAAACTTTGTTTTCAGGAAAGTAGCAAAACACCTGTTTTGGAGGAAAGTAATCTGGTTTGTGAACGCAATTAAAATCCAACTCCAAACAACTTCTCTTTCAAGTCAGAAACTGAAATGCAATCAATATTGGCACAGGAAAGTCCCACATGAAATGGTGACTGAAGAATAATTTTCTATCTGTTCAAACCTGGTCTTCCCTGATTGAATTACGTTGTTACCTACCACTGTCAGTCAGCAAAATAGCTCACTCATTTCTCTGAAAAGAATTTCCAGAAACATTTCTCTGTTCCTCGTAAAGAAGTTAAAAGCCTTTAAGGTCACATTTGTGCAATTTAAATACTTGATTTTTTTTTTTTAATCAAGTTTTTTTTTTTTTTCTTCTTTTTTTCTCTTTTTCTTGTGTGTCTGCAGATCTCTCTCAGAATAAAGGGAAAATGACATTACAGATAAGACCCACATGAAATGGATTTTTCTGGAGACATTCCTTGTGATCTTGGCTAAATCACTTATGGCATGATCTAACATAAAATGGAGGTTATCTTCCATTCTGTGATTCCACCTGTGATTTTATAAACCAAATACATACTTGAAATAATGCAACTGCTCTCTCAAGGGCTTTGTGAACATAAACTACTTTATGTTCATATGGCAACTGGAAGCTTTATGCCAAGAAGTATCACAGAAAGATGTCGCATTAAATGAAAATGAAACAAAACCAGTTCTAGGAATTTAGACATAGCTTAGCTGCCCATTTCACTGCACCTAAATGTATCCCAACTCTTTTTCACAGCATTCAGTTACTTTTTTATCATCATAGAATCACAGAATGGTTTGGGCTGGAAGGGACCTTAAAACCCATCCAGTTCCAACACTCCTGCCATGGGCAGGAACACCTCCCACCAGACCAGATTGCTCCAGAACCCATGCAACCATCATAGCAATACCATCATACTTATATGAAAATAAGTGGAATTCATATCTATACTAGTACATTTTCATTTAGTGGAAAAACACTGTCTTACTGTAGAAATTAGAATTATTTTCTCTATAAATATAAAACACTTTTTTTTTCTGCTTCTTTTAGCTGCTTAAAACTGAAGATCAGAAAATAGCTTTCATTCATTAATGCAACCAGTGAAACAAACAAACAAACAAAAAGCTAAATAAAACCTTCAGTTGTTTTCTGAAGGCAGACTGTTTTCAGAAATGTACAAGTTGCTGAAAGCATCAAAGCAGTTTTAGCAGCAGAACAACAGAACAGGAAGTAGATTTCCTTTTGATAATTGCTGAACAGACATCCAGCAAGAAACAAAGGCATCTGCTTTTCATTGTTATGTCAAATAGAAAGGAATTCTTTGCTAGTATTTTGGACTGACCTAGCATCTAGGGAATGTGTTTTGCATAAACCTCAGTCTGTACATATCAATGACATTTTAGAGAATGAATGTAGAGATGGAATTAGAATTGTTATGGGTCCAGAGAAGACAGAATTCTTCTTTTGTCATTCCCTTTTCTCTTTCCTTATAGATTTCCAAGTTTTTATCTTCATCTCTAGGATTTTGATCCTTCTTGATTTCTGAATATCTGTTTAAATTTCTACACAAAATTTTAAACAGTAGAGTCTTGCTGCCTGTCCTTTTTGTCCAATCATAGATCTATGCTTTAGAAATACTCTCATATTGTCTCTTCATTCAGCTATTGCTCCCCTCACTTAAAAGTGTTTTTGCATTTCCCCAATAACATAATCCAACACAAGTATATATGCTCTCCCTGTAATGTTGCTTTAAAAAGGCCCATTAAAAAGTTGCAGCTGGGGCTGATGCTGAGAGTAAAGTGGAGAGTAAAATATGAAGTTGCTTGAATCACCAGCAATATGCCTACAAAAAGGAAAGGATGGAAACTGCTTTTCTACGGATATGACACTGAAATTCATTTGGAAAAGGCAGGTAGAATACATTTCCAACAGCTACAAAATTCCCAATAGCATTTTAGGGAATTTAGTAACTGCATTGCTTTCTGAAAATGTTTTTTTCAACCATTTCCTTTCAATATATGTGATTTTCCAGATGTGGGTAAATTGACAAATGGAATTTAGGTGGTTGTGACATAACTGCAAACAGTTTCCTTCATTTTTGTTTGTATGTCAGTGGGTGACTGCAGTCTTTACGCGGCTACATTAAGATTTTAAATAAACTGTCATCCTTCTGTCTACTCCAGGCTCCTAATGACAGAACTCTACCAAGAGTTATAGAAAGAAAACGTTTGGCTTCTTAACTTAAAGATTCTTACTCTTTCTGTTAGACAACAGAGGTGTTAAACATAATATACAGGGCCTGGGTGACATAAGATGTAGAAAAATATTTTCGTTTGGAAATGCTAGTATGTCATAATCAAGGATAATTTATTTAGAGTGTACAGAGTGCTTTAAATGTGGTTATTGGATACAAGTAAGAAAATGAATGGAACTCTGGACTGAGTGCTTACCTCTTTAAAAAAAATGTATTTATTTTATAGCAGTCATTTTATTTTCAGCATTCTGCCACCTGAATAATTTAGCATGTACCAAACTCAGAGTCAAACTAATTAAAAAACATTTATTTGCCTCTTTAGTTATTTCTCTGAATGCATATTATCCTTTGTTGATAATCATTTCTATATATCTTCTCACAGACTTGTCCCTGTATACTCTTCTTCTAAAAAACAAAATGAACAAAAAAAAACTGTTCTTTTTTATGGACAGTTAAAAACCTGCTTTATGCATTTACTTATCAGACATTCATGGTTTGCAGTTCCTGGTGAGAAAAATATTATATATACTAATCATAGTAGTGTTTCCCTTTTCTTTGTATCTCAACCTACTCACCAAACTGATTGCATCATGAAATATATGGTTTCTTGAATAAATGAATCCTTGATGTAATTCATTTAATGTAATTCATAAGGGCTGGGAAATTCTGGCCCTGCAGTAGCAGAACTGTGAATCCCATTATAAAGGATCAGATGAAAATGATCATTGGTTGTTGTTTTTTTTTTCTAATTTGTTCATTTGGAGAGAGTTTAAAAACAAAGTTTTTCAAATTCAACTGCCTGAAAGAGCTAATATTCAATCTACATGTATGAGTGTGCCTTAAATAACTGTGACTCAGGGAATTCTAGTTTCTTAACGATAATAAAACTATTTTCTTCGTTTCTGATTACATGTAGTATTTTTAAGACATAAGAAATCATTTGGCAATAAGCTAAAAAAAAATCCTAGAATGAAAAAACAAACAAACAAACAAAAAAAAAACAACAAACAGTTATAAAGGATATGAACAGTTAATGAAAATTATGACAGCAATTTCTAATGGTTATACCTGCATTTTATCACCCCTGTTGTCAAGATAAACTTTAAAAGGACTGAAGGACTGATACACTATTTTACTTAGAATCATATCCATAGGACTTATTCTTGCACAAAGCATTAAATAAAACTTCTCTAAAATTTTGCAAGCAGGAAAATGAAAGAGTCAGCCTGTTTTCAACATGATAATCCCAAGCATGTCACCGTACATGTGCTTGTGATTTAAAAAGGCAGAGAGACTCTATTTTGTAAGTGCCCTAACAAGTTGAGGCTAGGGAGACTAGAGCAGGCAGCAGGATGAGGGACTGAAAATCTGAAGTCACCCAAGTATATTAGCAATTAACAGGATTTATTTTAAAGAGACCTATGCAGTCAGCTTTTCTTTCCTAAAACTGACAATTTTTTATGTTGAAATCTTGATTTCTTATTTAATAATCAAAATGCAATTGAAAGTTATGTTATTTTCTCATTGTTACAGATTACAGCTGATTTTCACCTCAAAGACAGCTCTTGTAACATCAATATGTAAAAATTAATTTATCCCATCTCCAATATTCTCTTTAACTACAAGGGCAGGCAAAATTAAATACATATTTTAAACATTTAGGCACATAAGACGTTTATCTTCCTAAAGATGTGTGACCTTTTTTATTTTCTTTTATTTTTCCTCCAGTCATGAGGAATCTCAGCCAGTGTTTCAAGGATGATGGAGAGCTGCCTCATAATGACATCAGCACCCTTGGATCAATCCCATCTGATCCCATGGATCATCCCAACTGAACTTTGACCTTGCTAATTCTATCCCTGCAGGCTCAGGCAACACCTCCATACCCCTCCTGGGTAGCATATCCTGGTCATGAGTTCAGGGGTCATTATGTGTAAACCCATCTGAAACTCTCAAATTCACCTGGTTCTCTTCTATATGGGGTGATGCTCTAAGAAAACTCAGGGATTTAGGACCATCGTGGTCACTAGGAGTGATTTTCCTGCCATCATTAAGGTATGGTGTATTGGGTGTAACTATTTGCTTCAGCCCTAGACTGGTCTGACCTTGGCTGCAGCTTGACTGGACAAGATGATGTCATTAGACACCATGAGGAATATAACTATATATGTATGAGGAATATAAATATATATGTATTGTCATGTTAATATAAAAGCACATCTTAACTGATTCAAATGTTACAAGCAGTACAGAAAAGACACAGTGATTTTTTTAAAAAATTCATAGCCTCATTCAAATCATTGTACTCACATCCCATTAGAGTACCAACAGTAATAAAAGCAGAAAAAATAATAAATGAAAATAAACAACGCATATTGATTGTAGCCAAAAGTCCTGCAAAATACCTGATCATCTACAGTTCCAAGACCATAATGCATTCTGAATAATTTAGATTTTTTATATAACATCCAAACTAGGCACTATTCTACTTTTATTGGAATAAATTGCACTATCTTTCAGCACCCCCACATCTGATTAAAGGTAATATCCCTCGAGAATAAGAACTGTTAAATCATCTTAATTCTTCATCAGGAATTAGTCATAATACCCACTGACTGTGAACATTTAATTAATCTGATTTTTTCATCCGATGCAGTTGTCTTTGCCATGCTTTGCTAAGCCATTGACTGATCCGGTTTCACAGCACATTCTTATCTTCATCATACTGGTTGGAGTCCAGATTTTGTACATCTCACAGCATATCAATTGGTTGTTGCTCCTTCTTCTTAATTTGTCAGTCTTCTGTGTCAATAACAACATTAACAAAAGTAAAGCCCTCTTTGAGAAGGAGGTTGGACTGCATGACCTCCAGAAATCCTCCTAATCTAATTTTTTCTCTGATTCTCTGAGTTAAGACTAATGGGGCTCTAAACGCTATACAAACATCACTCACTAATTCATGCCCACATAAATATAATGCAGCTTTTCACTAATTAAATGCCAGCTGTATCTATGTAGATAAAAAGTGTTAGGTAACACAAAGCCACAGACTGACCTCTGAGTTACATACATGTATGGACCACAGACTTCCCCTGCAGACTCAATAAAGTCATAATGCAGTTATATCTGCAAGTATAGATGGATTTAAAAAATGTTAGTATGGTGAAAACTTAAAAATGCAACAAATAAGAATGACATTCATAGAGACTGGGAGGAATTTTAGAAGGGCATTCTGTCCAAGAAGAGAAGCACATCAGAAAAAAAGAAGATGAAATGAGAAAAAGAAAAAAAAAAATAAGGAAGAAGAAACAGGTCAGCTTTCAGATATTGCAAGAACTCACAGAAACTGTCAGCAAAGGAAAATACCTTTGTAAAGGGTCAGCTGAAGCCAAATTCAAATGTTTTAATATCTGGACAAATGTGATTCCTTGCTGGATTAAAATAACATTACCAGCAATACATACTGAAAAGGAGAGCTGCAGGATTAGCTGTAATTCACCTCTTCACACACCAACACTCAAAGTCTAGAAGGCAGAAGGCAACTGAAGAAGCAGAAGCAGAGGTGACTCTTTGCAGCCAGGTGGGCAAGAAGTGCTTCTGAACCAAAACCCCAGATTATTTCCTATTCAGCCCAAGTTTCGAAAGACGTGATAAAGGTGCAGAACTGCAGTGTAAATGACCTTGCATAAAACAAGAGGCTTCAAACTCTTGTCTGTAGCTGCTTAGCCATATTTATGGCAAGTAAAGGAAACTAGGGGTTTAATGTAGAGAACTGCAGAACAGATTAACACTGGATACAATAAGAAAACCTTACACTTCATAGAATAGAATGATCATCATCTTATACATATCTAAAAATGAAATGCTTTATACTAGCTATAGTTACATTCTTCAATCTACTACTTTTTCATCCATTCTCTAAAGATAATGGGGACATTATCTTTGTGTGTGGAAATGCCAGGCAATGTGATCTGGCCTTCTGCAGATGGTTTTGACTACCTCAGAAGAACTGTCTTTTGCAGAGTCAGGAGCAAGGCAAAACAGCTGAAGAACTGCACTGCAGATAACTCAAACCACAGGGAACTCTCTGAAGACCCCACAACAGTGCAATGCATGTATTATTTCCTGTATGTGGATATATTCAGGATGATAAACTACTCTGAAGGTACCTCCAAGTAAGCCAATATGGTGTTATATCTCCAAGTAATGTAGCGTTTCAGGACTTCTGAGGAAAGTAAGGTTATATATTAATCTCCTGATCAATTAATAATAACTGTATATTTCCAGAATGGGGAATTTAGTGTGTCTCCATTCTCCAATATACAAACTCATTATTAAAGACAATTTTGTAATAATAATAGCTCCTTGTCTCAGACATACAAATGATGAAGAGCTAATTTAGCCATTTGTTTCATTTGACATTATAAGTAAGCAGTAGACCAGCAGAAGCCACAGGGGACACAGCTATCAGCGCATTTTATTTTTTCCTTTTTTTACACCTCTCAAATTTGTAAACATGACTTAAAGCTTTTGTGATTTAGTTATCTTGATTCTTAATACTTACTAAAATACTGTAAGTGCTCTATTACAGGTTTATTGATACAACTTGCAGCTTTCAAGTTCTGTTTTTGCCTTCAGTCGCCCATATGAAAATATCAGATTAAGGCTTTTTTGTTTGTTTTGGACCACTTAAAAAAAATAAATAAATCAATGTGACCAGCACATTTAAAGGTGACATGTCAAAATGCTCTCACAGCATTGTTATCTAGAATTCGGCAACACAGAGCTCAACAGAAATCGCTACTTCCAATGCTATAAACACTCCATAACAAATTCAGATTTGTGAGTTGCTGTTATTTACCAATAAACAATTACGCTGCATTCACTGTAATTGTTAGCAGTCACGCATTTGATATTAGTATGAAATATCCTCAAGGAAGCAATTTTCCGTTAAACTGATGAATCACTGCCTTGAGGGCTGAATTTTGATCTGTGATGTGACATAAACTTAGCCTCCATGGGGAGACTTCAAGCACTGCTCTTTTGTGCAAATCTGCCTTCAAGGTAGGATTCTCTGCATTAAGAATTTCCTCATCTTTTTAGGACATTGACAACTACAGTTATCACTCTTGCCATTATTATTTCATAACTCTGTTTCACAAGTAGGAGGTAGCTTTGGGGCAGTCATATATTTCATTATCATGTATTTTTCTGTGCAGCCTTGAAAATGTACTCATCTGGGAGAAGGATAGACTTGTGCAAATTTGAATAAAGGAATATAAACCTGACACCTAGTTTTTTAACCAGAAAGAAAGAAAGAAAGAAAGGAAACTCTTGGTCCCTGTGGCAACAGATCATTATAATTTCAATAGGAAGCTCAAAGGGATGCCTTCTCTCCCTGTGGGCTGGACTCAAGCTTTCCTGTAATACCTTGAAATGGAGCAACCCAACATCTCTCTTTCAATGACACTTGGTGAAAGGCACATATTCCTCAGTGAAAAGTCCAAAACCTTTTGGTACTAAAGCAGCTAATATCAGTCAGGCACTCACTGTCAGTTCAAATGCTCGTTTTCCAAAGTATGGCATTCAAATCACACCGTTAGAAAAGGTAGTCCCAGATTCCAAATATGAAAGAAGAAAGTACGCAACAAAAACATTTGTGTATGCATTTTCCTAAAAGGCTTGGAAGTCAAGTTACCACAAAATTACTAGAAATAGGAATAGTAAGCACTATTATATAAACATGAAGAACAGCAGATGTAAGGCCGAAGAACATCAACCTATGGTTTGCCTGCTTACTCCTCCTCCCCATAAGCTACAGGGAAGATGCTTAGCGCTACATAATAATAAGATTTTGCCACATACTCACTATAACAAGAAGAGTATATTTTAATCATAAACATTATCTTTGTTATAGACTGCAGTGTGAGAGACACAGCACACCCAAAACACAATTATTTGGTTGCATAAAAAAGATAAAACATGAATCCACCTGTTTAAGTTGGTTCTTTTTTTTCCCAAATATATTAATTCCAATGGAAATTCTATACCTTTTGTATCAAAGTAAGTATATTCTATGATCAGAGAATCATAGAATAATTAATGTTGGAAAAGACCTCAAAGATCATCTCGTTCAACCACCACGCTACCACCAAAGTCACCCACTAAACCATGTCCCTAAGCACCATGTTCAACCTTTCCTTGAACACCCCCAGAGATGGTGGCTCCACCGCCTCCCCAGGCAACCCATATCAATGCCTGACCACTCTTTCTGAGAAGAAATGCCTCCTAATTTCCAACCTAAACCTCCCCTGGTGCAACTTGAGGTCATTCCCTCTAGTATATCCAGTATATACTAGGTATCTATAATTTCTAGAATATAACAAAAGAATAACATCTTGTAAATGAGGACAGCAATGCCTCCTGCATCCTCCTCTATATTCACAGGGTAGGTTTTTCTATTCAGTGTCACTTTTCAGCCCAGCAACTGACAGTCAGACTTGCAGAAACCCAGCACCACTCTTCTAGTCTCAATAAAAGTTTCTTTATAGCTGTTACCTCTGAGACTTGATCCCTGGACTGCCCAATCTGCCCTGCTCCAGCTCTAGACCTTTATGCCAATTGAGTGTCTTCAGGAGCCTCAAGGACTCCGTCTGGCCCAATCTGCAGCTCCTGGCACGCTGGCTTACAGAGGAGCTCCTTCTCTTCTGCTGCCCAACTAAAAAATATGTTACATACTGTTCTTGTTTGCTCATTAAATCAAATTACTCCACCTTTTTTCAGTGTATGTTATAAGGAGAAATGCCAGCAAATTCCTGAGTTCTGCTAGTAGCAGCTAAAAATTCTGGCCTTTTTGGTCTGAGCTCAGCAAGAATGAATGTGTGGGGATGTTTGAGTAAGGCAACTACTCAACTTGATGTGCTGAGAGGGTTTTCAGAAGACATTGTTTGCTATCTATTTTTCATTAAAAAATTGAAAAAATACACATAAAATGGTTAAAGTTTAGACTGAATAATCTCTATTCTCATTTGAACTATCTACATCCCAGGTGTATTGCTTCTGGCTGGGGTGGAGGTAATTTTCTTCAGAGCAGCCCCTATAGTGCTGTGTAGTGGATTTGTTGCTAAAATACTGCTGATAACACACCAAAGTTTTCACTTTCACTGAGCAGTGTTTGCAGAAGGTCAAAGCTCTCTCTCTTTCTTCTTCATGCTCCCCAATGAGTAGGCTGGGGCAGGCAGGTGGCTGGGAGGGGACAGAGCTGGGAGAGCTGACCCAAACTGACCCAAGAGATATCCCATATTGCATGACACTGTGCTCAACAACAAAAGCTCATGAAAGGAGGAGGAACATTCATGGTTATGGCATTTCCATGGCTATGGTGTCTTCCTCAGCAATCTTTATAGTGCTGAGGCTCTGCTTTCTAGGAGATGCCCATGGGATGTAGTCAATGTTTGTTTTTCTTTTACCTTGTTCTTTTACCTGTTTTTCTTTTACCTTTTTTTCCCTTTGCTTGTGTCATCAGTTTTGCTTTCCCTATTAGATTGTCATTATCATGATCCATGACTCTTCTCACCTTCCATTTCCTCCTCAACCCATAGCAAAAGTGAGCAAAAGACGGGTTCTCTGTGGGCATTTGGTTGTTAACCAGGGTCAACTCACCACACCAGGTACCTGAGTAGTGAACAACCATGCTGCACTTTACCATATCTAATCTAAATCAGTCCAAATTTAAAATTACTCCTGCTCATTAATACCAGACAACTACAAATCACCGGGTATCGAATCCAGAATAGGTTCAGAGTTGGTTTCAAGTAAACCTGGCAGTCTCACTATCTGATTCCTTTTTAATAAATTAATCATAAGTGCAAATCAGAGTTAATTTTGCATTACTGGATGCCATAAATCAGAAGAAAAGAAAAATATTTGTACAAGGGTATAAGGAAAGAGTCAATAAATTTCCAAAAACATTGACATGCCTCTAAATGACCAGTGCCTCTTCCACTGAAGAGGCAGATCAAGGTAAATTGTGTCTCTAGACAACAATTCTATTTTCTGCTTACTTCTGCCCAATATTGTCTTTGATTATAAATACACTTAATAAAATAAGCAAATAAATAAATAAAATAAATAAATAAATAAATAAATAAATGCTTGGGGACTTATAAGATGTGTACTTTCTCGAGCTAGTAGAGTGAAGAATCCTGATAGCTTTTTGTTTTCATGTCTCAGCTCTCCATTTTAAAATGTAGATATTTGTTGGATGGAAGGAGAACAAGTTACAGCTGAACTGCATTTCCCAATAATGATTAGGGTTTTCTAAAAAGATACTTAGAAAGAAGAAGAAAAAAGATTATTGCAATCACTTTCTATGTTTTCGGTGTGATGCATTCCACTTTATACATGTATGGCCAAAACTGCGGTATGTGAAATGCACCAGAAATTTTTGGAGATTATTCATTCAAACATAATCATCCTTTCCTAGTTTTACAGTAGTTGATGTGGATATATCTTTTTTTTTTTTTTTTTTCCCCATCATTACTATTTGGAAGGACTTGATAGCTGTGTTTATGCTGCAGTTGTAATCTCAAGGAGAGCTAATGTTTCAAACGTTATTCAAAAATAAGGTGTCACTAGTGTACAAATGCTGTCTAAACCATAAGGCAAAGTCAGCATACCATTTTTAAAGGATTTTTCCTGCATTACATAAAGTAGCAAAAAAAAATGTTTTTCATATTTAAAACAGCCATAGACACGCTCCTGTTTACTCCAGAACCCACACATTGGCCTTAATTACAGAGTTAATTCACATTTTGTGCACATACTTATGCTCCAAAGAGAACTGTAATTTCAGGGCTTTTGTGTTAATTCTATAACATAAAAATAAAAAGTGCTACTGCTTACTAATACATGATCAATGCACAAGGAATACTGCTGTTAATCATAACTGCAATCTAACATAGGACTGTACTAAAGAAATCTCTAATAAATCAATGGTGCTAAGTAGGGACACAGCTCTTGCCAGGAGATACATCTGTCAGCTCTCAGTGAAAGCCTAATGAGTAAGACCTAGGTGCAGTAAACATCCAATGAGGCATGACTGCTTTAATGTTAAAGAAACATTTGTTTGTATATTTGTAATACTTAGTTCTTTCAGTTAAATCACTGGGGGAGGGGTGGGCGGGGGGGGAGGGAAGGAAGGAAGGAAGGAAGAAAGAAAAAAAAATCTGCTTTTCCTTAGGTTGTTTTTTCTTGTACAGGAAGGCGTTTATAAAAATATGACAAGAAAATTCACTAACAAGGTAGGAAAGGAACAAGATGCAAAGAGGAGATCTTTCATCAAGGAAGGATGAAAATTAAGCAACTGAGCATTTCAATGCATAGTGGCTAGGTGAACAAATGAAAACAGGCAAATTCGATTTAGATAGGTTCTACAAAGAAAATACAAAATCACTCATAATAAAATAGTGACCAGTATGAAAAAGAGGAGAGGAGTAGACAGTGAAGTAAAGATAAATATAACTAGGGCGGAGCACAAAGGACAAGAAGGGAAAATAGGAGGAACAGGCAAAGCAATATTAAAATTTACGGAGAAGAGCATCCTAATGTGGATTGGACTCAGTTGTCCAATACATGCACCGCATCACTTGTACAGAGTTGGATGACACAAGTAGTTGACACCTGCAAATTAAAGTGCATGACACAGACTGCAATATATCAAACTGAAAGGGTTCTGGGGAATAGGACAGTGAGTGAAAACCTGAGAGGCCTATATTAAATTACAATTTTTGCCTTTATTTTCCAATGTGATATGAAAAATGGGAATATAATACCTCTTACCTTGTTGTGAGGATAAAACCCATTAATTATCATGAAGTGCTCACATATTACAGCACTGTGGGGGAAATGAGCAAGTAGAATCTAATTGCTGCTGTATGATAAAGAGCACAAAGGTATATTACTGATTGATGTACTAAGAGATTACAAATTGATTGTTTTATCTGAGAGTCTGAGAAATCCAAAGGCCAAAAATGATTGGTCTTCACATGCTTATTTTTCTTTAAAGTCCAAGCAAATGCAGTCATTAGGTTCAAAAAGGCTCGTCTCAACTTCAGGTGAAAAATGAGAGAGAGGATCTTCTGAACGTGGTTCATAAACAAGAAGAAAGGAAGCAAAATGCACTGAAGAACGTTAACAATTCAAGTTAGAGGATTGTTCTTCTGGTAAAGCTATGATTTTAAAGGAGACAAATGAAGGCTAGAAGGCACGACCTGCAAGATGAATTTCTTCAGCATCAAAGAGTTAAGATTTAAAAGGCTCTATTACAGTAACCTGGTCAAAAGAGAGAAACACACGTCTAGAAGCGATTCAGCTGACCTTTAGGTGGTGGACGCCTAACTCAAAATAAACCAAATAAAGGTAAACACAGTGACTAGCTTAAGCTTAGATATATAATCCTAACAAATAAATTGTTGCTACTAGTTATTTCTACTTTTCCTTACAGAAAAAGATACTATCATGTCTTGTGATTAAATAAAGGCTCACAGCATAAAAGAACAGAAAGTATGAATTTATTAGATACTAAAAAATGGATGGCAGCAGCGGTTTTACTAGCCAGTATTTCAGAGGAGACTCCAGTAAAATCTCTGTCTCTAAAAAAACGTGCCACCTACGTTGCCTCACCCATTTCAGAAACATTCATTAAAAAGTTTCCTTAATAAAAGATCTAGTACTATTTAAGAGAAAGTATACATAAGGTAATATATGTATAGACTTTCAGGGCTAGTAGGGCTTGTTAGTACCCTCAGAGCTCCAACACAGTGCTACTTAATCATCCTGTTGACAGTTTAGCCCAGATGGAAGCTGTTAGAGACCCTGCTGTGGGTTTACCATTAGCTACAGGAGGACTAATCTTCCCCTCCCCTCTCTTTATTTGGCTGATGGAGGTGGGCTACTCTAAAGGGCAATCTAGAGCAAAGGCATCATTTTATGTGCTGTATACCAGTTCTGTTGACTACAGCCTAAAGAGATTGGTTTTCTAGGATGAAATCAGTCTTTATGAATATCTTCCTTACTCACAAGTGCCCAACAGCCTATCCATTTTAAGCTATATTAGTGGGACATTTTATTTTCTTGTCATCAGAACGATAGGGAACTGAATGTTCAGAGCTGTTGATCTAGCTCTTTTTTTATATGGGGGACTGGAAGGGTTTTACAAGAATTGGCACCAATTTTCAATAAAACTTGCTGGATTCTGAAGAAACTAGAAATAGAACTCCAATGTCCACAGAAAAATCTATGGCAAATGTATCAATAAAACTGAGAACTTTTTTAAGGGACTGCAGGCACATAGCAAGTGCACCGATATTAAATCTTGTTGCATACGAAATAAGAAATTGTCGTTAATGCTATTAACCAAAAAATAGTGTGGAAATATATGTAAAGCCTTAAAAATCATGCAGAAAGAAAGTAACATGTCTTTGAAACCAGACCTATCGGATTATACAAAATCCAACAGAATCCTACTGTAGTAAGATTAATCAATTAAAGTAAACCAGAGTAAATGTGTTTCACCCATTAAAGACAAGTTCCTCTTTAGGAATGAGGACCAAAAAAGTGAAAAGAGACACTACAGGTTTCCACGAAAAAGAAAAAAAAAGAAATAAAAAAGTGGTCCAAGTCAGCTCTAACGCAGGAGCGAAACTAAAATCAAGGTTTAAGTTCAATCACTTATCCCTGTGAGCATAATCCTCTCTTTCTGTGAAACTAAGTTTTAAAAGTTTTTTTCTGCCTTCCGATGTACTTGCATTTTTCTCTGTAGAAGATGTTTTTGACAAACCAACAAAAGCTATGAAAGCAGTGTTGTGTAATCACACAATTTTATTTTAAAGTCATGGAAGATAAGAAGTTTGAAGAAAAGGACCTGAAAATAGAAGCCAAGTTGTTGTTCAGTCAAGAACAGGGAAGAATGTTAACATACAGGTTAGACTCAGATGCAGCCTGTTTTCTAAGCAAAAACTCAGTAATAGATTAGTGACCATCTCATTCGTATTCCTTCTCCTTTGAAATTATATTATTCATCACAGCAATAGCCCAGATACAAATACACCTAATTTAACTCTCAAAGTGTTATATCAGAAAGTACTTAGGTGGTTATTACCACCTTAATGAGATGCAAATCATCAGTAAGCAAACCTTCATTCTACTTGCAAGGAAATGCCACAACTAAAATACAAAAAAAAAAAAAAAAAAAATAAATAAATAAAATAAAAACTGTTCTTGGATTTTCCTATTCTTCAATTACATGGTCAGCCTCAACTTTACTTTACTTTAAAGATTGTTTAGGAGGTGCATGGTAATGTTTACTGAAATATTTATTGGGCCTTTTAAAGAGATCCACATGTGTGAAATGTTCTTTTTCTATAACATAGATAAGATTTTTTTTTTTTAAGAATTGACATCTATATTGCAGCTTAAGGAGGATAACTTTTAGCATCATTAAAAAATGTTTATTAAACAGCAAGGAAAAGAATTACAGTATGTTTTTTCTGGAATTAATAAGTCTGGCGCTCAACAGAAACGCTGAACCAACAAGTTATTAGTTATTATATACGCACCTCATTTTCATGGAGTAATTAGAACTTGTAATTAGATAACATTAGAAGCTTTTTAATAGTATCTACCTAAGTCACAACATGTTTTCAGTGCAGCCAAAAAACATCTGATCAGAAAGCCAATAAAGCTTAAATGGTACAGTACTACTTGTTTATTGACAGGTTGGCCTTGACTAACAAGGAACTATTTTTAACTCAACAGTAACAAGTATTATGATCTTCATTCCAAGAATTTAAAAAAAATAATAAAATAAAATAAAATAAAATAAAATAAAATAAAATAAAATAAAATAAAATAAAATAAAATAAAATAATAAAACAAAACACACAGAAATATAAACAAGCCTTCGGGTGGAATAAAATTGTGTTTCTCTGGGGAAATAAAAGGTCTGGAACAAAGTCAATGAAAATGAGTAAAATCTAGAGGAGTGTTCCCTTCCTGCTTTGCCTAACAAATTTGAATTCATATCGTAGAAGCAGTCTCCTCAAGACTTTTCCCAATACCATTTGCATCACAGCAGACATAGCAGGCTCTTTTACTTCATACCATAACACACCATTGTTATACTATAAAGTACATTTACACTCAAAAGTTAATATTTAAGCTTTGTAAATTAAATCCTATTTCAGAAGTGATTTGCACCTCAAATCCCAGTGAATTCAATCATAAGAAACATCTTTTAAATCTTTCAGATTAAGGCTCGTTTTATCGAATTTTACTTAAAGCATGCACATTTAAAAACCTGGGACAATTGATTTGTTTGTGGTATCTGAATTCCAGTACTCATAATTCTGTGTAAGCATATCAAATAGTTTTTCTTGACATGATATATGCACCTTCTTTAATTGCCTTACAGCAGAAGCATCAATTACAATAGCGATGCCATCAATCTCTAAAGAATACTTGATTAAAAAGTGCAAATGAAGCATGCTGGCACTTCTGCTTAATACATTTACAACATCTTTTCTATGGTTTTATACATTAAATCTATGATGAAGATGAGCAGTTGTATTATCTCAAGTGAAGGTGAAGATGATTTGCCTTCTCCCAGGAAGACATCAAGGTTTTTAATAGTTAAAGCCAGATAGAAAACTTCAAACCACTTAAAGTAAGAGTTTTAGTAGACATTGAAATAGCATACATTTTCTCTAAAACTTGAGACTGGATTTTCAATTGTTCCCAATCTTATTTCACTCATATGAGTGATCACAAAATGCATGAAATTTGTTATTCATTAGCATTTTACATCTGCTTTCATCTCACATGAAGAATAATTCTTATAGAGAATACAGAACAAGATAATATGAATTTGGAATAGAGGGTCAGAAAATGGTTCCCTTAGAGTAAAGTAAATTATTTACATTTATCATTTTGATTCTATCATCCTATAATTAGGATTATATTACATTTCAAAAGGTGAATGATTCTGCTGTCAGAACCTTTTTTTTCTTCCAATTCTCAGAATACTGTATGATGGAAGTGAGACCTTTATAACTGAAACATAAAATATTATTTGTCTCTCAAGGAAATTTTAAAGACGCTTTTAAGTTTCTTGGTTTCTTACTGCTGCAATATATCTATATGTTGATTTTCATGTTTTATTAATCTTTTAAATCCCTTAATTTTCTGAGATTATAGGCAGTGAAAAAAAGAAACATACTACTTACATCATTCTGATCATCTTTTGCATTGTAATAGATTATATCATTATTCTGTAAAAGAAGAAAAGGAAAAGTAAATCTATTAGTTTAGAAAGAAGTGCATTAAATTCACTAGAAATATTTTGCACTAAACTATACTTTAAGCTAAACTTGCAATTCTTTATGGATTCTCTTTGAAACATAACAGAATCAGACTTTGAATTTACCATTCATATGTTTAACTTCATTCATTTGATATTTCTTCCCTTAGAAGTTACATGAGTCATACAAACAGCTAGAAAAGTACACATGGTGTTGGAAAAGTCCAGAGCTTATAAAAGACTACTGTCAACTGTTTCATTTACAGACATATAAAGATTTCACTATACAATTAGGTGGTTTACGCACAAAAAAAAGTCTAGCAGGCAACAGATTCAACACATGGGTATTGCTGAGTGGGTTAAGTATTTGTTGCACACCTTTTTATTGTTTTGTTCACCCCCCAAAGCACAATAAAATTTTGGGAAAACATATCACAGAGGAGTCTGTAGTGTACAATAGAACATAGAAAACACAGTACCATATAATTCAAACAAATTTATTACCAAATCAGTAAGATTATTATCAAGTAAAGCAGCAAATCTATTCAGCATATATACTGAAGTTCAAAAATTCTGGTATTTCCTATGTTTTTGTTTTCCCTTGAAATATTTCTAAACCATTTAAAAACCTTAAAGATTTATGTTCACTGTAATAGTTTTCCAATAAATATAAGTGCTATAGTATGCCCTATAGTTTTTGTTATACTTTTTTGAATGAAAGCAATTGTCATGTTCATTTTTTTATGAAAGATATATGTGTAATTTTTATTTTTTTTAAGACCTATTAATTGTAAATAAAGCAGCAGCATCTACCTTCCTTCATGCCAAGCAGCTTGTTTAAAATAGGCAATGGATGGTAATCTCTGAAAATAGCCTTAATTTATATTTTCAGTTCTGTTGGTTATAAGCAATACTTTTAGACTGTTTGTATGTAATCAAAAAGTTCACCACAAATTTCCATTTTCTTGTATAAATACCAACAGGAAACATGATTTCAGTAATCATTTTTCAAGTGGGCAAGCCCAGGATAATTATTACTTGCACTAAAAAGTTTTGTGGCACGCAATTTAATGCATTTCACCTTTATAAATGATTTTTCTTCTCACTTCATAACTAATGACATCGTTCATTCTCCTTTGTGACGTTTTTGACATGCAAACATGAAATATATCACAGATGAGCTAAATGCCAATACCAGGTGAATGCTGTTAAAATAAACTTATCCTCTTTCCTATTCTCTATAAGACAATGGGTTTCGTATCAGTATCTGGGTAACTAAGCCAGAAGTTATAATGTGTTACAGACATAGGATGAAATTCTTTCCACTGTTTGTCATGACCTGTAATCATCACCACTTGTTACTTGATTGTCATGAAAAGCTTGTGCAAGCCTTCAGGTAAGTAGAAAGAGGCAGAAGATTCAATTTCCTTGGAATCCTCTTTACTTTATACATGGTTGTATAAAACAACAACAACTCTATAATACTAGTATCTGTTCAAAAATCTGTATGATTAATTTCACAAAATAAATAAATAAATAAAAATTAAACTGCTGAAGAACCAATCCTGAGCAGTGTGTTTTGATCACACAACGATCTGTTAAATTAAAAATAATAATAATAATAAAGATCTTTCAGTGTTTCAATTCAGAAGGCAAAGAAAAATGCATATTCCTCTCACCATGCCTCCTTATGTCATTATAGCCGTTCTGCAAGTATTTCCCTATAAAATTTTGTTCACGAAAGTATTATTCAATAAAAAGTATTACAGACATATTTATCTGGGTATTATATATATTAGTGCTTGCACTTTAAAAAGGAACATTTTCCTATAAGCACAATTCTATTAGGTTCTCTCATGTACTTACAATGAAGACAGCAATTTACTTCCCCACTCCATTCCCATTTCTCATGTTCACAGTACACATTCTCATAGAATCACTTAATGCATAGGATTTTTAACATTGTGAACAATCATGTTTACCTACTTAGATATTTAGATAGATAGTAGATAGTAGATAGTAGAATTCTCTACTGTCACAGTTATATTCCGTCTTTTATATTTTTATGTGTTTACTTTGATTTAAGGTGGCATGGCATTGCTATCTACTTCAATTGGACTAAACAAAAATTTTAAAATATCTATGAAAAATTTGTGCTTCAGATGCATGATATATTTACAAGTTAATTAAAATACCCCCTATTATGATTAGATACTTTGTTACACTACACATCTTGTAGTTCATTGTCCTGCAAGAAGATATTACATACACAATGCATAAACTTAAACTGTCATTGGTCATATCTCACTGCTTTTACTACAGAAAACAAAACACACAGCACTACAACACCCTGAGTGCCGTACAGTTCACAAATTAGATTCATGGATCAATTATACCATTAGCGGACAAGTTTTCATAACTTAAGCACTTAAGGATGGCAAGAACAAATTGCTCTGTTGCTGGTTCTCAAAGAAGTAGTTTAGTTATTTATTAATTCCTTGACACATATAATTTGAATTTTCCTGTTATTAAACACTTCGGCACCACTCTGCCATCAGGTAATACTGCACACTTTTTCAACAAGCCTACAACAGAATGTAAATATCCTAGGTTAGTTTTGTTGTTGCTGTTGTTTTCCCCTTTATGTCATATTTCCTAACGCTGTGAGAAAGGTGTAAATACTCACTATTGCTTCTGTTCATGAAAGAAGAAATTTAGCAATACAGTCCTGAAGCTCAGTTTTTGGAAGAATGACTTTGGAAGAGCTTTTAGAAGAGTAACTTAGATTATATTGTAAATATATAGTATTGCAAAATTATCAGTGCACATTTAAAAATACAAAACTAAGGATGAATTCAATCATTTTAATTGTTTTAAAACAACATTTTCCCCATAATCTCTAGGTATTTAATACAGAATGTGCTAAAGCAACCCAAACCAGACAGTGTATAAAAACACCTTGGTATTGCAGTTAACCTGCTAGTATAGTGATACCTACGAGGATTTTTCTGTTCTGCAGGTAAGACATAAAAAGCAAGAAAAATCAAACCATGTATCAAACATATTTCTGACTTCCTTCAGACTGATGTTATGCAATGTATAGGCTTTTTTTGGATGCATAAATACAAGTACTGCTTAGAGGTGGACACAGCTTTGTAAATGAACAATGCAAAAGCAGATGCTAGCATCTGCATGCAGTCAGTTAGTTACAGCTCAGCACTAAGCCCAACTATTTCTAAAGATTGTTTATTTGGTTGCAGCTTCATTAGTCTTTCTCCTTCAAGGAGAATGATGTGCAGTCTTTTCACTTTTGACTATTTATTTTTAACTTATGTGCTGAAAATTACACATACAAATTTGGAGAACATTTTAAAATTACAATTTAGTCTCAAATACTTTGAAAAGACACAGAACACCAGGGAAAAAAATAGGAGTCTTAATGTTGAGTATGCAGCAATAAAAATACCAATAATACTGTTGTATTTTCTCTTCTATAGACACACGGATCAGCTGAACACTTGGAGGATGAAATTAGTATAAATGCCAATGTTAAAAAATATTTCCTTAAGTGCTGGTAAAATCCATTTGCTTTAACACTTTCTTGTATCCCCTTGCATAAAGCTGTGTAAAAACAATAAAGCTCACTCTAATACCTTTAGGATAATTAAGATTTAAAACCAGTCTAATAAATCCTCAACAAATAATCTATCTAGTTTTAGTTTAATCCCTTATATAGTCTGACATGCAGCTTAAGGCACAATTAGACTCTTCAGAAAAGAAAGCTCATGTAGACTACCACAAATAAAAAAAGTACTTTTGTTTCCAAATGGAGTAATGTTACAGAATAAAACCCTACAAACGGGGGAAAAAAGAAAGAATGGTGACTACTACAACTTCTAATTACAGCTTCATAATTTTACATAAGATAAAAAGGCACATGAAAAACAAAGAAGTTACCAGCTAATAACTTTTTTTTTTCCTTCTGTTTCTATGAACAAGAATATCAACTTACCTCCCGTCTTAACAGTGAGCATGAAATCCAGCAAAATAGCAAATTATTAACAACTACTGTGTCTGAAAATTGGTTGTAAGAAATGGGTTGGAAATTGTATTTAAAACAGGACTTATAAACAAGATCTTAAAAAAAAATCAAACTACTTTTTAATAAAGATTTGACAAACGTAAAACAGCTCAACAATGTCCCAGTTCTCCTATATAATATTTCTCCCTACCACTCATAATTTTGGCAAATGACTCACTTGGGTTAGACATTTTTCCCAGAAATGTCATTTGATTTAAGAACAAGTTTCTCACAATATTAAATTCCACACAATAATTAAAAACTTCCAGGTCTGCACTGTAATTTATGATAAGCCTTTTCCATCTGGATTTGTGTAAATGGCTTTTCTCAAGATTCTACTGGGACTAATAATTGGAATAAGGAAATGAAGGTGAAGATTACAGGAGATAACAAAACGAAGGATTAAAGGTGCTGCATGCTCTTTGTCATAGAATACTCCTTATTTTTAAAGATGAGAAGATCAATTAATTCAGCATTTATTTGCTTTTTTCCTTCACTGAGATTACCAGTCTGGGAACCTTCCAATTTATAGACAGTCTACATGAGATGGACACATTCTGTCCATCCAAGGATGCATCAGAACAATTGAGGTATTTATTAATAATCTGTATGCTAGATTGAGTGTGATTAAAACATACAACCTTAACATAAAGGGATAAATTATCAGGTAAAAGTGATCTACAAACACAGATTATAAATAAAATATATAATGTAATATACAGTACAAAAAAAAATGCACTTACAAGTCCTTGACACCAATTCTGAAGGACTTTAATCCAAGGTGAGACCCAAACATTATAGGGTGGACAGTGAAAAGAGCTTAGGCACCTCATTTAAATGCTGTGATCATGAATAAATTAATTGATGTCTAAGCTTGGAAGAATCTAAAATTCTGGAAGTACCTGAGTTTTCACCCTTACTATTCTCTAGATGCTTTACTATTCTGTTTCCGTACAGACCTTTGAAGAACCACAGGCTTTGCACCTCTGCAAAGTTTGCAGAGGTGCCCTACCAATAACAGAAACCATAAACTGAACCCTCTCACCCCTGCAACTTGAGACAATTGAATCACAATGGTGTAGTGAAAGCTATTTTCCAAGTCTGGTGATTGTGCTCCACAGAAAATGCAAGAGCACCAATTGCTTTCATGGTTTTAGGTTCCTCATTTAGGTTCCACTGGTTCCCTCTAGGTTCCATTGGGAAGTAGAAGCTGGATGCTGGATTTTTCATTTTTATTGCATCATACTGATAATATGCAAGACCTCAGTTTGATTTCTTTTTCCTCTGGAATATATTTAAATCAAACTTTCCCATCTCCTATCAAATATATTGAATCAGGTAAGCAAAAGGAATGGACTCCATCTCAATTCTCACCTTCTCTTCCCTTCTCCTGGCCATGTGAACTGTATAGTTATAAGGCTTGTGGACTAAAATTCTTTCTTATTTAGAAAAATTACATTATTTTTTGCATAATAATGCAATAATATTGCATTATTTTCAGCTCTGAATTCTTAGTGAATTAGAAGATACCATATCACAAAGCCAATATTTGTTTTCTCACAATAATTACCAATACATTTTGTGAAATACATTTAATGTAAATGGTTCAACTAAACTTCAAAAACTTACAGTGTGAAGATGAAACTGTACTTATACAGTGAAGATAAAACCAAAACAGAATATTTTGTGAATACAGTAAGACGGAATGTATTTAAGAAATGCAAAATATATTTGAATAGTTTTCCTGCAGATATTGGACTGTAGTTGAGAGATGTTATTTTGCCAGATCATTATATTTTTACTGCCATACGGCTGGGAAAATATTAACATACTTCTACCAGTAAATACTTGTTACAAATAGATCATATTTTATGTTATTACAGTTTTTGATACTTACAGGTCACAGGAGCATGCCTTGCCCAGATCAAGAACTGAGTAACCGAGTACAGTGAGAGACACAGCCAACAGCACAAGGCAAATGGGCTGCGTGTGGTGAGCCATGACACACGTGGCAGCACAGACAAGGGCAGTAACGAGCCTTAGTACAGGCTATGCATCAGTGGACGACACGAGAACACAAGAAATGCTCGTGAACTACAATAACAGACCAATTTGACTGGCAGCCCGTGACAATGCCTGTCTGTAGAGCAACCAGTAATAGAGACCATATGGAAACATTGCCAAGCTGATGTCTGACACACAGGGAAAGCCAAGCACTGAAGTGGAACCAGCTCTCCTTCGGTACTGAGCCAATTCCTAGAGCAAGTACCCTGCATATGTATTACCCAGCCTGCCCTTGAACACCTCCAGTGACGGGGGTGCCCACAGCTTCTTTGGGCAGCCTGTTCTAGGGCCTCACCACCCTCACAGTGAAGAATTTCCTCCTAATGTCTTTGCAGCTGTTATCCTGTGTTCCTTTTTTCACTGTGACATTGTATGTTGATTTTAAACATGCTTGATGTAATTTGTCTTGTACAAGTTATAATCAGTAAAGCTGAGTAAGAAGTTGGTTTATATACAGCATGTTTGCACACAGACTCATATATTCATAGTCATGCATATCAAGTTGTGTGCAAAACCTCAAAAAGCAGCATAAAATGCACTAAAATGACTACTCCTGTCTTCATATCTGTATAATTTATTACATAAACTCTGCCAGTAAAGAATAACAAAAACTTTTCCATGTTAAACAAAACTCCTCAATCTTTAGATATTTTTCACCATAACAATTTTTATATAACTGTCATTGGACTACTCAAGCTGTCGGGATGATACATTCTGAAAACATTAAGAATTTGTTTTAAATACTAACTTCAATTTGGCTTTAGAATTAAAAGACAAAATTGGTTGAATGTGTCAGGTTAAATGGAATACCACCCTTAATCGATGAGAAAATGTTGGAAAAACAAGCACCTGAATCAGACTCTATACAGATCAGACTCTATACAGACTCTATACAGGGTCTGATAAGGCAACACACTAAATGAATAATTTCTGCATAATGTCATCCTAGAACTCAATGGCCTGCAATCAGAAAACAGGTCTGCTGGACATGAAGGTAACTGGCAGTATAACATTAGTAAGGATAGGTTTATCTTTATGAATTAATTGTTTCTAACTTTGGCGATTTTCATATTTTTTAGCGCAACTAGTGGACTAAACTGGCCAAGCATATCAACCAGTGGCTTGTTTTTTCATTTTGAAACATCAAAGGACAAATACTTCATGAATATTTAATGACTGAAGATTCAATGACATAAAACCATATTGCTACTACCCTCAGACATTATCTCACAGAGATTATCTCACAGAATGGCTGTTGCTTTAGTTAGTCAAACTGAAAACACCTCTTCAAGGAGATTTTCATATACAGCAAAGCCATGAGCATTATTATGCAAACATATTTCCAAACATTAACCACTGTACAGTTCCAATTCAGCACATCACATGGATTGTATATGGGGGAAAATGCCAAAACCACATAATTTTACAGTTATATCCTTTCAGAATTGTTACAACACTCCTACAACAAAAGACTTTTTTTTCTTCCTATATTTAAAAAGAAATTCAAATATATTTTACTTTTCTATTAATCACCTTCTTTTGGTGCCAGATTTGGTGAGTGAGAACTTTTATGTATCCACAAAATGGAAAAACTAACTCTGTAGATGATACATAGTGGCAGTATCTTCAAGACTTCCACCACTAATTCAAATTGTAGACTTTCCTTTTCTTAAGAAAACAATTTTTACAGAGTACTTTTCTCCTTCCAATAAATACTGGACATGATAATATAGATTTACTTCTACCTAAAACTACCAAATTTCCTGTCCCCAGCTGTCTATGCAACCTCGTACCTGCTGTTACTGCTCATTTTCATATTGAACTGAAACCCTTACGCAGCAGATACTGACAGCAGCAGGCTACTGAAAAGAGCTGTAGCTTAATTACACTTACATAGCTTAGACAATGAAGTAAACATTTCCATAAAGAACTGTTTTACTTACTTCTTCAGAGAACAGTAAGTTTAGTAAGCACCACAAGTCTATAAAATATTGGGGAGAATAGCATGGGCATCACTTGGCAGCAGGACACTTCCAAGTTTCATAGGTATTTATTTCTATTTGTTTATTTATGCATTTTCAGCAGATCAAAGTGAGGAAATTTACCTGTATTCTGAAAATTGAATTTCCCTCATAGACTTTAATTGGAGAGGTGAAACAGAGCAAGAGGCTTAGTACTGGGAAAGTCAGTTGTTTTCCTAGCAACGATCTGTTCGTGTTGGTTTTTACTTAAGTAAAAAGCAACAATTAATTGTAGGAACAAAAGCATTATTTGCTTACTTTCATCATATGTGTACTCAATAGCCAAGCTACCAGTCAGGAAGGCCACATCTAAGGTAAGATTTTAAGAAAAAAATATTAAAAATCCTTGGAATGGATAGTTATTTCCACCTCCAAAAGGAAGTATTCAGTAAAACAGCTCTATGTGACAAAAATAAGGTGACAGACATTAATAAAGCTTCAGTTCTTCAAAGAAGCAGTGGCAGGATTCCCTGATGTCAATCATATTAACCAGTAGAGCAGGGCAAGAGGCTCTTGCTCTTTTATCATCAACATTATTTTAAGAATTTATTATGTTATTTTCTAATCATGCAACCAATTGAAAACAGTGTTGACGTGGCTTAAATCCTCTTCACTGAATTTTTAGAATAGTTGTTCCAGATATTTATTTATTTATATATTTTTTTTGGAAGAAAAGTAGGATATTGAGGCAGCATGGCAACTACAATCAACTTTTTCACACAATTCTCTTCAGTCCATGTCCAAGGACTTTTTCAAACATTTTACTTCAATCTGAACTTAAATTCACTGAAGTTAATAGAACACCCTCTAGAACAGGTTCAGTACGAACATATTTTTCATTATATATTAATGGGAAGTTATGAATAATGCTACTGTACTCTCAACCTTCAAAAAATCCACTCCTCTTTGGGAAGAAAGATTCATAATATCCCTTTGAACTACCCTGGTAGACGAGTAACAAAAGTTAACAATTTAGAATATCACTTTCTCCCTCTCCTTCTACCAGTCAAACCTTCCTCAATATCCTTACTATTTCCCCAAAGAATGACAAAAGAAATAGAATTTTATGTACATGCATGTGTACATAACAAAGTTCAGCAGCTACTTTGTTTAAAAGAACTGGTTACATATATAATAAAGACATACAAATAACTATCTTGCATTTTTCACTCCATTCCTGTAAGTCAAAAGCAGGATGGCTAGACATGATTGTACGAGACAAAAATCTTTCAAATATATTTTAGTTTTTGGTAAATATATTCTTCCAAAATGTTCAGGAAACTTCTAATTTTCTCATCATAGTAACTTCCCCAAAAGCATAAACAACTGAGAATGACTTCTTTTTATAATGCAAAATGCAATTGATTACAAAGAAGATTTCCAGGTGGGAAAATGAAATGAATTTGTTAGCAGCTAATTAACCTCTGTATCACACTATCCAATCTGTTTAATTAAAACAGCAAAGTATGTTTATTTTAATTTATTCACCATTACTTTCTTTAGTTGATGAAAGAACATACTAATAAAAAAAAAAGTAGAAATTGTCAAAACTGATTGTAGATTTTATCTAGATTGTAAATACTGGGACCAGTACAGTACAGGAGCCTACTTAAACAATTTTTTTGGACATCAGCTTTGCAGGACATTGGCATTGGTGTTCTGAATTCATACTTAAGTATGCACTACAAAGGAATGAACTAGGCTACACTATTTACATTTCTTGCTCTAAAATACAGAAAGTACAGAAAATACAGACAATAAGCCAGCTCTCCAATGCCAGCAAATCTGCAAAAGAACCTTAGAGGAAATGATATATTTTATCTATACGTATTATATACTTATATATATAGTATATAATATTTACATATTATGTATTTTATCTATACATATATATGTGTGCGTATGTATTATGTATTACTATTTTATATACATACATATATGTTTTTTAAACCATGCACTGGGCAAACTTGAAGACATGAGATTTTGAAATGAGTTTAATAGCTTCTCTTTTTATCTTATCATAAAGAAATAGTATATGGCAAGGAATGTATTACACAAAGTCATTAGGATTAAATTATTAAATTCCAAGCAAAACCACACATAACATTAATCTCTTTTAAGAATCTCATTGTAGTAGGAAAAAAAAAGAAAAAAAAAAAAAAAGCTCATATTTTGGATACTTGCATAAATAGCAGTGGCTGAGGGGTTTTTGCATCCCTTTCTTTCCTCTTTTTTTTACATACGTAAAAACTAAACTACAAAGAAATTATAATGTTGCATTTCTGCTGGGAAAATAAACACACAGTATATTTGGCTTAGTATTACAATACTGTGTAACACAGGAGTTTTTATCTAAATTATGAAAGTCTAATCCAAATTGTGGACCACATCATATATACCTGACACTGACCTGTGAAGGTAATGATCTCTCTTAAATAAAATTTTTAAAAGAATTTGATTTCATTCCCGGCCTGCCTGAATTCTTTACCTGGTTAATTCAATAGCCTAAAGTCTGTCCACAAAAAGCCACAGAGATGTAAAATATACAAATAGAAGATATATAGTATCTAAATCACATCAATAACTTATCTTATACAGCTTGCATGAAGATTAAAGAAAAAAAGAACCAAATTTCTCCATTTCCTTCTAAGTGCAGAAAGTACCTTTACAAAAGGTAATAAAGTTGAAAGCATTTCATGTCATCTTTTCAGACTGCTTTGGTTCTCAGACATAACGAATGTGACTACCATATGGACTTCTAACTATATTAATGGTGCTTTTACCAAGACAAATCTTACCCTCTTCATTAAGATTCTACTTTAAATGATTTTGCTAGATCTCTGATGTCTTAAAGGAAAACAACTGTGGACAGCAGTTACCAGGCTTAAGAAATATCCCATGCTCACCTAATTAATAAAGAACAGAAGGAATCATAATTTAATTATGCAGCTTTGACATCTATTTTGTGCATGTCTTGCACTGAGTCACTGCAATAAAGCAAAGATCCATGAGTACACCTTATTTCAGAAGCAGTTTAGTAGCATGAGACAACCCAGAAGCTGTAAAATGTCATTCATTTTGCTATTTAACATAAAATGATGAAGACTTTTCTAGTTAATCACTACAAGAAAAAGGACTACATCACAAAACATAATTACTTTTCTTCCTAATTATTGAATACATTCCACTGGAATGCTAGAATTCATGTAGAAGAACTCTGTGGTTTAAGAGCTGTATCAATGTCTTGCTATTATAGTTCTTGTTCTGTGTCTTAACAACCACATGAAATTGAAAGTTATCTCTGTTTTCTTCCATGGACCACAACAGGGTTTTTTACTTGCCCTTAATTTGATGCTTATGCCAACAAACTGCAAAGAACTAAGGAAACAGACTTCTAAATGAGCTAGAAGCTTTCCATGCTCCCTGACACAGCTGCTAACTGCATGCCTGTTCCCCTCACTTCCACCTCTGTATAAAAAACTTTAGAAACTGACATCTAATGACATCAGGTATTATTTGTCTATTTGTATATATTGTCTATATTTGTCTATTTGTATATTATTTGTATATATTTGCTATTTAAGTGCACTCATTTCTATAAAAATGCAGCCATACCCTCAGAGCCAGGCTAGGTACAGGCACAGAAGACAGCTATATAGCTCATTAGACTGCAAGGGCTGCAAAATGTACTCAAAGCCCACTTTGCCTGCACCAAATCATTGTAAAAACAGACTGCTGGCTGTCAGTAGGATTGAGAGAACCCCAATCTCTCCTTGGAAACATTCCCTCCCTTAAAACCAGTTTCAGCCCAAGGCTGCACATATGCTCCAAACAGCAGGAGTAGCAACCCTGGATCTTTATTGACAACTTCTGATTTAATGTTCCATTTCTTCATGTTTCTTCTAACTCTTCCCAAATATGCCCAGAGGAGCAACTCAGAGGAGAAGGAAATGGCTAGTTCTAAATCTGCACAACTCGGCACTGGGACAGGCTCCCCAGGGCAGTGGGCACAGCACCACGCCTGCCGAAGTTCAAGAAGCGTTTGGACAATGCTCTCAGGGGAGTTGGAACTGGATGATCTTTAAGGACCCTTCCAATCCAAAATATTCTGTGATTCTATGATCATTTGCAATTAACAAATGTTTAGATGATGTACTCAAAAAGTCTTAGTCCAGACTGTGTGCTCTTCTGTTGGTATCCCTCAACAAAACAAAGTAACACCCTTTGCTGATGTAACACAGCCCTGCTGAAAAATGCCAGCCTATACAAGTTAAATAAAACAAAAATGTTCTGAGTGGTGAAGTGTGTGGCAAGACTGTATTTCAGTCTTATTGCAAGCCTACTTTTTCAGCAATGCATAGTTTATAGTATTTGAAGTCTAGAAGTCAGCTAAATTAGTAGAATAAAACAGAAGAGAACAGAACAGAACAGTTCAGCTGGAAGGGACCTACAAAGATCATCTAGTCCAACTGTCTGACCACTTCGGGGCTAAACAAAAGCTAAAGCATACAATTAAGGGCATTGTCCAAATGCATCTTGAACACTGACAGGGATGGGGCATCAACCATCTCTCTAGGAAGCCTGTTCTAGTGTTTGACCGCCCTCACAACAAATAAATTTTTCCTAATGTTCAGTTTGAACTTTCCCTGTACAGCTTTGTGCCATTCCATGTGTCTTGTCCTCTGTTATGCGGGAGAAGAGACCGGCATCTCCCTCTGCACTTGCCCTTCTTAGGAAACTGTAGAGTGACTGCACTGAGTGAAGTTGTTAGCAAGAGGAAATTGGGTGAAATTAAACTTGCTTACACAAGATCATACAGACTGGTAGAAAACTTTGGCTGGAAGTTTTATTTCACTTTTTAAGTGGAAAAAAAATAATCACTCACACAGCATAAAAAGTTTTATCAGGAAAAAATACCAGAATTATATGCAGACACTGAAAAACATCAATAGTGCCAGGCTCCTCAGTTTCACTTTTCCCATGTGTAGCTCTTAAGAAATGTAAAACTGAAGTTCCTCTCTAGAGAAGCAGCAAACCTCACAGGACTAAGAAGAGAATCCTAGCTGAATTAATTATTCATTAGGGGTTATTCATCCATGTTTAAAAGCAAAGATCTGCTCCAAATTAGAATAGTCATATCTTTATATATTTTCAAGGCAGTTAAAATACACAGTAGTTCATTGCAAGTATAGTTTGGGACTACCAAATGGGAAAATGAAAATAGTGTGATAGCATTTTCCATGAAGACATAAATTACATGCAGTTATAGAGTTGGCCAAAAGCTGTCAAGATTTCCTAAAACTTAATGTCCCTCCACGAAGACCTACAGTTGTTTGTGTATGTATTTATGCAGTCCTGATTTGCTCATAGCTGATAGAAAAAGTGAACTGTAGAAAAGTAAACAAACACTTAGCACAGGCCACATTTCTGGTCAAATCAAGCAGATTTTTATTATTGCTTCGTTGCATGATGTAGAATAATGTTGCTCATTTTGAAGAGTCTCTCTGCTCCATGTTATGTGCATCTCCTGCTCTGTGGCAAGCCCTCAGAAATACCTGCCATTACTTGTACTGCTACTTATTATTGTCAAGACATAGAAGAGTCAGAATTTCACCTTTTGTTTAAATTTTATGAAAAATCAGAAGTACACTATGCACAGGGGATAGAAGGATAAGATTTCCCAAACCCTTGAGCAAAACACGTCTCTTAAAAATAGGATTGACTATTGCTCTTAGAGTATTTTAAATCAATTCAGAATGAAGATCGAATTAACACTTATACCAACTGCAAAATAATATAGACATCAAAACATTTCTGCTTCCAAATACTGCATAAGCCACTGTTCTTAGAACATCAACTTTTGCTATACTTTAGGTACATAATGTCTAGAAAATGCTTTTACAAACTTTTAAATACCCAAGCCTTCCAAGTACCACTTTAGCTCATTTTGCTCTTTCTGAAGATGAGTTGTGACAAAGACAGCCTGAATTTTCATCTAGTATCTTAAAAGAATCCTGTGGCAAAAGAACATTGATAAGTATAACTTTGATAAGTTATCAAAGCCTGCACGACTCCTGAGGTTTTGTCATTTGAAAAACAGGGGGCAATGGAGTGAAGACAAACACAAATACCTCTGCTCAAGAAAAAAAAATCCAGCCCACCTATCTCAGAATTTCAGAAAAGCTAATATAACATAATATGCACAGTCCCAAGCCCATATCTGTATGCTTTTATTCTTTTTTGACATTAAACACTTTGAAGTATTTTTGGGTATAATTTTCTTTAAATAAATTTGGAAATCAGAAGGAGTAATTGCCAGAGTTTCCTATTATGAATTGCATTCTGTCTCTGAAGTAAGAATCTAAACTTTGTAATATTTTCTGAACTTCTATATATTTTAGAAGTCTGCCTCCATCATGGAAAATCATATTTGAATGTTAGTGTCTTGCTCCATTTGTGCGTGTTCTGTTATACCATTTTTTCCGTTATAAACAAACAAAAAAAATCCTCCAATCAGTAATTCAAAATTAGTAGGATTAAGTTCATACTCCTTTTCCCAAAAACATTAACACATTTCTTAAATTCAGCAATTAAAAGAAAAAGAAAAAAAAGATCAGGACAACACAAATGTAGTGGGGAATGAGGGGAACTGACATACAGAATTTGCCTAGGACATAATAGAAACTAGTCAGAGCCCAGTAATACTGGCAAAGATAGATAAAGAAGAAAAATACCATTATTTTTAAAGAGATGATATTCAAAAAAAAAAGTTTAA
The DNA here is from genome assembly GCF_964035555.1 of Netta rufina. Taxonomy (NCBI): domain Eukaryota; kingdom Metazoa; phylum Chordata; class Aves; order Anseriformes; family Anatidae; genus Netta; species Netta rufina. The sequence continues at coordinate 196,674,542 of NC_140123.1, forward strand.
AGACAAAGAAAACAGAGTCCTTCTAAAATAAATCTTATTATATTATTTTACCGATTCACCTAGGATAGTAAAGCAATTGTAAGAACTATTTATCACAAATTTAAATTAGCAACTGAATTTGAAGGTGAAATGTAGAATCATAAAACTAATTAGCTTCATCTGTGTTACATATTCAGCAAAGACTCTTAGAAAATAAGCACAACAGCAGCCTGCAGAAAGCTTTTCTTAACATATTGTACCTCTCTATTGTAAACTAAAGAACCTGCAGGGTGTTAATAAATTGAGTACAATAGCATATCCTGCCTTTAATAAGATTTTTGTTTGGAAAGTGCATTAAAGAATCATTCAAAAAGATGGCATTAATGCATATACACGGTGCTTTAATGAGAAATCACACCTTTTTTTTCCCCTTTCCTCCAGTTCCTTTCCTCCATCCCTTTTTCAGAAGATTTTTTTTTTTTTTTTTTTTTTTAAATGAGCTGCCTGGTAAATAAGAAAAAGCGTATTAGATGTCTTTTACCATATTTGATTTTTCAGATAAAATATAGTGCTTGAAAGATTCTGCAGTGATTGAAGGTGTTTCATCTCTTTATTCTAAGAGCCTTTTAGGATAGTTCCCTACCAGTGAAGTACTCTGCTGCCCACATGAGATTCTTTCAAAGTTTTGTATTACAAAATTATGCATGCCTATATTCAACATAACAATATTAAGAGATGATAAATAACCAAAAGATATAGCAGAGAAACTCTCTACTATAGTTACATGTTTAAGAACTCTGCCTACATATAATCTTGATTTTGATTGTAAAGTTTCTATTTGCCACCTTTTTTTATCAAGCTCCTAATTGATTTAAGATTCCTATTGTGTGGGGTAAAAATGAAAATAAAGACAACAGCCATAAGTGTTCAAATGATTAATCATGCTAACCCAAAAGACAGATCCTTTATTCTTTAAACAAATGCATAGAAGAACTGTTCTGTTACAACCCAGATTTTATAAGAAGCCTATAATTTGGTGGATGAAAAATTATATATGAGCCCACTGTGCATGCTTGCAGCCCAGAAAGCCAACTGCATCCTGGGCTGCATCAAAAGCAGCATAGCCAGCAGAGCGAGAGATTGTCCCCCTCTGCTCTACCCTCGTCAGACTCTACTTGGAGCCCTGCGTTCAGCTCTGGCTTTCAGCTCTTGGGCCCCCAACAGAAGAGGGACATGGAGCAGGCCCTGAGGATAGCCACAAAGATCATCAGAGGGCTGGAGCACCGCTGAAAAAGTAAAATGGCTGAAATGGCTGAAAAAGTAGAGGTTTTTCAGTAGAAGAGAAGGCTCCAGGGAGACCTTTGCAGCCTTCCAGTACTTCAAAGACGGGAAGAAATTTTTAAAAGGCACATAAAAAGAAGGACGAGAGGTAACGGTTTTAAATTGAAAGAGGGTACATTGAGATTAGATATAAGGAAGAAATTCTTCACTTGAAGAATTTCAAGTGTTCACTGGAATAAGTTGCCCAGAGAAGCCATGGATGCCCCATCCCTGGCAGTGCCCAAGGCCAGGCTGGATGGGGCTTTGGGCAGCCTTGTCTGGTGGGAGGTGTCCCTGCCCATGGCAGGGGGGTTGGAACTGAGTGATCTTCAAGGCCCCTTCCAACCCCAACTATTCTATGAATCTGTGAATTTTAGACTCAGAATCATCTGAGGGACTATAGGAAGTTATAAAAGGAAAACTCCAGGCAAGCTAGTGAGAGGCATTACCCTTAAAGGTTGTTTTTGTCTTCCCCCCTCCCCCTCCCCCCCTTTTTTTTTTCCCCTTGTTTCTATACCCAACTACTGTCTTCCAGAAATTTGTAAACCAGAGGGCACCAGTGAGACCTTGTGAAAACAAACCTGAACATTAGTGGCATGATGCTGGGGACAGACCAGGTGACAGTGAGATCCCGTTCCCAGTATAGAAAGGTAGAAAAAAGTCTGCACTCATCTGATGAAACCTAGAAACCTCCAGAAAGGCATCAGGACAGGCTTGTTCACAGTGAACATTAAGATGAATGTCTTCTTACTAATTCCAGCAATCCTAGGAATGTAAGGTCAGTTCTTCAAATACTGAAACTGTTGTATTTCCTATCCAATTTTGAGAAAGCACTGGTGAAAACTTGCTGAAATGCTTGTTCCTGCAAAATTTGCCCTGCATTTTTACAAATCAAAAAGGTGTGAGCAGTAAGTATCAGATAAACATCAGAACAAACCCTGATACCACACAGTTTCAGTACGTGATTCATTCTTATTTCCTTCTTCACCTCACAATGCACACACATAGCTCTGTCCCCTGAGTGGTAAGATGTCAGAGTCCAAACAATCACTGATGGAAGAAAGGTATTTCATTCCTTTCAGTGAGATATGGCACATTTAATTTAAATTATGCACAAATCAAAGCTATATGTCACATAAGTGAAGGTGGCACACAGCCCTTCAGAGAAGAAAATATCATCTTCCCTAAGACCTTTACCATCTGCCTGTCAATTGAAATCAATCATTCCACATATTTTTTTCCAAGTCACATATGGTTTAGACGTGTGAGGCCTCATCCAAAATTAATCAAAATCAACGGAAGATTTATTTCACAGTGTTTTGGATCAGAACATTGTGTCAAGATACAGACAGCTTTGACACTTTGCCCATCGTTAGCGTTGTTCAAACTTTCAGAGAATTATTAAGTACAGATTACTGGGAAAGGATTCCACACCTAGTTTGCACCTGTGGGAACTGGTTTTACACCCCAGTTCTGGAGCCAAATCTAAACATTTTAATTCCCCATGGATGTCCTTTGTGCTGAAGAGGACAACGAGAGATACAAACCATAAGAGAGCTATATCCTTTCTTTAATGATATTAGAGAAATAAAAAAAATACTTGTTTGTTACCTTCTCTGAGCATCTCTCTTTCAAATGGCAATCTTTAATAAACTGCCTCCCTAGAATGAATCAATACTAACACTAGAAAATTGGTTATTTTGTTTGTTTTCCAGTTGAAGCTTTTAAGATGCAAAGATGCTTTGCATTGTCCATGTATTGTCCATGATAAGTTACAGACAGTCCTGAAATCTAAAATCTTTGATCTGCAGTAAAGGTCATGAGCTGCCTACTACTGCCCTGCTCCTGCAGGTCACCTCTTGGGTCACCCCTATGTATCAACTCTTGTTATGAAAGACTTGTTTTATATCAGTTATCTTTCATTTCTTTGCTGAGCAACTTTTCACTACAATTTTACACAACTGATGTTGATTAAAAAAAAGTCATAACCCCAAAGTACTATTTCTATGACTTCCTGTCTTACTTTTAAGGCCACAAACACAAGCCTATACATTAACATCACAGGAAATGCTGTCTTGGAAGTATCAGGGTACAGGAAATCATCATTTACACAGAAGTTCATAAAATTGTATTGTTTAAAAGATAAGGCATATTGAAAGGATTTTTCATGTGGCATTTTAATGTGATAATTAATTCCTAAAAGTCTGAGTTTCAGTCTTCATATAAGTAAGAGGATGCTAATAGGCCATGCATAAAGACTCTCCTCGCTAAAATACAAATGAAAAATCCCTTATGTTTATACATGTGTAAGTACAATTAATATTGCAACCCAACTGGAAACAAAATTGCTTTAGTTAACCAACCATTGCAATGCAATCAAATGTGGTATCAAATGTAATTGTAGAAGATTCATTTGGGGAATAACAGCAATTATTTCATAAAGAATTCTCCCCTCCTCCTTCCAATTCACATGCACACAATTTTTTTCATGCATCTCTGCACCAGTAAAGTAATTGGACCATCACAAGTGTCAAAAATACCACCATTTCATTCTGCAATACACAGGAAAATTCAAACTGACAAGCCTGTTTCATTTAGCAATATTGGGTTGTACCTCTGATTTACAACTGCATTAATCTAAAAACGTTTAAGTAGTTTTTATTTCTCCAGCTGTACATGCAGTTAGGGAATTGTGCAATGCTGATGGAGTAGGAAACAAAGAATGGCATTTCTTTGTCTGCCTGAAGCTAAGTACTTTGGATTTCCCTTCACACAACTATTCTCTGAAGACTTAATACTTTTCTAATGTAAGTATTCTTCTAGGGCTGTTGAGGGAAACTGCAGTTCAGATATTTTAATTGACTTTGTGTTTAATCAGAAAACAACCCATATTGCAATCCAATGTTAATGATTTTTTTTTCCTTTTTTTTTTTTTTACTCAGAAGACATTCAGTATTCTTCGTTAGTATTCTTAATTAATATTCATTTGATTTTTTTTTGTATTTTTTAGTAATTTAATTAGTCATTACTAAAATTATTTTGACATTTAATTATCAATGCAAACCACTGAAAACCATTATGATTTTTATATCTGTCAGACACCTAAAAATACTTATGTCAGCTGCAATGTGACTGTCAAGGACATTGATCGTGAACTCATTAGAACCAGAGACTGTCCCAAGTAATTTCTTTCTATAGTTATTTATGTACAGTGCTGCTGGAACAGCTTTCATCACCCTAAAACAAGTCCTGAAAAAGGAAATAAACCTCATACAGCATGATGCAGACCATTCATAATGCTATCAGAAGTGTCAGAAGAAAGGCTATCAGTAAGAACCCTCATCTGCAGGAAGTTTTCCAGTATATCTTCCATATGCCATCACAGCCATTAGGAGAATGAATTTTCCAGTGAAAATTAAGTTTATCAGAAAGATCTGTGTGCAAACTAATTTGAACAGGCATTTTCTAAAAAGTAGGCCAGAAGAGAAGAGAAGAAAGATTACTTCTGGCAAAAATGGAGCAAATTAAATTATAAGAACCCTAATACATTTATTTGAAATTTAATTGCGTAACCTAATGTCAAGGTTATTATATAGTCCACAGTGTTTTCAGCCAATTTCAAAACAGTAAAGCACAAGCTTGGTTCGCAGTTACTTTATTATAAATCCAAATGCTTTTTTTTTTTTCTTTGCTTTGCTTTTTTTTTTTTTTTTAACTACAGTCTTTTTCTTGAGCCACGACATTAATACAAAATCACATTTCAAGATTACTTTGAGTTCTCTCCTTGGCATTGAATTCTGATGAGACCAGAAGCTTCTCTGGTATAAATGACTCCTACTGAAAGTAAAGGGTAAAAATAAAAACAAAAAGTTGAGACAATGTTGTTGATGTGTTGATGTGCTTCTTACTGGGCCAGCGTACCCAGTAAGAAGCTATATGATTAGAAAGGGCATCTAATCTTATTCACTCTGTTCTGCACAGAGTCCATGAAACCTGCAGGCTTTGTTTTCTATTGAAAGCAGAAAAGGTTCCTGTAGCATTCTCATTATTGCATCCCTATGGAACAGGCCTTCTGTATTTTACCACATATTAGAAATTGTGCCTGAACAGATAGCATAATTAAAAGCATTCATGCTGTATCCAAGACCCTCTGCATTCCTGAAAGCCAGTCACTTTTATCTGATTTTTTTTTTTTTTTTGGGGGGGGAGGGCATTGCAGAAAGCCCATGTTTAAGTGTCTGAAGAATACTGGAACAGAACACTTTAGAAAAGCATTGTGCATTTAACTTTGTGCCTGTATGATGCTAGTGGGTGTGCAAACAGTCTAGGTTGGTAGCAAAATCACATAAAAGCACCATCTGCTTTTATTTCTGAAGGAACAAGTCATAATGGCATAATAAATGACTTTGACACTCAGAAGAGAACTGTAGCCTAAAATTAACAGGCTTATAATTATACAGAATAATATTAATTTGGCTTGAATAGTAATAAAAAACTAATGTTGTGCATTTTACAATTGTCTCACTTGTTTTTCAGTGAAATCTGAAATGATTGAAGAAGAAAAATTAGCATTTGACTAGGGTCTCTTTCATGAGTACCAGAATATTGAGGAGAAGAGGATATTAAAGTATAGAGAAGGATTCTTAAAGAAGTCAATGACTCAATATATATGGCTACATAGACAACAAAATCCTTCTCTATTAAGCTTCTACCTACCAAATAAAGACAACTTCTTAAAATCATTTGTATGATTCTGTGTTTCAGTGCTTGGAGTAGCACACGGTTTACTGACAGGAACTATCACTCAGAGATGTCTTCTCTATAATTATTCCTTGTACAGTGAGACAAACATGTTTTGTGTATACCTCAGAACTACATTATTGGGCCTGTGAAGTTCCCTATGAGTTTATGAAGGGTAAAGTCCATTTTATTCTCTAGAGATCTGGACTGAGGCACTGGCTATTGCATAAAATGTCCATTTGTAGGCAACGATTCTTTCTGTGGTGGTTGTATAAACAGCATGTTTTAAGAATATAGTTAACATTAGACTGAAGAAAATTCTGAGAAGGTTAAAAGGAGAAAAACTTACCCCAAACTCATCCCTCCACTGATGAGATGCTTGATACTTCTCTGCTTCTTTAGCGAGGCGCTGAAGAACAAAAAAAAATACATACATTTTAATCTTCACTGATTCTTCACATAGCAAAGCCTTTCTTTTTTATTTTCTTTATATGCATGTTTTCTCTATATAATTCTCTATATATTTACACTTTTGCACTTGAAATTTTTGTATACTTGAGTAAAGATGTACAGTCTTTTCAAAAATGCCATTTTCTATATTATATACTAATTTAAGCACTGAAATCATGCATTAGAAAGCTTAACCCTAATTCCAATGTTATTTAAGATGTTCTAGGTAAGTCTGAAATCCATCAATACTGAAAATACTTTCTCCCTACACACCTTACTTTATACATATGAGTTTAATCTACCATCCAATTACAAGTATTTATTAGAATCTTAAAACATGTAACAAGTATTTTATTAGAATCTTATTGCCCCATCAAATTATCTAGCTTCAATTATACAAAGTACTGACATACCCTGTCATGATTAGGGACCCATAAAAACCTCAGTAATTTGGACAAGCTGTAGTCTGGCCCCATGTACTGAATGAACTTTAGCCACCAGAGAACATCAGTAATGGTCCTAGATGGCATTTTTCCAGTTTAAATTAATTTGAAAGAAATCCAGTTTAGACATTTAACCCCACAGGAAGCAAAGGACAGTGCACAGGAATGATTAGATGAGCCTCTTTCAAATCAGTCTCTTGTATAGACATCCACTGTGTTGGTTACAAGTTTCTCCTCAAACAAAATGATAATTCTTTGAAAAATAACTGTTTGGACAGCAGCAGAGCTACCTGATGTGAACACAGCTCATATGGACTCAGCCACGTCCTAATTTCTGAGTGTGACCTTGAGAACTATGTTATTTTATAATTAATAACAGTTTCTGGATAGTCATGGTCCCTTTCTAACAGAATTGCTCTATCCACAAGCTAACTAGGGATGAAAATTCTTTACCTCATGGTGGTGTGTACACAATAGGCCCAACGATCCTTTTAATATTCAGATCAGTTCCTACCCAAATGAGCTGTTGGTCTAAGTCATGTTTTCAGTTGAGTCGACTGTCAATTCTTGCTAACAATCAAAAGGGGTATGACCGGAAAGTTCATGGAAGCTGGAATTGTGGAGATGGTGCTGTCAGAATCTCATCTCAGCCCCAGTACAGGATGGCAACCACCATGGTGTCTGATCCCACAAGGACACTCCATCTCCCCCCCAACAACTATCAGGTTGAATCAGGTTGATAAATTTCACCAACCAAAACTTAAGACCTTTTCCTTTCTTTTTCATTTGAAATCATCACATTAAAAAATATAATTGTGTGCTCCGATGTCAGAAAATAAGCATCCCTCTTATGTGTTTTATCATCAATTCAAATGATTTTTAGCTCACAAAGTTACTAGCATCTTGCAGGTTTTCCCAACCAAAGCTGCCCTCTACAGTAGCCAAGTACCACATTTACAAAAGCAAAACTGTAATATATCTTGATGCATTACACTGGCAAAATGTAGCCTAACTTCCCCTTGCCCTCAATGGACAAATCCATTACTTTAGATACCTACAGTATTTCCAGTTTTCTGGTAATACACTAGAATAATTTTGTACAAGTACAAAGCAAGATAGAATGCTTACTGACATCTACTACACAAGTAAATAGCTGCAGATAACGCTGCCCTCGTTTCTCTCTCTGTCTGCTTCATAACCTTAAGGTACTCACTAATCTGCAATTCTTCTCTGCAAAATATGTTAGAACCCAAATTTACGAACTCATAAATGGATTATGAACAGAAATCTATAGTAAGTACTAGGAATTTCACATTGGAAGAACTGCAGCCACACCTGATATTCCTCAATTTTGTGAAAAACTAGAAAATTCTCAGCTAATCTGAGCTATAAATCAAGAACGCTAAAAGCAAATTTAAAAAGCTCCTTAGCTCCTCCCCACCTCTCGATTTCTACAGTTCCTTGTGTCTTAGAATAGCTTCCAAACTTAGAAGTTGCCTTTTGCTATATGCTTACAGAGCTTTGCTCATAGGAAAGCACAAGCAACTGGTTATGGAGAAGCAATAATGATCAATGAAAAAAGTCTATGTTGTTTAACTCAAATAAACAAACAAATAAATGCCATTTTAATGGAACTGCATGTTGCCCCTGTGTACACTAGGTACAGCAAGAGGCTGATTCAGGCTCATTGCCTACATGAAGAATCTCTGTTTCACAACAATTTAACTTTTGTGCCAGTTACTACACCAGTCTTCCAGAATATATCTAAAACTAGCTGGAGTAAGAGCAGAATGTAGGCCTATTTTTTTTTTCCCAGTATTGTATGTCAGAGACAGAATTACAGCCTAGCCAACTTGATATCAGTCCAGTATTGGTTTCCATGAAACAGACCATCTTTTCCATCAACAATTCCCATAAATGCTATATGAATTATTAATGGTCAGTAAAATGCCTCTTAGCCAGGACTAGAAGAAATCTGTAAAATGTTCACATGAGTAAATCATTTAATCTCTCAAAGTAGGGATGAATATTGTAGTTGCGTCTTATACCCCTGCAAGAGAACACTCCTGTAATTTTGTAGCTATGTAAGTATGCAAAAAACACACAGGATCACTTCCCAAAGATCAGTATACTACAGTACTCTGATTTCCCAGCTCGCCTTCAACAGACAACTATAAATGTTCACGGGCAGGATATCACAGGGACAGATCATGCAAGGATTTCATGATCAGAAAGGTGGCTTTTGTTTTGTTTCTGGTGTCTCTTTTGTTGTTTTTGTTTGTTTGTTGTTTTGCTTTGTTTTAAAAGATAACAGAGCTGATAGGAACGTTGTGTATACAAAAAAAAAGAAATCATTCTCTCCTATGTAACATCTTTGATATTTTTAGGGAAGATAAAGGAAGAGTATTAAAAACAAAATAGTAAAAAAAAAAAAAAAAGTATTTTGTAAAGCTAAGTTGTTCTCAGAAGTTCTTCATTTCTACGCAAGGACAAATTCTACTGCTAGAGATACATGAACTCTAATGACTGAGGCATTCATTCATCTTTCCACAGGGAGAGTGCTTTGTTAAGGCAGAGTAAGAAGTCAAGACTCTATGTCAACAACAGCTAGATTGTGAAGCAAACTCAAATTACCTATGCCCCTTACTGCAACACAAGGAGAGACTAATTTTTCATCTACTAATTTTTCATCTCTCTCAAAGAAATCATGCCTGCTTGCCTTTGAGGTATGCAAATGTCAGGGCTTGCCTTCCCTGTTTTGATGGAGGAGTCTCTGGAGAACACCAACAGAAGAGTAACACAGCAGCGTGCTGACACTCCCCATTTTCGGTCTCATTACAGCACAGGTTTAAAAAGGTAACACCTTCTTTAACTCCATGGCCCACTGCAGCTCCCTATAGGTTTCTATAGCAAATACTAAAATTTTTGAGGTGGTTATTTTTATGTGTCAGAAGATGTGTTAGAAGAGGTTCTAAAACTAACACACAAAACAGTAATTCTGCATATTAGGCTTCAGTCATTTCTCATTCTGTGCCGTTGTATGAATGCTGTGAACATGACAGCCGTAAAACGTATTCAGGCCTTGAATGAAGCCCTATTTACACCATCTTTTTAGTTAGAGAGGATGAGAAACCAAACACTATTGAAAAAGGGGGGAGGAACAAAACTAATACACAACAAACATTCTGGATTACTTCAAGGTACAACAAAAAAAAACAACCCACTCTTTACAGTGGGCTGGAGAGCAAGGATTCTCTATTATGGCAGTGATACTCCAATTACTCTGAAATGCTACACAAATTGAGAAACCTTGCCTGCAAGGTTTCTCAAGAAACCTTGGCTGAAAACACGAACAAAATGCTGTAGCATCTATTCCTGTGCTTTTGGAGGATGCCTGGCTGCTTCCAACATGGTTTGAAGTGCTTCCTGGTGCTTCCAGCTATGGGTAGAAGATAGCTGATGCTAAATTTATGAAATGTGATTGACACAGTCAATTAAAGTCAAGGTGCTTGAAAACACCATAATTAAATAAATAAATGTCCCATAATAAATGAAACAATTACTTCTATTTAATTAATTCGATTAAAACTTCTAATAAAAATAGCCTTGCTATTTTTTAAATATCAGTTGTTCAGAGTCTGTTATCTTCATGAATATTCAGGATACTTACATCATTGATAAGAGAACAATGATCCCCTGAAAGTCAGCCACTGTCCACAAATCAGCATTTTTTTTAAACAAACAGTGAAAGAAGTCAGGAGTTACCTGTTTCTAGAGTTTCCTTATATCTTTCAAAGAGAATTGTTACCTTTAACGCAAAACTACTTGTTGTGAAAGATACAAAAAGATGCAAATGCAATTTACTCCATTAGCCTATAAACTTTTCTTTAACTTTAAAAAGGATTACAAGATTATCAGAAAAACTACCCCAAAAGCCAGCTGCCTGTCAAATCTCCAAACTGACCATTTTCAAAGGTCTTGTCCCTAGATTCCAAGTGTATGTTTCGAACTCTGAAAGACAGCCTTTGATGTAGCGCAGATGGGAAGAAAGAGCTGTGAAGAATCTTTATCTGATCTGGAAAGATCAGTTCCCTAGAAGGCCTATTCATCTCCCAGCCTTCACTTGCGTGTGCGTGTGTCATATCTTTATCTCCTCCTAACCAGCAAAGAATTCTGCCAGCTAATGGCCCAATTACAATTATATTCAGTACAATGAAATCAATCTTTTTTGTGCTTCCAACTCTCCACCAAGTATTTTATATTGAAAATAATATTTGACTACCCCTTGATATCCTAAGCTATTAGAAAAATGTGTAAGCATGGAGTTGTTAGACATCAATAGCTTGACAAGGCTTTCTAAAGTACTGAATCCATGATATTTAAAAGCTTATTTTAATAAGAGAAATATCCAGGGAGAATACAGAAATACCAGGCTTGAATAGAACAATATAGAAGCATGCAACTAACTTCAAATCCTGATTTAAAATATGACCCAAGTACTCAATTCAGTTCTTGCATAAATAAGAGAAAAGCCACAAGTGTTATCTGTAACAGCAGTGTTAAACATGGTTTTCACATCTGCATCTGAAACACAAATATTGTTCTTCTGTAGGTGATTACAAATTGCGAGTCACTTACAAGAGAGAAAAATAGGAAAAAAAGCATCAGACTGGGATACGGTGTCTGAAGTAACAGTGGAAATTTCACCACAGCTTTAATGCAAACTGACAGAAATCTAAAAATTTGTATTTTCATCTCAGTTGGCTGTTACACTCTGTATTAAGCTAAACCAGAACTCTTTTCTGTCCCCTTGACTTGATTCTATTGTCTTTACTTGCATGGAGCAGGTTTATTATGATTTTATTATTTTTTTTTTAGTAATAAATTAGTCAAACACTCATGGATTATGTTATTCATGAGTTTTCCATTACTCTACTGTATAAAAAGATCACCCAATTTGGCCAAAAGGGGTGAGATTTTAACAAGAAACACATGCAAATTGGAAGGTCAGTAGCCCAAAAGTGATCCTGGGAGTGCTAATGATAGCAAGGTCATTACCCCCATATAAATGACACATGAGTTTATTTTTCTTTGTCTTTGTTTCCATACTCCCAGCGGGACTGGGAGGGGTTAACAGGGAGCAATTACCTTTTTACTTGTAACTCTCATTAATGTATTTGGTAGATGACCTTCCTGACAAGTGGGCATTCGTAATTATTACCAGCACAAAAGCTGATCTAGATTTGACAGAGCTGCAGCACTTCAGTTTTGCTAAGATTATCCCCAACCATAAAATGTTTTAGATTGTGCCAAACACATATGTAATTTTGTTGATTTAAACTGTAACCACAAAGTGTAAAATCCACTCTTTCAGATTATTTTTTTCTTTAAAAAATTTTTGAATGCTAATGCAGTATGACAAAAGTTTCCATTATAATTCATATTTCCCTCCTTCAAATAAGGACTGTTTCCTTATGTACCATTGTATTCCATTACATAAATGTCATAATCCTCAGTGTAACCAGAATTTCAATACTTGCAGAGACCATTAAACCATACACCCCCATTTAGGCACTTCCTCTAAGAACTGCAGAAATAAAAGCACAATTTAAAAGTAAACTTGCAACAGCGTAAGAAATCCTAACAGTGCAGATTAATACACAGTTGTGGTTTATACAGCCTTTGCCACTGAAGTAACTGTTCACAGGAGAAATTATGTTTTTAATTTTCTACAGAGAGAACTTGTGCTCAACTCTACTAACATACAAACAGACTTGGAATACCAATTCATAATTTTGTCAGAGAGAGGCACTGTTAGGTCAAGAGTAAATTATCGGCAAGAATTAGTTACAGATCTCCATCTGGCCCTGTCTTGTTTCAGCCATATCTAAAATAAATGATTCTAGTATAAATCAGGAACCATCACCAGTTTAGAACCAGAGGGCCTCGGTTATGAATTCTTACACTAACAAGACACAAAGGAAAATAAAAATTTGTAAATAAGTAATACACATAAATAAGTAATACATAAATAAGTAATACACATACACAATACATAAATAAGTAATACACAGTGGTCACTTCTTTAAATTTCCAAGAGATTTTGTATTAATGCAATATCCCCCTTCAGCTGCTTACATACAACCCGTTCTTTGTAGAGTTCCAAGTTTTAGAAATAAAAAATGCAACTGCATTTCCTCTTTTCAACACAAATCTACTGTATATATAATTTATGTCTCCTTTAAAGCATTTTTATCTCTGTGACAGAGAAATAACATATTGAGAAAATGAGCACACAGTAATGCAAGTGGCATTTGCATCATATTTTCTAGACTTCATCTGATTAAATGTGAGGTAAGTCATAAACTGTTCTATGCAGCATGTCAGCAGCTGTATTATGTTTGAAAGTTGTTATGCTCAAATACATTTGCTGAAGTAATCCTGCAGCAACTATTTGAGAAATTAGAAGTTGACAGGATTTTATTTTTTTTACACTACAGCTCCATAGACAATATGTTTATTCAGAGCATGGCGAAATCTCCCTTTTCTGCATATCTGATTTTTTAAGGTTTTTTATGGTGACTGGCAGTAGGAGTTTGTTTTGTGCTGATCTCCAGCATGGTTTTATTTCATGTATTTACACTGCAGAGTCACGGCCTCTCTCTCACTCTGGCATCTGCTGTGCCACACAATGACAGGCTGATTTATGGTCTGTTAATGAGAACATCTGAAGCAGATAAGGTCACAGACAAAGGATGTTTATAATTGATCTCCTGTATTCAGCATAAACCTTGTATGAAATACTCCCCAGCCATTGTCTGGAGCCAGTTTTACTTCTGTCATTGGAAGCAGCAGATGAGTCATATTCATAATGAAAAAGGGCATATGAGAAGTCTGCTGACATTGTGAGCTTTACCAAAGCACTCTTCATACCGATTACTGACCTAAAATTATACGTAATCTAATACATCATCCAATCAGCAGTTCACAACATTTTTGAAAAAGATGTTATAGTCTGGACCATAATTCAAAATAATGCCTCAAATTTTATCTTCCATTATTAACTATTACTAACAACCTAAAGTGCTAGAATCTTCTGTAGTTTAGTTTAGAAAAAAATCTATAGAAAGATTGCCTCATATCTAACACAAAGTTGCCATGTCGGATGAAAAGAAATCCAGTTGAAATAATTTATTATCTTCCATATATTTAGAAGATAGGGCTTTAAAGGATTTCTGTATCTTTTAGCAACTATAGTGAAAAAAATGTTTATAATTCAAGCCAATCTTTATTCATGTTGTTTAATTACATGAGTGAAGAGTGATTCTCCACAGAGAAATTTTACCCTTCTAGCAGATACGCAATTCCAAAGCAGTAGACCCAAAATAAATTAAGCCTTTGGTCTGAATCAGGTCAGAAATCAATAAGAAGCCAAATCTGACCTAGAGTATTTAAGATTACAATATTGCAGGTGAAGTTAATGTATTCTGACATGAATAATCACATTGATTTTAATAGAAAATACTGGAATAGGGAGACCTAATCAAATATGTCTCACATAGGAGTTTGACATCTAAGGTAGTGCACAATCATCTGTCCCTGAAAAAAATTGAAGATATGAAAAGTCAAAAAGAATAAAAGCAAAAGGCCATTTGGCACAGTAACATTTCTCCACTATATAAAAGCCACACTTCTCTAAAATATGAAATAGAGCTTTTCTCTTCTACTTCTTTTCTCTTATTATGCAGATTTAAGAATTTAGTTAGTGGTATCAAATGATCCAACAGAGAAAGCAAATGTGACAATGCCAGTGCTTCCACTGCTTAAAGAGTGCTGAAAGACACTTAAATATATACTACAGTGGAATTCTTAGTAAGATTTAGTAAGAATCTAAAAAGCTTCAGTAGTAGTCAGAGGTACAGTTAAGGTCAAACAATCATTGATTCTGTCTTGAAAACAAAACTCTGCTCCCAGGGCAGAAAAAAATACATACAAATATATATATATATATATATATATAATATATAAGAATAATAAATAAATAATTAAAAATCTAATAGGGACACATTCAAACTCCCAGGAAAGCAGTATGGCTGGGTATGCACCTAGGAACATGCACAACAGGTGAGTGTTGCAGGGAGGATCTTTTCTGTATCAGTCAGTAGCTGTCTGGAAACTTACTGGTTTCCACCTCAGCTTGGTCTCTGGTGTTCACAAACCTAACTAGTAAGAAAATTGGTACTAGATGAAAGGAAACTATACATGAGCCAGCAGTGTGATAAACAAATAAGATGCTAAAACATTTCTGAAGGGCACCTGAGAACCAGAGAACAGGACAAAACAAAAGCACCCACAACAACAGACAGAGGTACACAAATTTGTTCACCATGACTGGGAGGAAACATCACTGAGGAAATAGCATACCAATTTAATATGCTGCAGAATGAGTGTACAAAACATTTCTGTTCTGCTATTGTAGCAACAATGAACCTCAGAAATTCTCATCAGAGTATTTTATTAATTCCATACTTTCCACATTTATGGGAAGAGGGAGGGAGGAAGGAGGTTTAGTTTGCAAGTCTGGATATATTTCTAGAATGTGTAGAATTAGGAGATTGAGAAGCTTGCAAGATCATGACAGCTTGATACTGCCAAAATATTTCAGTAGATGGGGGAGGAAGAGAGAGAACTGTAGAAAAATAGCATGAAGAAAAATATCAGAAAAGGAGAGTAAGAAACAGTCTGTCAAATGCACCCTGACATCTAGCAGTGAAATTTTGTTAGTGGTTTATAGAATCAGTGAAAGATCACTTCTTTTAAGATACAATTTATCCTTCTCATTCACTGAGGTTTCAAACCCTTAGAGGTTCTTATTACATTTTCACTCTAATAATTCAACTGCCTTAAATGCAAGCCACATTAGTGTTATATTTTTAAACAAGCTTGAAGTGAAGAACACATGCTGAAACCATTAGACTGAAATTGCCAACTGCTCTGACAAATCACAAACTGCATAACACCACCAGCTAGAGTTCACTGCCTGCCTTAGGAAACTCTTTCAAGCTTCACAGCTGAGCTGGTAACTTCACAGCCATGATTAGAAGATGACACATACACTGAGTAGGCATGCCTTGTTACCCCGCTTTCTCAGCTGTAGTATATGTATAGTTTTTAGCCACACAGGGAGAAATCAGGACTACATACATTTATTTTAGAAACAGCTAAACTAACCGACTCCAAAACAAGTGTTCTTAAAAGTCACCTATGTAATTTTCCTCTATCACAAAGAAAAAAAATGAAATAAATGAACATAGATGCAGTTCAGTTTGTTTCACAGCTCCTTCAACATTTAATTGGGTTTCTAGTTAAAAAAATAAAAAAATAAAATAAAATAAAATAAAAACTGAACTGCTTAAAATGTCTACATGCTTCTAGTGCCACTAAAATCTGAACATGATACAAATGGGAACAGGCACATCTGAAATACACATCCAACTGCCTAATTTCAAAGAAAAAAGGAGGAAAATGAATACATCAAGTAAACACAACCTTACTAAAGGCAAGGAGAAGAACATATTGATATAGTCCTGCATCACTTATGCAATAAAAACTCTGCAGTCAGTTATATTTAAACAAATTGAGAATGCAACAACAGTTGCATTTTGCCTCATCATCTTATAATTGAATTGGAAAAAAAAATATGTTATATATGTTATACCAATTAGTTATACAAGTTTAATAATAATATATCAAGACTTCATTCCAATAGCTGTTTATCTTTTTTGTTTGTTTGTTTGTTTTTGTAGCATTCTGCTAGTTAATGCAATTCACAGAAGTAGAATACAACCAGGTACAAAACACTGCATTTCAAGATGTGGAGTGAGTTCTGGATTTACTCACACTTTGTGTGCTGAAAAACACATATAGATATCATGCTGTTACAATCCCAAAAGAAGATCAGAAAATTGGCAATAGAGTATGTGTTGAAGAGACAAGTCTCTTTTGGCCACATCAGAAACAGCTTTAAACTCTCTCAGAATTGGATAGGCATTTACATTAAAAGGAACAAAATCCAGAATTTCAATGAATAGCAAGAGTGAGCAGACATTATTACTACCTCTGCAGAATAGGAGGAAATTATTTTATTTATGACACATACATAACCTAAAACAGCATGATAAGGTTCAAAGTAATTAATGATTTATAATAAAACTGAGAAAATAGCACTTAATCTGCATTAGCATTTCCAGAAATGGGCCTAGTAAATATGCAACCTTATTCACAACATAATCCAGAGCTTAAATGGTATAATCATAACGTGAACTTAAAAAAAATAAATAAATAAATAAAGGAAACAAAACAAAACACAACTATCCTCCTGGATTTGCAGTGTATAAGCTAGCATCAGTCCAAATTTGATGGATTAAAAGTTTGTTTAAAAGAATGAATCCAGTACTCAAGCAGAAGAACAGAACAAAACAATCCCCCCCACACACACACACACAAAAAAAAAATCCCACAGCTGAATAACAAATGTGGCTTTTACAAGGCAAGACAGTGTATCAACAGTTTTGCATGTCAAGATAAAAATGGAGCAGGTGGTAGGCTAGAGCTGCTGAATAATCAACTTGATCTGATCAACACTCAGTGGGCAAAAGCCAAAGAAAACGTGTTACTGTTGGCAACAGCAGAAACAAATTGTACATTTAAACTGCATGCTATTTTCAGGCAATATTTCTCTAATGGAAGTAATTCTAGCCAAAAGAAATAAAAAGTGTTTAAACAGAGTATTGTGTAAAACTTGGGAAATGAACTGTGGAAGGAAAATGATCTTCTATAAGCAAATGGGAAAACAAACAATTTTTTTTTTTTTTTTCGCCACATAGAGACAATAAATACACCTGCTGTAACAACCACACCGGAAACACCAAAACATCAACCAGTTCTACATCTAACTTTGCACTGGTTGGAAATCATGACATTACTGTTGGAAATGGATATCCCAAAGCTATCCTAAATAGTCTGTGGCTGTACAGGGACTGTAAGAAAGTAATATTTAACTATAAAACCTATTGATGTGCAGAATTTGTGTTGCCAACCTTCCTTCTCAAAATGAACTTCCAAGGAGCCAGAGGGTGCTGTTGACAGCTATGGGAGTGAAGCATTCTAATGGCATGTAAAAATCATTAATTTCCTCCACATCCCTATTAAAATAACATAAAAAATTACCGTGTAACTTTAAAACTCTTTATCTATAAAGTAAACTCAGCTATAAATATACGTAGGCCATCACTAATTCCTCGGTCTATCATTTCCAAGTCCATATAATGCTTTATGTGCTCCTTGTAGCACACTGGAATAATTAACCATGAAGCATTCAGAAGTAAATATCTGAAAATTGGCTTTAGACCCATCTTCTTGAAAGGATTTAAAAAAAAAAAAAAAAAAACTCAATACCCTTCTCATGCTCTTAAATTACTACCTAACTTACCTTATGCTCTTTCTCTCCAAATATATACCTAGAGAAATAGGTATATATACTCCTTGGAGTCTCTTTCCTTTGTTTCAACTCTTTATTATTTCGTTTACAGCTTACACCTTCCAGTCAGCTCTTCCAATTACCTCATCACTTTTCCTGGTCAAATAATAAAACCTGATCATTCAACAGTTTCTGTCAGTAGTGACCTTCCAAACTTATTTGAAGCACTTTTATTTCATAGATCCCAAAATTCTGTTGCCTAATGTCTCTTCCTATTTTTTCTTTTAGTATCTGTCATGAACAACCAAAATTGTTCCAATTCAGGGAATTACACTTCATTTGTTTTATTGACAATCAATTCAAACTTCTGATTACTGATTGTTGTCTTGAGAAATCTGATAATGAAACGCTTCAGAAACACACCTCAGCTTTACTCAGGATGCCCCTCCATAAAGCCTCCCATCCACCTGCTGCCCTCAGGCCCCATGATGAAGGTGCCACAGAAGCCTGTGGTCAGGTTGTAACATGTTCCTTTTCTACTGCTGCTCCTGGCCTCTCACTCAACAGCTCCTCCACAGGAAGCCCCATAGACCGCTGCCCCTCAGGGGACAGCACGGTACAGGCCAGGGGTCTCCTCACCCCCACTCTGCCCTTCTCTTTTGCCTCCCTTGCACTCTGCAGAGCCCCTTCCCTGCCTGTGCACCTCCCAGCCTGGCCCAACAGCCACCACCTGCTCTACAACATCTTCTGGCAGAGGCGTCGTGGCTTCCTCTGACTAGTTCCAGTTGGGGCACATGGGCGACAGCCGTTCTATCTGTTGCTGAGCCAGCTGGAACCGACAGCAGGTGGCACAGGGCAGCCCTGAGCTCCTCATCTAACAACACAGTGATCCAGGTTTTTCTCTTTCCTTCTCTTTTACAGAGACCAACCATATTGCATAACCATTTTCAGATGTAATGTCCCATAAATCCATCACCCTTCTGATGAACTATGGTTTTTCTTCCTGTGAGAAACAAAGTCGTGTTTTTGCAACAACTCCTTTATGATTTCACCTGCAACATAATCCAGATCTCCTTCGCTTCTTTTAATTTCAATGATTCTTCTAAACTTTCTGAAATGTTTTTGAAAGAGACATTGCACTCCCAGCCTTCTCTATACCTATAGGTTCAAGTTTTTACTTTTAGGCATTGGCATGTGATACTTTTAAAAGCAATTCATGTCCTTGGTCAATTGAATTCCTCTTCTAGAAATGTCTACATGGGATTTACTTTTTTCTTACCCTCCAACAGCAAACTTTCAGATTCTAAAGTAAAAAACACATGTAAGAGGTGAACTCTTAAACTTGTGCCCTCTAGCTTTCTTCAGTCTATTTAGCCTCTGTAGTATCCTCCCATTTGCTTTGAATGTGGAAGAAACTCAGCTCTTTTATGCTCCCAACGATTTCTGTTCCATCAAATAAAAGTCTTCTCTTAATTTAGTTGTAAGGTTGTAAAACAAAAATTGCTGAACCTATAACATGAGAAGTTTTTAGTGGATGTTACAAATTCTCATCCAGCTCCAGGCGAACATAAGGTATGTAAATATTAAGCATATATGCATAGGGGTAGTTATTAAAAGATCTGTATTAGTATATTAAGCATTTCAGCAAATGTGCAAATATCTCTCGGGGTTGCCAAGTTCCATAAAAACTTTTCTCTTAGGATGAAATGCTGACCCTACTGCAGTTCATGTGAGGACTTGCACTGTCTTCTCCAAGATTTACTCTCCCTCGAGTACTGTGTGCAGTTCTGGGCACCACAGTACAAAAAGGACATGAAACTGTTGGAAAGTGTCCAGAGGAGGGCTACGAAGATGGTGAAAGGCCTGGAGGGGAAGACGTACGAAGAACGGCTGAGGTCACTGGGCCTGTTCAGCCTGGAGAAGAGGAGGCTGAGGGGAGACCTCATCACAGTCTACAACTTCCTCGTAAGGGGGTGTTGAGAGGCAGGAGACCTTTTCTCCATTAACACCAGTGACAGGACCCGCGGGAATGGGGTTAAGCTGAGGCAGGGGAAATTTAGGCTTGACATCAGGAGGGGGTTCTTCACAGAGAGGGTGGTTGCACACTGGAACAGGCTCCCCAGGGAAGTGGTCACTGCACCGAGCCTGTCTGAATTTAAGAAGAGATTGGACTGTGCACTTAGTCACATGGTCTGAACTTTTGGGTAGACCTGTGTGGTGTCAAGAGTTGGACTTGATGATCCTTAAGGGTCCCTTCCAACTCAGGATATTCTATGATTCTATGATTCTATTTCCCTCCTGCTGTCTCAAGCCCTGTGCAGAAGCTACTCGTCTTCTATATTCATTGGTCACCAATAGTCATGAATTGCTTCAGCCATTATTTCTCTTTAGCATCTCTTGTCATATCTCTGTCATATGTCAGATAAAAAACAATTCTTTCCTTCTAGGCAGTACAGTGCATTTCTGGGTATTCTTGTGATTATGAAAAAAAAAATGTAACCTGGTTTAGGTTAACATTTGCATGTTAAATAAGAAAATTCATTCTATAAGATCTTTAAAATAGTCTTGTACGTGAAAAAGTATTATTTTTCAATTCAAAACCTACAGATTAAGAACTAATGTAACATATTGTCATGGCTACAGAAGTATTTAATATACTTTCACAGCCATTGTGAAGTAAGTTTTGTTAAGGGTATTTCCCTTAAAAAGGAAAATAAAGCAGAGAGGTTAAATAATTTGACCAAAATCACACAAAGTTATTCCTCTCCCCTCCCCCCCCTTTTTTATGATTCTATATATGACCTATAGCTATGCTTAAAATCTATCTAATTCTATCTAATCTATCTAATTCTATCTAAAATTTATCTCATCTATCTGATTGACTGGCTTAGTGACTATAATGTTCATTCTTGAATCACCACTCAAATCACAATTTCCTTCCAATTAAAAAAAATAATAATAATAAAAAGAGAGAGACTTTTCTAGTGTTACCCTCACAGGTGACACATTTGAGAGCTACTACAAGCAGTTTGGGTTGATCAATGATGACTTCCACCAAAAGGTGTTTAATTAGGATGTCTCACACTTTTCTGTGTATGAAAATCTAATTGCCACCTTCTAGCTCAAAGAACACAATCAAAAAGCATTATCCCATTTCAAAATTGCCTGAGCATTTTCTTCATGTCATTTGCACATCTGGTGTTACTTCATTTTTTATAGTCTTGTACGCTTCTTCTCTATAAAGAAAATAAACTATACCAACAAATTTAGCATCCTGTCAATAAGTATGTTTTCTTTTATTTCAGTTAGACCTACCTACTGAAAATTATCATCTGAATTAAATTGTGAACAGCAGAAGAAACACAAGAAAGCTAAAACGTAATTTTATATATATATATATATATATATATATATATATAAAAGGAAGGAAAAAAAAAAGCAAAACCAGACAGACATGTCAAGAATGTCATAGTGCAAGTATACCTTAAAGCAAAAGATGGAAGTACCTCAGCAGACTGGAAGTTTGAGGCAGCCAGCTCAGCCTTGTGCCTTTGACTGCAATTGACCTGTGTTACACTTAACAAAACCTCATGGATCCTGCCCACAAGGAAGAATTTATTCCACAGTCCTGTTTAACTGGTATGTTACATGGCAGAGGTGATATTCAGAAGTCAATCTAATAAGAGATCTGAAACATGAAGGACTCTGGTAGATTGTTAAAGGTTTAGATTTTTTTTTTTTAATATACAGAAAGCTCATTTTAAGATTATTTAATTATTTATTTAAATCTTGTTAGGCTTATATTCTCAAGAAATACTGGAAAACAGATTAATTGGTTTTGGTAAGTGATGAAATGCTGACCCTACTGCAGTTCATGTGAGGACTTGCACTGTCTTCTCCTCCTGCTGTCTCAAACCCTGTGTATGTGAGATGATGAAATTTATAACCAGAGCTACTCTTCTTCTGTATTCATTGATCACTAATAGTCATGAATTGCTTCAGCCATTTTGGTAAGATGAAACAAAGATTTGACCCAGACACCTCATTAACAAGGTCATATCTCAACCATTTTCTACCTTTCATATCTGCATTGATCCAGTAATACCAAAGCTGTCCTTCTGCTAACCTTACAAAGTATTACCCAAAGTGGAAGGAAAGTATTTCTTTTCTTTGCCTCTTCAAAAGTGACTGAACTAGATTTGCTCAGATATGACAAAAATATTCAGATGTAGGCACAACTGTATCTGGGAAGCACTGATGCAAATCATAGAAGAAGAAAGGAGAGCCTTAAGAAGAAATTTGTATGCACTACTAAGATACATTTTTCTCAGCTTTCTCACACAATGTCTCAATATTTGACATTACTCAAAGTGTAAAGGAATTTCTAAATCCAGGTGTCTGAAGGCTTTTTCTCAACATGTAAGGAGTCAAAAAATTTGATATAGCTATAACAAGTCATTATAAAATTTTGACAATATTAGCTATAATGGTTACAGTCAGCACATCTAGAGAAAACTCCAACTATCCGTCTAATCTGTAATAGTAGGCTATGGACTATGCATAAAATTACTTAAGCAAGAAAGTCACAAAAAAGAATGCTTAATGATTCAGGAGATTAAAAGATATTGCTCTTAGAAGCAAATCATGATATTTTGAAAGTAGGAAGAACTCTGAACTCAGAATGATCAATTTAAGTAGTCTACAAATTTCCTTACTTTAGGTAAAGAAAGGTGTTGGTTTTTTTTATTAACTTATTATTTAATTTCATTTGCTTCCTAAGAGTTCTAGTCAATCTAGAATAGTGAATATTGCCAAACATACATTTAAATTTAAATGTTTCATAGCATTTAAATAAAATGAAATTCTTGTTAAACTGAATGGTTTTCCAGGCTGACAGTTTAAAAATATTTAAGCTTATTTCAGGGGATGGACATCTCTTCAGACTAATCATCTGATATATTTCATTTGCAAACAGAAAAAAAAATACATTGGATAGGCATACTTTCTTTTATACAGAAAGCACTATTTATTCTTTTCTTAAGCAATAATACTTACCGTAGCTTAGGAGCTGAATCTTCAATATATATTTTAATCTTCATGTTTTAATTTATATGTTAGTATTATCTTCCATCTTATCATAAACCTAGTCAAAAGTCTCAGAAAGAAAATATTTTCCAATATGGAATAGAAGGTTATATTTGCTAATTCTTGAAATGTTTACTTTTCAAAAATGCTGTTTCTAGGTATAGCACATTTGACACTGTCACAGAAATACTGCTCGTTCTGCTTTTTAAACAATCAAGTTGTCAGATTTGTTTTAAATATGTTCAACACAACACTGTACCAAAATCCCCTCAGTCTTAACACAGAAATTAGATTATTGAACAGATTTGGGTTTCTTTATTTTTGCTGGTTTTGGTTTTTGATTTTATTTTTTTTTTCCATGGAAATAGCACTGATTGGATGATACAATGAATCCTAAGCAAATTCTGTTACTGGTGCAGAACCTGGGCACACTCTGGGGAGGGGAGGAAGGTAAATCTAGGAAGCTGCAGTAACAAGACGGTCATGCCATACCTCCTCGCAGGTATATTGAGGTATATTCTAAAATCAGTGGGATTTATTAGAACTATACTGCATCTATAGACAACTGATTTCTAGCCCAAACATTATTTCTCACAGATTTGAGATCTCTCAGGACAACAAATAAAGAAAGAAGTACTGAAAAGAAGAGAAAGAAGCTGTGTACCAGGTAAAGCTTTGCATGTAAACTTTTCCTACTTCCTTGAAATATAGGAGATAAACCCAGATCCAGTGTCCACTAGAACTTAGATCTTTTAAGAGACCAACCTGAGGAAGCCTGTAGCAGAAGAAAAGCCCAGAAAGTTATTTACTGCAGAGCCATTCCTCATTCTACGTAATTATGGACAAAATACATTGTTCTGCATCATAGGCCTGTAACAATTTCTCTTGGAAATGTACTCTCTTCTATGAGACAAAGCATCTGAAAATATGGCCAGAAAATAAAGATAGATTCTCAAATAGCATAATTCTACTGTTGTTCAATGTAAAATACTGAATTACTGTTTTGGGGGTAAGTCCACATCATCTAAAAACTTAATGTAAGGTGTAAGGAAATTTCAGTTCAATTTCATCTACACTATTATTATTCAGTTTTTCTCCCTTGTCAACTGCAATTTCACATTCTGCATTTAAAACTGTATCATCTCTAGGCATATACGGATTTCATGTTTGTCACAGAGATTCAATGAACCATATATGTTCATGTGTATACAATGATGTTTCTATCTCAGACAATGTATGTGTTCTAACATACCTAGGTCTGAGAGATTAACAACAGCACTCCAAACTACCTAGATTTTGTACTTAGAATAGTTTGGGGTTTTTTTGAAATCTAGTATTATGGTTATCTTACAAACAAGTACTTCTATGTATATGTAAAATAATCCTTACCACTATGTGTGTAAGCAAAAAGCTCCATACTGTAAAGAATTCTATTATTTGTTGCTACAGCACATGTGCTCAGTCTCATTATCATCCAGAGGACCCAGTTCTGTGTATACACCACAGAATTTACTGCAGAACTGGAATGTAGCAATACAAACCAAACTTTTTATGCATATGAAGCCCTCACATACCAGAACAGAATAGAACAGAAATTCCTAAAGAATAAGTGTTCAAACAGTATTATAGCACATCCTGAATTGTAGTTTATAAAAGAGCCCAAACTTAGCTGATTTGATTTTCTTCAGTTATTTAAATCTCATTACATATGCCCTATTTAATTCCCTCTCCGTTTAAATTGATATAAAACATGAAAAATCCTGTAAATAATTTAGTGTGAAAAAATATACAAGCTAATTAAAAGCTAAAACTTGAAACCCAAACGCATTGTAAACACTTTTCTTTTTAAGAAGAGAGATTTTTTTTTTCATTTTTGAAGCTGTCCTTTGTTTTGTTTTGAAGAACCAATGAGATTTTGTAGTATACTTTTACAGAGTAAAACTGCTTACAAAGAAACCTTTAGGTTTCAATTCCTTTGATTTCATATTACCAACAAGGGTTTGGTGGATTTTTTTTGGTTTATTTTTAATGCTGTTTAAATTATAATTAAATGAATAAAACCTACATGTATTCTTTACCATGCAATGTAATTTTCTGTAATTACAAATTAAAAATGTCATCATGATTATTAATTGCTCTCTTTAATTGTAATTTGAGCATTTGAATGCCACCTTACAAGATATTACTGAGGTCAGACTTTGCTGGCAGATGTCAGTGGGAGGAGTGGAGGGGACAGGAGAAAGACGGTGCATTAATGTAGCAGCACTTTCCATCAGCACATCCATGTGCCGCAGACATGTAGAAGGTAATAATTAAAAACAAAAAAATCCTCTCCTTTTATTCATGAGTTGCACTGCTGTATACTTCACTTTTATGCCCAACAGATCTTAAAACAGATATTCATACATTAAGCTGTTCTTGCTCTTCAACAATTTTCAGGTAAAGATCTTCCTGAAAACATAATAAGTGTAACATCTAATTAACATTTTACATTCATTTGTATTATCTACTTTCAAAATGATGAGAATTATCCAAATAAGATTTATGACCTTATGTTAATCTGACTGAAACTGCATCATGTTCATTTTTTCCTTCCCCCTTTTTTTCAGAAATTTCAAAGTAGCTTTTTTATCCCTCAAGAGACCTGTTTTCAAATGCACATTAAGACACATACTGTTCACATTCCTGTTCCCTGCCATCTGTGGAGATCTGCAAATATTCAAAACACAGTTCCAAAGGTTTCCAGTTCCATTCCTACTTATTGACATTTTTATTCCTATTCTTTAATAGTTCAGTCATTAAATGTATTAATGAAAAATCTCTTTTTGAAATATGAAAAATGAGTCATAGTTTCTGATGAAATAAAACTGTGTTTATTATTTCAATGAAATAAAGAAATACTTAAGTAACATGATTCCAAATATCATTATTCTTACTTAGCTTCCTCATTAGTAAGATTATCCTGGAGACAAAGCTCTTTGTGAACCCATTATCGTCTATTATCCAAACTGTTCTCTGACTCTTTCTCTCACACATATACACACAAATTGTCTAGCCTATAAATCCAATTGTATAGAACCTGGCAACACCCTGACTTTATATTGTCAATTTGAGCCTTAGATCTGCAATGCGAGAAGAGACACCTGCAATTTTTTATTTAGAGAAGAGTTGCTTTGTAGCTTAATTAAAGCAGTGTCTGACAGTTCAGAAGATGAGAATTTGCTTCTTCTGCAAGGTCTGACAGCATCCTCAGCTTAAATGTGATAATGCAACTTATGCAAGAAACAGTGAAATGTAACATTAAACCTTATCCCTCAGCTTTACAGAATTCAGACTTTAATAGCCTTATCTTTCTTTTATTTCCACTAATTTATTTAATACAAATACATGACTCCCAACTTAGCTCTTTTAACTAGAAGTTTAAAGATATATAAATATATTGATATATCTATATAAATTTATATATAAATGTATATTGTATAAATATATCTTTAAATTTAGATCTATATAAAAGTATGTAAATATATTTTTTAAGAGTGCCTGTAATGAGCTTAGTAAGTAGCATCAAAAACGAAGAGAATTACTTTCATATAGTAATCTACTGTACTTCAAATAGGGAGTCCGTACACATTTACAATTAAATATCAACACAGTAGTAATTCAACTATAATCCAAGTGGATCATATTTTTTTTTCAACAGTTTTGTGTGTGCATGTGTATGTTTTTATTTGGTTTGTTTTAATTTAAAAACAGCATTTTTTTCTGAATGAAGAACTTGTATTGAAAGTGCACCAGTGTTGTCCAGAAATGGTCCCTCAGATCAATAGAATTATTAGTTCAAATAAAAAGTATGGCAAGGAGAAGGAAAAAAAAAAAAAAAAAAAAAAGGAAACAGAAGGAAAAATAAGAGAAAGAGAGAAGAAATAAAAAGGAACAGAAAGAAAAAGGGAAAGTAAGTACACATTTAAGATGAAGTGATCTGTGGATCAAACTTCAGATCAAAGACAAGAACTCACACCCCAGTTCTCCCCAGTTCTTAAAGGGTCAAAAGTTAAAGGGTCAGCTGCAAAAAAAATAAGATTTCAGTAGATTCATAATAAAGAAAAAGCTGTAAGTATGTATATGATAATAAGACTGACCTAGATCTGAAAATGATTTTGTGTTTTGGTCAGGCTAAGCAATACAATGTATTCTTGTGTGATACATGCATTCCTGTATTGCACCTTTCAGGGTAATGCTGGAGTGAAAAGTGGCAGCTTCTTCCCTCTGGCATGTATTGCAGATAAAAAAAATATGAACCTCCATGCACTTTGCTTCACTTCTCATATGAAATGAGAAGAAACATTTTTCGTTATCTTCTATTGCAAAGAATGTGCTTGCCTAAAATGTTAATCCTTCCAGGTGTGGCTATGAATATCTTAGGGATACACTCTGGCAGAAATGGTGTCAATTACTACCAATTGACTAAAAAGGTGCTGCAAAGCAACTATCCTATTCAATTAATTTTACTCCTTTTCCTTTCTCTTTTCTTCCAGCTATCTGACACACTGGAACACTGAAAAAAAAAAAAAAAAAAAAAAAAAAGGAAAAAAATAAAATGCTTTCTCTATTTTGTCTGTTCTCAAAATTTTTTTGATGTTTTACTTTTTTTTTTTTTTCCCCCCAAATTCTGTGATCTTCTAGACTATGCTTGTGCTCCTGAAATTCTTGCTAGCAAAAAGCACACCACTTTCTTTCCAGCAACAACAAATGTAAATAATGCTGCAGACAAATCCTTTTGGGTATCTGCAACCCCCATAACTTACAGAACCACTGTGTGTCCTGTCATGTTTCAAGAGTCAATCTGAGGGCTATACTAAGTGCTAAAACACCTGGCAAACTCTAGCGATGTGTGAAAGGTGAAGGTATCACTAGAACTACATTTTATCACGCCACTAACACAGTTTGTCATGCCACTGACATAGTGAATGAGGGCTTGACTCTGCTTATTCCCTTCCCTTCTACACTTCCTTTAGAAAATAATTGGTAGCAAGTTGTCAGCCTGCTATGCACTGCAATTCTGGCCAGTTCCAACCTGTCAGCACAAGAAAGCAAAAAGTCCATCTTCCTTACTCTCTACTTCTGCATAGCTTCATGAGCACTAGGAATTACCCTTGCTCTAAATGCCAGACAGCATACAGACACACATGGCTGTCAGTAGAAATACACATTCATATACTACTGATTTTTTTGCACAAGGTTCTCTTCTCTTAACATGCATGAATGGAGAAAGAAGACAGATTTAAAGTGAGATTAAATTGTAATAAATTCACCATAATTGTTTTTTTAATGAGGTGTTTTGTTTATCAGGAAAGCAACTAAAGATAAAAATCACAATGAATCTCCATCTTCTCCTGCATAGTTTCTTGGTAGGAAAGCATCCAATGAAAATGAAAATGAGAAACGGAAGCTGCTCAACAATGCCGAAGGCATGATCTCTTGCTTCTTTTTATTCAACAAAAGCTGTCAAAAATCCACATCTTCTGATGTACTTGCATTTAGCATAGGGGCTTGTCGATTATTTATCGCAGAGAGTTCTGTCAGACTAGGATTAAGATGTCCTAAAATTCCCAAGAGGGCAATTCATCATTACACAATATAGTGTGTGAATAATGGACACACACAGAAGCCTCAGCTGACATGATGGCAGTGAATGATAGGTGAATTGAGGTCACGGGCTTGATGTGAAGACATTGGACAATGTATACCGAGGCTGTCAGTCAAGCCATTAAAAAGGAGAAAGTGCATGAATATGAAATAGCAAATAAAAAGACTAGCTTTTGTTTCCTTGTTCCTAACAGCTTAAAGCAAATAGATACTAGAGCTAATGAAAACGTGTGCTCTGTTTGCAAGCGTACTTCACACAGTGGCCGTTACCAGCAAAGAGAAATATCCTGAAAGTGTTCAGTTATAGATTAATAAGGCCAAGAGTGGGCTTTTCTTTTGCCAGTACTAATGTTTATTTCTGTCTTTTCCACTCCTGGCATACTTATGAGAACTATGTTTCTGTAAAAACCTACATTTTAAAGTATAGCAAATTAATGTTACTTGTTTGTTTATTATTTATTTATTATGTGTTTGACTACCACAAACCCGTAACTCTAGAAATGCCATTGATGGTAAACTATTTCTCCAAACAGGACTACGTAAATAAAGTAGCACCTTGAAAAAAAAAAAAAAAGTGATAAAAGGAAACCTCCTCTGAGTTCAACTAAGCCAACAGAATTCTCAGTGTTCCAGTGAAAAGGGGGTTGGTCCACTCAGAACCTCGTGATACAATGGGAGAGTCTCCCCGACATGTCTTGACTTCCCCTGTCCTCTGTGCAGTTAATACTCAAGCGTACCTTGCCATCTCGAATCTTATTAAGTCAGTGTTTTATTTATTTATTTATATTGCTGCTTCTCTCTTAGGAGTGAAGTATATGATTTCACCCATGACAAGGAAATTTCATAGATGTCTCTTTCCATAGAAGGACTGTTTATATCTGCTCACTGATATGACTTTCAGCTAATGTTCCAGGTTGGAACATAAGCTAATGCACTTTCCGCTCAGTGTATTCCTTCTCTCTTTCAGTTTAATTTTTACAGTAACAACAATGTTCTTTATCTGGCATGTTCTTTACCACCAACAAAGACAGAAAGAAAGAAAATGTTGTTAATACTACATACAAAATAGTTTACAGGTTCTGTCTGATGTGCTGTCCCTGTCATCCCACTTCATCCATTCATGCATTTTAATGATTTAATCCTCGGCATTAATAACATATTTAAAGGTATATTTCATTCAAACAAAAAATAACCTTGTGCTAGCATACAGAATAAAACGCTCTCTTGGACTAGATTCTCAAAATGCTTTTTTCCCACTATTGCATAAGTCAGCAGACCAACCAACCAGCTAGTTATGTCAGTTTATTTCTCCTGTCTTCCAAGTTACTGCATATTCAGTATAATCCAGTAGCAATCACAACAGGTCCCAGCTTTGGCTTCTGCAGCTACCTTCCCTTCAATTAATCCTATCTATCAGACTTAAATCACAGCCATGCCTCCCCAATCCTCTTGTCTAAAGACTGTGGTCTCCACAGCTTCCACTCCCTCCTACTTAAGCAGGCCATAAGAATTTATTTTTCCAATTACTGAGGCACACTTTGCAAACTATATTTTTATGAACAAAATATCATGTGCATAAAGGTAGTCAAGCAGAAAAAATACCTTAATAAATGTATTTACACCTATAAACTCCCATTTTTCAGTACTGTATTAAATATTCTTATAATCTGTGTCATCTTTAAATTAATTCACTAGGCTGATCAAACTACTTTCAAATATCACTGACCATTTACTTCTTCTGCTCAGTAATCCAGTTCTCCTAAAACTAAAACGATACTCTAGATTTTTCAGAAATTTCAGCTAGATGTTACTTGGTTTAACATAAGCAACTACCTAGGTAAAACCAAGCTAACAACCAAAGATATGAATAGCAAAATGTGGAATGGATTGCTTAAAAAAGGGCAGTATATTATTTCCTATACCAGTAGCAGATTTAATATATATTTCATCATCTACCATTCTGAAGGTGATGTTTCTATACGTCATCTGATTTTAGCAAAAAAGGAGTGATAAATATTAAAAAATGTGTATGAAAATATAAAGCCTAACACAGTTCATTTTAAGAATATTCTATATTATTTTGCTGTTAGTTCTATAAATCTGAGTTCTTAATAATTTATATTTTTGAAATGTAATTGAAGCAGTCACTTCCAACTGATGAACGGCAAGCTTACATTTCAGCATATATCTATAAGTAGTTTCAGGTTGGAACATAAGCCAGAAAATGAAAAAAATAAAAATATATATGCCTGACATATATGTTTCAATGTTCCTGTAAGAGAAGAAATGAAATTTTAATGCAGATGAGCTTAACTACATCCTTTATAAAAAGACACATTTATAATAGCAATGGCTGCACAAACATGAAGTGAAAAACCCTATAACCTCATATGAAAGAAGTTTGTAGATTTATTTTACAAAGATACTGATGCTGTCTTCACATAGAAGTATAAAGAACAAGAATAAAACAAGGACTCTGAAAAAAAATCTGCATCAACTCAAATGAGACATTGAATGGCACTGAATATATCACCATACACAAAATAAGTGATATTCAAGAATCACTCAAGTCATGTAATGTATGGATTAAATTTACATTTCCAGAACTCTTTCATGTGCTGCAATGTTAGTAAGAGAGGGCAAGAGAACTAAGAAGAAACTGTCCTGAATCAGAACACCAATACCTGGTTCAATCTGAGCCCAAAGCATGGGAATGAGACAATATTGAAAGCATTTCTGTTTTGTGGCAACCTAATATAATGACCTGATCAGGTGTAAGAGTGTGGTGGTTTCACACTGATGGCTAGCTGAGCACCACTACACCACTCTCTCACTCCCCCTTTTCAGGGCAAGAAAATATGATGGGGGGGTGGGAAGCCATTGGGTAAGGACAGGGAGACCAATTACCATTATGAGCAAAACAAACTCAGAATAGGGGGCTTATTGCCTACATTAATTTATTGCCTAGTACTAATGGACTAGAGCATTGAGAAACTAAAAGCAAACTTAAAAACACTTCCCCAACCCCTGTACACCCTCTTCTACCTTCTTTGCCCTGAGCAGCACAGGGGAATGGGGAATGGAGGCTGCGGTCAGTCCCAAACACTTCGTCTCTGCCACTCCTTCATGGTCACTCTCTGCCCCTGCTCCATGTGGGGTTCCTCCCATGAGATGCCATCCTTCCCAAACTTATCCTGCAGTGGCTTCACACAGGCTTCAGTTCTTCAAGAACTGCTCCAACATGGCTCCATATCATGGGAACAAACTGCTCCAGCAGGGGTCCCCCATGGGTGGCTGCTCCCCCCAGATCCCCTTTCTTGCGTGGGCTCCTCTCCACGGGGCCTGCTCCTGCAGGGGCTCTCCATGGGTCACAGCCTCCTCCAGGCCACATCCACCTGCCCCACCGGGGGCTCCTCCACAGGCTGCAGCGTGGAGATCTGCTCCATGTAGGACCCATGGGCTGCAGGGGGACACCCTGCTCCGCCAGGGGCCTCTCCACATGCTGCAGGGGAACTTCTGCTCTGTGCCTGGAGCACCTCCTGCCCTCGTTCTGCATCAAAAGCCATACAGTCAGCAGGTGATTCTCTTCCTCTATTCTGCTTTCATGAGACCCTACCTGGAGTGCTGCGTTCCGTTCTAGGGCCTCCAATAAAAGAAGGACATGGCCTGTTGGAGCAAGTCCAAGGGAGGAACACAAGGATGATTGAGGGGCTGGAGCACCTCTCCTGTGGAGACAGGTTAAGGCAGTTGGGGTTGTTCAGCCTGGAAAAGGAAAGGCTCCAGAGTAACCTTAGAGTGGCCTTCCAGTACCTAAGGGGGACCTACAGGAAAGCAGGGGAGGCACTCTTTGTCAGGGAGTGTAGTGATAGGACAAGGGGAATGGCTTTATTTATTTATTTCTTAAGGGTAAATTTTGATTAGATATTAGGAAAAAATTCTTCACTCTCAGGGTGGTTGAGGCACTGAAACAGGTTGCCCAGAGAAGCTGTGGGTGCCCCATCCCTGGAAGTGCCCAAGGCCAGGTTGGATGGGGCTTTGGGCAACCTGGTCTGGTGGAATGTGCCCCAGCCCATAGCAGGGGGTTGGAATTAGATGGTCTTAAGGTCCTTTCAATCCAAGTCATTCTATGATTCTCCTTCTGCACTGACCTTGGTGTCTGCAGGGCTGTTTTTCTCACATTTTCTCACTGCTTTCTCCCAGCCGCTGTTGCACAGCAGTTTGTTTCCTTTTCTTAAATCTACTTTCCCAGAGGCACAACCAACATCATACACTGGCAGAGCTCTGGCCAGCGGCAGGCCCCCTTTGGAGCCGTCTGGAGCTGGCTCTGATCTGACATGGGGCAGCTGCTGGGCTCTGTTCACAGAGGCCACCCCTGCAGCTCCCCTGATACCAAAACCTTGCCATGTAAGCCCAACACATACTCCAGCATTCATTTGTAGAATTGCTCAAAAATAAGTAATCTTTACTGTCCCTTTTGTAACATATATTATATGTTATATTATATATTACAGATTTACACAGGGATAACAGCAGGCACATTCAAATGCCAAACCTTCCCTACAGTACAGTAAGTTTCTATTCCAAAAGCAGGGAAGAAAAAAAAAACATTCAAAGACAAAATCTAAACTGTTTCTAACCTGAAGTTAAAAAATAAAAAAAAAAATAAGATTTCATGTTTTCCAACTTTTATCCTGGAAATGACTAAACAACTTTTGTAAAATGTTTAAAAACCTGCAGCCTGACTCATTCATAAGGAAGGAGTTCAGAGAAAATCGTTAAAATTTCTCAGTGTTAGAAGTAACCAAAACCAGATTTATGTCTTGAAAATATGCATGCCTCACTGTAGAATTACAACTATACATTTATTCTGAATTGCTATTTTAAAATAGCTAATTATGATGAAAAAAGAAGTATATGCAACAAATATCTACAAATATGTGTTTTTGTCACATTTACCATCAAAATCTTTACAGTTCATTTTCTTTTCTGAAAAAAAAAAAATTTTCTTTTTTTTTTACTCTTGTGACATTTTTACACAAACAACTGAGTTACATCAATTAATGTCACATTAAAATATATTTGAAAAATTCCCATTCTCAAAGAAATACATGTTAATTCCCTTTTTTTTATTCATTCTTAGTTCTTCTTTTCTGCCCTCTGCCTCCAATAAGGAAATCTGGAGTCTTTTTCTTCTTTGTTTACCAAGATATATCCTAAGTAGCTTTACTATTTTTTTTAAACGTTCACAGTCATCATTGCATTTGTCTTATAAATATCCTTAAAAGACTTTTAAAGTTCTGTTGTTGTTGTCATTTATATTTTAAACACAAATTAATTGCATACATACCTTTGTTAAATCAACAAAGTATTGGTTGATGGAAATTATGAAAGTTTATACTGTCTAGAGCAAAAGTTGTTGTAGCCTAGAAGCCTGTCTCTGACAGGAGTGAACTTCCTCATCTATAATAGCCTTGGATAAACTGCTTTTTTAATCCATTTATAATTTGACATCCTCAAAAACCTACAATTTAACTGTGTTCTGTGAAGAAATACTGAAGTACTTTAGCGTTTTTTAACAAAGCCAACACAATAATTTCATTTGGTGCTTCCTCATTCTTAATATTAATATATACATATGTCAAATCATTTCAATTTCATCTTCTCCGTGTTATTCATGATTTTATATATTTCAGTTAATCTCCCAGCATAACTTCCACAAGTATCTCAGTCCTTTTATTTGCAAGCTGAAGAGTGCAAGACTCTCTAAATTGACTCTTGTACATAACAATTTTATCTTCTTAACATGATGTAAATGACCATAAAAAATCATTGAAAAGCTTTGTCACTCCCAGTCTGCCATCTTTATATTTGACAGTTCCCTACTTCAAATCCTTCACTATTTTGAAATTACTTTTTTTTTTTTTTTTTTTTTTCCAGAATAACATACTATTCAAGTGGAAGGTCAGTATTTAACCTTCAGCTGGAAGGGTAGGAAGCTCTAGGTGTCCCTGCTTGTGCAGGGAGTTTGGACCAGATGATCTCCAGAAGTCTTTTCCAACCTCCACTATTCTATGATTCTACAATTTAGCTTCAGATTAAGATATGTTTTAGATGTTTAAATTCAAGTATTAGTAGAGATATAATTAGAGCAGTCATTGGATTCTAGACACAACTTCAAATGAATGAAGCTGCCCACCTGAAATTGGGCAACTTCAACCTAAAAGTGTGGATTTAGATATCTGTAACTGAAGCTGGATCTCTCCCAGATAACAGTTCTAGATCCAAACCTAGAAACATGAAACACCATTCTGAAAGAATGCATTGGGATTACTTAAGTCCCATTTATATCATATATGTAGATACCTAGATTTGTTCCTAAAAAGGAACAAATTTTTAGGACATATTTTTATGGACATATCAGTCCATAAAGAGTGCTATTGTGTAGCTAGGAAGAATATGAATATTAATTCTGGTGGATTTAACATTACAGCTCTAGGGAAGCATTGCCATATTTTTGTCTTCCCCTGTGATTTATTTATTTATTTATTGTATTTTGAGAGATTTTGATCTTCCGACATATTAACTTTGATTCTAAATTTCCTACTCTGTGAGTCTAAGAGGTAATATTGATCTGTGCCTTCAAAATTTACTTTCCATAGCAACCTTTGATATTTGTGATTAACTGACCATTTGTCACTTTCATTAAAATGAGTCATCCTCTTAACATTTTCTTTGTTGTTTTTAAGGTCTAATATAACTATTGATTTATTGTCAACACTTCATATCTTCTCTGTTAATAGAATCTATAGACTTTATCCTTCCTTATTCTTTTCTTTAATTGCCATCTGTGGATGTCACAGACACTCTATCTTGTGCACAATTCTGAAAGGCAAAGAGGACTTTTGTGATAATAATGACATTTATTTATTTCCTCACTCCTGTCTTTGTGTCTTGACATCTTTTCCCTCACAATGGATAATGGTTCCTTTCATGAGTTAGAAGGCTTTATTCTAAAGATGCTACTTAGTTTGAATATAACATAATTTTTGATAGCAGAGAGCTGCATTGCTCTCAGTCAATTCTAGACTAATTTCAGGAATAAAAAAAATAATAATTTAGCTTGGAAGAAACCTATGCTGATCAGCTGCTTCAGTGCCCACTCTAACCAGTGTAAACTTCAAAGTTAAATCAAGTGACTGATGGTTATATCCAATTGTTATTTGATTTATCTCCAGGATTGAGATTCCAAAGTTTATCTGGGCAACCTGTTCGAGCATTCACCATTCTCCTTAAAATTATTATTTCTAATATCCAATCAGAATTTCTCATCATGCAATTTTCATTCATTACCTCTTATCCTTTCTCTATGAAAAATGTCAACTGTACACTGAGAATGAATGAATCTGCATTTCAATAAACATTCCCAATTTGTTCAAAATTCACATTAAGCAAAATGCATCAAGGAAAGCATGCTTGCCACTTTATGTGTATTGGTACCTTCTATAATATTATTTTAAGAAATTGCCTCCTTATCCTCATCATTCTCAAAATGCCCTATTTTATTCAATTAAGATTACTCAATTCTGTACCCTTTCAGAAGACAAATTCATTTCATTAGTTACCAAATAAATACCAATGTTGAAAGAGAAAATGCAGGTTTCATTAGATTTACTAGTAAGTTTCAGTTAGTTATAATATGTTTCTTTTTAGAATTTCAAAAAAAAAAAGAATAAACAAAGTTTGAAATATCAAAAACAGAATAATCAGGAGGAAACAGGGAATTTTTCAAGACAGAGGTTTTCTGTCTTTGACAGAGTGTTCTGTTTTCACAGAACATTTCTGTGATTATCTCTCCCTTGTAAAGAGAGACATACATCTACTGTTTATCCCAATTAAAATTTTATGGAAAGTCTCGAACTTTCTGAGGATTTGTACTCCTAATTTATTTATTTATTTTTTAAATCTTACAGTTAATGTTTATGTATCTGATACAACACTCACTGAAGTTCACCATGTGAATTTGTATGAGTTTGAGATCAAGCATATGTACAGAGCACTCTAAGTAAACACAAGTTATATGTAAAGTCATAGTAACTGTGACTTCTATAGAAAATATTGCATACTCATTAAAAAGCAACTATTAAAAATACTATTAAAAACAACATTTCCAAAGAAACATTTCATAGAAAAATTAATCTAATCATAGAAAAATTAGAACATTCTAATGGAGATTAGGCGGAAACAGAGAGTGTTTCGCTACTGGAAGGAGGGCCAGGTGTCATGGAAAGAATACAGGGATGCTGTTCGTGTTTGTAGGGAGAAAATTCGTGTGGCCAAAGCACACCTAGAGTTGAAGCTGGCTGTGTCTGTGAGAGAAAATAAAAAGTTTTTTTTTAGATATGTAAATGGAAAAAGGAGAACTAAAGAATACATAGGGCCGCTCCTTGATAGGGAAGGTCTCCTCGCAGACAATGACATAGGCAAAGCAGAGACGCTT
The DNA here is from genome assembly GCF_964035555.1 of Netta rufina. Classification (NCBI taxonomy): domain Eukaryota; kingdom Metazoa; phylum Chordata; class Aves; order Anseriformes; family Anatidae; genus Netta; species Netta rufina. The sequence continues at coordinate 196,712,181 of NC_140123.1, forward strand.
AACGCCTTCTTTGCCTCTGTCTTCAATGCCGATGATGGGCTTTGGGACCCAGGGTGCCCTGAGCTGGAGGACCGGGACGGTGGGGATGACAAACTCCCAACCGACCCTGAATGTGTGCGGGATTTGCTACTCCACCTGGATCCCTACAAGTCCATGGGTCCAGATGGGATTCATCCCCGGGTGCTGAAAGAGCTGGCGGACATCATCGCGGAACCTCTCTCAATTATTTTTCAACGATCCTGGGAATTTGGAGAGGTCCCGGTAGACTGGAAGCTAGCAAATGTTGTGCCGATTTTCAAGAAGGGTCAGAAAGAAGACCCTAGCAATTACAGGCGTGTCAGTCTCACGTCAGTGCCTGGTAAAATCATGGAGAAGATGGTTCTCGAACTTATTGAGGCGCACCTGGGGGACAAAGCAGTCATTGGTCCCAGCCAGCATGGGTTTGTGAAGGGTAGGTCCTGCCTAACTAACCTGATTTCCTTTTATGATAAGATCACCCGTATGGTGGACCAAGGGAAACCAGCTGATGTGATTTTTTTGGACTTCAGCAAGGCTTTTGACACGGTTTCCCATAGGATCCTACTGGACAAAATGTCCACCATACAGCTAAATAAAAACATCATACGATGGGTGAGCAATTGGCTAACGGGCAGGGCCCAAAGGATTATGGTAAATGGGGCTGTGTCAGGCTGGTGGGCGGTCACCAGTGGGGTCCCTCAAGGCTCCATTTTAGGGCCGGTACTTTTCAATATTTTTATAAACGATCTGGATGTAGGAATAGAAGGTATTTTGAGCAAGTTTGCTGATGACACCAAACTTGGAGGAGTTGTGGACTCGAATGAGGGTGGAAAGGCCTTGCAGAGGGATCTGGATAGGTTGGAGAGCTGGGCGATCACCAACCGCATGAAGTTCAATAAGAGCAAGTGCCGAGTCCTGCACCTGGGACGGGGAAACCCTGGCTGCACGTACAGACTGGGCGATGAGACGCTGGAGAGCAGCCTAGAAGAGCTGGGGGTCGTGGTAGACAGCAAGTTGAATATGAGCCAGCAGTGTGCCCTGGCAGCCAGGAGGGCCAACCGTGTCCTGGGGTGCATCAAGCACGGCATCGCTAGCAGGTCAAGGGAGGTGATTGTCCCGCTCTACTCTGCGCTGGTGCGGCCTCACCTCAAGTACTGTGTGCAGTTCTGGGCACCACAGTATAAAAAGGACATGAAACTGTTGGAGAGTGTCCAGAGGAGGGCTACGAAGATGGTGAAAGGCCTGGAGGGGAAGACGTACGAAGAACGGCTGAGGTCACTGGGTCTGTTCAGCCTGGAGAAGAGGAGGCTGAGGGGAGACCTCATCACAGTCTACAACTTCCTCGTAAGGGGGTGTTGAGAGGTAGGAGACCTTTTCTCCATTAACACCAGTGACAGGACCCGCGGGAATGGGGTTAAGCTGAGGCAGGGGAAATTTAGGCTTGACATCAGGAGGGGGTTCTTCACAGAGAGGGTGGTTGCACACTGGAACAGGCTCCCCAGGGAAGTGGTCACTGCACCGAGCCTGTCTGAATTTAAGAAGAGATTGGACTGTGCACTTAGTCACATGGTCTGAACTTTTGGGTAGACCTGTGTGGTGTCAAGAGTTGGACTTGATGATCCTTAAGGGTTCCTTCCAACTCAGGATATTCTATGATTCTATGATTCTAATCTAATTTAATTCTTCTCTCTCTTATTCACTGCAGAGTAAAAGTAGAAAATCTTAAAAAAGTCACTTAATGATACAACATAGAACCTTTCCATGGGAATTGACAGTGAAGATTTAGCATCATTTAATTTCAAAATCATAATGGATAATACCTATGTACCTTGGATAAATGAGTACTTTCATTAAAACTTTGGTTCTAACTAAACACCAAAGGAAATTAGGCATTGTAACACTTTAGCAATTTTCCCCTTTTATCAGGGTCATCTCTTTTAAAACAAAGAATTTAAAAAGCGACTGAACAAATTTTCGTGGAAAATTATTTTCTGAGTATGTTATTCTGATTTAATATTATTAATAATTCTGATTTAATATTATTGCTGTTTTATGTGATAAAGTAAATGGTGATGCATAAATATGTATCTATATATTAATAAAACTCTAAGCAGTAAAAGTCTTCTTGTTACCTTTCAGATATACAATTGTATTTTAAAGAGATCACTCAGAACTTACTGGATATAATACACAACTGATTTTTTTGTCTGCTCCATTTTTTTTTTCCTATAAGAAAAATAATTTAGTTCCTGTTCTTGTCTTACAAGTAGGTGTCATGGTTCCGCTCGAGTGGGCAGCCGAGCTCCACCACAGCCGCTCTCTCACTCCCCCTCCTCAAAGAGGAATGGGGAGAAAATATGTGAAAAGGGCTCAAGGATTGAGATAAGGACGAGAAAATCACGCAATAATTATTGTAACGGGCAAAACAGACTCGGCATAAGGAGATAGTAAGATTTATTGCCTATTACTAACAAGCGAGAGAAGTGAGAAAACAAAGAAAAAAAAACCAAAAGCACCTTCCCCCCTATCCACCCTCTTCCACCTCCTCCCCCCGAGCGGCGCAGGGGAACGGGGAATGGGGGTTATGGTCAGTCTACAGCACTTCTTCTCTGCCGCTCCTTCTCGGTCACTCTCGTCCCCTGTGCTGTGGGGTCCCACCCACGGGATGCAGTCCTTGATGAACTGATCCGGCGTGGGCTTCCCACAGGCAGCAGCTCTTCCAGAACTGCTCCAGATATGGGTCCGTACCACGGGGTCCATCCCTCAGGAGGAAACTGCTCCAACCTGGCTCCCCTACGGGCAGCAGCTCCTGCCGGGTCACCTGCTCCTGCGTGGGCTCCTCTCCACGGGCTACAGGTCCGGCCCGGAATCTGCTCCGGCAGGGGTCTTCCACAGGCGGCAGCCTCCGTCGGTGCAGGGCCACCTGCTCCACCGTGGTCTCCTCCACGGGCTGCAGCGTGGAACCCTGCTCCACCGTGGTACTCCATGGGCTGCAGGGGGACATCCTGCTTCACCATGGTCCTCACCACAGGCCGCAGGGGACTTCTGCTCCGGCGCCTGGAGCACCTCTCCCCCTCCTTCTACACTGACCTTGGTGCAAGGCTGTTCTCTCGCTCCACTGACTCTCCCGGCTGCTGTGTGGCGCAGCGTTTTTTCCCTGTCTTAAATATGCTCTCACAGAGGCGCAAAACAACATCGCTTATTGGCTCGGATCTGGAAAACAATGGGGCCCTTCCCAAACATGGGGCAGCTTCTAGATCTTTCTCACAGAAACCACCCCTATGGCTCCCTGCTACCAAAACCTTGCCACGTAAACCCACTACAGTAGGTTACTTGTAATGCACGTAGAAGTGCAGGCCAGGACTAGAGCTGGAGAGGGAGGCAACTGCTCTCTTTATGCATCCAAACTTCTTGGTATTTCAAAGGGTTACCACTTCCTCCTGTTGTTTCCTCTAAGGATCCCCCTTTCCACATCCTAAGGCTTACATCTACCTATGATTTTGAAAACTAAGTATCAAAATGTTTTCAGGGAGATGGGATAATATCATGATATCAAGGAAGAGGGATTCAATACCTCAATTCCTCAGCCTGCCTGACAGTCACAAGTATTTTACTCTCAAATCATAACATAACTGGCAACAGGGCAGAAAAAGAAGCAAATAGCTCTTCTACAGGCAACTTATTCCATAACTAACCATGACAGGATTCATATTCTAAATCATTACATTAAACACCTTAATAAAAGAAAAAAAATCTAAAAATAAATGAAGAAATTACAAATTCCAATCCATATTTCATACTGTGAAAACAGGATCTCAACAGATGCATATTTTATGAGAACAGCAATAAAAGTACAGCCAGTTTTCCATATTCATGAAAAGTGTTGCTGAAAAATATTCATAGTATTCATCTGCAGGAGAATGTAAATTCTCCCTATCACATTGTGTAACATTCTATTAGAAAGAAAAGTAAAGGCTTTTCTTTACATGACAGTTTGTTCATCTAGTTTGCCTTATCTGGGCAATCCAGTCCTTCTCCTCTTCATCTTTCGGTGTTAGGCTATTTTGCCTTTACAGCCTGCTCTCAGCTTTGTGTCTGCAGCTACTGACTGGCAGCAGTACCCTTTCAAGCAGACACTCAGTGGAGTTATCTGAAGCATTTAATGACAGTAACTTCTCCTAAGTTTTACCTAATAATTGACCTCGAGGGTACAGTTAAACACTTTTTTTTAACTTTGCCTTGAGACTCCTAGCTGCCCAGCATGCTCAATCATTGCCTCTAATCGGTGCTTAACTATTAATATGTTAAAGTGTTTGACACTTTAAAAGGACAGTGATTGAAAATGCTTCTTGCTGTGTGGCAGCTCTCCCAGGCACACAGGGCACCTCCAAGCTATGGTTCTTTCCATCATCTGTACATGGGGAGCCAAATACATTACTGATCCAAAACTTAATTTCTGGGTGCTGCTCGCAGGTTGAATTGCTGCAGTGGGCTCCTGGTGCCATGCCATGGCACTTGAATGCACAAGGAGAAACATTCCTGCATACATGTATATGCAGTCTCTTTTCCTACCTAAATGCAACAACAGGGCAACTCTGGTTATATGCCTATGGCTGCATATAGAATAAGAGGGAATTTCGTTGGTCAGACTGGTTGTCCTCAGTGTCCTCTAGCAATAAGGAAGGAGACTGATGGGAAGCACACTGTAGGGCAGACCTGACTTTTTGGCTCCTACCTGCACCATGTGTGTCTCTACAGGATTCAGAAAATGAAACCATGATTCTCTTCTGAATTCTGTCGTTGATTTGCCACGAGACCTCAGACACATCACGTTACATTAGCTGAGCATTCAAGTTTCACTGAAATGTGGATTCAAAGTCCTGCTGCTTTTGAAGTAACAGACATGAAAAGGAATAACTTTCAAATATAGCTATTACACTGAAGAAACTTCTGCTAGGGAGACATCAATTTTCCAGTGGATTTCAGGGACATGTGCAAGTCTTCTAATGACAGAGTAATTTAGCTTTTTACACATTCTCCAGCTCATGACATGAGCCAGCTGCAAACTGATTGTTAGAAGAAATCCCTGTGCCATTTGAGTATCCCATAACTGCCTATGAGCTTTCTTCTGAAAAAGCTGGTACCAGCCACTATCAGAATCAGGGTACTACAACAAATAATCAGTGGACTCACTCAAAATTGGCAACTCCTATGTTATGTTTTAGGCATGTCTTAGCCTGGCACTCTGTCTCCTCTACAGCTGTTATGTTAGGACAAATGGCACAATTCACTGAAGCAAAGCAGTATTTGTTTCCTTGAAGAACAAAAAAATGTTGTTATGTACGGTGGAACACCTTTCCCTTAAAAGTTGTATGCATTGCCAACATAATTGTATTTCTACCAGACTGGTTATTCAAAAAAGCTTGGTGTTTTCTTTTGTTGTTTTGTTTTATTTTCATGTGCCTCTAATAGGCCAGCACAGCTGTGGAAGCTGCTGGTTAGAGCCCTAATTAATTGTGTTTCTGTATCCCTCACTTGACAGCACACAAAGTGGAAATACCAGTACATCAGCCAGAGCTCTTGTAACCCAGTCACCAGCCTGTCAGATATAGAAGTGTGCTGCTCCTATTCAATCTTTCCATGTCTAAATTCCCTAAATGAGCCTCCGTTGCACAGTCAGCTGCCATACACAGAACGACAGATTTTAAAGACAGAAAGGTCTTGCTTCAAGCAGACCAAGAGAACACAGTTGACATCTCTGCGTACTGCTGTATTCACAAGGCTTTTCATTCACGGCACTCTTGAATGATGCAAATTAGCTGATGTTGGAATGCATCTAGAATATAAAGTTCCCCTCTAAATCTTCACAAACATTTCAGAGAAGAAATATCTCTGCTCTGCACTATTTCACTATTGGTTCAAATAGTGGAAGTTGTGGCTTCTTTGAACCTCAGAAAAAAAAGATATCAAGACAATCTGATTCCTGCCAAATATTCATCATATTAAAAATCTTCCCATTAGGTAGCAGATCAGAAGATATTGCATGAACCTGGATTTTGAAAGAAAATATTTCCATTCTAAATGGTAATGTATTGAGGGGAAAAAAAAAAAAAAAAAAAAAAAAAGGAAAAGAAAAAAAAAAGACCTGGGTTCTTGGAACTGAGAGCTTCCTGTAATTATTTTAAGGAAGAAAAAAATATTTTTTACACAAGAATCTCACTTAGAGAGAGGAAAAAAAAAAAAAAAAAGAATACTGAGTTACCTGTCATTTGCCAATGCTTGCAACACTGTTAAGAGAAGCTGAGTTTATCTTCATTTCAAAGATGAATAATTATCATAACTGTACATGCTTCTTTATTTATCAGTATTATTGAAATTATAGTTTCAAACATCATTTTTTATTGTTTCTCTTCCTCAGGTTTTTCAGACACAAAAGTAAGAATTATTTTTCAACAGTACTTAAATGTAACAACAATGCCTTTATGTGATCCTACTAATTGTTGATTTAACATAGTCTAGTTCTTTACCATGATTCTTATTCTGTCATTGTTTATGCATAGAACTGATTTGGATGTTAGAAATAAAAGTGTTGTGGTTTTTTTTTTTTGTTTGTTTGTTTGCTTGTTTGTTTGCTTGAGTATATAATAAATTGATGGCTGATTTATTTGAAACAGAAAATAAACTATTATAGGACTATAGCCTGACAAATGAGCAACTACTATTAGGACACTGCATTTATCCTGTTCTTCTCAGTCTTCTTTACAATGCATATACATACTACACATACTAAAATATTTCAGTAAATTAATCATCATCGTAGGGCCTCAGACAACAGTTTCCACATACAAACCAGAATCAACCCACATTACAGAAAGTGACCCAGTTCTATTAAATACTTCCCTGTATTCAAAAGAATTGTGTTCAGTTTTTAACAAAGCCTGCCTAATTCTAACCAGCTTGTTCTGTTGGAACATATTGATCCCATAAATTTTGGCAATAAACTTCAAATCCCATTAGAAGCAGCTATTAGGCTGGATAATAAATCAGTGTCTTGACAACAGTATCATATATACAGCACAATAAAAGCAGCTGCAGATGACTTTTGGAGTCTGCCAACATGTCCACAAGTTATTTGAAGCAGACGACGATACCAACTCATTCAGCTGTAGCGGACTGACCTCTGCCAGGCCAGTCTCAGGGCTGCAGCTTTTACAGAAAGAATGCTTTCTCACTAACATGGAGTGTAACAGAACTTAGTCTCTTTCTAACTCAGGCAATAAGTAAATAATGCTTGTAAAATGGATGGGAGGAGGAGGGACAAGAGGGGAAGTTGCCTTCCTGAGCCTTAGCAGCTGTCTGAATTCCAACCCAGACCAGTCTGTGTGCGGTCAGCTCCCAACGCTGGCAGGCAACGACGGTGTGGGGATAATGACAGCCCGCTAACCTCTGAATTTTATACTTCAGTCTGGAAGATCCTTTGCCAAATTCTGCAGGATATGAAGGTTTTTTTTATTATTTATTTTATTTTCCTTTTCCTTTTAACCTCTCCTAGTTCAGCAGAATATGCTTCTGACTCCCCAGTTGGAGTCAACAGGGTTTAAGCATACACATAAACATAACCCCATACTTCCTAAGAGAGAGATGTTGAAATATGGAGGAGATTCAACACAAAGCCCTAAATTGTCAGTTCTTTGGGAAAGCAGAGGTATGTTTGTTCTCCTTTCACAGAGCCCATAGCACATGCTGGATATCTGATCCATGGGGATTCAACAGTAAAGCTTTATCATCATAAAGAACAATCCCATGTGTCCAGTGACTATGTGATATAATTTATTGTTCTATCTTGCTTGATCCAGCTATCGCATTCAGTGAGTGCTTACTCTAATCAGGAACAGTTTAATCCACTCTATTGTGTTGTGTTGCTCATGTCTTCTTTGATCTTGCCACATTGTGACTGGCACTATTGCTACTTTCTGTTTCTTTGGGTTAAGGAAATGTTTTTCTCCTTTAGCTGGAAATTGATGTCAGTGTAATGAATTACTTACACTGCATGTGCTTAATACGGTAATGCTAGTAAGTCACTGTTGTATCTTGCACATCTCAGGGAAAAAAAAAAAAAAGCTTAAAAAACACCACAGAGAGAAGGAAAAAACACATCACAATTTCCCATTACAAGATGCAAAGAAAATCAGCGAAGCTTATTTGTGTCTAAAGAATGTCCCATCAGTCCTTAGTGATTTTCTATTCACAGCAGGTACTGTGTATTAAGCATCCAGTTTGAAGCATCTGTCAATACCTCAGGCTGCAACAAAGCGGCTGCTATTTATTGGCTAGCCCTGGCGGTAAGAGTTCTCTAGGGAAGCTTGGATATTACAGACTCATGTTAAAACTGCTACTGGAACAAATATATTTTTGCTTGGCTGCAATATTAAAAAGTGATGCCTGACCAGTAATTAAATAAGCTGCCAGATAACACAAAATGTGTTGGGCTAGTTAATGTATGCAGATGTCACTACAGAGAGTGATCTAGTAAACAAAACAGGAAACAAAGCACTAGCTCAACGAATTAACCTTTATGGGTTAAGCAGGCTGTGAGCAATGAACAGTGATAGGATTTTCTATTATTATTTTTTTAATCAAGTTACAAAAAGATCTCGCTACTTTTGTCAAATAAGGTGAACCTGGGTGTGTCACTCAGGTTTCTGACCTCCAGTTGCCCCATGGCCACTCTACACCAGCCATTATCCTCATCTTTATATTTAAGGACTAATGGTCTGTTGCATGTGATGCTGTACAAACCTAGTGTAATTGGTTCGGGTCTGTCAGCATTTTTATTAGATGTCATATCATGCAAAAATGCTGACAAACATGGACAATCAGCCCTACCTTTGCATAAAACACCTGCCAATGTGTTTCTCTGCTTAGCTAGTCAGTGTGCCTGGAATGCCTCCTGGATTAAAAAATAAATTGATTAATCCATGTAAAAGGATATTATTGCTGTATCTAGACAGGCAGCCAGCCTTCAGCCTTCAACACAAGGTGGATGAATCATAGAAAAACAGAGAGATCTTTGGTACCATGAAATGGGTGGTTTGGATTAGGATGTGAAAGAACTTCTGTTTTCCTAGACATAAATCTAGGGTCTGGTGTGCCAAAAAGTGGGGATTAATACCTCTCACAATTTTAAGATGGAAAGTTTCCAAGTGTTTCTGTTTCTGCATATATACTAATATTAGGCTACTATTTGCCTTCCACATGCTTCAGCTGAATTCCTTAGGTTAATTACACGCGGTATCTATGAACATTCTGTGAACAGTTGTATGAAATAAATAAGTCTGATGTAAGTCATTCCTAGGTGCTTTTTCAAGAGACAGACTTTTATCATTACTATCTGCCTTGTCAACTCTCTTCAACTCATGCATTATTTACCTGCTAAGCCATGGTGACAGTGGTGGAGCAATAATGCTCTGTTTTGAACCTCCAGCTGCCATCTATGCAAAATAGGTTGAATGCCAAAGAAAGATGAAATATTCATGCTTTCCCTTTTTCTGTAGCTGACAACATCCTAATGCACAGAGGACTCTAAAGGCTCGGTATATTGGTCATGCATTTACCTCTTTCACTCAAAATATCAAAAAGTGTGAAGGGCAGAGTATGTTCTTTCCTAGTATTACTTCTTGCTATAGCGATTAGTCTTTAATTTATGGATTAATTTCATTTATTCTTATTATCCTCGTTATTCATTTAGTCTTTAATTTATGGATTTCACAGAACAAGTCAGCTTTCAGCTTTTAGACAGAATGATGTAACATTTGCTTCTGACCTGACAGATACAAAAGTCAAAATTACTGAAAGGTGTGCAGATTTTATCATGATGAGCAGGAGTTTTGTTGGTTTTAGTATTTACTTTATCTAGCATGTCTTATGTTATATTCAGCAATCAAAACCATTCCAATTTTTCCTCAAATGTTTTCTCCTTGGTGAGATGTTTCTATATGGAATTCATTGTGTCCTGGAGAGTTTCTGTGATACAGCAAAAGACGGCAGATGTGCATACATTTGTACCGTGAAGGTAGTTTTATCTTTCAGGATATCCCCCTCATCTCGAAACTAAAAGATTTAATATTGTACAAGTTTTTCCCTACAAGAATGAAAATTTTAAATGCAGCTTTCAGTTGCAATTAAAATGTAGATGACATTGCTTCACCTTACCACATTGCCACTGAAAGCAACGTAGTAGTTTCAAACAAAATACATGTTTTGTAACAGAAACACATAGTCTACATTTAGTCTTTGCTTCCTAGGTGTTGGACACAACAGTATTACTATCTTGTAATATTCTCATGACTATCTTATACAACACTATAAAACCTTTGAAGAGGTATCATGCTCTATTCTGAATTTATGGGTATGTTTATATAAAAGTTTCCATCTTCTAGGAAAGCCATGCAATACCCTGTTTGAATGTAGACATAATAGGGTAAACAGTATAAGAAAAACATAATATGTAGAGCGATTTTAAATTTGTAAATGCACTCTGATATTTTTATAGAAACACTGAAAGTTTTATTTTACTCTTTCATAAGCAGAAAATGATCATATAATCATTATGTCACAAATAAATTTGTGACTTAATGTCACAAATGTCAGACAGATTTACTGAAACACTCTGATTTCATTTAGCCCCAAATGTCCCATTTTAAACTGTCATACAAAATTTCCCAAGTTGCTCCCACGGTGTTGGTACAAAATACTCTTAAAGGAGCTGTCAAGGTTTACAAATGTCAAACACAAGCCTGTAATGAAATATTCTCCTTGGAGATACTTCGTAAATGATGCCTTACTAGTCTTGTCTAAGCCAAAGGCATTTTTGAAAGAAATGTAATGGTTGATGATCAACTAAGAGTATGTTATACTATATTTACTTATATTGCTTAGGTTCATTATACTGTGAATAGTCCCCCTAAAGTGCCTGAAGGAGTGGGTCATGACAGTCCTTTTCCCCCATATTCCTTCTGTTATAAGAAAATGTCACCAGAAGTATAAGTAACTGAGGAGAGATTTTTTACTTCCTTGGACTTGAAACTGACAACAGAATTTCTGATAGAGAGAAGAAAAGGAAGGTGAAGTGAAGAAGATAGTGAGGGAGCTCATTATGCCAAAAGAGTATAAGAACAGAATTTCAACAGTGAAAGCTGAAGTACTGAGGTAACAAGAGAAAGCTCACGAAGGTCAGGTCAGTAGATGATAGATATAATACACCACTGCAGACTAAAAAGCAGGAAAGCTTTTAAAAAATCAGTGATAAAGTGAAGGAGGGAAGAAGGAAGGTTTGCTTCTAAAATACTCTACTGGCAGTTTTCAGTATATAATAATTGTATCTCTAGTGGAAATGTCAATGATTTATTTCCCAGTCAATACATTCAGAAATACAGAAAGTAAATGAATAAAACTTAGTTGTTCTAAGATCTGTTTTCAATCAATAAAATGACAGCAGCTATCTGCAGAAATATAATATTGCAGATCCAATATTCACATACCTATTAGCATGCTGCTAAAAACTTAAACTTGTCTCTGCAATAACCACAGTGCATCTTAATTTATATCAGCAAGCATTTCAGAAAAACGCATAAGGCAGAAGTCTGATAATAAATTCACACAGAAAGTTTAAACACTCAGCAGTTAAGGGCTATTGAGTACATTTAAACTCCCTGAGTGAAATCCCCTGTGTATAACCTACTATGGCTCAATTGATTTCACTTAGGAGTTTATAGAGTCTGGCATTCACTGAAGTCAATAGAGCTAAACCATTTGGTATCATCTGCAGATCTTGCCCTATATGCATAAAAAAGGGTCAGACTTTGCCTGCTCAGGTTCTGTACTGTTGAAACTATCAGCTTCTTTGGACTCCCTTGACTGGTGGTCCTAAAATCACCATCAGATTTACGTTGCCTTGCAAAAAAGACAGTTGCTCAAAACTACTGTATTTTCAAGAAGACACTGGAAAGAAAATGTGGGGGGTAAAAAAAAAGAAAATATTGAGGAAGCTTGAATCTCTTAACCTCTTGCAGTCCCCAGAGCAAGCCTCGCCACTCCCAAACTAAATAAGCTTCTTCAGTCATCTCACAAATTATCTTCTCCATCTGCCTCAACATAACAAACCTCAGAAGCACCCAGAAGAACTCAATCTACTGTTCTGAGTATTTATTTTTTGCCTTTACCTGCTTTCACAAGACATGGTGAGGCAGAGCCTCTAGAGAGGAAGTATACTTCTCCTGCTTTTTGGATCAGCTGAGCAGGCTCAAGGGGAGAGATGCTCAGAGTGAGCAGTGTTTGATGGCAGGCCACCAACTGAGGCAGGCAAGAGAGAGAGCATTAAATAGTTGTTGCAAAAACTCCAGAAAAGGCTGAGAAACTTCATTGAGGAGCAAATAGCAGATTGTCAGGCCTCAGAGACAGAACAAACTTGTTGAGGACCAGAGGGGACTAACAGAGCATCTGTCTTGCAGCTGAATGAGACACCGAGGTAATTGCAACCAAGCATGGAAGCAAGGACTTCTCTCCAGGGGCACACTAGTCAGGGTAAGAGCTGTTTGAAAACCTTTTCCTAATAAAAAAGTTTTGTTTTTGTTTTTGTTTTTGTTTTTGTTTTTGTTTTTGTTTTTGTTTTTTTTACCATTGACGTATGAAATTTGACTTTTTTAAGCTTGGAAGTCTTAGATTTCTTTGGGGAATGTACTATAGCAATTAAAGATTAAAGTTGTAGGTAACTGTTCAGATTCTCACACCACGCAGTTGCAAGCAACTTTAAATATAAATAGGACAGGTTGAAAAATCTTCAGTAAACTGATACTGCTTTTATAATTTCATACCTCTCTCCTTTAGAAAAGCTTTAGAAAAGGACCCCTGCTTGAACAGAACTTTTGAAGTTTCTTTTGCCACTACTGAGTCAGTCTGAAAGTCCTTATCTGTGATCTGAATCCTGAATAGGCAAAGGATACGGCATTAAGGAAACATTCGACATTCATAGTGACTGACTGTTTTTTTTTTTTTTTCCTGTGTCACATTTAATGTGACTTTGGCCCTCTTGGAATCATTCATGGACTATAATTAAATGGTTATAGTTTCAAAAGTCTCCTAACAGACCAATTAGTATGGACTTGCCCTTTTTTTCTTCACTGATATTTAATTACATTCTTGCAAAACAAATATACATTTATTATATATAACAGACTTTTTTGTTTTACTGAATTTTCTTTCACACTCTGCACTGAGATAGGCACAGAAAATCACAAGTGTTATGCCAAACTGATAAGTCACACAATTCTACTGTAGACTATTGTAGGTGATCTGGGAAAGGAGAGCAAGAAATAAGGACAACCTGATGAAGTGCTGCGGGCTTATTTCTTTCATTGAAGCAGTGTCAGGTGTAAACTGTAACTTTGACCTGGAATGTACCAAGATCCTATCACATCTTTAAAATACTTTTAACAAAGGGCTTTTATCCACTCAATGGATCTTATAACAACTGCTGAACTGGTCAACAGTTCAAGAAGGAAATTCTCATTTAATTCAGAGACAACTTTTTTTTTTTTTTTTTTTTTTTTTTAAAAAAAAGTCTGCTGTTTGAACGGTAGCAGCTACATTGTGAAACTTAATTTATTTTACTCTGATTTTTGATTTGTTCTTATATATAGAGATTTTGATACCGAAGAAAAAATGACCAAGTTGCTAATGAAGTAAATATAGTACTGGTACACTAAGTCATAAAATTGTTAGCAATACAGATGTTTTTCACTGTGTATGTCTACTTATGTTTTGGGAGGAATTATAAAAGATAATAAAAATATATATATAAAAAAAAAGATAATAAAATAGCCTCTCTTTTATTATATGATCTTCCTAATGTTTAACTTCATAATGTTCTCCTTGGACTTGATGTTCGGATGCATTATTTAGATGGTGAGTTTTCCCTAGTAACTCTGAAAGTTATTAATAAATGATCTCATTATTTAATCAGCTCTTACTTCAAAATACAATCATCCTTTTATTTCTCAATATATCACAATCAGAGGAGCAACTGATAATAAAAAAAAAAAGAAAGAAAAAACAGATTGTTCAAAGCTTTGTTGATTTTCTTAATTGCTAGTAATTCTAAATATCTGTGTAGCAGTTCTCCAAACAATAGGAGTGAACTAATTTTTAAACAAAAAGTCTAAACAAAGTTGAAAGAAACTTTATAACACTTATATACAATAATAACAAGGAGCACTGGCATAATAAGTAAACACCCAGAAATACACAGGATGATAAACACTTATAACTCCTCCCTTTGCAAGAAATCAAAGGAACAAAAGAATTCTACAGGCAGCTGGCAGAAGTTGCAAAATCGTCAGTGTTTGTTCTCGTGGGGGACTTCAACTTCCCAGACATACCCTGGAAGCACAACACAGCCCAGAGAAAGCAGTCTAGGAGGTTTCTAGAGAGCATGGAAGATAGCTTCCTGACGCAGCTGGTTAGTGAGCCTACGCGGGGAGGTGCCCCGCTAGACCTTCTGTTCACAGACAGAGAAGGACTGGTGGGAGATGTGGTGGTCAGGAGCTGTCTTGGGCGGAGTGACCACGAATTGGTATAGTTCTCTATTCTTGGTGAAGTCAGGAGGAGGACATGCTGGGTGGATGAGGGAAAGGCTGTGGATGTGGTCTACCTTGACTTCAGTAAGGCTTTTGACACCGATCCCCACAACATTCTCCGCAAGAAACTGGCTGCTCATGGCTTGAAATGGCTTCGCTGGGTTAAAAACTGGCTGGATAGCTGGGCCCAAAGAGTCGTGGTGAATGGAGTCAAATCCAGCTGGAGACCGATCACTAGTTGCATCCCCCAGGGCTCAGTACTGGGGCCAGTCCTCTTTAATATCTTCATCGATGATCTCGATGAGGGGATCGAGTGCACCCTCAGTAAGTTCGCAGATGACACCAAGTTAGGTGCATGTGTCGATCTGCTCGAGGGTAGGAAGGCTTTGCAGGAGGATCTGGATAGGCTGGACTGATGGGCTGAGGTCAACTGTATGAAGTTCAACAAGGCCAAGTGTCGGGTCCTGCACCTGGGGCGCAATAACCCCAATCAGAGCTACAGGCTGGGAGATGAGTGGTTGGAAAGCTGCCTGGCGGAGAAGGACCTGGGAGTATTGGTGGATAATTGGCTGAATATGAGCCAACAGTGTATGAGCCAGCAGTGTGCTCAGGTGGCCAAGAAGGCCAACAGCATCCTGGCTTGTATAAGAAGCAGTGTGGCCAGCAGGGCTAGGGAAGTGATTGTCCCCCTGTACTTGGTTCTGGTGAGGCTGCACCTCGAGTACTGTGTTCAGTTTTGGGCCCCTCGCTACAAGAAGAACATCAAGGTGCTCAAGCAAGTCCAGAGAAGGGCAACGAAGCTAGTGAGAGGTCTGGAGAACAAGTCTTATGATGAGAGACTGAGGGATTGTTCAGTCTGGAGAAAAGGAGACTCAGGGGTGACCTTATCGCTCTCTATAGGTACATTAAAGGAGGCTGTAGTGAGGTGGGGATTGGTCTATTCTCCCATGTGCCTGGTGACAGGACAAGGGGGAATGGGCTAAAGTTGTACCAGGGGAGGTTTAGGTTGGATATTGGGAAAAACTTCTTTACCGAAAGGGTTGCTAGGCGTTGGAATGGCCTGCCCAGGGAAGTGGTGGAGTCACCATCCCTGGAGGTCTTTAAAAGACATTTAGATGTAGAGCTTAGTGATAGGCTTAGTGGAGGACTGGTTAGTGTTAGGTCAGAGGTTGGACTAGGTGATCTTGGAGGTCTCTTCCAACCTAGACGATTCTGTGAAATCACTTTCTCGTTTACATCTCATATTAAACTGTACATCTGAACACAGACCTCACTCATTGGGAAATAAATGAGTTTACTAAGTGATAAAAGACTAACACACCTTCTTCCTTTATCTGTTACCATCTGATGATGGACTACGTGTCCAATCAACAGAACAATGTTCAAACAGGGTAATCACTTGAAAAAATGTTACATTGTTTATTTATCCCTATCTCTATTCCATGTTCAGCACCTTTGCTCTTTGGGAGGGGAGGACTGGACCAGATGTCTTCCTGCCCTTCCTTCCACGTTAAACTATTCTGTGTTTCTAAACCAAGCAAAGGTGTATATAACTGAACTTTAAACATCTAAAGCTTTAAGGTATGACCAAAGTTGAAAAATAAATAATGAGTGAAGGTATTGCTTTATCGCCAGGGGCTGCTTTATCATCAGAGGTTGAATTTCTATCTCAATTATGTGTCTTACAAAACCAGTTAAGTATTCTCTCTGGGTTATATAAAATAGTAACATTTGTCAAATTTACATAAACACTCAAACCTGTGTAACACCACAACCAAGAAACCTTTTCTTATTCCAGCTCTCAGCCCTAATATACATGTATGTTGGTGCTTCACACCTTAAAACAGAAGCAAAGTAAAACAATGGTAAATGGTGCATGCAATTTTCAGGTTTTCTTACTTTTTGTTTTGAACGTTTCTGCAGAGAAATGATGTTAAGGTTATGATGTTAAGGTTAATGTTTTTAAAAAAGGAGGAAGAATACATGTGTCAAGAAAGCCAGAATAAATTAAAACCAAAACAAAACACAATTTCAAATCCATATATTTTTAATACAAAATCTGTAAATTCTCTTAAGCATTTACGTGGTAGAGCCAAATTTTAAAGTTTTACAACAGCTGTTCACCTGATGATTAAGTGAAAATAATATAACTTTCAAAACAAACAAACAAACAAACAAACTACCAATTTTATGGCAATGGCAATTTTATTTTCTATCATATATTTTAGATAAGGGTATTATCTATATTAGATATATGATATTAGATATTATCATTCAGTACTCCAGGTGAAATCCTACGTAAAGCAGCAGTATTTTTTCTTTCTCGTTCATATGATCCTTTCCCTTACAGTAGGCTCACATGGTGAATTCTACAGAATGGTGCATCAAGTCCTGACAGGAAAACAAAAACTTCTGAATTTACCTTTTAGTACCTACTTACCCATTTTCAAGAGCAACAACTGACCCCAAAATTGTTGTTTTTCAGTGTGTGTTCAATACTCTTGCTTTTCACATTTCTGTTTTCCACACAAGCTAGAACAGGGTAGGAGATGCGGGAGCAGAAAATACATGCTATGCATGCAGATGGTTTGACACACAGATATTTTCATTAGTCAGCTACTCAAAGCCAGACCTTGGCAATGCACAGGAGAATAATTACAAAAGTGACAGTGTGCAAGTGCTACAGGAACGTGTGGCAAGATTTATGATGCATGAAAGACCAAACTGAGATACTAGGGGAGGAAATTAGTGAAGGTAATTAATGACATTGTTCCAGAACTCAAGCGTGGAGATGAAGTAGCTTTCAGCATAAACCTCGTTTACCAGCATAAACCTCGTTTACCACCATGTAGCCTTCCAATGCATGTTTTATATGTAGCTGGTTCCAATGGCAGTACGCCAGCTTTGGAAACAGCAAATGGAATTGATGCTCTAACAGCACGTTTTATGACAAAATTATTTTATAGGATAATTGCTCCCCAGTAACATTGGATAGGAGAGAAACTGGCAGTACTTGGTACTTGTGGTGTTGGTTTTTTTGTTTGTTTGTTTGTTTTGTTTTGTTTTTTCCCCTACTGGTAAATTCTATGCATTCCTTTAATTTTATAAATACCTTGGTAACAAACCTGATGGTGGAGGAATTAGCTACAAGGTAGGGAAGCTGTCTTTTCTTTCTGTATTTTCTTCTCACGCTTTAAAGAAAATTACCATGTTTTCCCTGGACATCTAGGACAGTATCAAACTATCCATCTACAAAACTTACTGACAGCAGAATAGCAGGCTCCCTTTTTTCAAACCCTGCCCTTACTACAAGGGGTGACATTGCTCAGCCTTCAGGTTATGTGATCAAGTAAGGAACACAAAGGGCTGATTCTGTACCTGCACAGTCACTGTAAGATAGAGTACCTCCACTTCCGTAATTTCACACTCTAGTTTATTTTTATGTTTTCATCAATACAAGACAAGAACATAATAAAAGGCCTCTCTCTGATCAACCAGCTTTTCTCAAGGTGTGAATTGGTGACTTTAGTCTGTGTTCAGATAATCACCACAACCATAAAGCACCTGCTCTGAAGCATCTCTGCTCAAGAACCTGCTTTGGAGTTTTCTGAGAAATTTGTTTATTCAGCTTTTATGGACTTTGAGAACAAAGAGAGACCTTAATGTTGACTTCTGCCCATCCAAAAAGAACTGGAGTAAGATTAAAAACCACCTTGTACAAAACAAGTATTTTGACTGGTAGTCAGGAATGAGAGATTTCAAGTATGTAGTTAGCAAATTATTTTATGAATTGGTAATCCTTTTCATAAAGAACAGTCACTCTGCTCAGGTCTCACAATATTCTTATTCAGTACTCTTCTATCAAGACATCAAGCAAATGCTCCAGTATTGACAGGTGTTAAGAAATACTTAAGAAATATGACCTTAATAACACTGTCTTCAAAAAACTTACACAGTTGTCATACTTCAATTTCCTATGGTATCTCTTTAACAACAACAATGGACTATCACAGGAACGTAAACTACCATCAGATTCTGCCTGCCTGTGGCAATTATCACAACAGGTGAGCACCAGGGGGTTGCCCATTAAAAAGAAAGTTTGGGGTTCAGTTTTGTTTATGCACAACTATGAAGGGCGAAGGGACAATGAATCCGTGACTATCGTAGGAAAAAATCCAAATACAGGCTCCCACAGGGGAAAAACAACAACAAACACTAATTTTAATTATTCTTCAGTAACTGATTTGCATAATGGGAAAGAAGTGTCTTTTTACTTTCTTTTTCTTTTTCAGCTTCATGTTGGCCAGAGTTAAGTTTCATTTATCATAATGAGATGGACTAATTTGACATATTTTTATGACATAATAGGATCATTTATAACAAGTTATGCTACATTTATGATGCTGAGCTCTACTTATGATGATGATTTATTAATTTTTGTCTTAAGGTTTGTTTTTTCTTTTGTTTTTGTTTTTTAAAATTCTTTAACACCATTGAGTTATTCTGATTAAAAATGCATATATTAGTTTGCCAACATTATCAAATGAAACAAATCTCATGACAAATGAGGATAGAATAGTCTCAATTCAGAGGCAAAAATAACCCTGCAGATGTATTAAGCCTTGTGAAATAGGCTTAGTAAAGGTTTAATAAGACACTCATTAGATATTATGCAAACAGAGCTGAACATAAATTGATATTGTGGCTTTGGAACTAAAGTACCTATTATAAATAAAATTCCCTGTCACCACATCATTTTTATTCAGCTGTGATAAAACCAGACAATACTACTTTTCCAGAATAATTAAAAATGAAAAGAAAAATGCTCAGTTTTCTAAAAAAAAAAATAAAAAAAAAAATCTAACATTCCTTGTTCACACTGTCTCCAAGCTTCTATTCCTTTATTACTTAATAAAGGAACTTCTATTCCTTTATTACACCACTTAAAAATTCCAGTTTCTTCCCGATTATTACTAGGCACTTGATGTTCTTCACAGCCTGTCATAAGGGCATACATTATTCATCCACTTTCTGTACCAAATTTCTTATGTAGTTTCTTTTATGACCAAGGTACATTAACATAAGAAATTTATCTAGTGTTAGATATAATTATCACTGATTAAATAAGGACAAAACATATGTAGACTTTTATTTAGGCTTCCTATGCTTCATTCTTTTACAACTGTTTATTAATAAACTGAACAGCAAAATCTTACCTGAAAAGCTAGAATTTTATGTTATTTTCAGTGAGATTGGGTAATGTGTAGCTGATAAAACACTGCAAACAAAATCAGTAAATAACATATGTTTATAGAGAAAAGAAATTGCCTATTAACTCTAAATGAAAGATTGTATCAATTTAATTTTCCCATACTTCTTGACAATGATGCAAAGCTAAAACGTTACATGCTCCTCAGGTGTTCTGTAATGCTAACACAGTGAATTATTTCTGAGTCTAACAGCTTGTTTTCACAGAATACTTTTGCTTCCAAGAAGATGACTGTACTGCATACAATGCATCCAACTCCTCCAAAGCCATATGGTCAGCCTTAGATTACAATTTCATCAGCAGCACCATAGCAGGACAGAATACAGACCTCAGACAGAGCTAGGCTTATTTCTACCTCCAGAGACATGCTCCGAGCTGGGTTGGCTTGTTTGTTTTCCTCGACTTTTTTGTCTACCCCATCTTAAAATGTAAAATAGCCCCAAAACATAAGAACCTTAGGCTGTGGCATGTATTGTGGTGATCAGTATGGGTATTCGATCTCAATCACAGATGCTATTAGCACAAATACCTGGCATATTTTTAGCACCAGTTCTACTGTTCAGATTCAGTATCCCCTTTGTAAAGAGTACATTTAGTAAGGTTTTAAATGAAGAGTAAGGAAAAGAACATATTGCAAACACTGATAAAGCTGTAGTAAACAGTACAAAAATCAATAGAATTTGTAAGCTTTTGGCCCTACATTGAGCTGTGTCCTGAAGCACTAAACATTGCCCTGTAGAAGCTTCACTCTTTGCATCGTTGTGATTTGATCTGAGGGTTAGGGTAAGGGTTAATGCTCTAATTGTATCCCTAATAAATTAAACAACAACAACAAACAACAACAACAACAAAAAAACACATATTCTAGAGATTTTCTTTGGAAACTTTGTACCACTTATTTTTAGTTTCACTTCTTATTCCTCACTTGTTTACTTGCAGAGTTGTTCATTGCTAGCAATGTCATCCAACTTATGCAGAGCATCACTTTACAGCAGATGAAGAATCCTGGACTATCAACTACATGTATAATAGACATCAGGAAGAGGTTCTTCACCGAGAGGGTGGTTACACAATGGAACAGGCTCCCCAGTGAAGTAGTCACTGCACCAAGCCTGTCCGAATTTAAGACTCATTTGGACTGTGCACTTAGCCACGTGGTCTAAAATTCTGGGTAGACCTGTGTGGTGCCAGGACTTGGACTTGATCCTTATGGTTCCCTTTCAACTTGGGATATTCTATGATTCTATGATTCTATGAAAATTCAGCCTATGAATTAGTAGTCATGCTGAGTGAGATGCTATCTGGGAACCTGACTTTTTTAGTAATTTTCTTTTGCAGATCTACCTAATTCCCCCCAAAAAAAACACTGTTTTGTTAAAGCATCTAAGCATCTAGAAAATAATCTCTCAGATCTAGTTATAATAGATATTTATTATTGACAGATTTTTATTTTTTATTTTTTTAATATTGATTACATAGCTCATTCTAGGATTTAATTTTAAAGTGATTTACAATATTTTTTCAGACAAAAAGTAATAGATGATAAAGACTTACACCAGAAGTCTAGTTTCAAACTAAAACCAGACATTGCCTGAAACTTCAGTGTCCTTTAGAAACATCACCGTGTAAGCTATGCTTATGAACAGACACACGGCAAAGTTCAAGTCAGCAACTGTAAACTACCACATTACATAATTTTAGGGATACTGTTCAAAAATTAAATTTGTTATGCATTATTATCAACTTGGAAAACACCACAGAAGAACATAGGATAGCAGCCTACAAAAACATAGCTCACACAAATGAATGGAGACTGCTTGATCTCTGTCTGTTCCAATACAAGCTAAAGGCAGGACGTTTCAAAAAAAGAGAAGGAGATGCTTCTTCACACAACGCTCAGGCTGCAGAACTTGTCACAGATTACTGAGAGAGCTAAACGTTTACATATGTTTAGAACAGACTGACATACTCTTGGAAAGAAAGTCTACCAAGGGTTATTAATGCAATTAAAGCCATCTGCGACCAGGGAATTCCTGGATTGCAAACTCTTGGAGAGCACTTTGAGGACATAGCACTGTGAGTGTCCTGTGTTTGTTCTGTTCTTACACCCTCTCTTGGCCATCTGCTTTTGCCTCTGCTGGAGACAGGCTACCGAGTGATAAGACTGCGGGTCCACTCCTGATGCTGTTGTGGTGCTGAGCAAAGCAAGCATCTGCACGTTCTGGATGCTAGCTCTTAATGGGGGCATCAAGCAGTAAACTAGTTCCAAAAAAAACCACGATGGGTACCAAAAAGCAGTATCTTCACAGCCTCAAAGGTTTCCCAAACCTCCCCCCCACCACCACCCCCCAAAAAAACAAAACAAAACAAAACAAAAAAACAACAGATAAAACATATTCCACTTCTGAAATCCTTGGCTAGGAACATGTGGAGTACTTCTGTCTGGTAATGGAGAACAAAGGTTCTGGTCAGCTCCATTTCAGCAGGACTTTGTTTCATCTTCTGTGCTTCCAGGCAAGAATGGGGAAAATAAATATGCTAACAGTACATCAAAACCCGTGTCATGTCTTTTTGCCCCTTTTCTACAGGCACACTCACCAGCAATATATGAGTATGATAACATGCAAAAAATAAATAGATTCAGACCTCAACATTCATAAATCATTGCCACAAGCTTGATGACTAATTGGGGAGGCATGGGGGGCGGAGAATGGGGGAGAGGGAGAGAGAGATACTAGTACTGAAGTAGTACTGAAAAAAATTTTACACAGATTAAAAAGAAGATGAATTTAAATCAAAACCATTGTTTTGAAGTTAGGGCAACCAAATTAAGTCAGACCCTCCCAGCCAAGCACAGTTGATATAATAGTTGATATAGTATATATATGTATATACTATATATATAGTGTATATATATATATAATAGTTGATATTCTGAATTTAACTTTTTGGTGTTTGCTCTGAGGCTTCTTCTTGCTTTTGTGAGGGATTTTATCAGAGGTTCTGAACAGAAAATAAATGACCAATAACGTCACAGTGGGAACATGATACTCTGCTACATGATGATGTTTACTTTGGGACCAAAGAAATTCTGCATGTTATCTGTCACTTTTCTAAATAATGGATACCTTAGCTTTTCACAGACTAAGGTGATTACTTCAACCAGCAACCCTGTAGTCTTTTCTCAAGTGCAAATGCCTCTGAAATAAAGTGAAGATTCCTGCTGCTTTCTGGCATGAGAGCTGATCACACCAATTCTCAGATACCTGAAAGATGCAGGGCAGCAGGTACACAGAGGGGCATTTCTCCAACAGTTATGGATTCGTGAACCTCAAAAAAGGTCAATGACTTAAGGCTAGATTGTGGCAATGGGGCTCTGCTTGTGTAGAAAATTCCATCAGCCTTTTTAACGGGTGAGGTATAAATTGCCTATCTTTACTAGCGAGATCACAACAGTGAGCCAAGTTATTTCAAAGCTGCACTGAAGTCCTCAGCCACCTCAGTCACGGCACTGCAGAGTGGCAAGAAAACGTGAATACCCATAGAGGATATTCATTTGTACTTCAGCCAGCCAGTTTGCATTTTCCATTAATTCTCAGCATGCTCAATATTCTGTATAATACTCCTGGTGGCCTCTGGACCCTGAGCGCTGAATAACAGCCTGTCTGTTAACTCCTCTCTTAGGACTCCTATTTTCTTGCGGTTTAAGGCTGTCTGCCAAGGCTTGTCTTGATTACATACATTATTTCCCACGAACAGAGGGGCTGCTGTGGCCTATCAGATTCATACACAGTGTTTTATCAATGATATTTTATATCCACCTAAACAGACGTTTGCCTCAAACCACAATGTGTCTCTGTTAATTAATAAGGATTTCATAAATTTATATTGAAGACATAAGTGGTTGTTTGTTTTTGTAAATCATGAAAGCAGCTAACAGATAGCAGATGCTGATCTTACCCTTCCTGCCATTTGTCACTTCACATATTGTTTCTTTATAAGACCAGTCTTTGATTCATCTGCAGAATACTGTCTAGTTTTTAATATTAAATTTTAAGATATCAATGGTAAAAATATGTCAAATATGAATTAAGATCTGTTCATGCTATTTGAACAAATTCCTATCCAAAGCATGCTTTAAAACTAATTATTAATGAAATGTTTCCAACTCATCTCATTAAAAAATAAAACACTTCACTCTTAGCTCTTCAGCAGTTTCCCAGGAAAAGGCTTATTTTTCAGATACACTGTCTCTGCTTTTCAACTTCCCTGAAAATTTTTAGATGGCAAGTTGAGAAAAGGTTCACAATGAAGGCCAAACACCGCTTACTACATGAGCAATAAAAGAAATGAGTTCCAGAATTTAAAAATCATTCCATGGCCATAGCTTACATGTAATGAAACGTATGTGGATGATAAATATAGAAGGAAAAATCCAGAATTTAAAGTATTGTGGTGTTTTGCTAAATGGCAAAAATTATTTTGAAGCACATGCCCAGCATACGGCAAATATTCCTATTTTTCAGATGCAAGGAAATAAATTGCTCAGTATTATTACTTTTATCTTCAAATTGCTAGCAAAGAAAACAATAAATTTATAGTTTCTGGAGAGTTTCTTCTTCACAGCTTTTTCTCCTTTGTATACCTTCAAATCAAAATGCTGTTTTCAGAAACGTCTTTCCTAGATAGGCTCACACCTTAAAATACATACCTTTACCTAAAAAATAAGATCAAAGCACCGAGGCAGAAATGACTCTCACTCTGGAGGACAAAGCTGGAGTTGACAGAGAGTCGTCACACCAGCAGAGAGGCATGACCTCACAACAGAGACGCTCCCAGCCTAGCTGTCTCACGACGCTATCATGTGTCAGTCTCTTCAGGGTCACTGGCTGGCGATAGCGTCCTAAGGATTCTCTGGTTTCCTAACTATTTCTGACACTTATGAATAAATATCTCCTTGTCTAACCTTGCCACATTTAGCAAGAATGCGGGCTGCAGAAGGATGTGTTACAGGCTTTGAACTCTCAGTTTCAAACATGGAGCAAAACCTCTTGCGTGAGTACAGTTTGTTAATGAGATGACTGGTCATCTGTAATCGGATTGCCCCTTGCAATATGCTCACAATAAAATCATTCATTTTCCTAATAACCTCTTATTAGCCAACCTCAAGAATCCATGTGCTCAGACTTCATCTTTCAAACACATCACTTTCAGAACAAAGCATATCCCAGTAACATTTTTTTCTGTTTCTCTGATACCACCCTTACCTAGTTGTCCTCCCACTGCTTTGATCTCTACTACACCAAGGTTAGGAGAACCTTTTCATTTTCCTGCAGGAGCTTTATATGGGCCTTTGACTACAGTCTTTTTAGTTTTATTGTTCCCTTTCACATCTTATCTCCAGGTTACATTTATCCATAGCTACAAGTTCCACTACCACTCACTAACTGCTGAGTTGATGTTTCCCAGCCTCATTTGTTCATTACAGCCCTGCAATTTCTCCAAACTAAAATATTTCTGTGAGTGACTGACAACCTGCACAATCCCAGGGGGCTAAAACTTCCTTCTTTAGTAAAACAAAGGGGAAAAAAAATGATGAAAGCCAGGCAATTTTCCTCCATGCCACTGAGTTATTGATCCCTTCTATATCATCCACTATCATTTTTCTTGGGCAATTGGGGCGAGCATCTTCATCATAACTGTGTGTGCAGCTCCTGCATCGATGCGCTTGATGGTGCCAGTGACAACACAGCAATCACCAGCTAGGTTTTACTTGGCCACCACTATTCCAGAGCTAGCAAATGCCAGACTGGGCACTGGGCATGCACACAGTGTCCTGAGAAGGTCTACGAAGGTGGTGAAGGTCCTGGAGCATAAGTCCTGTGAGGAGTGGCTGACTGAACTGGAGTTTGGTCTGGAGAAGAGTAGGCTCAGACCTTACTGCTCTCTACAACTACTTAAAAGGAAGGTGTGAGGAGCTGGGGGTTGGCCTCTTCTCACAGATAACTAGCGATAGGACTAGAAGGAATGGCCTCAAGTTGTGCCAGGGGAGGTTTAGGTTAGAAATTAGGAGACGTTTCTTCTCAGAAAGAGCTGTCAGACATTGGAACGGGTTGCCCAGGGAAGTGGTGGCGTCACACTGGGGGTGTTCAAGGAAAGGTTGGACGTGGTGCTTAGGGACATGGTTTAGTGGGTGATATTGGTGGTAGGGTGGTGGTTGTACCAGGTGATCTTGGAGGTCTTTTACAAAATTAATGACTGTATGGTTCTATGATTCCACCTCGAGCACTTAGCAAGAATCCCATAGACATCTATCTCCAAGTCCAAAATAATAATAACAACAACAACAATAATAATAATTTTATTTCTAAGCTTTACCGACCCCGTCGGACGGGCTCGCGGCGGGGCCGCACCCTGAAACCCCCCGGCCGCTCTTCACAGCGGTGCCCGGCCGCTCCGTGACTGGGGC
This sequence comes from Netta rufina, assembly GCF_964035555.1. Taxonomy (NCBI): domain Eukaryota; kingdom Metazoa; phylum Chordata; class Aves; order Anseriformes; family Anatidae; genus Netta; species Netta rufina. The sequence goes on from NC_140123.1 coordinate 196,738,570, forward strand.
CCGGGGCTGCGCCGCGCTCCTGCAGCGCCACCTGCGGGCGCTTCGGCCCGGCCGCGCCGCTCCTCCAGGGCCCAGCCGCCCCAGCCGCCCCAGCGCTCCGCCGCCGCCATGTGCCGCCGCCCCACGGATCGCAACGTGTCACAGGCCTTGAGCTGCAGGCCCTGGCCCGGGGCCGCAGTCAGCAGAGGGCCCCGGGCGGCACCATGGGGCCTGCAGCAGGCCCTGGAGGGTCTCGGGCACGGCAGCAACAGGGCTTGTTTGTGGGGAGGCATCCATCAGGTGTCGCTTACAGTCAGACTATAAACTGCCCAGTGCAGCCTGACGGCTCCTCGGTTGTAAAGCCTGTATTCATTACCCTTACCTACGTGCTACAGGTTCTCGTTACAAGCCCTTTAAATAAATGGTGCTTGTTCCAACTTCCCACCTGAGTGGAATAAAGCAGCTGTAATGCCTTTATCTTGAAAAGTAAGATGTAAGTGTCAGTGTAATGTATTTAGTTGTGTTTTAGAGTGGTAGGGAAGACTACTTATTTAAAAATGCAGTGCAATCCATAAGTACCCATCCCACTGAGCAGCAACCCTACAAATCCAGAGATTATTTTCAATTTTATTACTCTTATCTTTTGCAATTTTTTTCTCAGCTCTACGATGCTTCATTTCATTACTACCAGAGTCTCAGTACAGATTTTATTGAAACCCATTTTTAGGTAAGTATGCTAGCATTTATGCCTGATTTCCCTGTATGAAAAGAGGTCCTGATTTGTGCTGTGTGAATGAGCACCAGTAGCACCGCTCTGTGTTTCTCTCTCCTATAACAAGCATATACCAGAGACAGAGTAACACTTACCAGTCATCCCTCTCATTGCCCAGCAGTAATTGCAGCATTTATTTTAGCATGTTAAACTCAGCAAACGCTACATCACCCAAAAGCACAGGTCCCGTTGGGATTTAAGAGCGTAACATGAATTCTGAACATCATTAGTGTATTACAGCATGAATTATACTCTTACTGCTCTTAAGTGTATAGTACTTTTAATCATCACTGCAAGCACCAAAGAGCATGTGCATTTTAAGCAGCAGCACTGAGCACACCATGAGTTTAATTTTCCACATGGGGCTGATATTTACCGCAGTGCATAAGCCTGCAGCAGGGCAGCACCGTTTGTGTGCGTGATTTTGCTTATTTCCCAGGCCTGGTACCCTACTGAAGCACTGCCCACGGCACCTTTGTCCAAGGCATTTGCCCTCTCTCCTAGCACTCAACAATCAACTGCAGCCAGCCCCTTCTGCCTGCTCCTGCCATTGGAGGGATGCGATACTTGTCCTTCAAGACATTGAACCGGTACAAATGGCCATCTCACCATTGCCTGCACTAGTGTTAGCTCAATTAATGCGAACTGGAAGTTTGGTGGTCAGTATGTGTATGCAAGCTGGGATAGGCAGCTGCTTTTATAATTCTCTTTTTAAATCAGGTTCTGTGTGACACTGCATTGATGTGCATAAAGTTGCAGCACACCTGCAACAGTAGGATGACTTCCAGATACATACCTATATTATCTGTCTCTAAAGAGACACTGTACTATAAAAAATAATTGGTAAAAATTTCAGGATCTCTTAAGCTAGTAGCATCAGGCAAAATGTAAGCAATACCTCTGTTAGCTAACACCTTTTATTTCCATTGCACAAGTGCAAACTATAAAATCTTAATACACAAAAGCACCACAGTCAGGATTTTGGAAATAACACAACACACTGGCTAGCTTACAAAACAGATTACATTACTGGCAGATTACTTTGGCATTTGTATTACACCTTGGTCAGTAAATAAAACTAAATATTGTACCCAAGGCCAATCAGCAAGCTTGCACACCATCAGGCAGTCTTTAAATATTTTCTGAGTTTTCATTTGCAGTATTCAAGATTTGTGCAAAATAATTCATCTCAATATTTTAAAAAATATATTTTTTTAATTGCTATGATCTTTGTATGAATTGTAAAGCATAAAAATACAATACCTGCAGGGAAAAATTTAAGAATTGTAATCAAGCTATAGATGTTTTATCCAAAGAAAATGTTTAAAACAAAACCATATGTTAATTGTATGCTAAAATTTATCTTAATTAATAACTAAGCCAATGCAAATAAAAATGCACTTCACAACAACTGATAGTACATCATCTAAAATTAGCTGATTATATAGCTTGTAACAGCATTGAGGCTGCTCCACTGATCTAAATCTGAATGCTGAACTGCTGAACCCATTTTCTGGGATAAATTTAGCTGTTCATTCGTGTTCCACTTTCCTTTGGTACTTGGATCAGTTATGCAGTGTATAATTATACTAGTGCCGTTATATAGTGCTTTCCATCTGAATGTCTCAACACGCTTTTCAGACTTAATTAATTTGGACTTGGAAATCCTTCATGACGTAGACACTATTAGTCAGATTTAACAGGGGAAGAAACAGAGTCATGGAAGAGGGGAGCACCCAGGAAAGGACTGGAGAGAAGCCACATCTCCTGAAGTCTGCTTCTCATTGCCACATTGCTTTGGAGACAGGAAATTGATGTGTTCTTCAAGCTTAACCTCTGGACAGTGCAGGAAATACTTTGTCTTGTACCACAGGAAGTAGCTTGACACTTACCTTACATATACCTAAGTAAAATCCAGACACTAAATAATGCTTCACTATCCTCTCAAGTCCTTTCTGTCTGTATCCATTCTCACAAACCTAGCAGGTATCATGAGGGGCAGCACTGTCCTTCATGCTCCTTCAGAGCACTGTGCACCTTTGTGCTGGTAGTGAAGCACTAACCTGGGCCAGGAGAACAAGCCCAATTTCAGCAGGAGGGGTTTCATACTCACATCTTGTACTCCACAGAGAGTGTCTTCTCACTTCATTTTGTGTGAAAGACACCTTTCCCCACCTAGGTATATTTTAGCAGAAAATGGACAAATTACCGGTTTTCTTTTTTTTTTTTTTTTTTTTTTTTCTTTCTGAAACAAATCTAGAAACCTGCCTTCACCAGGCTTTTTGGCTGGAGATGCCAAATGAGCTACTTCAGTAGTAAAGAGGAAAAGCATTTAGATATACCTATATTCTCAAAATATTTTGCCAAGTAAATTAAGATAACCTGAAAGACTGTGAAATCTCACTTTTTGCCAAAAGTTCCTAATCAGGTCATGATCTAGGTGGCTTGTACTGAAAGGCAAAGAAACCCCACATTCTCATTTTCACAGGCAGCTTTTTTATCACCTTTTTCTTCCCAGAGGATTCCTAAAGCAAAGCAGAGGGAGTTCACACCAGGGGAGCCCTGCTTGCTCTTTGCACGGGAGTGCTGGAATATCTTGGAACAACTCTTCATCAGGAGGGATGAGCACAGGAAGCCTTGATGCTGGCTTGTCAGGGTCAGGATACTGGTTTTGTTTCCCATCTCTCTTTCTGGGCTGTGGGACTTTCATTTGGAGGACATGGCTCCAATGCAGAATAGCTGTCAAGTAACAGCCATGCCCAAGCCACGTGAAGAAATGAACACAGGAACAGCTATTAATGCTCCACTGTGCTTGTGTGAACAAGCCCAGCTGAAAGACAGGGCTTATTAGTTGGAATATAGAGTCATGAAAAGAAAGGATACTTGCACAGCAATGTACTGTGTTAAGTGATGAAGCAGTCATGCAGAAAGAGAGCAGAGAAATAAAGTCCTTATTAGAATTCCCCAGACATATCTTGCTTATCTAGGTCATTGTAAAGTACTCTCTACTTCTTTGTCTGCCAAAGATCCTTCTATAATGTGTAGAAAAGCACAACGAAGTAAAATCATTGCTCACATGAGTGGCATCATGAGTTGTTCATGTGTAACTGTGCAGTTATGTAGTATTACTTACAAAGAAATACATGCCATAATGAATGCAGCATACACCCTTCTCACCCTAACTAGTATGTGCTTCGTTAAACCACTGCACTTTTTGCAAGCAGTGTGGACAACACCAATGCAGAATTCACTGGGGCCATAAGACTAGAAGGATTCAGTATCACAGAAGAAGCAAATCGTAAGGCAAAGGTCTCCGCGGGAGCTGAAGGAGACTCCTGAAAAAAATGTCTGTAGGTCAACTTGGAAAGAGCAACCTGTCATTTGAAGGCTGACACAGTAGTGAAGTGGGGTAGGAGAGGAAACCCTGCACTGAAGGGCTGCCATGGTGCAAGAAGGCCAATATCTTAATCTGGGGTGCTTTCAGCATCTGTTTCCACACAGCAGGGACTCTAAATCCTCCTCCTTAGATAGAACCATATGAGGGCATACCTGTTTATGGATCAATTATATCCTAGTGTTCTTGGGAAAGCCTACTCAGCTATTTCCTCTGAATCACAGTCCTTGATAAGAGTTAAGGATAGCTCTGATGCCTGGATAGAAAAGGTGTTGATTCCTTAAGGATGTTGTTACAGATGTGTAAAAATAAGCCATCTCAGAGCCTTGTAGCAAATACATAACCACAGTTCCATGTCTGGTCTTCTCTTTGCTAATACTGCTTATATCTAGTGCAGATGGTTAACTACGAGTCATTCAGATCCCTGGATTAACATTTAAATGCCTGAATTTAACAGCATCACAGGAATACAAGAGGTATGAGAAAACTGGGTGTACTTATATATTCCCTTAATTTAGTGCTTCACAGCTTAGCCTTTGACTTCCATTGGGCATTTATACATACATGTACAATGTTCCTCCCTCATAGCGATATCAGTGACTGTTGGTGACAAAGATTAATGTGATTACTGGCCTGGTGATAGGATGGAGAAGCACTGGCAGATACACAGAGTGTTTAATGACGCACATGGCATGCCAGAGAAGCTATGTAATTTACTGGGAGAGACGCTTGGGGAAAAAGTGCTCTGCTTCTCTTTATTCCTAAAGGAATAGAAAGAACAACAAGTTTGTTTATTTCCTTGCCCATGCTTCTTTCCCCAGCTAGGAATTCTGCTACAGCAAAATTTATGTTGCTTTAAAATGTATGCTTTAATGGTGAGGGTCATACTTAAAACATAGTAAGCTTCAGTTCTTTTGGTATTCTGGCATCGCACATTTGAGACTAATGTACAATTTGCTACAGGTATAGCTCATGGATGAAATGTTGTTAGTAGCAGTCTGAGCAAATTATGCATGCTTTAGGACTGGTGAATATTATCCATAAACCAGATTTGAGGTAGATACGATATATCTCAAATTGTTCACACGCTTCTGAGTGCAAAGGATACTCATGAGCACAAAAAGTACATTCAATATTAAATAGCTTGGTGGTAGAAACAAAAAACAGTCCATCTCAACCTTGTGTGGAAACTGGAATGGAAATAGCTTCAGAGACCACAGTGGAAGGCAACCAATAACACAGCCTTCCTGCAGGACTCTGCCCATAGACTCTACAAAATGAGCTACAGAACCCAAGGGAAGGTGCAGAGCATCATTCAAGCCTGTCCAATTAGACCAGTCTTCAAGGACTTTAACAAAGTGTCTCATCGTTCAAAGGAGTGAACAGAACCTTAGGTAGTATAAATTACTCTTGTCACTTCAATTCCACCACCTATTTAAACCAATTTACACCATTTGCCTTGGTGAGCAAAGCAGAAATTGACCTGAGAACAGATATTACACTGTATTTGCAGATTAAAACCTCTTATTTTCAGGGGAAAAAAATTGTGCCTGCAATGCGCAACCCATTTTGTTGCTGATCTAGCTTAGATAGCCTGGAACAGCTGTATTTTTAAAATATATAATAGCACTAATCACCATGAAAACCAAAACTGTAGAAGCAACCATCACAGAGCTAGGAGAGAGCAGATATTTTCTATTCGAAGTAATGGTTTTGTTTAAATACAACATTAAGCAGGCAAAATGAAAATCTTTTTAAATTCAACCCAAAGTAATCTGGGGTTTTATATTTACATACAGAGCAAATGGATAATTTCCATTGCAGAGATACCATGTCTTCTAATGTCCAATAAAAACGTAATACAATTTCTGATAGTGTCCGTTACAGATCTACTGAAGTGCTATTATTCAAGTACTAAGTCTTTCTTGCTAATGTAGGTGTGATGAGGTATTATGGGGTCAAAAAAGCTTCATCTAATTTCAGGAATATTACCTTCCCAGAGCTTAAGCTATTTGTTTTTAAATAAAAAAGTCAAATGAATGTTAACTGAAAAGGCAGTAATGGTGTTTCTAAATGCTCTGTTTTGAATGAAAATTCTTGACTATTTCAGTATAGAATATATACATTAATGCTGTAGAACAGGCTAGTGTATATTATGGACATACCATAATGTGAATTGTTTGGAACATTTTTTTCTGCTTATTATTGATGTACACACTTTCTTTTTCTGATAGTCTCGATAAGCCTTTTGTAGATATATTTTTCTTCATGTGCTGCTCTCATCATCACTATCACCTCACAACTGGCATATGGAGTAACTGGTAGACAGACTGTTTTAAGGAGTCCATTGTTGCTTCTGTGCCGAATTGCCTTGTGCATCTGCAGTTACAGCTAGGTGGTTAGCAATGCTGATAAAGAGACTACTTGTATAAACAAAAGGCAGACCATTTGGCACAGAGTAGTAGTACTGATGACAATCCTTTCCTTCAAACTGCTGAGTTTGAAGCCAGAAGGGATCACCTCAGTTGGAACAAAGAAAAGTAAAGGGGAACAAGTGAGGAGATGAGAGAAGGAGCTTAAACCTGGATGTGGAGAAATTTGGCCAGCAGGATCCCAGAGCTTGCACGCTCAGAAACCTCCTGCAGGAGGCTGGGGAAAGACAGTGACAGAGCTAAGGCAGTGCTCTCACTGCCCAGCCTGACACACAGATACTGTTTCAACGCCCAGGAACCGCAGCTTGCCACGCAGACCGTGAGCATGGAGCACAGCCTCCCTGTGCATTAGGCTCAGCAAGGAGGGCAAAGCCTATCAGAAGCTGGAAAGCAGAAGCGTGTGCAGAGTACTCCTTAACATCCCAGAGAGAGAAGCTGTACATCCTTTCTATTCATCACTTCCTGCACTCTAAAATATCTGCCACAAATTTATTTTTTATTTTTTAAATTCAAACCATTCCAGTGTGTATGTCACCATTTTAACATACAAGGTAAAACATTCCTGTTCCACATAAACATGTTGCCTGAATTTCACTAGTATTTCTTGCAGTATATACACCAGCACAGTATACTGTACTAAACTGGAAAGTGTTATCTAACTACCTTCACCTCTACATCCTTTGTAGACCCAATACTTTTATGAACACTTCAATTCATTTAATAAACTTTTTCTGGAGTTACACATTGATATTGGGCCACATCACTCTGAAGAGCCACACTATATCCAGTCTGAAGTGAAACCTCTAAATTGCAGATACTATCAATGCAGGGCATCAGCCAGCTCTAATGCACTTCTAGCTAAGGCAGACCTAACCTTCAGCAACTTGCAGGTAACTATCATAGAAAAGCATAGGTTGGGAGAGACCTGTGGAGGTCATCGGGTCCAACATTTGTTTGAAAGCAAGGCATTAGGTTATCCAGGGTCGTGACAAGCCTCCCTCCAGGGAGGGAGAGAAATTTCACCACTTCTCTGGGTGACTTAATCCAGTGCTTCAATTGTTCAAATAATAAAGATTTTTTTTTCTTATATTCAGAAAGAATTTTCCCTGAAGCAGTTTGTGCCTACTGCCTCTTGACTTGTCACCATGTACCCTTGTGAAGAGGGAATCTCCACCTTCTCTATAATTGGTTCTTAGGTATTGGAAGAGTGTTATTAGATCGCCCTGAGCTGCCTTTGTGTCAAACAAACCCAATTCCTTCAACCTATTTTCATAGGTAGACTTTGCACACAGGATCATGATCTCCATTTCTGGATGACTGGTGAACTACCATCAGGTTTATTGAGTCATTTTGTTCACTTCTATGAACTGTGAAAATACCTTAGTGCTCTTCCAGACTCCTACAATCTTTCCATTATTTAAAAATGAATACCACTTGACCACACAGTATCTCAGCCTAAGGTGATTCTTATGGTTCCCTAAAATGTATGTATATATATTAAAGATTGTTATTATTTCTATTGTTGTTCATCTGTTTAGTTTATTCGCTAATTAGTGTTTTATTGCTTTCCTGTCAAAGGTGTACATACAGCAGCTATTTTGGTTGGTTAACATTGATAGGTTAATTTCTGTTGCCAGTATTCTGAAGACTTGGACTCAACCTAAAGAGTTGCTAAAGCTTAGTAAGTGAACAGCCAAAAATTCGAGAATCATACATCTAGGAAGAAACTGGGCAGGAAAGAAACTGAATCTATAGCCTAAGGAACCTTTGGCAAGAGCAACTTGCATTTATAAGTTGCATCAGCTAAGCTGAGACAGGGAAGAGAGAACAAGCACAAAATGTGCAGTTTCTAAGCCTGTACACAGTTTGTTTTTCTTCCTGAAATTTTGGAACATGCAGTGTGAAGGGACTGTTACGAAGAGCAGGTGGGAGTCTCTTGGACCACTCTCCTGGAATCAGGCTCTAAAATATTGCCTAGCAAAGCCTGCAGCACATACACTTTTCTGAAGGTCTTCTGTGCACCTTGTTATCTTTTACATCTGTAGTCATGGATTTTTTGGGTCTTCGGTATCCAAATTGTACACATTTTTCCTGGCATCTTTCACCCGTTATTTTTCTTTTGTTTTATAAACAAACAAAAAACCACAACTACAGCCTTTCTACAGTCTTGTATTCCAAAGTTCCTGATGCAAGGTTCCTGCTAGCAGGCAACAAGCCTTTTTGCATCCATGTTGCGGTATTATCTGGAGATGCCAAAACAGTTTCAGTCTAAAGCAGAACAAATGCATGGCAAATGACACTGTGATCTTACTATCTCAAAAAGGATGGGAAAATATACATATAATTACCCCATTTTTCAGTAGCACAAAATGACTAAGTTGGTTGGCTTAATCATACAGCACAAGATGTCTGGCAGAAAAGCAACTTAAACCTGCTCTCCAGAGTTCTTCACCAAAAGACGCTTGTTCCTCCACACAGAGTCTTTAGTCACTGATATTCAGATTTCTATTATTTCCAGTGTTGTATTGAAGTTAGCTTTTTTGAGTGAGAACAGAGAATCTATTACAATATTTCAAAAATGATCCTTCCTTCTGCTGGTACCACACATTGCTGAGGCTCAGTTGTCAAGTGCCTTTACAAATAATTGTCTCCAGAGTTCTCGTTCCTGAAACAGTAATTACACTATTTTAAAGTGCAGCTTAGAGAGGTTGGAAAACAATTTCATAGACTTTAAGGATCATATTGCGGCAAAAAAATAAAAGTAATTTTATTTTTAAAACTTAGCTGATAGTGAGTAATAGCTGCAGCTGTGATCTGCCAATTTATTCCAGCTATCTGAAGTACGAATTGTATCTCTAAATCACATCACTCCTTCCTAGATATGTTCACCATAATTAAACTACATCAGGCAGACAAATTAAAAAGACTCACTAAATTCACTGCAATAGTTGATGAGGTTATTACCAAACAGAAGACACTAATGAAGAAATATTTCTTGCAAAAACCTTCATAGTCCTAAAATTGCTCTGTGAAAAAAACAAACACTGGTGGTTTTCTTCTGAAGCATTTATTACTAATATCAGTATAATTGAAGACTATATACATATAAATATATATTTTATTTATTTATTTATTTATTTATTTATTTATTTATTTTTACTGCTCAATTCCAATAGAAGCGGCTAGTCAAAGGGAAGAGCCAAACAGGACACTGCAAGGGCATCCTTCAGCCAAAGCAGTTTTTCAGTGCAGCTACCTTGAGGTAACTGCTTCATACAGGGTACTAGGTACAAGGGCACCACCAGATTCTCAACAGTAGAAAAGAGGATGGAAAAAAAAATACAGCACTTATTATTTGGGACCAATGCAATAAATACAAATAGCCTTACTTTCACTTCCCATTGCAAGAAAAGCCTTTGATCACATCTCTTTACAGCTCAAGGCATTTTCACTGTACTCTCTCATTGGGAAGTGGGGCGCAGATCCATCCCCTGCCAGCAGCAATGGAGCTGAGAGCTCAGCAGCAATGTCAAGCAGCATCCTTAACACCACACCAGGTAAATGGAGATAATTCCACTTGCCTTTCTCACAGTGGTTCAGGAGGACAGATATAATAGTGAGGCTAAAATACAGAGAAATGCTAAAACCCAACTGTCCTTGGGGAAATTATTTCCCAGATTAAAGGTATTACTTCCAAGATATCTTATGCTCCGTTTGAACCTTCACTGTTGTAATCCCATTCCCATTATTCTAGTCACACCCTATGGCATTACCCTCAATACATTTCTGCAGTTTCCAGATGTGCACTGCAATATTCCCCCACATCTTAATTCCTCTTTGAAAATACCATTTAGTTCAGATACTTTTAGACTTTTATAGACTTTTTCAAACTCTGCTCTGAAATTGACCTCTTCTCATTTAATTTTATAGGTGTCTTCATATGTATTTTCTTTGATTTGTTTTCGTTTTCTCAGTATTGTCGTATGCCCAGAAATCTACACAGTGTGTGTCCCTGTTTAAAGAAGTATATCAGTGATGTGATCCCACTAAAAGAGTATAAATTTGATTTGTTGCCTGCTTTTTTCATTATAGAAAAGACTTTGTAAGCTTTACCTGGACTTCTCCTCCCTACACTGTAATTCATAATATTAATCACCACTTTTATCAACCTACATTTTGCTGAGCTGACTCTTTTATTATTATTATTATTATTATTATTATTATTATTATTATTATTATTATTGCATTTATTGGTTTTGTTCTGTCAAGCTTCCTTCTGCCCCTCTGTGGTTTTGTGCCATCAATGATATTTGAAACCAAGCCTTGTATCACATGCAAATTTAATGAACATGCTGACTGTATTCTTCTTCCAGATCATTAATGATGATGTTAATCCAGGCCAAACTTAAAATCTCCCCAGTGATAGTTCATTAGACACCTCTCCACAGCCTAACATACCTGGACAAATTTACCCATCATGTCACAACAAAGGATAATTTCAATGAATTTTAAAAGCTTGCACCAATGTACGTAAGCAATGAATCTGGCCCATTACCTTTCATTATTAGCCTTTGTTTGTAGTCATGCACTCATTTTACAGTGGCATGAAAATGAGTTAAGCCAGTTGTAATTAATTTTGCGACTAAGGCTTTATGTGACAGTATCTGGTGTATCATTAAATCAAGTGCACTACTGTTGCTGCTTACTATCCTATCAATCTCACTAGAAACAGAAAAATTAAGACCAGTCATAAGAGATTTTCATTTCTGTTAGGAATTATAAGTCTTAGTTATACTTATCTCATTCCAAGCATAGCAAACCAGCTGTAATCACTCAAAATCTATTGTGTTAGATGGTCACTTTGATTATGGCTGTGTAAGTCTACAGCATTTCTCCATGGCTACAAAATCATTTTTTTAAAAGGAGCAAAAGAAACAGACAGCTAATCCAGTCCTCTATGGATCTAATGTGCACTACTGCAATAGGGAAGTACTATTGTGCCAGTACCAATGACGGGAAAGCAAAGACAGAAGCACACAAGGCATTTTGTAGTCCAAAGGAAGAACTGTAGAAAAGTATCACACAAAAAAGCTCGCACATGGGAGGCACTTGAGCATTTCATAACAGATCTATGTACTGGAAGGAAAGCTGTCATGGGATGACCAAGTTCGTTCTTTGCTTTCCAGGCTCAGCTTTTACCAGTCTGCCATTAGGAGTAGCTGGCTGAGTACCTTTTCATGCAGCGTCCCAAGTCCTGGGCTTCCTCAAGAGACGCAGAGTCATCTCTCTGCCTGACGAGTTCCCTAGGCAATTAGCTAAAGGCTGTTCAGTATTAGAGAGGAGTGAGACTGAAGGCATACTTTATTCTCTTCTTTCAAGAGTTTCCAGTTTGTAGAAAACAATTTAATCTATATTGTGCCCAAGGAAGCAATGAAGAGTGAGCAAACACAGTCCTGAAGCCTAATAAACAGGGAGCTCAGCTGAGGGGCTGGAGACCTTCTTGTTCTGTATATATTGTTCATATGTCTACTTAATGTACAATATAGCCATGACTCATGCAAACTTGAACAGACACACAATTGTACAAAGTCTAACTGATTTAATATTTTCTCTCCTACAGCAACCAAAAGAGACTATCCAGAGAATATAAAATAAGGCAAGCCAACAATGATACTTTTTCAGCCTTCAGTAATTTGTCATTCAAGCATTCCCAGAGCACCACATTGTGCTTTCCTATTTAAGAGCCTTGATTTTATTTATTTATTTATTTATTTATTTTCCAATAAACCTGTTTGCCACCCTTGGCTATAAGGCATTCACAAAGACCTGCATCTAGGAGCTCCAACCTAGCTTCCTCCAGTTCAGCCTGATAACTTCATATCATATCTTCATATTCATACTTCTGCTTCTTAAGGCTGGTCTTGCCATATTTACACAGTTTACACGGATCACGTATGATGGCTGAATGCACCCACTTGAGGAAGCAGTTAGAAAGGTTCTGCTGCCTTGGCATTAGCATGTATTGCAAAAACAAAGTGAGGTATATAATTTAGTGGAAGAAGATGTCAACATATTGTAAATAGTGTAAAAAAGAAAGAACTGTGATCTTATCTAATTATCAGTCTAACAGGAAAACAAATGACTACAGACCAAGTATGTGGTAAAGCTGGAAATACCTTTAAACTGTCAATCTAGAAAGTATAGTTGTGCTTCATAGTCTTTTTCCTCATCTCTGTCCAAAATCTCTGCTTTTGATTTTACTTGTTCTATTGACTCTAAAAGATCTAGCCTAGGCAAAATCCCAAAGACCAGTAGTGCCCAGAAGATAAAAGAAATTTTTTTAAGTGTCTTTTTTTTTTTTCTCCTTCCTTAAAGAAAAGCATTTTACCCATTATCAACAGAATAATGCACCAAACATTATCAGGCTGTAAGTGGAGTTTTCAAATAAATAAAGTATATTTTTTTCATGGTGTTGATATCAAGGAAAATTGTTACTCAATATGAAGTGAAATTCAGAATGGATTTGCAGGTAAAAGAATTGGCTGTAATTCTGAGCAGTCACAGTATCCCAGTTTCAATTAAAAGAGGGTAAGTTTTGAAGTGCAGAGTTTTACTAACCACCAGTTAGATGTCTGCCAGAGGGTAAAGGAAAATGAGTAATGAAACATAAAGCATTGCCCATACCCTTTGTTATACAGAGACATTCATTTCTTGTATAATGAAAGGATATCCACTTTCTAGCCCATTTGTAATTATGTAGTGTTTTTTGTTTGTTTGTTTTGCTAAATATAAAAAAGAAATATAAATCTTGCTCCCCCCCCCCCAAAAAAAAAAAAAAAAAAAAAAGGTATTTCTTACCCCCTTTCACAAAGTCCATAGGTTGTATACACCATGGAAACTGCATCTCTTTTTTATCCGTTTCCTTTTCTGTATAACTAAAGAAAGTTTTTAATGCCAAGTTAAGTAATTTACTTGTGTTAACCCATTTCACAGTTTCATACATGGGTTCACAGATCAGTTATTTGACTGGTCTGTCAGTAACACAACAATCCTTATTTCACCCCATCAGTTACACAATGGAGACAATGCAGACAGAGATAATAGACTCTTCTTTATATTAACAATCTGTCTCATTTATAGTATTTTTCATAATTTTTGTCCTCTATGTTAATGAGTGTGGTGTTGGTCCCTAAATACTCAGCCTTGTTTTTCACATTCAGACTAGCTTCCAATTAGTGATAATTGGACCCAGCAAGATTTCTGTTGATGGACACATGTGTCGTGAGACAGAATAAGAGCACTAATTAATTTTGGATAGGTTACTCTTGGCTGTCAATTTTTCTTTAAACTCTAGGTGTGCACACATAACTCTTACTTTAAATGAAATTGGTTGGAAGGTATTCACTCTCAAGTGTGAAATTGGGAAGTACAATTAAAGCTGCTATATCCAAATCTGAACAAATATTGACTTTTCTATGGGTCCAGTTGCCAGTTGGGATCCTTATTTTTGTTCATTTACTGTGCGAGTTACTGTTAAGGATGAAACTCTCCTAGTTTGCTTGCAGTTCCTTTCATTTGTCAGTTCATCTGCAGGCTGCTGCAGTATTTGAACTGCAAAGACTTCAGGGGAAAGCTGAAATCAAAAGATGTAGTGAGAAGGGAAAAGGCTTTAATTAATAGTTTGATGGGTTCCGTACAAATATTTCTAGTAGAATTGGGCTTTGAAAGGCCAAACAAACCTAAAATTTAACAGCCTGTTAACAGTTACTGCACTTACTGCACTTGCTTAATACAAGTGTAAGAACTAATATGCCAGACTTCTGAGACTCCATAATAATTTAAAATAAAGTATATGATGTAGTCAGTCACTTTTCACTGAGGTGTAAATTGTAAAAGCTGTTTTAAGAGGAGGCACCTCTAGTTCTCTAGAGTTCTTGCTGTTAGTTCATTTTAGATGTGTTTCTCCCATGTGAAATTATCCCATTCTAGTTAAATTCTAAATCAGGAGGCCTTTCCTCTCTTGCTGTATTTTTTTTCTTCCAGTAAAACATTAAAGTATTTTTAGGTCAATTGAGATTAACCAGTCATTCAAACTTTCCCAGTAATATAAATCAAGAGTGTTTCCACTTTTTTTTAGCCAGAATGGCTATCAACAAAGGTCATAGAAGAATACTTGCCAAAAAATAAAAATAAAAAATCTGTAGAACAATACTTTATGCCCAAAAAGGCATTACACACTTCAATTCTGTTAGCTTTCAGAAAGCTGAAGTTACACTATTAACTGCTACAGAAATTAAAACAGTAACAGCAATAAAATGCAATTTAAAATGTTATCATCTACATCTTATAATTTTTTGGAGGGTGTACCTTCTCCTATTCAGCCATGTCAGTAGGTAAATTGACTTCTTTCTGGGACCTAATATCCTAAATATGAGAAATCTGATGACTATTATCATACTTCAATATGCCTTAGTATGAAAGAAAAAAAATATCTCATATTTGTAAGCCAAAGAACAGGTTTTAACTCTGTGCTTATCTATTCTAATTCTTCTCTTAGATTCAATAGAGGTTATATGTTCAAGCCCTTGACTTCCTCAGTGAACACTACTGCAGAGCTTCAGAGTTCTAAGTAATACAGTCATGATCAATATGTTCTAGAATCCTTCCCAAGATGTTTTCCAGTGGAAAAAAACAAACAAACAAACAAAAAACAAACAAACAAACAAAAAACCCCACAACACTTATGGTTGATAAAAACTCTTTTTTTTTTTTTTTTTAGGAAAATCTCAAAGTGATTAATTTCACTTGACTTCTTTCAGTGCTGTATTTTATTATTATTATTATTTTTTTATTTGGGCATCAAAAATATATTGAAGGTTCTGAAACTTCTAATTTTAATTCACATGATTTTTTAAAGATTCAGATAATGTTAAATGAAATGCACATAGAAGAATCTTGATTTCTGATCAGCTCCAACTATACAGACAAAATATATTCCACAGAGCTACTAAATCTTACAATTTTCTCCCAGTAAAAATGAAGCTGTATTTTGCTGTTCATTCAGTACAGATACCAAGCTGACAATGCAGTCTGATTTGTTTAAGATCATGTACCAATGGGGGTGAGTCACACACCCTACAGAATTTATAGTGTAAACTGATGCACATGCATCACAGAATATGATATGAAGCACAGCAGACAGTATCATTGAGTGGTGAATATGTAATCTAAGTTTAATTTCTTTAAAAATTTTTATGTCTAGTCCCTCACTTTCTGCAGCAAATGAAATTAAAAGATCGCATTTTTTTTCCCAATAAGTTTTTCCTAGTTTATGGTTCTATTTTTATGTATTTTAATGTACACAGCTAAATCGGTTATATTTGACTCAGCAATAAAGGTAAATCAGCATATATCTATATTATTTATACGGGTGTATAAAACTCTTGGATGGAATCCAGCCCACTCATAATTTAGGCTCTGCTTCACTGTAACTAAATAAATTGAGACTATTAAGGTGGGACAGGAGACCCAGTCCACTTCACATTTCTGTGAGAGGTCATTTCACAGTTAAAGAAAAAGAGATAGGCAACTAAATACCTTTTAAAGGAATTACAGTTTATGATTTAATTTCATTTACTTGCTTCACTGGCTGCACCATCATCTCTAGGGAGCTGAACACTTTGTCTATATGAACTATTCTCACTTGCAATGAGAGTTTGCCTCTCTGCTCATATGGGATCCTGCTTGTCAAGTACCCTTGCAAGAACATGGGACAGTGGTGAAGCTGTGGGTGGTGCCCACATATCCCATGGCTATGCTCCACCACACTGGCTACGGTGTTCCCCCAATCTTTCTTGTGGATGAGAACAGTTGCAGCCATACATTCAAGAGACATGTAAAGTAGCCCAAGCAAAAGTAGGCAAAAAAACAGGGTTTTAACCTAAAACTTGTGTTACATATCCAGGTGTGAAGAGAAATTTATTTATTTATTTTTTTTTGGTTTATCACTTAACCTTTTAAGAGACATTGAACCTCTTCAGAAGCCTTTCAGAACTTGCTTTTGTTTACAACAAACATCCATGACTGTTGAAAACAAGCACCCATGCCCAGAGAGGTTGTGGAGTATTCCTCCTTTGAGATCTTCAAAAGCTATCTGGGCAATCTGGGCATGGTCCTGAGCAACCTGCTCTGAGTGTCCCTGCTTGACAGAGGGTTGGACCAAATGATCTCCCAAGGTCCCTTTTAACTTTACCCATTCTGTGATACACCCCTGGACACAGATGTCCTTGTACACTAATGGATCGGTAATAATATTTAACTGTGAGAGAGAGAAAGCTTTGTTCACCAAAGCCAAACTCCTTAACAGAATTTCTATGTTGGAAGAGACCTCAAGATCATCAAGTCAACCTCTGACCTAACACTAACAAGTCCTCCACTAAACCATATCACTAAGCTCTACATCTAAATGTCTTTTAAAGACCTCCAGGGATGGTGACTCCACCACTTCCCTGGGAAGCCCGTTCCAATGCCTAACAACCCTTTCGGTAAAGAAGGGTTGTTAAAACAGCTATTTCATCTTAAAAGCTACTTAATAAGTTTAGAGGCAAGTCCATAGTTCATAACAAAAATCATACTAAATATGCTATGCAGTGCAGTGTACAATAATAATAATAATTTCCTTCTCCAATCCATTTTGCAGGGTATTTTATATAATCACAGAATAGTTTGGGTTGGAAGGGACCTTAAAGATCACCCAGTTCTAAACACCTCCCACAAGACCAGGTTGCTCAAAGCCCCATCCAGCCTGGCCTTGAAAACTGCCAGCACCGGGCATCCACAGGTTTGGGAAACCTGTGCCAGTGCCTCACCAGCCTCAGAGTAAAGAATCTCTTCCTTATACCTAATGCAAACCTATCCTCTTAGTTTAAAACCATTACCTCTTGTCATGTCAGTACACTCCCTGATAGAGTATCTCACAAATAGTCTCTCTGCAACTCATAGGAATTATGATTGTAGTTTTCTCTCACCGTCAACTAAATGGTAATAAGATTTGAAAGCCTTCACCAATTCAGTGTTGAATTAGTAGAGAATGCTGGAAATCAAGAATCTTTTCCATCCCCCCCACCGTGGATGGGTGATCTTGTTAGGTATCTCACAGAATTTGTCTCTTGCAACCACATCACTGGTCTCCTGTGCATCAGGTTCATATATGCTCATAGCTTGTATCAGATGGTGACCATCTGATGCTTCCACTTGAAACATAACACTGCTTTGCTTATTTGAATGCAGATTATTTTTCAGTCTCATGTAGTCTCATTCCCTTGCAGAAACCACATTTTGCATGTCTTCTGCTTACAGCCTGTGTAGAAGTCTGTTTTTTTCTATGAAACCAAAGTCCATGACAATTCACAATACCTGCAAGCCCTGACTGTTCAAATTAAATTCATTAATATCTTGCAGCAAAAGTAGTCTTCTGTATTCCATTCCTCTTGGGATTTGAAGAAACACCTAATACATAACATAACCTGAATAATAAGAAGTAGCTGCCAGGAATAAACCAGTAAGTTAGACAAAAGGTTACTAAAATAGGTAAATAATGTTTCTACTATCTAGGTGGGTTATTTTTTTTACTCCTAAACTTAGCATACACAGCAAGAACCTCTTGCTGCAAATTATTCGACTCAATAGCCTGGGTGAGTTCCCATGTATATAAGCTCCAGATGCCTTCAGGTAGCACAGAAAAACCTTAGGAAATAAAAGGTTTATCTCCTAGGCAAAAGCTCTATAAAAATAAAATGCTTAGTGAAAGACAATAACATGTTACTTTACTAGCACTTTTCATTCTGAAAAATCACAAAGGCTTTAAAAACTGTTGAAGAGAAGTGTCTGAAAACAAAACACAGCAAAACATGTCACAGCAAAATCAAGGATCCACAAGCAAATACTCAAACATCCTAAAATGCAAGGCTAAGTTGAAATGTGTCACTTTACAACTACCCCCAGTGAAATACACCTGATGCATAATAAATTTTCATTCAACACATAATTAACTGCTGGAACTCACTGCACCAAATTAACATTGAACTTAGACCTTGGCATAATTCCAAAAGGTATCAGGCAGTCCTGTGCATGTATTTACAAGGCTCTGTTCAGCAGAAATGTCCTACTAACCCATGCTGGGAGGCAGGAAAATGTTATTCTGCCAGCTGATGAAAATCTAACCTAAGTTGCTTGCCCAAAGTCAAATATGAAACCAGAAGGTATT
The DNA here is from genome assembly GCF_964035555.1 of Netta rufina. Classification (NCBI taxonomy): domain Eukaryota; kingdom Metazoa; phylum Chordata; class Aves; order Anseriformes; family Anatidae; genus Netta; species Netta rufina. The sequence goes on from NC_140123.1 coordinate 196,757,412, forward strand.
CTCAAATCTTCCGAGGGGCACCAAAGAAACCCCAAATTTTCCATCATCACGCATGGGCATCCTTTTTTTTAACCTCATCCTTTGAAACCACTGTCACTGATGATGCAGGGTGACTCGTTATGTGGCACAGAAGACACTGCCATGTGGGAAGAGCATCCAGGTGTGCAAAGGAGGTGGTTGCATCTGGGCATCATGCACTGACTGCATGGCCATTACCCATCTTCTCCCCAAGAACCACCCTACGTGGTCTCTAATCTCAACCTCATATTTGTCTCTGAGATGTGCAAATCTTCATATGCACAGACTCGAGGAACATACACGGGAAAGGTTTTCCCTGAAGTGCATAATACCAGTGCTCAGCACCAGCACTGCTATGGCACAGATTTAATAGCCTGCGATGAACTCAACCTTTCCTTCTTTAAAATTAAATACTTTCTGTGATCAATAGAAATTAAATTGAGGATGAGCACGGCTGTTTTGCTGAGTAGGGAGCAGAGAGCTGTGGTGGGTCAGCCCACTGAAGTCTGCGTCAACAAGCAACAGCATGTCCCTACAAAGACATCTGTGTTGTCACTCCAAATCTGTTTCAAGCTTCATTCTGGAACCTAAAAGATAGGCTTACAGGGTTATAACCAATTCTGTAATAAACATTTTTTCTATTCATAAAAAAAAAATTGTTTATTTTTAAATGGAAAATTTTCAATTTCAGGCATTTGGAAATCAAAACAGATCTCAACATTTTGATTAGCTTTATTTTGTAGCTGATTCACTGATTATTTTTATGTAAAGTGCTCCCTAGTTGCAGAATGATCTATCAGCATTTTTCAGAGATAACTAATGCAAGTACTAATGCCATTAGACAGACGTTGACTCAGCCTTTCACATTTCAATTGTGAGTGCTATGGATCTCATAACATCTACATCCCTTTTCTATTTTCTAGAATAAATATGCAACATTTCCCCTCAGAAATAATACCTTTCTTTTTACAGAAAGACAGAAAAAAAGGCATAAGCAACATAGTCCCATTTACAATGGTATATTGATTATTATTAAGATTGGTATCAGCATGAAAACTATGGAGGGATTTTGGAGTTCTCTAACAAAAACTGAATCATAAAGACAATGTATAAAAGATATCATAAAGACAATGTATAAAAGATATCCCCTCTCCCGCTCCACTCACAGTGGCCAGAGATGGACATAGCAGCAGCATAGACTACAGAGGACAGCAATAAAGATTTTGCTGTCCCACCACCTGATAGGAAATGCCCCACATAAAGAGAAAATAACCCTAGGCATAACTTCCTCATTGTCCTATCTCCCTATAAACATACATCTGCTCTGTTTGTGAAGAAAGTAATAGGCTAGCAGCTGCCACAGACATTCACAACCAGAAGGAACCTGAGAAGGGTACCCAGGGGCGATTTCACTCCTCTTTCCTCAATTAGGATGGGTGAGTTAAGGACAAATGAGGCCAAAAGGAAGATGACAAAATAAAGCAGCAACTTACCTGGCCCAAAGTGAGACTGATTTCCATGTCATGCTGGCACACAGCGTCAGCATGGTTCAGAAGTTATTTTGTGTCACTACATTTGGTGTCTCGCTTCTGCAGCTACAACTGAGAAAATATGCAGTTGAACTGCAGAACATGCTAGGTTCCCAGCAAGGTTTGGCACTGCACACAAGACAGCACACTGGCACAACGCCGACAGCAGACTATGTTTAACAACTAATGATATACATTACCATAGCCTTGACACTAAAAACACATATCTAGTGCCAGTCATTCTGTTGCCATTTAAATTCATATACGTCTTGGGATGGTTTCCATCCATGCTGGCAGCCAAAATGTAATGAATAAGAAGGCTCCACTTTGTAGATAAATAAAAGCAAATGTGGGATGTACCTAAATGGATTTGACAGATTGTAGGCATCGTTTAAAAATATGAGTACAACACAGAAATGCTGGCATTATCCATAAAGAGGACAAGAATTTGCGAATTACATGCTATTTGCTAGAGCAGGGGAAAAAAATAAAAGAAAAAAAATAAAAAAATAAAATAAGAGAAAGAATACCATAGGTGTTCAAATCCTTCAATTTACACAGTAATAAAATAACAAAGCTCTCATGCTTAGCATTCACATAGTGCCTTATAATTTCTAAAGCCCTAAGCTCTCTCCACACACACACAGAGAATGATCCAGTGCATGAAGCACAGGGCATTTCTTCTCACACACAAAACCTGAACATAACTAGGAGGAGAGATGGCAAAAGATGTAGGCCACATCCCAAACTGTGGAAGAGCTGTGAAACTCATCTCCCTGCAGTTCTCCCCCCAAGACTCCTAACATTGCATGCTATTAAGCAGCACTAAAACACCCTTCCTATTATCCACTACTAATCTTCCACTTGTTAACAACATGGTTAATAAACATACCATAAAAGTCAAAGTCTAGAAAGGAGAAACTATCTCATGAAAAGATAAACTGGAAGGCCTTTTGTAACAGAAACAATTTTGCTTTCTCACTAGCTAGCATGCCATATCTAAAGGACTACTAGTTTGGACAACAAACTTCATTTACAGAGCTTGGTAACAAAACTACAAAGATACTAGAATAGGAGGGATAGCAAATAATCTATGTAGATATAAATTTTTGTTCAAACCAGAGCACCTTGAACAATAGTGCCAACATTATCTATTCTTAGACTCTCCTACTGTTTTTTCCTCATACTCTTTCCTTCTGTAAAATTGATCCTTTCCATCTTTCAGTGCTGTGCTTATACAGTGCATTGTAAAATTATAGAAATGCAGCTCTTATTTGAAAAAGAAATAATCAAAATCTCCACCAGTAATGTTACCACTTCAAAAGTCTGTCTTGAAGTTGAAATATCTGTTGCATTCTGTATATTGAGTTTGTCTCCCTTGATGACAAAGGAGAATAGAAAATCATCAGTAAAGAAAAATAATTTAGAAGAAAACAGAATTTAAGGAAACCAAAAATGTATAACGAGGAAAAAACATTAAAAAATATATATATTTTTAAGTCCTTGGAACTTTATAGCAAATACTGTTTTCAAGCAGTGTCTCTTGTCATGTGCCAGACTTGTACAGAGGAATGAATGTGGTCTGTGCTCTTTTACATTAATCGTATTTATTATAACTATGTTCAGTTAGCTTTTTCTTTAAAAAGTGTTGTATAGGTTGGCACTTTGAGAACATAAATGTAAAACCTTGGAAAATAAAACTGTTAAGAAAGGTGTAAATCAAACATCCTGTATGCTTGTATCATGACCCAATAATTTTACAGGTAAAAATATTATTTTCATACCATACAAACAAAATAATATGTTGTTTAAACTGTAAATGTTAATATGCAGATTGACTGTATAAATTATAATTAGAGAGGCAAATACATATAATAATATATGTAATTAAGCTATATCAAAGCCACGTGGTTGGAAAAAAGTCTAAGTAATATGGCAGGATTGACCCCAAGGAGGTAACTTTATCATTCCTGTAGAAGAGTAGAGAAATGTAAGCATTAAGCTTACGTGTGGGAACTATGAAGATACTTAATACACTAAAATTTCATCTGATATTAGTGCCCCCAAAGATGAATGCAGTATTTAGCTGGTGTTAATGTTAAATAACATGTAAATAGAAGAGGCTCCAGTGTTAGTATTTTTATTTTTTTTTAAATTGCATTTTAACTCTTTTTTTTTTTTTTTTTTTTTTTTTTTTTCCCCACAGAATGTCTTACTGGGGGATATCCAGCATGATACCCCTCATGGAGGTATCATGCTTGTCAATGGGGTTTCTCAGCTTTTTTTTTTTTGAAAATCAGATTTTAATGCTGTTGGACATCTGTTGGACATTGTTGGACATCCAAAAATCATAAACATTTCAAAGCATGAGCCTTTGTTGAAAATGTTGATTAGCTAGAAATAGTAACAGTTTGTGAGTACTCAGGGAACTTCTCCCAGATGAAACGAGGCAACACTTGAGGAAGTGACCTTTAAGGAGTTTTCTGTGGCAAGTATTCATTAATATAGAATAAAGCATTAAATACCATGGGAGCATTCACTATAAACCGTGAGCATGCAAGTGAAGACAATTGGAAATTATTTCAGTTGTGCATACTAAGCTTGAATTGAAACTATTTCTATTAATGTGATGATATACCTGTGTTCTAATTGTAGAAAATAAGACTAACTCTCAACAGGCATGGGCTTGAAATATGTAAGCCCCCCAGCACACTATGGAGTTGTTTTCCTTCATGCAAAGAAGGGAAAAAACAGACTACATGGAGTGTTCAGAAAATATTTATTTTTGCATTGTGTTTGTGGTGGGGGAAAAAAAATATCTTCATCTGTTCCTGGCTATTCATGCACTTATGCCAATAAAACAACAAAAATACATCTGAGATCGATAATACAGAGTTTTATGTTTGCCCTGGTTTCAGCTGGGATAGAGTTAATTTTCTTCCTTAGTTTTCCTTTCTTAGTTGGTATGGCGCTGTGCTTTGGATTTGGGATGAGAATAATGCTGGCAACACACTGATGTTTGAGTTGTTGCATAGCAGTGCTTGCACAGAGCCAAGGATTTTTCTGCTGCTCATGCTGTCCTGCCAGCGAGGAGGCTGGGAGTGTGCAAGGAGCTGGGAGGGGACAGAACCAGGACAGGTGACCCAGACTGATCAAAGGGATGTTCCACACCATGTGCTGCCATGCTGGATAATAAAACTTGGGGATTGGCTGGGGGGGCTGCTGCTACTTGGGGTCTGGCTGGGCATCAATCAGCAGGTGGCAAGTAATTGTATTGCACATCACTTGTTTTGTGTTATTATTATTTTCCATCTCTTTTTTGTCCTATTAAACTGTCTTTATCGTGAGTTTTTACCCATTTCTTTTTTCTGATTCTCTCCCCCATTCCACTGTGGGGTGGTGGAGTGAGTGAATGGCTGTGTGGTGCTGAGCTGCCTGCTGGGTTAAACCACAATAAAGTTGTGTCTATTGTGACTTAATGAGGAATTTGAAATCTCCTGGGAAAAAAAAAAAATAACAGTGGGGTTCTGTGTCTTCTGGTCAGACTGCACACACAAGTAAATATACGTTCATACACATTTAAAGAAAAAGAAGAAAGAAAGAAAAAAAGAAAAAGAAAAAGAAAAAAGAGAAGAGAAGAGAAGAGAAGAGAAGAGAAGAGAAGAGAAGAGAAGAGAAGAGAAGAGAAGAGAAGAGAAGAGAAGAGAAGAGAAGAGAAGAGAAGAGAAGAGAAGAGAAGAGAAGAGAAGAGAAGAGAAGAGAAAAAAGAAAAGAAACCTGGCTTATAAACAAGGAAGTGATGCATTAACCAAATACCATATCTCCAAGATGATTCTGTGCAACACTCCATTTCCATCCTAGCTCTGAACACATCTGGCAGTTGTACTGTTCGCTTCCTTACTGAAGTCCATAGCCATGGACTTCTATTACCTGACAGGATGACCAAAGTGAATATCTAACATCCCAATAAAAGTACCCTGTGCAAACGACCCTGACTCCTCCCTATGTTCTTTTATAACCATGTGTGTGATGATTATTATATTAATGATGCCTCCCTCAGTAGGCTCAGAGCATGAAAACACACTTCAGAAGATTTCAGACACATGGAAAGCTATTAGGAGATAAGTTTAGGAGGAAAACAACCATCCTTGTTCCCTTTCTATCACTTCATTGTACATCCAAATCCAGTAAATCTATTGTTAGAGCCACAAGCACCTCTAGAACTATGTAGGGACTGCTAGCTTCCTTAATTCAGATGACCTGAAGTCATCAGAGATCACAGCAAAAACCGTGATTTATCACACTGTAAAGACCAAGCTTTGAAAGGAACAAATGCACCTGCACCTGAAAACAAGAGGCCAGCATTAAAGAAACGGTTTCAATGGCATGAGTGTGTATTTCTCAAAATATCTTCAGATAAATAAGTTTCATTAAGACAAAAATAGCAGCGCAGTTAAGTGGCTTAACTTCATTTGTCTTGGATCTCATTTATTAGAGGAATAGATCTTAGCTATGTAGAATATGTCCTTGGTACCAAAGGCTTTGTATGTTATTTTTAGATACACTCCTTATAATATTAGTAGAATACTATATATATTACTGCTATTAAATGAGCTCCCACTGATTTCAAATTTCATTAGGCTCATAAACTCCTCCAGTTGGCAGAGAAATTACATTTTCTGATTTCCAAAGCTGCATAATGAGTCATGACCTATTCTTTCCTTTTGTCTCCTCAAAATACCCTTCTGTTGGCTAATCTTCACCATATTTGCAATTTTCCCACAACACTGATATGGGTATTTGTACACACACGCGCACACATTGTTAATATCACAAAGCATTCTTTTTTATTTTTTTTTTCCTTCCTTTTTATTACTTATTTTTTATTATTTTTTCCAAAGCTTAAAACACTTTATCTAGGCTTCCATGCAGTCACTGTGTGTGAAACCAACAGAGGAAAAAGCAGTTTCATGTCACACATCTCCTGTCTGACTAATCTGCAAGGCACCCGTTTTAATGACTTCTCATAAATAATTCAATTTCTAATTATGCTATAAGCCCCCTAACCTGGAGAATAAAAAGAAAGGTAGAAAGGTAGGGGACAGGGAGAAAAAAAGTGTATATGCAAGTAATGCCTGCAGAACTGAGCTATTCTACTCATGCCAGTTGCACCTGCTTCCTAAAGCTTGAAGTGTTTCTCCAATAAGTGGGACAAGATTATATGTGAAGTCAGAGCTGGCAATAATACTTCTCAAATCCACTTATTTCTCACCCACTTTCCCTGTTACAGAAGCTGCAGCTCTGCCTGACCTGCCCATGCAGGCCACGTTGCCCTGACCACAACAATGGGGTTAAGCCAGCCCCTACAGAACCTTTACTTTTGATTCTTGCTCCTCATTTCTCCTCTTTGAATTCCCTGGTGGGGGCTGGGAAATCAAATATTTGAAACTCCTCTCTTCCCCAACAACCCATTGCCAGAAGAGGTGAGACAGGAGCTGTCCCTCTGCCCTCCTGTTCCCTGCCCCACAGAGGAACAAGCACGTTGGTAGGAAGCATTAGCTCTCATCACATGAATGGCACCTGACTCCTTCCAGAACAGAAGTACCCTTGGCACCCACGCCTCACTTTTCAAGTGTATAAAACATTGCTGCCAAATCAGCTGCTATCTACAGATTCTTCCCTCCACCTTTTTTGTTGTTCTAATCAAAATGCATTCGACATACAAAAAACTGGTCAAGGTACAACTCACAGCACACAGGCAGCTGAATGATCTCCTCCTACCTACAACTATTTTTTAATTGCAAGGAGGTCTCTCAATACACAGTTGAGCATCTGCTCATTAGCACTACAGCACTATTTCTCCTACTGACACTTCCTACCCCTCCTCCTCTCCAATCTTTAACAACTATACCTAAAGCACTTGCAAATTGCAAACTCTCTGTGACCTATGGGGTTAGATTTATATTGTGCATATTAATACATTTCTTTCTAAAAAATCCTTTAAAAAAATAATGAGCAATCCAAACTCGCTATGGTTTTTGTCCAAAATCCCAGAAATTTATTTTGAATGACAGCTATTTGGTTTGCCTTTATTTCTTCCTGAAATACTGTTATATATTGATACTGTGTACAGAGCTTGGGGGGTTCCGCATTTCCAGTTTTAGAATTCAATATACAGATCTCAGCCCACACTGTTACATAAGCCAAAGTTCATTGTATCAAAGCTGCTGCAATGGTATTTTATGCAAGATAATGATAAATTGTCGTGATTTTATTATTTAGTTACTAATCACAAGGGAATGGAAATTGCCCGCATCACAAAATGTTATGCTTCTGATTTAAGAAACATAGTTCATCTGAGATCACATATTTTGACTTCTTTTGTTTATCTTACATCCATATGCTGCAATAGCTAAAGAAAAGCCAGAAAAATATACAGGTTGGTTTTCTTTAGCCTTGCTGAATTTTTGTGATATATATGGCCCATCACCATAGTAATTGAAGCTGTGTCTAAGCTGTTGACAAGGAATATTTCCAGCTGCTTTGATGTAGGCACATATCCCAAGCTGCACCGGGCCCAGAACTAGATGTATGTTGCCGTTCATCACCTACACATTCTTATGTGTCTATGGGAAGGGAACAGGAGACACAAGTTCAAAACAAGTCATATCATATACATGTGCTCAGCCTGGGTGTGGCCAGCATAACCAAACCTTGAATGCACTGATCTTCACCAAAGACCTTGCAAAATAACACAAAGAGCATTTTCTCTTCAGAGGTCAGCTAGTGCAGGATGGAAGCCATAGAAATACAGAATGGTTTGGGTTGGAAGAGACCCTTAAAGATCACCTAGTCCAACTCTCCTGCCATGGGACATCTTGCGCTAGGTTGCTCAAGGTCCTGTTCAACCTGACTTTGAAATGTCTATAACTACTTGACATGGCTTGTCCAAGGAATATCCCAAAGCTGATATTAAGTCAAGGATTGAGTCACCTTCATATCACACCTCTGGGATTTCTAAGCAAGGAACATTACCAATGAAGCCCATAAAATTGGCAGGAAAGTAGCCAGACAAGGCTCAGTGTACTGGAGCTGCATGTGCACCATACTGGTGGTCCCAGTACTCCACCTATGATCACTTCTGAAACTAAGGCATGAGACACAGAGGATATGTTCTAAGACTTCATTGATCTTCACTTCTAGGACAGTTGTAATGAGTCAAGCAAAAGATATGAGGACGAGGTATCTAATTTCAGCTGCTTAAATATTATGTGTCCTGTCTGAACAGGTTATCTATGCTCCTTCTGTGGAGAGAGAGGGTGCTTTCAGATATTCCCTAGAGATCTCTCTCTATAATCCATTTCTGAAGGAAAAGGGAGATGCAACTGATTTAGATGAACACCTTCTTAGACAACTTTAAGGTAGTGGAACCTTTACCTGTTAGTAATTAGATTGAAATCACACATGAAAACTACAGCTCCAAAAAAAAAGCTAATATATAAGTATATATATATATAATGTTTTTTGTTCGTTTGTTTGTTTGTTTTTAAACAGTATTCCATTTTCACACAGATTTCATTAGGACTGTTCATAAGCATTAAACTATAATAAAACATGTTTGGTTCCTTCCAACTCTAGAGCCCAAATGAAAGACGACAACAACAATAAAGTGGTTTTAAAATTATAAATATTTATTTTTTAATTCCATGAAATAAGTTATAGAATATGTTAAATAATACCATGGTTACAAATATACTACATATCAGATGGTTTCTACTGGGCTGTATTCTTCACAGATACACATACTAAATGCTCCAAAGCGTTCAGAGGCCATGCAGAACTAAATGAATGCATTCCCACTACCATTTTTTGAGCACTGGCAATGCCCCAAGCCAGTAAGTATATCTGATTCAGAGTTTATACAGCTTTCATGCAGCCTTAAAGACTGAGATTTAGCTCTCAATCTGCAAAAAGATATAAAGACTTGGCAAACAGTCTCCCCTTACAAAAAATGTACCTTCTTTATCCTAAATTTCAGACAGAATTGAATGATGCTGAGGGTATCTGATATTGTTCTTTCATTGTATGGTATTTTCAGTACAAACCTTATTTTATCAGAAACATTGTAATATATACAGATCTGTTCTGAATTGGGAGAGAACTGTTATGATTAATATAAATTTCAGATCTCCAGTCCCTCAATTTCCCTTGCTTACAAAGAATAATCTTGCAGTAGAGCATGTTATTAATTTTAATGCAAATGTGTAGGTTTGATCTCACGGAGTAAGTCAGAGGAAGTTTTTCAAGAGAAGCCCCACCAAGGAAGACCCAGACCTTCCTGGGTCTTTGTGAGCTGGTGTAGTGTGTCAGTTCTGGAAGTTCACTACAAACATCACTCCTGTATTGCTGTACAAGCAAACATGAACTTTGCACACCGGAAGCCCATCTACAAAGCTCAATGACTAAGGCAGAACATAAAAAACATGTGGCTGGAAAATTGTGCTTTCCCATAGAATTTCCTTTTATCTCATTATTTAAAATACCAGAATGATAAGGATTACTGTGTAGATTAATGCTAGATAAAGAGAATATAGTGAACTCCATGTTTACCTTCTTCTATGTAAGCTTTTGTTGCAGGCTTCATAGCTGGTGGTTGCATTTGGCTGATTTTCCACATGGGTCTAGGTTACACAGTGCTGAAATCTCACCATCTGTTCAGGAGATATGAGCTTTAAATGGCAAAAGCTTTACTTCAGCTTTTCAGATGGTGAGGGAGAATGCAATACCCTGTAGTCATGTATCTAAATCAAATCCCCTCTGTTTCAAAAATCCCTTTCGGATCTAAGGTGAAACCTAAATCTTAAAGATGCATCCAGAGCTTGTTTACACAGACACACTAAAGAAACCTGACCCCAGGTAACTTTTAAAGCAGGTAAGTTACATTATGCTTCACTTTCATCTGGAGAGAATTAAAGCAAGCATAGTTAACATGGCTTTATTATTATTATTATTATTATTATTATTATTATTATTATTATTATTATTATTATTATTATTATTATTATTATTATTTTGGGAGTCTTTTAAGGCAATAAACCCTACAGAATGTAAACCGAGAAAAGGTTATATTCCCTCTACTAGCAAGAACACATGGCTTCCTGGCCATCACCTCAATAGCCCCCTCAGTGTTTACTGAGGATGGAGCTGCACTGGGGACCAAAGCAAGCCCACAAACCACTGGCCATAAAACCACTTTGCTGCTGTGAAAGCCTCACATTAAGGCTTCCAGGTTCTGAAACAGCTAGAGGGTGAAAATATAACTAAGAGCTTATCTCATGGTCATTTCAATTTCTGCAAACAGCATAGGAAAGCATCAATATTTTCTTAGAATGTTTGCCTTAAAAAAATATTGGAGCATTTTGCTAATACACTTACTGAAAATGGATGAAAGATAAAGGGCATCAAAGAAGGAATAATGAAACCAGAACTAAGCAACTGAATTTAAAAATGTTTTAATAACTACCTTTATGTAATGGAAACAAAATAAACACTAAAACCATAAAACAGACACTGCAAGTGCTAGTTTAGTTTCTTGGCCCTCCTTTAAAGTTAGCAGCCACAATAAAAAACTAACACATCAGAAAGTTCATTCATGCATTATCTGGTGAGTCCTGTGCCATTAGATTCAGAGCCCTTCTGGCGAGTTCAGCAAGCATCTGCATTCAGCAGAAAACCAAGTTCCTTCTCCCTCACTCATCTAATTGGTGTCTAAATGGTTCAGGCTGCAAACTGGAAGGCTTAGGCAAGCTGAGTGTACGGATGCCTTTCTTTGCCTGCTAGGATGGCCTTCCTGTTTTCTGACATCTCAGATTTCATACAGTGACCAGAAACCTCATAAAACTGTCTCCTGCTTTATGCTCTCGCCCATTTTCACAGTGCAATGCAGTTACTTTTCTCACAATAATAACCTAGGAATATTAATTTCCCCTAGCAAAAGCATCCCTCTGCTGCTGCCTCCCGCATCAGGCATATTTTGACCAGTGTCTGCAACAATATGCAGAACACAGTCCGGACATACAAAGCACTGCCCTTGCCATGTTATTCATTACAACACCAGAGAAGAATGTTCTTGAAAAATCTGTAATTCAGGCATGAGTGCTTTAATCAGATCCCTGAGTTCATTCCAGAATTAAGGGACTCAATATATTTTAGAAAAATTACGTATTTTTTTTAGATTTCTAAACAAGTTAACATGCTCTTCCTCTCCTCAATCTATTCCTTCAGTAAGCAAACACTTCACAAGACCTTATTTTCTTGAATTTACATTGTCCCTGTTAACATTTGAAATGATAAAAATGTATATATCATACAAAAATGTGCCAAATTTTAAAATTAATTCACTGGATCAATTTCCTTTAAAATATCAATATTAATGACATTTAAATTAAAGGTAACAAATTCAATTTCATTATTCCTCATTCACTTTAATTGAACTCCAGAATTTCTAGTTTTATACTTATGCTTTTTTTTTTTTTTTTGCATAATTCTACAAAATACCCTGCAGCTAGGAAATGTTCTACAAGGATGCTCTTGGCTTCTAGCTGTGAACTTTATTTGAGAAATATTAATGGAGACACTGAAACTTCTCCTATGAGCTGGGGTGGGACCACACAGTCATAATGGTCCCATTGAGACTCAAAATCTGTGAATTTTGTCCCTCAAAGGTGAAATCAAATATAAAATCTATTTTTACTTACCTTTTGGAAGAGCTGACAAATTCAATTCTGTACTCAAAGAAAAAGGAAATATTGGGCTGAGCTCACAAACTAGTCTGAGATTCTTTGTTTTGAAAGCTGTATTTGCTCCTGCTGCAGCCTGGCTAGCTTTCATATGCCACGGACAGGAAGGTGGTTGAGTCAGGTGCAAAATAAAAGCTTTCTTGTTAACTTAATATTTAATAATCTCATTCATTAATAACTTTGGTGAAGCTGAAGTAAGAGCATTTATATTTTGTTATTAAGTTCTAAGCTATATATCCACAGTGACACCTTGAGAATGAGCACAGAGCATTCTCTTAGCTTTGTCATTCAAAGCTGTATTTGCATTCTTAGATGGAACAAAATGCTTTATCAATAATTCACATAACAAAGTCTGCTGAGTATTAACTTACAACTGAAAGAGTAAATAAGCATTGTAACTTAGTAAAATTGATTGACATTTCATTAGCAACAGGATCCCATTCTACTTCATTACCGTTGCTTTATTTTAAGTGTAAGATACCATTATCATTTGTGATGAGGTGAACTCCAGGTCCTAGAAATGTAACAACACCAAAGTATACATCTACCAGTCTCTATGGAAGGTTGTCAAATCACCACTCCCTGCAAGCATAGACCACTATTGAAACAGGAGTAACCCTGTTCCCATCCAACACTTCATGAGAGCAACGACAACAACAAAACACAGAATTTGTCCTCATGTGCTCTCCAGTGTGAGCAGTCTTGCACAGCAGCAAATTTCCTTAATGCTTGAGGAACATGGCACTCTGAATGACTCAACTTTATTAACAAAGCTAAAAAGCACAAAATCAAAACCAGTTATCTCAGAAACTGAGTCAAGGACCAAACGTTTTTTAAATCACACCAAAAAGAAATATATATATGTATATATATATAGTGAATAAGAGAAACACATTCTTTATGGAAGCACAGAGGAAAAATTTTGGAATCTAAAGGGTAAGTACTGAAATCAAAAGTGAAGAATCATTGGGATGCAGGGATAAAGAAGGGATAACACTAACCTAGCCTGTTTTTACAAAATCACGGAAAGAAGGCAGGTTTTTTTCCTTGTCAGGGTTGCTCTTTGGCTCAGTGGTATCACCAATAATTATGGAACAATGATGACCACTATAAAATTTGTAAGTGAATGAGCATGAATCAAGGAGACCAAGCAGTACCCATTTTCTTTCTATGAATTCCCATTTATCTATCGAAATACAGTGTAAGTCATGCCCCTTTCAGGTATTTATTTTCTTAACTATTCTGCCAAAAAACAACTGTCACTGAACAAGATTTTTGCAGTGCTTTGTGCTAACAGCATCTTGATCAGCTGTGGAAATGAAGCAGATGTTACCTCGAGAAATGTCTCCCAGATCAATGGAAAAATAATAAATCCTGTGCTTATGAGCTCCCTGAAAAAAACAAACAAACAAACAAACAAACAAACTTTCCCATTCTATACTCTTCTTACTAGCAGTTGAAACACAATTTAGGACTCTCAAAACTTCTCTTCATAACTTCCATGGATTTTACTTCCCTTCTCCCTAGGGATTTTGAACGTTTTCCCTCATAAAAATCAAAAAGTCAGAGTAAAGAAGCAGAGTTGTATTGTATTGCTGGACTGCCAAGCTGAAAGGTAGCAATCAATGCCTTGCCATCTAATTGGTGGCTGGTAACAAGCAGTGCACACAAGGGGTCAATGATGACGTCAATATTGTTCAATATCTTCATTGACAACATGGATGATGAGATAGAGTACATCCTCAGCAAATTTAAAGGTGATGTTAAATTAGGCAGAGTTCTTGACATGCTGAATGTCAGGGCTTCAACCCAGCGACCTTGAGAAAGTTGAGAACTAAGTCAAAAAGAAGCATCTTCTGGATCAACAAGGAACAGGACAAAGTTCTACCTACAATGGGATAATCCCATGAATCAACACCAGTTGGAAACTGACTGACTAGGAACACCCTGCAGAAAAGGACTTGGGGCAGAGGCCACACCAAAAATGAGACGATACTTGACTCTCATTGCAAAAAAGGCAGACCACTAGCTGCACCATGAGAAATGTGGCCAGCAGGTGGAGAGAAATTCTTATTCTCTGAACAGCTGCAGTGACGCTGCATCTGAAATACTGTTTTCACCTCCACTTCTCCCAGGGATGTTGGGATGTTAGAAATTATATATATATATGTGTGTGTGTGTGTGTGTGTGTGTGTGTGTATAACAAAACATATAAGGATGTTGAGAAATTACAGAGGGTTCAAGAAGAAGGCTACCAGGCTACCAGGATGGTCATAGGCCCAGAACATATGACCTAGAAGGAGAAGGTGATATTCAGTCCAGCAAAGTAGAAGCTAAGAGCTGATTTAGTAGAAGCCTACAAGTGGAAACAAGTAAAACCTAAAACCCTTGTTTTATTGTCTGTCAATATTGCAAACTGTAAAAGCTGTAAAGCTTCAACAGTGACTGCAAATTCTAGTTTTAACAGTTCGGCTTGTACATTAAAAGGGAAAAGCTCACAGAGAGAGCAGTGCAGCTCTGAATCAGGTCACCCAAAGAAGCTCTTGAATCTCTATCCTTGACAGTTTTCAAGATTTGGCTAGGTAATGCCACAACTGAGCCGGTTCTAGTGCTGACAACAGTCCCACCTGAAGCAGTAGCCTTGATTAGGTGATCTCCAGAGGTTTCTTTCTACCAACATTTCCATGA
This sequence comes from Netta rufina, assembly GCF_964035555.1. Lineage (NCBI taxonomy): Eukaryota > Metazoa > Chordata > Aves > Anseriformes > Anatidae > Netta > Netta rufina. Next base: position 196,772,446 of record NC_140123.1, read on the forward strand.
CTCGATAGTCACTGTGACATAGATGCATTTGGCATATGGCAGAAATATTTAATCTATAAATTACTCAGTCTCAAGAAGAGCCCAAAAGGTTTACATTTCTAAGCATCATTTTGAGAAACATGTAGCATTCTCACTCTTTACAGTCTGGGAGTAGCACAGAGAAGAAAGGAGGACTGAAGGGGCAATGGTACTAAGGGAGGAAAGATTCAGACTTTTTGGGCTGAAAGGACAGAAATCTCTAGGACAAGAAATAAGGGATCTAACACAATGCTGGGAGAAAGGTAGGAGATGAGAAGCCAGACAGAAGAGTTGGAACTGCTGATGGAAGCAGATGGAAGAAAAACTCTGGAGCTTCCTCGTGTTCATGAGGACTCAAGCTAGGATGAGCAACATAAAAGAGAAAGGAAGGACTTTCCCTGCTGGAAAACAAGAACACAATGAGGAGGCAGGCTAAGAGGGAGAGAGGGAAAAATAAGGACAAGTGGAGCAGAAACAGAAGTCATAATTATATCTGGAGGTAATTAGGCAAAAGACTCTCTGCCAAAAAGATTAGATTTTCTATATAGCCTTAAGCAGAGCTCAGGATTCCTAATTTTCACTAATTTGCTCTGGGCAAGATTTGTATGAAGTTAAATAAAACTTTGAGAGTTGCAACCTGTGACTGTCTTCCAGATGACTGACTGGTTTAAGTGACTGTCTGGCATAAAGAGAAACTTTCTGTGCCAAGACACAGATGGGAGCTGTTGCTTAAAGATGGGATTTATCTGTTCACCTTAAACATTACAGTGGTCATGACCAATGAAACAGTGACTTTCAAAAAAAGACAAAAACAAAAAGCCAAGAAGAAACCCACACATGATTAATGTGTCACAAAGAGATATTGAAAACCAATTTTTACATTTTGTATGTAAAGTAAATCAACAGACACTGGCTATTAAATTAATGTGTGTAGGAAAGACCATAGGTTCCTAGTATTTCCCAATGAATGTTTTGCATGTGAGACAGCCTGATTTAATTCAGCAATAAATATATTTAGGGTGCATATTCTACCAAAATCGATGTAGAAGACTCCTTTTTTTTTAAACCTGAAAGAAAGAAAACTGACTTCTAAATCAATTGGAAAAATTGATTTAAATCAATATGGGACAAAAAAAAATAGCTTTATAGTGTAATTTTACTAAACACAAATTTTGGATTGTACCCTTCAAGGGAGTGTAAGATTTGCAGAAAATCTGCATCTTTTTTTTTTTTTTTCTCATTAGGGAACCTAAAGTCATCTAGCAAGTCAACAAACTTCAGCTTTTCAAATTGATTTTGACAAGCAAGATTTAAGTACTATCGAGAAATTTAACACAAAATGTCCCTAAAAGTGCTTCTGCTATTTACAGAGGCACAGTGCCATGCACTAATTTATTAAGTTCTTTGGCAATACAGTCCTGGAGCTCTCCTTTTACTTCTATTTTTCTTTCAGTTTGATTTCTGGCCTCATAGGAATTCCAGTGGGAGAGCAGTGTGTCTGTAACTTTCTCTTCATTGTGCAGTGTCTTTGCTAGCTTCTGTGTCCATAAACTTATGTGGCAGACTTAAACCTATAACAGCTACAGAAGAGGCGAGCGATACAAAGGCCTGAATTAACATTAGATGATCTCCCATGTGTCCAGTGATTTTCAGTTTGTTCTAATCCTGTATTAAAGAATCAGGTTTTTTTATTTATTATTATTATTTTTTTTTTTTCAGAATGTCACCACATCAGAGCAGTGATTTTTCCACTGTTCCTCTTGTTCAACAAGGAGATATAGCTAGTACCAGATTTACAACTTGAGGTTTCTTCATTAATTCAGATCTCAGATTAAGAAATGTTAGCATTTTGCTAATTTAAGAAGTCATTTAATCTTAAAATTTCAACCCAAAATGACAATAACTGCACACAATCATATGTTTACACAGAAGTTTTGAAAACTGAGGGCATACATCTTGCTAAACAGCTGCTCTTGTGAGCTGCAGAATGCATCCAAATGAGACTCAGGACCGCATACTCCCTGTAGTCTTGGCTCCAGCCCAGAAGTACAGTACAGATCCTGGTACTGGAGGATCAAATATGAATTCAACCAAAAAATGATTAGATTCGGGGGTTGAGTTGAGCTGACATTAGGTATGGATCATAATATAAATGGCATTTACTCTTTTCTGAATACAAATGTTTCATTGTCAATTCAAACCAATTAGCGCTGTCTGGCTCTAAATGCTGCCCTTTCTCTCCTCTCCCTTCATCGTACACACTTTATTATTTCAGGTTGATCTAACAGCTCATCAATTGAAAAAAAACTAAACACTTTAACAAAAGAGTAGGATATATTTATTTATTTATTTATTTATTTATTATTGCCTAGTTTTCTTATCCTGATATGCAGTCTTGTGCATTTGTCCATAATGAACATTTCTCTAATACATTCCTCACAACAAGAATAAATGAAATATACAATATTAGAAAACAAAGAGAGAAGCAAAGTCTTCTGCAGCAGAACCACAGTTAGGTAGCACAAATGACTTTGCATCTGTTATTATTTTTAGATCCACTTTCTTGTGCCTTCCAATGTCTACAAAGAACCAGAAACAGTGGCAGCACATTATTATCTCTTTCTGGGGTTGTTCCAATGCAGGTTGGCATATGACAGGGAACTTTTATTATCTCTCTTAGAGACTGTAAAGAGAACATCTGTCTTCCACACACAAAACCCATCAGTGTTCCCTGCCTGAATAGAGAGTCTGTGAAAATTGACAACTTGTCGAACTAATCAGATTTCTTGTGATTTTGCTGCCATCTGATGTATTCTCACAAAGGGAACTTCTCATCTGTTTCTCCAGAAGCAAAAAGTCTTTCGCCGGCATTCGTATCAGAAATGTGCAACCAATTCATCTTGGCAATGACTCTCCTGATTCCGTTTCTCATTTTTTTCTTGCTCCTCCTGCATTTTAACAGTCTTTGAAAAAATGCTAATCATTGCCTCCCAAATTCTCTGTTTGTGTACTTGCAATATCTTTACTGATTCCTCTTTTATATTATATTAATGTATGCTTTCTGAAAACAAACAGAGCAAACATGGCAAACGCAAGGTTTTCAACCCTACTCCACATCCCTCACTTATAAAATGTAAGAAACAATGAAAACATAAAATGAATTTTCCTCTTAAATTCAAAAAAGAGTATCTTCAGCTTTTTTGATTTCATGATCCAGTTCCTAGTGAGGTAATAATAATAATAATAATAATAATAATAATAATAACAAAGACCTTCATGTTACTTTGAAAATGTAAGTCCTGTGTACTTGCCCTCCGATATTCCCTGTAATTTATGGCCACATCAGTAAAGACTGATTACTTTCGTTTGAACTTATGCTGATATTTGTCAGCTGAAGATTTCACTCAGTAACTGTATCCTTGTAGAGTGTGATCATGGGAACAATAACCAATCAGGCTTTAATAAAGGCATATATTCAGACACAAGCACCACACACTGTTTTAGCCACCAAGCAGACATCTCTCAAAGGGAATGCCAATTAAAAGGCGATGTAAATCTTACTGCTTTGATTAAACATGAGAACTTACAAAGGACCTCCAGCAAGACACTTGTATCTCTCAGAGTGGCTTTCTGAAAAGAGTAGGAGAGAATGCAATACATTTGGATACTTTCCAGAATGTCTCCAGGTCAACAAATCCCCTCTTCATCAGAGTTATTTGGAATGGAAAGATCCCCCCCCCCAAAAAAAAAAAAAAGAGGAGTTGGCACAGGCTGTCTGCCCGTTGTTCAACACTTCCTTCAGCTCTTTTCCTCTGCCACTTTTCTGGAAAGGATAGCCCAGCCAGTCACATAAGGTAAAAGAGCACTTCCTCATCAGGTTCCTATCCAGATCCATCATTCCTGCAAGGAGCTGTATCATTATCCCAGGAAGGGGCCCTTCTGCAGAGAACCCGTGGCCTGTGTGTGCTTTTTGTACTCGCTCCAGTGAGAAAAGTACCATCTAGCTGGGTTTAACACTCCCATTTTCGTTGAGAACCTGTAATTATCTTCCAAAGACGACACTTCAGTCTGTTTAACTGATGAAAGGCCAAAGACTCTCAATGGCACAAAGTGACAAATCACAGCCAGCTAGGGGAATATCTCGTCAGAGCTGATTCACATAAAGACACAGCATTTAATGTCATTTGCACAGTACTGCACTTTAAAGTCCTTCTGTGACTCAAGCTCTGTACAAGTATTACACTTATTTAATCAGTTCTACTCTATTCACTCCTTTAATATACAGCTAAATGTCCAAGGCAAGTCTGATTATTTCCTCATAACACTGTAGGAACCTTTGCTTCTCTGGACTCACTGGACCACTCTTATGATCAGCAGTAGGAACCGTAGAGGAGAGTTGAAGTCTGTATAGGGCAATTAATATTTATTGGGATCATTTTTACTAATAGACAGTTGCAATACTAATTCCAGAAGCATACAACAGTATATTCTTTGTCTTATGATTGGAAATAAATCACATCAGGCTTATAAAGGTCCTTTCATTTGAAAACTGAAAATGTTTTTTACAGACTACTGAAGTACAGGCACTTCCTCCAGCAGAATGTTTTGAACTGCATGGTTCTACCATGGTACGCTAAGGTGCTATAGTTTAGGGTAGAGTAAGAAAAGGTGAAAGAGGTGAAAGACACTTTTTTCATCCATAACTGCGGTAATGATTCAAATAGTTAAGCATTGTCCAATTTCCTAAAACACAATTTGTCTTTGCTACATAAGAACTGAAATGTCCTAGTCTCACAAAAGGTGCTCTGGCATCATAAAAAAAAAAAAAAAAAAAAAAAAAAAAAGTTTTTACAGCAGTCCCCTTCTTCACTTCTTTGTTCTATGTCATAAAAAAGGTTTTTTGTTTGTTTGTTTGTTTGTTTGTTCTTGTTTTTCTCTAAAACTACTATTGCTTCAGCAGGGACATAATATTTTACACGCTGATAATTTCCTCAGGTGTCATCTAATCAGACTGAAAACAAGGAACAAAACAACACAGTAGGTTTGGAAGATACAATATGAGCATTTGCTTAGCATAGCACCGCTTAAACAAGTCAAACGGAATTTACTTTTTATCAGTGTATCTTTGCCAAGACTCCCTACTCCAACACTTGCAGCATCAGGTCCCAGACTTCATGTTTGATAAGACTGGCCATGATAATAACCAGTACTTAAGAACTAATTAAGAACTAATACCCAGCAGTGAAGGCAAGTCTCCATAGGCCTAAACAAATCAAAGAAGGTTTTGTAGTCCTGACGATCACCCATGTGTCCAAAACCCTCATGAAGGGTCCTAGCACTGAAAGACAGTTCTACTTGCTGGCTCATCTTCCCTGTTCCTATAACCTCCCTACTGTGTACACAAAGGGAATTCGTAGAAACTAGTCCATTTCTAAAATTTTAGCCTACAGTAGTGCCCCTTCAATACTTTTCCCTTTTTCTTGACTTACAGTCTGTTAGTAGAGTACAGAGTTTGATAAATAAGGGAGCAAATGACAAATAGGAAAAGTGAGAGATTCATCTGACCAGAGGCAGTCTAGACTTTCTCTCATCTACAGGTAGGTGTCTAAATTGGGCAAATTAATTATGCTCTAAAAATATCTGTTTCTCTCTACTGCTTGCAAAGTTTGCTTAGACAACTAGCTCATGTGCAGACATCTGTATCACAGAAACCAGAATTTCTTTGTATGTAAATGTGATCAAGCTGTCCTAATATTCTAAGGAAATGAGGCTCTAAATTGCCATATACGCTCTAAACTCTCAACCTGTGCAAGAAAGGATATTCAGGTAACCATTTATAAGTAAAAGGCTGAAGCACAAATCCTGCTATGTAGGCTTTAAAAAGATATTAAAACAGAAACTACAGAACACATTCCTGTTCGTAGTCACTAAATTTTAGAATCCGAGAGTCATATAATGGTTTGGGTTAGAAAGGACATTAAACAGCATCTAGTTCCAATCCACCTGCCATGGGCAAGGACACCTCCCACTAGGCCAGGTTGCCAAAAGCCCCGTCCTTGAACACCTCCAGGGATGGGGTATCCACAACGTCTCTGGACAACCTGTGCCAGTGCCTTACCACCCTCAGAGTAAAGAATTTCTTCCTAATATCTAATCTACCCTCTTTTAGTTTAAAACTATTACTCCTTCTCTTATCACTACAGACCCTATAAAAATTCCCTGATCAGTAAAACAAATTATATCAAGATAAGTAAGCCCCACGGATCTGTAAGCACAAATAGCTCAGTATGATGTGACATGACTTTCATAATATTCCGGAAAACCTGAAATCATTGTGCAAACAGTAAATGTAAACTGGACGTAAGCTTCACTGGGGTCTTCATTGACAAACTTTGATGGCTTATCTCTCCAAAATATTGTTAAGATTTTTTTTGGTGTTTCTAGATTCTAAAATTTCCAACGGATTTTTAAGTTCAGCTCCGAACCAAGCAAGACCTTTTGTTTTCCTAAATACAGAAAGGAAGTGAATGCAAGAAACAAGCCTAAGTAATTATGTCTGCCTACAATATGGTCTCCCTTGAGGGACCAATATGCCCGCTGTTATGAAATATCAAATCATAGTAACATTTACCTGTAGGAACTGAAGTCTTGTAGCATCAGTCCTCACTACAGAAATCAATAAAAGACTATGATGTTTAATATTTTATAGCTTCTTCTAGTACTGTCTTTCTCAGCTTTAGTGAGTTACTAGCTTTTAGTAAGTCAAAAAATCCAGATAAGTCAAGACAGGTTTTAAAACAATATTTTAGTCCCTGTTACTGCAGCCTTGTTATAACCTGTAGTAGAGAGGAGTTTATCCAGGGTCCTGCCTAGTGGGTAAATTAGGCTTCTAGTCCTTATCTCTTCAAAATATGATTCCTCTTCAAAATATGCTTATTGAAAGAAAGAGCTTGCTGGATGTCTGATGACTGTTGTTAAAGGGGTCAAAAACTAATTAATGTGCTAGAGGCTCCCTTACTGCTGAAGTTAATGAGATTTACTGTTTGAACAATTAAGTACTGCCATGTCACCTATTTTGTCTCTTTTTATGACAGATTTAGGTTTTGGTCTGTGTTCAGAATATATTCAGTTAGATTTAGTGTTTTTCCTTATCAAATTATGGTGGCCTAAAGAAAAAATCCATAATTTACAGGCAATGCATAAAACTCAGTTTCTTTCCAATTCCTAACAAAGAGACACCAATATGGAGAATCTCTGCTCTATGCTGACACTAAGCAATCTTTTCCTCCTCTACCATGGAGCCATCAGCCAAGTAAATCAGCATGTTTGTTATGTGCCCCTTTTCCTTTGTGATGTGGAAAAAGTGGTTTGCTAGTGTGCCTGTTTGCCAATGTCATATTTTCAGCTGTTCACTTCTGCTGTTCACCCTTTCTGTTCTACAATTGTCCATTAAGTCCCTTGGTTACTAATCCTGCAGGCTTCTCCCCCACACTACAACAGAAATTACTTTGCAGTTTATTATATTGCAGTTTATTACTTTGCACCCTTCTTCTGACTCAAGCTAACCTCTGTAAGATTTATGGACACAGCCCTGGGTCTGTTTCCTTTTCAAACCCCAAATCCCAAGCCTAATCATAAAAGTTTTATACCTGTAATGAAAAGTTAATAAAGAATCATTTACTGATCAATTATAAAAGACAGAAGATGAGGATCAAGAGCACTATGAAAATGGACAAAATAATCAATTTCTACTACATTTTCTTCCTTTTCTTTCATCTTTTTGGATTGATCTTGCGTATTTTAAATCTTACTTTGCTCCTTGCACACAAGTTAACTGTTGGTTGTGCCTTAATCCACCTTTGCTGTTTATATGCTCTTAGGGTTTCTTCTTTATTTTCAGCCTGTTTTTCTGGCCTCTCATCTTCTCTCCCTTTATGGCAGCTTGCAAACTCATGAGACAAATTTTAATTATATTTAAATTGGCATTGATATATAAATCACTGTTGTGCAAGGAATGCTGGCTTTGCATTGTCTTGTCACACAATTCTTTGTTTACTGAGATCCAATCTTAACAAACTAAATTTATTGCATAACTTATTTAAAAAAAAAAAAAAAAAAAGATTACAGATTACATTCATCTATAGAACAAAAGGACACTATATTTTCCTGCAATTTCTTTAATTAGCATCTTACTGCTGTTTCAATTATCTGTATGTACTTCATCCTTTTAACGGTAATGCTGATCCTTGACTCCCATGAAGAGAAGGTAAGCAAATTACCTGAAGGTCTCTACTATTGTTATAAAGGCTTCATTCCCAGAACCAAGATTTTTGCTTCAATTATACAACATTCAAGGTTTTAACTTTTATATAAGAGTGTAAAAAGTAAATGTTATTTGTTGCAGTGATAGCAACCTTGATTTTTTATTTTATTTTTTCTTAATCAATTAGAAGCTTGTGGCATTAAGGGCTTTCAGAAACCTCAGAAATAATTCAATGCCATTTTCAGTGGAGTGAAAAGTATTGTTCTGCCTCAACAACATGTCATTTGATAAACTCATACTAGATAAAAGGAAAAACAAATGTGTCCACATTTAGAGGAACATGACATTTCTCTTGATTCCTAAACTAAAAAAAAACATCTAAATGACAATATTCTTTTTATTTTCCCCCATATCCACTCTGGAAAGTTATTTTGAACAATGTGAAAAACACAAACGGTGTAGGATGGAAATGCAGTCCTCAGGATCGAGAATATCAATTTCTGTGTGTATTAGGTGAAACCGCCACTGTGTGTTATCAGAGTCAGGAAAAAAAAAAATCAAAACAGAGAAAAGCAATAATAAAAATAATAATTAAAAAAAATGCTAGCAATATTTGAATTTATGTATTTATTTATTTCTACATGGAGCTTGTAAACCCTTCCTCCAAACCAGAATGATGACATGCTGCCCCTTCCCCCCCGCCCTTAGGCTAATTTGGGGCTATCTGACCAATTTATGGGTGTCACAGTAAAGCACTGCAAATCCAGCTCACAGGAAAAACAAACAAACAAACAAACAAACAGGAAGATAGGAATCATAGCTTGGCTAACCAGAAGGACAAAAACATCAAAATGTCAGCTGATTTACAAGTAACTTACCGCTCATTAAGCCTGTCTTTTTTTTTTCTTTTTTTTTTTTTCTTCATTAAAATACCACCTTCATCTGAGGACATTCACAATTAGTATGGATGCAATTTCTTTTCTGGTTTTCAGAACATGGCCTAGAGAGCAACTCCCCATGGCCTGCCATGCCAGGCAATTAGAGTACTGCGGTTCAGCCTCCTCTTATTTCCTTCATCCCTACCATTGCTAGATGGCCACGGCACATTTAAAGAGCTTGATTTGCTATTAGCTAAGTTCCTTTCATGCAGGAAGACCCAGAACAAATGTACTTGTCTGTCTCCCCTGCTGCCCCTCCCTTATTTTTTTATGTGATGCATTTGTCGCTGTGGCTTCCCCCCCTCAGTGGATGTTTCCATCCCTTCCAATTCAAATAGCAGAATCCCTGCTGAACAGTACTTGCTTGTGTTTGTGTGTGTGTTTTGCTGTCTGGTTCCCTTTTCAGACCAAAACATCTGTTCAATATGTTTCATGGCACTGCCCACACAGTGAAACAAATAAATGTCAGAGAAGGACTAAAAATCAAAATCCTCAGCAGGAGCTGGCCCTGCTTCTCAAATGATAATATGCCCCAGGTAGTACCAGTGGTTTACAATGCTCCATGCTTTACAATTGCTCCATGCACTTACTCAATTAGCATGCAATTGCAAATTGCTACACATTGTTAATGTTTCCAATATAGGAATAAACTCCCCATACCTTTGGAGAAGAACTGCTTACTATGAGGCAGTTTAGGTCAGATTTACAAGATCTATGGCTCTAGATGAAACATCTAGTACTAAATATACAAGAATATGAAGAATTTGGATGCCACCCTACAATTGAAAATGAGTGAATTAGAGATCTAATTTTCTTATAGGTTTTAAAACACTAACTTCTTGTATATCTAACTGCCTAAGTCTTGGTAAATGGCTTTTGGCCCTTCCTTTCAATCCTGTATGTGAGCCCTCTTACGTGAAGATATGCTGATAAGTAATGTGTAAGTAATGTCTGAATAGCCTCCCATTTTACAGAATCAGCCTCCATACTACTCATCATTCCTCAACACTTTGGTCACTTCCAGGGAGGATGACTGGATTTGAGATATCTTTTTCAGTCCTAAATTCACCTCAAGTTCATTTCATATAAATAAATTAATTAAATAAATCCAAGGAAGTTCAAAGATGTCATCAAAAAAGTGTCTTGAGCTAAACCTACACATAAGCAGCAAGTTCAGTATGAGCCAAAACCAGCTGAAAATCTGATCCATTGTAATTGGCACCACATTTTTCACTCAGCAAAGAAAGATATGAGAGAGAACGTTTCCTTTGTTTTTTTTTGCCAGTGACAAAATTGACATCCGACGGATATGGGTTTTATGTGTTTTGTTTTTTTTAGCTTTGGTTCTAAATTGAAAAATATAATTCTGGAAAAATATAATATAATTATAATATAATATAATATAAAAATATAATTCTGGAAAACCTGTTCAGTCTTGAGAAGTTACACAGATTAAAAAAATACCTGCTACCTATCAAGACACTAATGAAAACTAACACTGTGTTTTGCAGCATGGTGACACAAAAGCCTGTTATTTCTTTTTGTTCCACTTTAACAATCATCATCAAGTTTGAAAATCGGTCAAGTACATGGATGAATTTGTATTTACACTTGAACATAACAGAGATCTAGTTCCCTTCTCATAACAGAGATCTAAGTTTTCAAAGAGAATAAGGGTTTGAGGGCAGTGCAGGGGGCAAAAAGGTTGCAGGTCACTGCTGGCATAGAAAGAATGATCCACAAACTTATAGGCAAGAAGCAACTAAATCATGAAGAAATTTTAAAGGTTTGTGTTTTTCTCTGCTGCAGAAGAAGGAATTGCACTGAAGGACCTGAAAGAGCTTGACATGAATCCTCCACTCCACCTTGGCAGTGTATATTTTACAGCAGACACAGAGGAAGACTACAAGCTTAGTCTTGCTTAGTCTGAACAAAGTTTTTATAAAGCTTAATTTAACAAAAAATGAATCATATGGCATGCTTTTTCATTTTGTATTCATCGTTCAATAGGTAGTATAAACAAAGTGACCCTAAGGACTGCTATAAAAATGAACCAGTTAGTGGCATGTCTCTTGTCAGGGAATTACACTTTCTTGCAGGTAGCTACAATATGTACCGCAGAGGATATATATATATGTGTGTGTGTGTGTGTGTGTATATATATATATATACATATATATACATATATATATATATATGTGTGTGTGTGTGATCCACAGTTCACTTGGACTCCATGATAAAGCAGGACCACAAGTACTCACACAGTTGGCATATCGGTCTTCATTCTGAAAGCCTATGAAATATTGAAGAGTATCTGAAATCTTACTGTCTTTGTTGGCTTAATCTAAGACCCCCATCTTTAATATGCCCTGGGCTTCTGTGAAACAATTCCTCACAGAACTGCTAGTGGGACTAAAAAAGCAGATCCAGACAGTTTTTAAGCAATCACCAGGCCGTTGCCTATGGAATTTATTTTCTGGTCACAACCATTTCCCGCTGGCTTTTGCTGTAGTGCTCCATTTTTATCACAGCCACTACAACTGCAGATAAAAAAAATGCCTAGGAAGATATCAGAGCTTAGACTTTTATTCCATTATTGTTAAGCTTAGATATTGCAACATTTCTCACTGTGTATTAAATAAAGTGTAACTGCAATACGGTTTAGTCTTTATGTTTCTATGTCTACTCTTTTAATTTAGACAGCAGTGTTTTTCAATTTTTAAGCTACTTACAAGGTTAGCTATATCACGAACAAAGTTTTTAAATAATGACAGTAAACTTTCACAGATGCAGAAATTGCTCTAGTACATGTTGATAGAAACATTATTCCATTAAAATACCCTGCTTCCAGGAACTAAAAGAAACTTCCATCAATATTTATCACCTGCCCCACCCACTTGCCTGTTCCTCACTCAAACACAGCAAAAAGATACCAGAATCCTTTGCTGAGTTTAGATGGAATTCGAGAAGATGGTATTTTAATTTGAAGTAGTAGGAGAGCTTTTCATTATAACGCTATTTACTATCATTAATTCAATTCTATATAACAGAATGGAATTCTGTCATTTCTAGGCTGAGAAATGGTATACAGTAAAGAAGCAATTAACAATATAATGTTTGTGTGAACATACTGAGTATTAGAGAGTACAGAAGGAAGTATAAACTGTTCTTCTGTAGGTATTGAAGTCACTGTGAAAATGCATTCTGTTGAAAACACACAGTTGTAGCATGCTAACAGGAATGATGTCCAAGTCACTGCATCTGACACACAGAGATCTCAATGGAACTGCAGGAAGAAAAGCTCCCCTGCTGAACTGAACATAACTCACAGCTAAATAATAAATCAGAGCATGTAGTCAAGCATCCTGCAAAAGCACATCTCGTTCTTAACAGCTCTGCCACTTGATGTCCCTCCTACAAATTCTAATGCATGGCCAATAGATGACCCAGCTGTAGTTACGACTGGGACCTCACTGAAGAAGTCTTAACAGAAGCATTTTATTTAAAGAGCATAACCAAGAATTACAAACACATCTGTACATGACATTTTCAAAGTTGTAGTACACATAAGGAGACCTCTGCCATCTTCTTCAAAGCCCACAAAATGTTTCATTAGATGAGAAAGTTATAGAATTGCAAAATGTCATGGATTGGTCCTTTGGTTTCCATTGCTTATCTTAAGACACAGCCTTAAGATGCTCTTCAGTGACTATTTCTCCTGGTATATAGTTCATTATAATGTATAGAAGCTTGGAAGAGAAAAAAAATCAAAAAGGATACTTGGGAGCCAGGAGGGAAGGACTGCTCACCTGGTGGGAAGTCTGGCATGCCACTGAAGCCGTGAGGAGAACACAGTTTGGAAATGCTGAGAAAGTGTGTTTTGGGACCACATAGTTAACACACATCACCATCTTCTGTATTACTAAATACTGATTTTGTTTGAAACCTACCTGAAAATATTCACCCCTAGGATTTCAACTCAATCTGCTTTTATCACCTTGGGAGCAGGTAAATACACTCCTCTAGCATTTTCTGTTCATTCACATTATTTTTTTTAAAGACCTGTTTAAACATGAATACATCCTGACAACTCCAGAATACATGTAAACCTTTTTTTATTCTTTCTTTATATATATATATATATATATATTTAATTCTCAAAAAAGGGGAAAAGAAAAAAAAAAAACACAACAACAAAGCAAACGTCAAGGGGGATTGCTCACTGCCTGCTCAGCAGCAAGAGCATTACAGCCGCCCACTCCTGCAGCATCCTCCCAAACACATCCAGCAAAAACAAAATTATTGCTCCACAGTGCTCTGACTCAGACAGGGTACTCAGGGAATAGCTACTGAATTTAGCAGCAGAGGCTGTCTGTTTCAAACTTTACACTGGACTGAGCATTAATGAGTCACTGCTGCTGTAGCACAAACTTGGAGACAGCACAAAGAGCAAAGGGGAAGAAGCCCAGCCACGGCCAGTGTGCAAACAAAGACTGAAACTGAAAGGTTATGTAAGGTTCTTCTATACAGCAGGGCAAGACATAAAACATCATCAATATTTTTTTTTTGGTTTTGGCAAATATTCTCTACTAGTTCCTTGGAGGGCAAAAAATCCCCTTGTCCTGGTTTCAGTTAGAACAGAATTAATTTTCTTCCTAGTAGCTGGTGGAATGCTGTGTTTTGGCTTAGGATGAGAAGAGTGCTGATAACACCCTGATGTTTTAATTGTTGCAGAGCAGTGCTTATACCAAGCCAAGGACATCTCAGCCTTTCGCTCTGCCCTGCCAACAGGCAGGCTGGGGGTGCAGTAAGAGCTGGGAGGGGACAGACCCAGGACAGGTGACCCAAACTAGCCAAAGGGGTATTCCATACCATCTGACGTCATGCTAAACAATATATAGGGGTGGCTAGCCGTGGGGAGGGGGCCGGACTGCTCGGGGTTAAGCTGGGCATCGGTCAGCGGGTGGTGAGCAATTGCATTGTGCATCACTTGTTTGTACATATTATTATTACTTTCCTATTATCACCATTGTATTATTATTATTATTATTGTTATTATTATTTTTGTTATGATTATTTTCCTGTCTTATTAAACTGTCTTTATCTCAACTCACGGGCTTCACTTTCCATTTCTCTCCCCCATCCCAGAGAGGGAGGGGGGAGGGTGAGCGAACAGCTGCATGGTGTTTAGCTGCCGGCCGGGTTAAACCACGACACCCCTTCATAATGAAGCTGCAACCTGATGAGGTCAGTAACAGGTCACATCAGTGAAATATTTGAGGAAATACTCTCGAAACATGAGCTGATGAATTTCAGGTTTGCTAACTATAGATTAAAAAATATACACATTTTTTCCTTAGAAATGTCAGAGACAGAGGTGATGAAGATGTTAATGGAGGCATTTAGAGGGAAAGACAACTGCTCCTCCTTCATATGACATTGTTATGATGTCAACACTACTAGGGAATGGGAACCCAGCTCCTTTCAGCTGTCTTAATGCTGCCTACTGTAATAAGTCCACCATATCTCAAAACCCTTTTCCCCTGTACTAATTCAGTACAGCACAAATCAACAACTTTTTGTCTTTGGTCTGGAGCTAACTTCAGAATTCGTTACATCAAGAGAGTGTATTATGGACGCAGGCTCAAGGAAGAGAACTAATTCTTTTGTTTTGTTCTACTCTTTAAATGGGAAAATAAATCTTATTACTTCATCACCTATTAGAACACCCAACTTATCACCATATGGAAACTAGCAATATATGAACAATTAGGTTTGCCATAATTATACCTGTCATATTTGCATAGAAAAAAATTTATTGCCATGGGGCAGTTTTAATCACAATCAAGTGGTGGGTGATTGAAACTTTAATAAGAAATACCAAATTGAAAGAACATTAAATCCCTAAACAATTCTATTAAAATTAAATATATAAATAAATAAAATTTCTGTCTCATGTACTGAACCTTAAGACTGGCAAAACTTCTCTTATTATTAAAAAATGAAAAACTTGAACTACGTTAATTATGTCACTGTTAACTAAACATAAGTAAGATTAAAAATTCATGTAATGCATTTCTTTCAGCTTCTAAGGAATGAATTGGATACTGGTCCAGGGGAAAATATATATATATATATATATATATATATATATATATATATATATATATATAACAGCTAGAAATAAAATTCAAACTGTTATCTACAAACTACATTTTCCCATAGCTAAAGTAGATATCCTCCCCTTTGCCTTTGTCTGACTGTTTACTCACCTGTAACTGGGTTCTAAAGGATTTTTATTTGTGACACCACTTACAAATCAATGTTGTTATTTTTTAACAATTCTGAAAATTAATATTAATATTAAAGTGAATTTAAAATCCTCTGACAACTGCATTAAGAATCTAGAGTCTATTTTCTAAGGAGAAAATTTACTCACTAAACTTGCTGACATCAAACATTCAGATAATCTCCTCTTCAGAGCAGAGGTTTCCCTGGGTAACTCTAAATCTTAGTTAGAGGCAATAGCTGAACTGCAAGAGCAGCTACTTAAATTCCAAATACCCACCTACAACACTTAATTCCAAGATACCCTGCTAAGAACATGTTCTGACACCTGCCATACTTTATAGAAATGTCTTGCAGAAGATGATGTTGATGTTTAAATTTATAAAAAGACCAATGGGAAAAGTATTTACTCTCATCTACCTGGGTGCTATGGAAACTAAGATCCATGCCCTCCTGTATTATCCTTTCTCCTGGGTCCATAGTTCTTCATTTCTCATAGTGGCTCAGCACTGGTTGGATAGGGGAATAACCAAGGAAAAATAACGTATTTCCATTCAGTCTAGCTTGTAATTAAGTGATCAGAACACTTTTGGTTCACAGATGTAAAACATCTTGGGTTGAAGATAAATTTGATCTCAAATCCCTAATTTTCTGGACTGATATTTGAAATACAGAATCTTCTTCCAGTCATATTAAAAAAGAATAACATGTAAAACAAAAAGAAAAGAAAAGAAAAGAAAAGAAAAGAAAAGAAAAGAAAAGAAAAGAAAAGAAAAGAAAAGAAAAGAAAAGAAAAGAAAAGAAAAGAAAAGAAAAGAAAAGAAAAGAAAAGGACTTGATAGCTACAGAGATGTTTAGATATTTTAAGCAGAAGATTTCAGTCTCTGATTCCAAGGAAATCAAGGTGTTGTCTTGCAACATTGACCCAAATAGCAATGCTCCAGACAGAGGATTTCAGATACACCAGTGTAAGTCATGACCCCTGCATGTAGATACCTGCCCTCCAGCTGTACGTCTCACACCAGGTGACTCCTTGTTTCTGATTCCACCCGGTCAGATGTGTTCAACACAGGCATATGTTGGAGACTTACCAGTCTCTGGAGCAAATGCAGTCAAGCGTCCCTCTCTCTGAACACTAGGAACAGACACGTAAATATGTTTGCAGACAGACCACTGGAGGGCACTTTCAACCCCAAGTGAGCTCATAAATATATATATATATATATATATATATATATATATATATATATATGTATATATATATATACATATATACAGTAAGCCTGGTCCCTTTAGGCATCCAGCTGAGAAGTATCAATTTGTAATTTCTAAGCAGATGCACCAGAGTGAAAAATGTTCCTGGACAGACTTTCGACTTTGAAGAAACCATAACTTCATCATACTGACACATCACAAAACTATTGTTTCCTGAAGCTTCCCAATCAAAGGCAATCTTATAATTCAAGTGGACTTACTTAAAAAAATGGTGAATTACCTCAGCTGCTACTGATTTTTACCGGATTTTTTACAGCTCCTGCTCTTTAGAGGGGATGTTTACATTTGTTTATCGGCAAATTCACAACTGGATCACCTAGAGTTAGGAACTGCCATTTAGTTCTTCAGGAAATTGCATAAAACAGTTTGTTACACTGCTTTCCTTCAGCACATCCTGCTTTCCAAGCTTTTCCACAGAGACTTATAGTGTGAGGAAATTGCTGGGTTTCTGGGGAATTTTGCCTCTTGTACTAACAAGTGCAGCAAAGGTCAATGTTGCAAAGAAAGCTGACAGGAGCTGCTCTTAAGGAATGCGTTAACATAAAAATTCCACTACAAAGCCCAAAAGATGAGATGAAGGTAGCATGTGGACACCTTAGACTGATAAAGAAGAAAAAAACTATCATAGATGCCAGGTGAACTTGCTACCTGAGTCTATATCATATTTCCATGAAGTCAGTAATATAGTTTTCTTAACTAGCTCTACAGCAAGCTGTTTCCAATGATTGAGGCCCTTATGATCTGACTCCTTTAAAGCTTACTTAGAAAAGCCCCAAATCTACCTGCATTCTTTCCCAAGGCTACCAATTAGCTGCACTCCTGAAATACTGGCACAAAACATGCTACCAAAATGTTAGAGGAAAAAAGCAAATATTCATGAGAACAATCTGTTTCTCTATGGAACCCATACTTCTATCCAGTCCTACAGCGCGTTTAAGGATACTGCAGGTATAGAATAAGCAGTATAGTCATAGAATCATTCAGATTGGAAAAGACCTCTAAGATCATCTATTCCAACCTTTAACCTCATACTGACAAGTCCAACACCAAACCATGCTACTAGGTTGTACATTACACGTTTCTTCAATACCTCCAGGGATGGTGACTCAACCACTTTCCTGGGCAGCCAATTTAAATGCCTCAACCCTTTCAGGGAAGAAATTTTTCTTAATATCCAACCTAGACCTCCCCTGGCACAACTTGAGGCCATTTCCTCTCATCTTATCACTTGGTGCTTGGGAGAAGAGCCTGATCCCCATCTTGCACAGTTATCTCCTTTAGGTAACTGTAAAGTACAATAAGGTCTCCCCTGGGCCTCCTTTTCTCTAGGCTAAACAACAGCAGCTCCCGCAGCTGATCCTCATAAGACTTTTCTCTAGACCTTTCAGCTTCGTTGCCCTACAGTCATGTTGGCTCAAAAAGCAAAATACTGAACTGAAAAGGAAAAAAATGTGACTGTTTGAAAGGAAAGATTATTCAATTGCTCATTGCTGAATGTTAGATTATGAAATTAGATGACCAGCGACCGACCCAAATGTCTGAAGTTCTATCTTTCACTTGTGCAAAGAAAAAGGCTCTACAATGGGCTTAAAATCAGAATCTGATGCCTCTTCTGCGATTTAATAGGTCCTCGCTGCAGCATGAGTTCTGCTGAAGTTGAAAGCTACTCTGATGCATGTACATATTGCATTAGTCAAATCAGATATTTTTAAATTTAATCCTACTCGGGCTCCATAGTGACAATTTATTTAATTTAATCTTATTTGGCCAAGAAATCTAATTTGACCAAGAAAAAAAAAAAAAAAAAAGGAAAACATCTGAATAAAACAGATAGTTTCACTCTAGCAAAGTCTCTAGCAAAGTATCTTAATTTCTCATTAGGAAAGGAAAAAAAAAAAAAAAAAGCTTTAACTATACTTTTCTTCCAAAGTTAAATATATACATGTATTAAGGTTGAGTATATATCAAGGTTGGACTAGATGATCTTAGAGGTATTTTCCAACCTAAATGATACTATGATGTAATAAAAACTTTTTTTTTGTTTTGGTTTGGCTTGGTTTTTTAATAATATTTATTTAGATCTTAATTATTTAATTTGTCTGACTGGTAGAGATTTTATTGTGATTTTAGTTTATTGATTTTTTTGTTGTTGTTGAAAAAAGCCTGCTTGAAAACCTAAAATTATTCACACAGTTGCAATATCTGAGCCTTTTGCCATGATCTTGACTACCAAAGAACTATGTCTGAAGTCAGAAGAGAAACAAGGGAAACAATGTGCTGGAAGATGAATAGTCCCTTACTGATCATATTCTAGAAGATGACCTGGAGCATGATGCAGACAGCTAAGACGTGGTAGAAGCTCCTCCTGCACTGTACCTAACTCTCTCCTGTTCCAAACACCTCAAAAAAAAAAAAAAAAAAATTAATGGGATGGAAGTAACTGCTATAGAAGTTATTCATTCTCTGTAAGATAGCCCATCAAAGAGAGACTAGAAGAGCTACCTTTTGGTAGGCACAAAGGCTGACAGAAGATATGGCTGATGTTCTATACCAAATGCCAAAATTGTTATTTAACAACAAATCTAGCAATACTGGACCAGGCAGCACTCACTGAGACCAGAAATAAATTTAGAGCAGACAGGAGAAAACACTTTTTTATCCAACAAATAGTGAGGTCTGAAAATGACCTAGTACAGGACGCTGTGGAAGCAGATTAGGGACTAGGTAAATTTATGGATAAATTCACTAACAGATACTGAAGTGAACAGGCAGAGATGTGCTCTTTAAAACATCTAATCCAAAGATTGTGAATACCAGGGCATTACACACATATTGGACCACGAACCACACCAGACTTGTGTGGTTCACAATGTTTCCCCAAATCAATGGCAGGACAGAAGACAAGCTACATAAGCAACCTTGACCGAGAAGGACATTTCATATGCTCTTACCCATAAGCTAACCACTGGCTTCAGTTGTCACTCCCAATAGAAAACTGAAGTCTTAGTATTTTGCTAGCAGGGGAAATTTGTTTGTATTCCTTCAAATGGGCAATAAATGTAACCTGCACCTTTAAATAGCAGGACACCAGTATGGTTATACTTTAATTAATATAATGTCATTAACAACAGGAGGTGTTCTCTCATACACTTAAACAGCACCATGTATCACCAACCCCATATAATGCAGAAGAAAGCCCTAATAAATCTGTGGTTTCTCCCTTCCACTACCTACTAACAAGGAAGGAAAGAACAGGAGCAAGAACAAGGAGGAAAGAAGAAAAAACGTGAAAACACAGAAAACAGAGGGCATGCCAGAAACTTCTGTCATTCACTGATAAAATCTCTGTCTTGCCCAAAAGGTCTTTTATTTCCAACATGACACACTGATTAGCAGACTCAACATTGTCATGAGAACAGAATAATGAAATGCTGTGCCTGGAGACCCAAAGTCCTTGATGATTTTGCACATAATCATTAGGGAAGGTTCCATTTTAAATAATCTAACTTTTACTTTCATTTGTGTTTTAATTCTGCCCTCTGAAATGCAAATAAAACCGAGTTACACACAAATGTTTTGAGAATTTATTACAATTCTAAAATTCTTTCCACCAAGAAAATGGTGTATTTGTAAGAGATGTCATATATAGATTTATTTTTTTAAGAATAAATAAATTTAAAAAATTTCCAAACTGTGTTCCTCTTGTCATTTGATTTTTTATTAATTTTTTTATGTTATTTTTATTACTAATGCATTCTGTAAACTACAATAAAGGTATGACATTTTGGCAAGCAGTCTGTTACATTGACCTTTAAGGTTGTTGGTAGTATGCAAAGAAACATTTCCTAGAAGCCATCATTGGTTAAGGAAACCTGTGGCAATACTACCTGTCAGCTACAATACGGCATGAAGACTTACTTTGTAGAAACACTCCTTCTGATTTGTACAACTGTCACACAAAGTACCCCAGGTTGAAATGAGCTCAAACATGATGCATTCTTACACTGTTTAATTCATTATTAGAAATAGATCCAGTAATATATAGATTTCACAGCATACTCAGAAAAAAAAGACTGATTCTTTGAATGCAGTCTTCTACCCTGGGAAGAATTTACAAGATAAAGTGAGTGAATAATTAAATATGAGTTACTGTGATGACGTATCAAAGCAGTCTAGTTTGAACCTCTAATATGAAGAAAAATAAGGAGTGTACAAAAAGTACATTGAGACTAATATTGGAATTGTGCATATAGGCAGGTATCAATGTTCTCAAAGAAAAGATAGTGAAAGACAAGAGAAAATGCAGAGAAGAGCCCCAGACTTATTCAAGGCCTGGAAATAAAGGCCTCACAATGACAGAGTTGAGGCTCAAAGGCCAGTACAGCACACAACTACCATTTTATGTTTATGTGTAACTTTTGTTTAAGTTTATGTGTAACTTTTGTGTGCAAATCTGGACCACTATAGTCACCACTTATATTTGGCTCTTCTCAGTTATGTTTAATAGAGCTTCCAGAAAATAAGTGGAGCTTTGATTTCACAGAGGATTTTAAAATATTATAATTCATTTTTGGTTGTGACTGAAAAAGCAAACTCAATGATTGGGAGAAAAACTAGGAGCATTGAGAAGGCTGGCCAAATAGCATCAGAGTACAGCAGCCAACAAAATGCCCAAGAACACTTACATTCATGTTCAGTCTTTTTAGTCATAAAGCGTTACAAATCAGATCAATTTGAGTAAAAAAAAAAATATATATATATATATATATATATTAGCGTGATATATTGTGATTTTGAAAAATGTGTTTTATCATGGAAAACCTTTCTTTTTTCTTTTCTTTTTTTTTTTTTTTTTTTTTTTTTTTTTTTTTAACATTTCCAACTAGCCAGGCTGGAAAACAGTCTTACACTGGTAAATTTGGCAATATATTTCTTGCTTTTTGGAGAGATGATCTGAATAAAAGTCCTTAGGTCAAAAAATAAACAAGAAAAGTTCTCTTTGCCCATCAGGCAGAAGCACATACAACAAGGAAAACAAAAATATCTGCAGGAGACAAAACTGCCTGAGGGTAAGCCTCAGCTAAGCAGTGTAGCAAAGCCCTGGAGACAAAAGCTGGGAGAAATCCAAATAGAGAAACAACAGAGGGTTTGGGTTGCATTGTTTTGTTTTAAATCTGAGCTTCTGAAGCTGAAAAAGTATCATCATAATGAAAGGAAACCAAAAGAACTCTTTGGACAAAATTTCACCTTTCACAGCTGCTACATCAACCCCCCAGTTTAGGCTAACACTCACTGTGATGAGGCTATGCACCTGCAGAACATATTTCACAAATTAAAATTGAGTATCCATAAACCGAGACAAAGAAACACGCTTGTAACACATACACAAAGAATCCCCAACAGAGAGTTTAAACAATGGCAACAACAGAATCTCTGGAAAATTAGCCATGAACAGTTATTTTGCAAGGGAATTTGCTCCAATGAATAAACAAAACAGGCTGAATAGAAAAGAAATGCTACAGCAGTCTTCGTTCCTGATTTCTCTACTTACCAAATGGGAAAGCAAAAAAGAAGCTATGGTATCAGAGACAATCTGTTGTGTAGGGAAAAGGAAAAGTTAAACAGTGAAGCTGATCATCCAATAATATGAATAGCTGCAAGCTCTTTTTAGCTTTCATCATCTCCGTCACACTTAGAAACTCTAACTGCAACACACTGCTAGCAGGACAGAGATTCAGCAGGTGTCTCTCTAAGCTAGCATACTAGATGCTATTTCAGCATTGTATACAGTTCAGGTCTACAGAAATCAAAACAATGACTCATGGCTATCTATGAGGATATGGGAAGTGGGAGGAAGGACCCACTCTTTATCTGTCAACAAGAATACAAGATCTGCAGGAGCCAGATCAACTAAGCCATGGAAAGTAAGAACACTGAAACAGGCAATATCTGTACGAACTTTCATTGCAGGCCCTCTTGATTTATTTTTCCCGACTTTTATGATGCCTTGCAAGGTATGTAAGTTATGTGAATTTATCCTCTGAGGCATATTGCTGCATCTATAGAACCTGTATTTCAGTTAATAAAACAAGACTCCAGGCAAGACAAGTAAAAACAAATTCAAATATCTGACAAGTGGACAAGTTGATAAATGTTTGACTTCATAAGTGTCACATAGCTGTCATTCCAAACCACATTTTTTGTTTGCCTTTTTTTTTTTTTTTTTCTTCAACAACCACAACTGACTATCAAAACAGACTGTATTAACATCTAGAGATTTAAGCAAAGTTCATACAGGCTATCTGACTCAGTATTATAGTCTAAAAAAGCCTTTTTCCTAGTGTGAAAACTTGCCAGTGAAGCCACTTTTAAAAGAACTGCAGTACCAGTCTTGAACTCACCTGCATAGTTTCTGCTGCAACTGAAGTAGCTATTTCTATTATTTGGGCCAGCTCTAGTCATGGATTGAAATCTAAATCTAACACTGCAAAAAGGAGATGACAATGTCTATTCTGAACACTCACATGAAGTATTCAGAAATAAAATTTAGACATTTCCCATCTTGGTGAATTACTCACAATATACAGAATTGATGGAGATATAAAAAGTAAGCACATAAATAGAGCTGGAGTCCTAACTCTATGAGATTCTACCAAATAAATACATACTGGAAAAAATTAAAGAACCATGACATACTGTCATGTAAAAACATAGCATGTGTGGCCTTACAGTGCTTACACAGACACCTTTATTTTATTTGTATTTTGCCAGCACATCTCCTTACTCTTGTAGGATTTCATCAGAATTTAAATCATTTGTTTTGTAATGCTGCTAACACACTGGAATACTTTCATTCAATACCTTCTGTATAGCCCAAGAGTCACCCCCAGGGTGAAATACAAAGCTCAAATAAAGGAATAAAATATTTTGAAAGATTAAACAGAATAAACTGCTATAACCTAACAATTCCAATATTAGAGTGAAAACCACCATAAAACCTTTGTATAGGTATATGCATGCACTGCCCAAAGACAAGTATAGACAAAACTCTGTTCATCTTTTTAACTGTTAATTTATTTTTGTTAGTTTGCCCTTTTCTATCCATGTACATTTTCTCTTCCTACTAAGTCAGACCTGAAATTATTTCGGTAAACAACCCAGCACACAGAGCGCTAACTGTTCTGCATGATGACCAGCCTCTCATGTATCAGGAAATACAAACAAAGCATTGGAAAGTGTTATTTGGTATGAGACAAACAACAATACAAACTATTTTTCTTCTCTGAATCTCTCCAGCTTGAGCCTTTTAAAATACAATTGCCCAGCAGTGCATGTAACTGGCAAGTGAGTCAAAATGGTAGAAACACTTGAAAGTGTAACATTTTTACTGGAATTAGTTTTGAAATCAGTTTTCAACATGGTTTAAGTCCTTAAAATCAGCTACGAAAGGAGAAGGGAAAGACTATGTCTTGATGAACATTCTGAAGCCATCACAATACACCACTAAAACTGGGACCTCTCCTTTTCTGTGTTGATTCTATAGGATATTGCATTGGTGTGTGAAATGGGAAAAAGGAAATATCAAGTGTTTCAAGACCTAGTTAATCAGTGTCTCCTAATGACAAAATCACAGTGTTTACCATATCATGTTTTACAAAATAATGAGAGAAGTCAGGATTGCAGATACTTTAGGAGTATCCAAATTACACCTCTTGAAAATAACATAATTTTCGGGTTATAGGGCAAATACTCTGGTCCTCGCAGTCTGAGGACAAGAATAAATTAATTTAACATTTTTGAGGGGGATGATAATGACAGCAGAGAGCAGTTGTTAGCATTAAATTGTTTCAGAAGGTGATTTGTGCACAGCTTACATGTATGTTATATATTGGAGGACTTAGGCCTTGCAATCAGAGTGCTTAAATGGGAAAGAAGACAACCAAGCTGCAAATCTTCCTCGCTGGTCAGATGTCTTGTTTATTTACCCGTTAGATTAAAAAATAGTTGTGTGTGTACACATATACGTGTACAGTATCTACATGTTTACTGGAATATAATTCAGATGCAACTTCAACACACTCGTGTGTGTCCAGATTTAGATGTATATCCATATGTATACACGGATATTTTTATCTCACAAACCTGCCCAAAACCTTCATGGATTGATTAATCTTTAGGTGTTAGGTGTGAGAATTCAGGCTTCTTTGACATTTCTGCAGCAGCTCAGGAGACTAGTGGTTGAATTGCAACAGAGCACTAAGCAAGAGCTGCTGCCCAGTGCAGGTTCCACTAAACAAACACGAGCAGTCAATCAAAATTTATCTATCGTATATTTTAAAATAATAGAAAAACATCTTGTTAGTATAAGTGATTTATCATTCACAGACAAGAAAGTAGGTGTCTTGGAAGGCTATCTAGGATACTAAGTGTGTTTTAGGGATCCAAAACAAAACTCAGGTTAAAGCTTTGGAACCCGTCCTCTGGAACCCTCCCCCCCAGCCAAAAAAAAAAACAAAAAGTATCAAGCACACACACAAAATTTATTTTAGTCATATAGATCTTTGATACCACAGAAAAATTCCCAATCCTATTTAAAGTGGATGACATCTCTGCTCAGGAATCTTAAAATACATTATAACAGGTTTATTTAAATTTTCCAGTTGTATTGTGAGATACTGAAGCCTTATTCCATATGAGCAGGAAAATATAAGGGAATCTGGACATACTTGCACAGCTGTGTTGAAACTGTGTTTAAACTAGCAGACAAACACTCTGAGCTCCTCATTCCCAGCCACAGCCACAACGGTGCACCTTGGACATTTCCCAATGTCACATACAGGCAACCTGCCTCCTAGCACACAATCTGTGCCTCAGTTTCCATGGAAACTCACTTTCTTCAGTTTTCAGAAGAACCCAAGGCATAAAGGCTAGAATGAAGATATGATTTCTCTGGTTGAGATGTCTGAAGAAATCTGGACAATAATGTGCAAAATTGCATGAAACTCTACAGTCCCAAGAAAACAAGTAAAAGCAAATAACCCAATAGAAAGTAACACAAAGAAACCTTAGGCAAGGATTTGACAGTGAAAATATGAATGACTCTCATTCTCTGGTGAAAGGTATTTTAGTGGAATTTGAGTCTTTGTTTTATATAAACAGTTATGCTGTTTCCTTTCAATATGGGCAGTAATGGAACAAAAGTTTATTAAATAATGCACTCAGTATGCATTATAGTGTTGACAACAAAGTACTGACACTGATGCAAGGTCTTTCAGAAAGAGTAAAAAAAGAGTATTCAGTAAATAACTTGAGAATGTGGAAAAGGACCTTACTGAAGCAGGAAATAGGATATTTTGATGTTGTTTCCAACATTTTCTGCAGGCTGTGCTTGTAAAGAGTGTTAGTAGGTATTCTTTAATCATCATTTTCTCTCCAATTTAATTTTCTCTTACCTAAAAGATCTAACCTCTCTTCAGCTAAATAAAATAAAATAAAATAAATAAAAAAGTGCAAGAAGGTAAAACTTCAGATTTTCCTGAGATGGAACATTAGAGATGCTCCCCGATACCTAACGAGTATTGGGCTGCTCAGGTGGACAGATGAAGGCTGAGGGCTGCACAACTGATGACACCACACTGCAGAAAAATGAGGCTGCACCTTGGGTTTAGTGTGCAGCACTGGATCAGACACTGCTTTAAAGTAAGTCATACTTCATTTCCCTCACAACATGATGGATAACTGAAAAACAAAATCCCAAAAGCCTTTTGCAAACCACTGATTTTTTTAAATATAATTTTCTAAAAAACACTATTCACAATTTTTAAAGTGTGACAACAAAAATTGGGATCTTTGCGAAGCTTAAGCTTACTACAGTGTTTTACATGAGTAATAAAGAAATATGTCATGAGTCCAACTCACATATTTATGAGTTTAAAAGGTTTTAAATTTACACAGTCTGTGGGAAAATATTTGTAACTCTTCTAACTGTATTTTATAAATTATTACAATGTCAAATACTTTTCAGTATTTCTAGTGATACTCATAAAACAGTTGTTTCCAAATGCAAGTATCCTCACTTTCTTGTACATAGAAAAGTTTTTATTTATATTATTTTGCTTCCAGCAGAACTGAAAGCTTATGATCTACTAGCATGATCTACATAGCTCCAGACAGCTATTGCACTGATGAATGGGGAGTACCTGAAAAGCATACAAGAACCTTTGGGAATTTTGCCCTTAGTTACTGCAGGATATATTTTCAACAAAGCCTCCACCATCCCAAACATGCAAATGCAGGTCACATTGGTAACACAGCTAGCCTATATACCACCTTTTAGCAGGATACATATAGACAGAATATGAACTTGCACATAATACCATGTAAATATGGAAATCTCATAATACTTAAATGGTGTATGCTTGGTAAGAGTTAAGACAGGCAAGTATGCAATAGTAATCAACAGTAAAGCAAAAAAAGACATGTTCACTGTTTAAACAGCAGGCCCTGACGCATGGCATTCTTTGACATCATTGACCATGAGCTGGTGCTTGTCTCCCTCCTTACAGCTGATACAACCCTCCTTCTCCATTGCAATTTGCTAGAAAAGCCTCCGTTTTCTTTTCATCTTTGCTTTTTGTGCTACGGTCCTCATTTTCTGGCAAAAGTCATTTAGCAAATCCCTCTGAGTTCAGATCAGGGCTTTCCCTTTTCCCCATGCCCAGCCATACACCTATTTCAACCACCTTTAAAGCTGCTCACAAACATTTTTTCATATTAGCGTAAATTCATACACATTGAAAAACAACAGTAGAATTTCTTTCTTTAGAGTGGAACAAGTCATCTTTGTCCAAATTTTCCTTAAAATCATTTCATATATAAACCAGAAATGAAATCATAATGCTTTTCCAAATTACTCAAGTCTTTCTTGTGTAATGCACAGAAGTAATTTTATCTTTCCTAATTATATAATTTTCTAGCATAAAGGTGCATGAAAACACAAATATAATGTAGTATACAAGTGTTATTTTTCATTTAAAGTGCTCTTGCAGCTCAAGGGATGCTAACATAGTATTAGAAAAGTCATCACTAATACTTATTATAACCTTGCCCAGAGATTGTCTGTGTAGTATGCCTAGGAAAAATCATAGCCATCTCCGTAGTATGCTAGTGTTTGAGCAATGACACCACTGATAACCTTCACTGGCACCTTCCTCATGGCATTACTGGAGGATGTATAATCCTCTTCCATCAAATTCTTTTCATGATTCAGGTCTTAATTAACACTTTGAGTCACATAAGCCCTAACCGTAAAATTCTCTGTGCAGTCATTAGTAACAGTTATGTTCAACTCCACTTCTAATTTCAGAAAAAATGTGACCCTGTAGATTTAAGATGACTTAAACTTCAGATAAACAATTCAGCTTCACTACATAAAGTTTACAAAATGCAAGCATAAAGATAGTCCATGAAAAGAAAAAGAAGCAGCAAACATACGGAAGGTGAAGAAATTATCTTAGTAGAAAGTATCAGCTCAGATTCAGGAGATAACAAGCAAGTGTCTCATGTATAAAAAACCTTCCTAAAATAGGAAAATTTAAAAACAGGAGTCATTGAAAGCTCTGATATAAACCCAGGAGAACTGCAAATAGAAAAGACAGTACAAATACCCGAGCCATTAGGAGCTCTTAAGATGATGGCATCAGGGAAAACAACGCAAAGTGATCTAGAATTGATAATGATGTAAAATATGAGTCAGCAAAGAGATCTGACTAGGGGTTAAGTTAATAAAAGGGTATTTCTCCCCTTAGGTAATGCTTTTTAGGTCTTCCCCCCCACCCCCTTTATTTTTATTATTTTTAAATCAGACTAAGCCCCTGGGTACATGAATATACATAAGAAACACATATTTTTAAAGAACCAATAACAGAACTTCCCAGAACAGCTAACCTTGGTAATAGTTGAGAAGAAAGATGTCTGAATCAGAAATTAGAAGCTAAAACAAACAATTAAAATCACATTAAAAGCTTAATCACCATTGACTTGGGTTTACTAATTTGAGAGGTAATACTCATTTTTGAATGTATGGCTTTGGCTGTGTCTGGCATTTGATACATAAGGAAAAGTACATTTTCTCAGGAACCGTCTATTGACTGATCATACCCAGAAATGTCTTCTGAAAAAAAATGTATTTGACAAACTTTTAAAATGTATGTACATACTTAAATTAAAAACAAACAAAATAGGAGTGACTAAGAAAGCACAATAGATTACCATAGATAGACAGATAAATTTAGGACAAAAAAGCTCCCACAACATTCACAGAAATTTTTCACAAGACAAACTTTAAGAATCTGACAACCTCTACAAGTCAGAATCACAAAATCACAGATTCCCAGAATGGCTGAGGTTGGAAGGGACCTCTGAAGATCATCTAGTCCAACCCCCTTGCTGAGTAGGATCACCTAGAGCACATAGCACAGGATGGTATCCAGTTGGGTTTTGAATATCTCCAGTGAAGGAGACTTCAGAACCTCTCTGTGCAACCTGTCTCAGTGCTCTGTCACCCTCAGAGTGCCCCCTCATATTGAGCCTCCTGTGCTTCAGTTTGTGCCCATCGCTTCTCGTCCTATTGCTGGGCTCAGATGAAAAGAGACCGGCTCCATCCTCTCAACACCCTCTCCTCAGATATTTATATACATAAGCCAGCTCAGTTCTTCTTGAACAAGAGTAGAAAAAAGTTTCAAAAGATCATTTCAATCAGTTTACCACAAAAAAAAAAAAAAAGAAAAAAGAAAAAAAGAAAAAGGATCTTACATTTGTGCTGTAATCATGTAGTTAATGTTTGTAAATTCTTGCGGTTCCCAGGCAAAAAAAAAAAAAAAAGTCACATTAAAAACTTTAGAGGTGTTCTAACGCTAAAAAGAAATAGCGTTGATTAGTATTTAAAGGATGGAAAATCAAATTCAGTTGTGGGAAGCAGGGGGGAGCTAAATTATTGCAATCTGAGGGTGAATTACACTGCATGAAGTAGCAAGATTGATATAGAGGTCATGAAGAAATCTTGCTGGTATGCAGAGAACCACTGTGCACATCCTAAAATGATAGCATGCGGCTAAAAATAATAAGTATTGTACATTCACTGCAGCACTGTCAGTAATGCCAACCTCAAGCACTAAAGACATCATGAGTCACATCCTCTAAACTAATAAAACTGGTTTTAAAGTCATAGGTCTTAAGCCACTAATACATTTGGAGGAATTTATTTGCCTTATTGACTTGAACATTTAAAATTATCCGAGAATTTCTGAAAAATATTTTTTTTCAGAGAGAGAGAGGCTGCACTGAAAGAATGTTTTTTCCCTAATTTAGTCTTCTTTTACTTCAGGGAACTGAATCATATTACCCTTCTGAAAGAATGATCAAGAGCTCATCTAAAATGAGATGGGACACCCTTCTTCCTTCATCTTCACAGAAAAAACTGTTCTGGAATCTTTTCTAAACTAAGCATGAGACACTTACTTCATTTTCTTAAGGTTTTATGAAAAAACACCATACATATGCAAAAATCTCTACTAGAATCATGAGTCTAGGGAAAATAATAAAATTTGGCTGTTATAACTTACACGTATCAGACTTGCATGAGTTCATGGAAAATTGATGGAAAAAATGGTGTATTCACACAGGTCTATAAATGACTCATAATATTTTGCAGTAATAATACAAAGTCCACAGAAAGCTACATAAACACATGCCCACTGAGTTACAAAAGGAAAGCAAACAATTTTCCACCCATTTAACTGAAGCACAGAGAATTTTTTCCCAGACAACACTGATTTACATTACATGTTAGGGAAGCTATAGAAACTGCA
Organism: Netta rufina; assembly: GCF_964035555.1. Taxonomy (NCBI): domain Eukaryota; kingdom Metazoa; phylum Chordata; class Aves; order Anseriformes; family Anatidae; genus Netta; species Netta rufina. The sequence goes on from NC_140123.1 coordinate 196,803,096, forward strand.
AGAGTGAACTCCTGCTAAGCAGAAGCAGCAGGAAAACACATACCTCCTGTGGTACCTATGCATGGACAACTGACTAAGCAAATGACTTCCCTAGTTTCCTCTCATCTCCTACAAGAAAGCTAGTTCTCAGCATAGCATGCAGATTGATTCTTCAGCTAAGTCAAACTGTGCTGATAGAAGGACTGCTGGAGTGGAACTCATTTCCCCCAGCTTTACACACCAACAGCATAGATATATATACATCTAGGCACCTCTGATAAAGAAGAGAGAAGTCCATACTCCGGACTATGGAGTATTGAGTCCAAGCTCATCCCATTGTATAGTCTTAGAACATTTCAGATCAGTCCTGGCTGAGAAGTGCCTGCTTTGTTCCACTGAACAAAAAGGGACTTTAGGGCAACCAGCAGAGTTTTAACGTCCACACAGTCTACGCAGTAGATGTCTAAAGTTTGGTGAATTAATCCTTCTTTCTTCTCACTTACACTTCAAATGACACATCCAAAATCATCTGCAAGTCAAAGTGGATATACTACTGCTCAGAGAATCCCAACCTGCTGTTCTGTCCTTTAAGCCTATTTCTAATAGCTCCACTCTATAAAAGGTATGTTTATGAATTCATCCAAGTCCCCCTTGTGTGTATTTGGTGACTATCGTCTGAAAGGCAAACTACATTACAGAATTCATATTTTTGCAAGTAGGAGTCATAAAAAGCAATTATCCAGGTTTGGCCTTTCGTAAGACAGAATGGAAAGGGACTGCTGACAAAAAAAAAAAAACATTTTCAAAAAATAGCTGCTGCTTATTTAAACCATAAAGAATTGTGAGATCATCATGCAGCACAATCCTCACACTAGTAGCTCAGGATTAACTTTGCTGATACAAAACATGATTGAAATACAAATTAAATTATCAAGTCAGAAATAGAATAGGTCTAGAAATAAATGTGATTCACACATGGCTAGATTTGTTGAAAGAGAAGAATTAGTTGTTACCATCAAGAAAGACTGAGGAATTGAAAAGATGAAGAAAACAAATATCAACAGATTTATTTAGCAATAATACCAAAATTAACATAACTTCAAAGACACCATTATTTTTAAATCACTTTTTAAAGAAAAATCTTCAATTCTTGTTTCCCCAAGATCATGACTGTAGAGTACAGTGATCTTCAAGTAATAAACATTCATGTGCATCACTTAGAGGGCTATTTTCTGATCTATTTATAATTTGATTTGTTACTTGGCCATGTTTCCTAGTCTGCCCATCAATATTATAAGCATCTGCCCTATGCCAACTAACTAATGAGTTCATTTTCTACCATGAAGTTGTGAGCTATCTTTCTACATGTCATGTTCTGTAAACATCAGGCTGACACTGCCCGTAAGTGTATAGGCAGCAAAAATAACAATAAAATCATGCTTCAACAGTACATATACATTTTAAAAAATACTAAATAAAAAACCTAACCAATTAGTACTCACCACCAAGGCCTTGGACCTGTTACTCAGTAGTTTTTCAATGTCTCTGGCTGCAATTTCCACTAGCTGACGAGGGTTGTTGGCTTCTACAGTATACAAATCTCTGTATTTCAAATATATCTGAAAGAGGAAAAAATTGAAATAAATTAAGATGGCAACTGACTTTCAAAATAAGCAGTGACTTGACAGAACAAATATCAGTAAATCCTCTGTTCTTACTAGAGATCTACAGAAAGATTGTTGTTAGGATAATCCCAATGTGCTTCACGAAAGAAATACTTCACATTTTTGTTTGATTGGTAAAAGGTGCCACTAAAAACCACTTAATAAATCTTCAAAACTGACTGATTCTAGTGACTGAATATTCAACTTCTAAATTCTCAAGGAATCAGGTTCTCATAGAGAGCTAAGACAAAAGTAAGAGAGATCTTTTAAAATGACTGAAGCTGAAACCAAATAATCACTGCTGAATTTAATTTTTACTTGAATACTGAACAACCAACATGCTTTTGAAGTAAATAATTTAAATTATGCTAATGCAATCGATTTAGTCCCTTATCTATTTATTCATATTATAGTATAAGTATTCATGAGGAAAGAGAAGAGGAAGAGGAAGGAAAAATAAATAAGAGAAAAAAGGCAAAACAAAACAACAAAAGGGAAATGTTAAAAAAAAAAAAAAGGGGGGGGGGATAAAAAAGAGGAAGGGGGCAAGGGATGTTTCTTCCTTGTCATGAATAAAGGTCATTTTTGGTGAGGAATCATAGCTATTTACAAAGCAGAGCACATATAAATGAGATAATTTGATTTGTTAAACAAAGCCGCTACAATGAGCAATGTACAACCACGAGAAGTAAAGAAGAAAAAAAAAAATAGAAAAAAAATCATTTGCCTATGTCTGTCCTGGATAGAACTATACAGAGAAAGAAAAATATATTATTTGGCAAAAGAAAACAAAAAGTGGATACCTTATGGCTAGATGGGCAAATGGGGAGAACTAATTTATGCAACCAACAGATGGCCTGAGTTTACTCAAGTACTCTGCCTTTCCGAAAGGCTGCCTGATGGGGCTGTGCTGTCTCCTGGGAAGTAATTCCAGGCACACACAGGAACAGGTCCAGCACTAATGTGCTGGCTGCAAGCCAGCGCAAGAACTGAGAAACTGCAGACCAGGCTAAGTCTACCAGCCCTGCCAGGTTTTTCGGGTTAAAGCTATGGAGACCTTAAAAAGACTCACCAAATCTGTCTCCCTCTGATGCTTGTAGCTGATGGGTGTTATCACAAGTAAATTTCTGACAACTACAGTTATATCTGCAAATTTTTATCAGGCATGTCTCATAAGTTGTCAAAGGTTTCCATCAATTTTGAATTTCAGAACACTGATTTATTTATTTATTTTCCTACAGAAATGTTATCCTTCCATCAGTAATTAAATAACTGGAATATGCTCTAATTCTTGGTATAGTAGCAATAGTTCTAAAAATTCAGTGCATCCAGAGTAGAAAACCATTATAAAGAAAGATAGTTTATAACGAACACTGATTATAGTTTGGATGTTTTTGAGGTGCTTGATTTTCAAAATTGTCACATAGAAATTTTATCTTGGGAACACAACAAAATCTCATTTTGTTGTTGTTGTTGATAAAAGAGTTTAATAGCATAGCTGAAAATTACCCCCCAAAAAACAGTAATAAATTTTATGTTACAACCAATCACTACAGATTTTAGATCTTAGCTTTTTCCCTGAGAAACATCAAATTTGCACAGGATTCTGAGTTAAATTGAATCTGGAATTAACCTTTGAGTACAGAGCAAAGTTATAGTAAGCCATACTTGTAAGGGTTCAAGAACCTGGATGAAAAATACACGTTTTCATCCCTATGTGTAATCCACTCTTACAGCAAACTTGACCCTGTAAACCCCCATCTGAAAACATTCCAGTTTTTCATACACACCACTCCTATAGGCAATTTGTTCCCAAACCTCCCATCCTGGGTGACTTGAAAGCTGTGGGCTATAAAAGTGTGGTCTAGTGGGAGCATACTTAATAGTAATAATAATAAAAAGAAATGTTTTCTTTTTACCAGCTATAAAAATAGCTCAAAAGCATGAACCACTTAACAAGGAGATAACAGCCACAACTGATGGCAGTCCTGTTCATACTTCAACTTAAAACCTTCGTAACCTGCATTATTGGTCCTGCCACTGAGAGAGCCCAACTACAAGGCTGGCTTCAGAAACTACTGTGTGTCTTTAAATCAAAAAAATGAAAATCAACACCTCTCTCCCTCCTTCCCACTCACTCCACTCTACAACACCCCCTGCACCCCCCCCCCCAAAAAAAAAAAAAAAAAAAAGACTGAGTCTTGCACAAGATCTCCAATATTGAGTCAGCAACTAACTGAGTTGAGTTGCTGACTTCTCCCCATGTTACGCTACTCCAGGACTTGTAGCACCTATCTCCCCTGTTAGTATCACTGGTGGACGATTTATCCCACAACATCTTAAACAAAAGGCATCAGAAATAACTCAGAACTTAACACACTCCTTTATTTTCCTGAAGCATGAGAGCTACCAAGGAACAGTGTAAGAAATATTCACTAATTATTTAAGAGCGGTGTACATAATTTATTTGTTGCCTGTTCCCCTTTTCTCTACCTCAGTTCTAACACTGCAGCAGTTCAGTGCAGCAGCACATGGGGAAATGATACACGCCTCAGAATTTGGCTCTCTGTAACAAACTTTTCATTCTCAAAGCCTCCCACCTCGCAGTCAAACACAATTAGCAAAAGCTCATCTCAAATAGCCATAAAGGGTCTTATCAGCAAAGGTGTGCTCATTCGCCTTTCAAAATGCAATTTGGCAGGCTCCATGGCTTGTTAAGAAGAGCTAATTTGAATACAATTTATGAAATTGCTTTGACCAAGTGAATGTAAGTTTCTGCTGGCTTTTACATCTAAAATCATTTTTAGTACTTTAATCACTAATGTTCTGCTAAAAGCTCTCCAATTTGTCAGTAAAACCCTAGCATTTTTCAGAGAATAAAGCTTCATTGCATGACTAAGTAAAATCCATAAGGTCATAGCACAAAAAATGCTTTAATTTTTCTCTGAAGTCAATAGCCATGGACTTTTGTATTCAGGAAAGATGGCTTTCTAAATGCTAAATATTTATTCTGGTATAATAAACTGCAAGGTTTTAAAGAAGAAATATGATGGGGGTGGAGGTGGGTGTCATATGAGTATGGAACAACACAAGAACAAGGACAACAGCTGAATGTGGTAAAGATGAAAAAAACTGCCTGTTCCTCAGCAGAACATGTCCCTCTCCACTCATTCTTCAAGGACATATTTATAAATCCCCTACAAAGAGACATTCTTTTTTCTTTCTACCAGACTTGCCAGGGAAAGTCAAACATTTCTGTACAAATTGAAAGATGTACATTCATTGCATGACTCTTGCTACATTGTGGCAGGCATTGGGCTGGGCTTTAAGGCTGCAATTTCATTTAAATGGCCTTCATGCTGTATTACAGGTAGAAAAGCTAGCTTCTCATACAAGTTCCTGAGAGTGATAAATTATCTGTTTTGGATGGTCAGCAGTCTTGGCATTATTTCAAAAGATTACCCAAGTAACAAAGAATAATAATTTATGTTGAGTCATTCTAAACTACAGCAAAATTCCATTCCCTTTTGTTATTTATTATATTAACTGTCCATTTCCCCATTTAAGGAAAAAAAAAAAAAAAAAAAAGGAGATGTTTCTTCAAACAGTGCTAACCTAGCCAAGGTCCCAACACAGGTCTGGGATGCGTACACACCAATCTCAGTTCCACCACCAAGTACTCGTATGGATGTAAGATGTCATATGACATGAGATCTTCAGAAGTCCAAACTCAGAATTTTAACCATTAACCAATAATAATATGCCTTTTCCTACCTTAAAATGTGCTTTGGAATAAAGAAACAAAACACCTCAACTTACCTGTCTGTACAAAGGTAAATAAATCTATTATGCTTGTGCTACTTTGATACTACTTCCAACATCAGATAGCCCAGCTAGGCTGGTGTGACACCTTGATGAACAATCAATATTTATAATCAGTCTAGACCAGCTGAAGACTATCATGAAGGTAAAACTACTGTTCAAAGACACTACTGTGCTTCAGACCACAAATCAACAAAAGCTTTGAGATACTTTGAGTGTTTTTGAAATCTGGAGCTAGGTTTTACAAGCTTATATACTAAAGCAGTTAACTTTTTAAATAAAATTTGAATTGAGCACAAATTAATTAAGAGTTTGTCTATTAATCTGTTCTTGCTCTCCCCCTACTTTTGGAGAAGGCATCCCTTGATCAGTTCCTTCTAGGTCCTACCAAAAAGTCTCTCGCCTTCTGTTGTGATGGGGGCCTGCTTATGAACTCGTTTTCTGGTCTTTTTATAGGTCTCTCAACAGTTTTTATTTTTGTTACATGCCTGTGGGTGAGCATGTGTCTCTGCTGACCTGTGTCAAGGTCCTGAGTAAGCTGATGGGAATTAATGACCATGACCTACCTCACAGGGATCCTCTGCCTGCACCCCTGTGCATGGGCTCCATTTCAGCCTAGTCCTGGGCAGCTACTCTGTAGGTATGACTGTTTCCAGCCCTAACTCCTGAATGGACCTTGGACCTATGCCATATGTAGTCAATCTCCTAGATGGACCTCTCAGATGTTTGTTATAGCTTTTTTTCCAGTCCTATCTCTTTGATTGACTTCAGACCCACATTGCAGCCTTGTTTCCAGCCTGTCCCTAGCCCCATCTCCTTTTGCTCCTAACTGGAGGCCCTGGATGAATCCTGGACCTGGTTCATTGCCTCTCAGTTCTGAAGCTGCTGATAGACTGCTACCAGCATCCAGCTCCCTTACAACAGCACAAAACTAAAATCCCCCCTCCCTCCCTGACTCAGGTGGCTGCTATACAACGGAAACATTACCTCAGCATTAACCATCTGGAACTAGGAGAACTGGAGAACACTTGTCACAGATATTTGCACGTTTCTTTATGAAGCCATCCCAGATTTCTACCTGTGGCTGAGAAAGAGCTAATCTGACACCACATTCAGAGCCAGCACCTTTCCAATGCACAACTCATGCACCAGCAACTCCAGAGTACTTATTAGCTGCTGCAGAGTATGTCACAAAAGCAAAGAAATAACTTAGGTACAGAGTTGTCCTCAAACTAAAAGAACGTTCAGAGTCTTCAGTGCTGGGGGGCTAGATGCAGAAAGACCCCAGTGTCTGGAGGTCACTGAAGGGGTCCAGCCCAGCTGACAGGCTGGGCCACTCAACACCAAAGCTGGTCCTGTGCATTGGGTAATCCTCTGTTGAAACCAGTAAGAACTGATGAGCAATGTCTGCTCTTTGCTAACACTTAGTTTGAGATTTATGTAGCTCTGAGATTTCTAAAACTAAGGCTAAGCAAGCATCCCAACTCACATTTATAGCTACTGAAAGAAAGAGGCACATCCAAAGGTTTTATTCTCAGAGTATTTGTCTGCCCCTTATCTAGACAATAGAGTCCCTTATCTAGACAATAGAGTTGACTTACTGTTCTTGAATGAAGCAAAATCCTTGCTTAATGAACCATATCAGAGTGTCAAATAAAAAAGTAGCTAACATGTAACTTAAAAAGTTTTTCTAATTTATAAATCTACTTTAACTCAGTCCAGAATTGTTGTTGAGTTCATTCACTGCTCTCCGTTTCTCCTCTCCCCCTCTGAAACAAAATGATATAGATTGACCCAAAAAATTATTCCTGGAGAGAAAAGAATCGTCTTGCTTAAAATTAAAAATAAATAAATAAATAATAAAAAAGTACATTTCTTACTGAAATTTCAGGTAAAGTTTTGAAAACAAATATTCTGACAAAATTATACTGTTTTATCAGAAAAAAAAAAAATCAACAAATTATTCAATTTTGGCTTCATGAGAGACATGAAGTGACATGTCATGATCTCACATATGCGAGAAAAGAAAAGAAGGGGTGACTGTTTGACAGACATCTAAACATATGAACGGATCTTGGAAGCAGGCAAGAAGACAAAATCACTCCAATCTACTTGAGTGATTATTACTGCTAACTTTTTATTGCTGTGGGTATTGTCCTTTAACTCAAATTTTGAACAGTCATAAACAACTATGTAATCTACCCAAAGGGAACAAATTCTGTCTTCTCACTATCATATCCTATTTACAAAGTTACAATCTGTATTTCTAATACATGTCAGAGAACTTCTTTTTTTTTTTTTTTTCAACAAGATGTTTCTTTTCTTTGAATAACAAGTGATCCATTGCAGAACATATTGAAAAGTGTTCCTTCTCAAGTTCGGTACACAAAGAAATCAGACTGAGTACTTTAAATGTGTCTTACTCTCTGCTTTTATATATGTATAAATAAGATTACAGTTGCTCCCTAGCAACCCCCTGATGCCTTCATTCTTGAAATTCATGACAATAACACAAAGGAAAAAACAATAGTTTACTGTATGTGTTGCTTTTCTGAATCACTTGCCTGATCACTGACTGCTGTTCAGATCTGAGATGACATGCGACATGGCAACTGCCACTTTGAAAACCATGCCATACCATAGCAGTGATGTACACATTAGGAAAGAAATTATCACAGAGAGTTCATTCCTAGGTAATACATGCAGGCTGAGTTCAATTCTACACCATTTTGGAAACACTTATGCCTCAGTTAACATCAGAAAGAATCTAAGTAGTGCCAGAGTCAATTGGCTCACTCAGGTGCCTACTCAAAGGAAAGCAGATAATCAGGGATACTTTGCAGGATGGAATCAGACACTTTCAACAGCTGATAATTAAGAAAGTAGTCTAGAGGACTTTAAAATTAAGAAGTAATTTTTGTAATTGTTATTTTGCATTCAAATCTTCATAAAACATGAGTACCTCTGCTTTTGTACCAACATCAAAGATGGATCTGAAAATCCCCCTTAATTAAAAAAATATAGTTAAGGCATGTGATTTTGTTTCACAGTGATAGAGTACTAAGTAACAAGACTACATCATTTAATGGTTTCACAGCATTTTCAGATTTTAGCTCAAATTTTTAGTTGATACTGGATGAGAACCCTTGAATCCCAACCCATGCAGTGAATAGAATGTTTACAAGTTATTATTTTTTTGTTGTAACAGAAGAAAAATAGAAAAAAAATGTTTTATATTTCTCGTGCTTTTCTGGCATATTTTGAGGTGGACACTTGTCTCATTTGTCAAACTCATTTACTTTTAGGAAATCTTATCCTGCCTCAGCTGCTGTTAATGCCATTTAACACCTACTGACTCGCCCCAGATGTTATATTTATTCATAGCAGATTCTATTTTGATGTTTTACTAACCAGAAAATGTGGAAATTGATTAGCTTTCTTGATTAGTTACAATTAGTTACATTAGTTACAACCATTATATGACCACAAAGTGAGGCAAGAATAGGACTGCTTTTCTTAGTTTTAGGACAATTTTTATTAGTGTTAAAACCAGTGGAAAGCTGTAAATGAACCAAGAACATTTTTTGCACAAACATTATCCATCAAATAGTAATTAAAACTACAGTAATATTAGGCTACCCCTTCCTTCCCTTGAGTCTGAAGAAGCTTTTTTAATGCAGCCACCTATTCTTAATGACTTACAGCTGATTTTGCCTGCTGGAAGAAGGAACTCTTCAAAATGCCAGTTTATTGCTAAGGGAACAGAGGGAGAGCAGCATCTGCAAATAATAAATGAGGCTCCCTGTGTTTTGACAGTCTCTTAATTTCCATTTGGATTACAAAGAGAACTTGCAGATGTGTCTTCAAATTTTCCGGGCTGCATTTTTAAAAGTGATTTAATTTTACTGACCTCTTGACATTGGTTAGCAATGTGTAAACTCAAAAGAAATTAGTTTGGAGGATTTTAATGTTTAACTTTCTATTTTTAACATTTCCAGCTTTAGTATTTGGTTGTAGAGCATAGCAGTGGCAGTGGTATACCACTCAAATGAGACATACCTTTGTAAATACTGTATTATAAAAATCCAGTTTCTGTATTTTGGTAATATAACCTAATCCTAACCACTCTAACCTATCTCATATATTGTTTAAATTCTTGCAAATGGATTCCAGCTTCTCAATGATTACATGAAATTCCTAGGTTTCACTGTAACAACCCATTCATAACAATGTTCAAGTCAAGAGATTCCATTCTAAAAGTAATCTTGGACTCATTTCCCACCACCACACCCCATTCCAACAGCAAACTGTTGTCCTTGCCTTAGGGATGAGGCAAAAGACACAAATGTAAATGGTGTACAATAGCTAATTTATGCTTACAATTCAGGCGTTTCAGAGCACTAGCCTCATACTCAGCCCACTCACCCATTCCAAATTTCTGATAAACGATCTATTACATTATAAATTACTGAAAAAGAAGAAAATTTAGAATTGGTTCCATGTTTTTAGATTTTTCTCCTTCTGCTCCTGAGAAAAACAGTGTAAGAAACTACACATTCACAGAAAACTGCAGTTATAGACCTGCTAGAACCACTCATAGAAATTGTGTGAACTCAGGGAATTTTCATCTAATACAAAATCAGTAATCCAATGAAATTCCAAGAAATGCTTCAATAATTTCAAAACACCTGTGATTTTTGTTTTGTTAGTTTTGTTTTTTTTTTGTTTTTTCTTTTCCAAATGACACTTTAAAATTTAGTTGTGTTTAGGTTTTATGACTGAAAATTCCTCTATTTTACTTGAGGTTAAAAAATATTTTAGACTTCTGTTCTCTTAAATAAAATAAAAAGAAACAAAAGGAGAACAGAAAGGATACAATACTTTCTGACTTTTGAGACCAGCCATTATGAACCTGACTCGATGCCACAATCTATTGCCTGCATATGAAAGACTCCTTGATTCCAATATTCAACTTCTTTAAACACTTGCTTTCCTTTCGTAGAGCACTAGAGAGTACACCCAGGGCATGCAGTGAACAGCTTCATGGTTATTGTATGCCTACACCTGTTGAGGCATTAGTGTTTTTTTTTTTCCAGTTTCAGGAGTGATGAAGGATGGAGACTGCACACATTCACATCAATATATTTCTGTTTGATCAGAAGTCATGTGCCTAAAAATTCAGGGTTAAAATAGTGACAAATTAATCAGAATCTATAACAATCAGAACAACCAAATGAAGTTCAGACTTGCAAAGTCCATAAAAAAGGTCTTCAGAGAAATGCAAACTAATTGCATTTGGGATGTTATTCTTGAAATCAAACCTACTTTAAACAAAAAAAAAAATCTAGATCTCACATTTCTTTTATACTTTTCTTAGTCATAAAACTCTCCATTACTTCAACCTTAACAAGGATGAATGTAGTATATTCTGGAATGTGGCCATATGTCCCCTAGGTCCATCTGATAGTTCATCAGAGAACAGCATGAGGTACAAAACTCTTTGCCTTTGGCTAAACCATATTCAAGCTGAATGCAACCTGATAAATACAGTAAGGGGAAAAAAAAAAAAAAAAAAGAAAAAGAGAGAGTAAAGCTAGTAAAAAAAAAAAAAAAGGAAATTTAAATTCTCTGTATCAGCTTAATTGCTTGAATTAATAATTCCAAATAATTACAAATTTATATAGTGTTCACTAATTCATTCCATTAAAGAGAAAAATAGTAAGAATTAAAACATTTACTGCCAACTTGTCTGTCAAGCCACCTTTCACACCAAGAATTTCAGACCACCTATGATGACAGTAGAGAAGACACATGCAAATAGAAATTTTACATTAATTTCAAGAAAGCTACTAAAGTCTCCCCTTGCACATATGTCTATACAGTTAATGAAGAGATCAAGGAAAGCTCTATATGACAGCTTCTCTACATAAAAATTTAGTGGCATATGACAGCTTCTACAGATAAAAAGTTAGTGGCATGCCTCTATCTGTGGAGCTTCGAGAACATAACAGTATCTTTGCTGGAATTTGTAATAAGTCCAACAGAAAATTACCGCTAGGTTATAATTCCTTCTGGCAGAAGGAAGCCTTCCTGAACATTCATGCTCCAGGGCAGCTCAAATCAGAGACCAGTCTCTTAAAAGTCACTCATCTCAGATAAACTCTATGGACTTATCCAGGGATGTGAAAATCTGAAAGCATGGACTGGGAATCTGCTGCCAATCTGAGTGCTTCAGCTGACTCCCACCATCTGTGTGTTAGGCACATAGACCTCACACTGAGCAATGGCTGAAATGTGCTCATGCAGAACCGTGGCTGAGTGTTCGGCAAGAAAGAGCTGATTATTCTAAAATAGTATTGAAGAGAGAAAATAAATTAAAAAAAAATATCTAACAGTTGCTGGTGGACTGACTGTGAATGGAACTTGTTGCCACACAACAAACACCCGTGTGTAGCTCTGTTTCATTCTGGAGGAAGGCACAGTATTTCTATCTTGGTATGAATATCATTTAAAGGCCGAGTCATTCTATATGGGTTCACTCTACAGCTCCTGGGACTTTAATAATAGCATGGCTTGTGAACATCATGCATGGATTGTTTTTACAGCAATGTACCAAAAAAGAAACAGATTCAGAGACTAAATTTCCTTGGAACAGCATCTCTAACTGCTGTTTTGTTCAATTATGCCATTGCTTGAAAAGGTTACACTGTACAAGATGGCATTTCTTTGCCATAGTAGTCATAGTGAAGCTCCTGTGTGTTTGTCACGTCAAAGCTCTTAACAGACCCACATTTTTAATACAGTGTTTATGTAAAATAGGATTCTCTTCAATCAGTTTGGAACAGACAGGCTTGTGCATTGCTATAAGGCATATTCTCTACTCTGAGGTCTTCCTCTCTGTGTACTGCAAGGATCCTTCCCTCTTCTCTCTTGTCCCTAGAGGTATTTTAGGAACTAGAAATCAAAAGCATACTTGTAGTTTATTAGATTAAAAGAGCTGTCAATTAGCTTAGTCATGGGCCTTTGCTGTGAAATGTCTATGTGAAAATGGAAGTTGAGCATACTTCCATCAAAATGTGGCTACTTATTTACTTAATCTTGTAGTTCAATAGGATCTCTACCTATTTTTTTCAGCATGCTGAGGTAACTCTTCATAGGTAAAAAACTTGACTTTGAACTTTTTGTGCATTTTTTTCTTTACTAAGATAGAGCATCTACAGATAAATGAAGCTAGTGAGATAAGATACATACTCAATATTTATTTTGCTGCATAGATTTAAAAATTCTTTTAAAGTGCTGTCTATACCTTCTTTTTTTTTTTTTTTTCCCTGAAAGTCTATTTGCTCTGTAGAGACTGCTATCATTCTTACCAAAGCAGCTCCATAATGCCTGACAGCACAGAGAGTTCACAAGTAGGACAAAGTTACATGAACCCTTTTAAGTTGAAATGACAATTACAATTTTATATTTTAAAATATATTAAATGAAAATTACTATTTTATATTTTAAAACACATTATTTATACCATTAAAGGGCATATACTAAGCTGTGCCTTTGTCAAGAGATATTTAAAGAAGCATGTTAGACATCCTGTACCTCCTTAAAGATTTTACAGTGTATCCTGTAATCTTGCTTTCAAGTCTCAATTTGTTGTACATACAAAACCACCTGATGAACATTCCCTTTGCTCTTCTAGGGAAAAAAAATCTATTAAATCATTGAAAGTACCCAACAATACCCTTTTCATCTCAGCAACTACAACAGCAGCAATATCAAGCTATGTCCTCTCTTTTTTACATTATGTAAAAATGGTTAAAGTTTTTTTGTTTCGTTCTGTTTTCTTCTCAAAAATAGTTTTTACTTGCTTGAATTGTAAATCAAATGTTAGGCATAATTCTTAGCTAATGTAAATCAGAGTAATACACTGAAGTCAGTGGAGCTCTGCCAGTTTTCAACCAGCTGATTATTTTGGCATCTTGAATCCTGACTTCCTTACTTGTTGAAACAATCTTCACATTACTGTGATGAAGATATTACGTATGTATTAAATCCAAGTTGGAATTCTCCCAGATCTTGCTCTAACTCCCAATTAATGTCCAAAAAAAGCAGTATTTAAAAATGTACTTAAGATCTATTTTTGGAAGACTCTTTTGAGACTTTCCCAGACAGTTTAAGTAAGACTTGAGAGATACAAGGAGCAAATGAATTTTAAACACAATCGGTCTTACTGATAAAGAATTCACATTTATGTGGCTCTGGTATTTGTGCTGATATGTACTGCCAAACTAACAATCTACCACAACTAATTCAGAGAAAGAATGATCTTGTATTAAAGCCATAAATAGGCAAATGAAAATCCGAGCTCAGTACCTGGTTGGATCAGAGTTCTCTGCATGGTCCTTACTCTTCTTACTCACTAATTTAGCAAAGGAGTAGATGAGCATTGATATATTAAAGAACTTATTCTCTGTGCACTTTAAAAAAATCACTCAACTCTCACCTGCCTCTCCATCTCTTACACACAATTATTTTCTGTTCCTTCTACTACTGTTATACTGATAGGTTTTTTTTAAGGCTATGGATAAGAGCAGCCTCAATTTAGAACTTTTCATTCACTTGAATCCAATCTTTTTGGACGTTTTGCTTACCACAGGTATTGCTGTTATCACTGGTAACAAGAAAAAGAGTTTATGAAATTTCCATTGGCATAAACATATTCATATTTTCAGAAACATAGTCATTATTGAAGTAATCACTAAATAAATTCCCAAATAACTTCTCTTTTTTAACACTATGTGAAACATTTATGATTATATAATAATTTGTCCACACCATAAAGATGTTTTCAGAAGTTGTTATTAATGCAATGGTTTATAATGGCTCTATTATCTGCCCCAAAACAAGAGGAATGTTGTTAGTCACCAGGTCAATATTGTGATTCCAAGTGACTGTAAGAAATCGTTCAGAGAAAAAAAGAAAAGGGAATCCTTCTCTGAGGGGATTCATTTCATAAACGTGATTCCATTAAATTCAATACACGATGAATATAAACGCCTTAAAGATAAAAAACGTTCTCTCACTGGATGTCTGCATCCACCAACTTTTACAGAGACACTAAACAGTCACATAACAGTTTTCTTGCTTAATTTTGAAGGTGTTTTATTCTGAATTTCTTTATTTGTATGGAAGTAGATGTTACATTTTGAGTTTGATATTCTCTCTCCCCCAGACTAAAATCACAGAATCACAGAATCATCTAGGTTGGAAGAGACCTCCAAGATCACGGAGTCCAACCTCTGATCTAACACTAACCAGTCCTCCACTAAGCCATATCACTAAGCTCTACAAACGTCTTTTAAAGACCTCCAGGGATGGTGACTCCACCACTTCCCTGGGCATCCCATCCCAATGCCTAGCAACCCTTTTGGTAAAGAAGTTTTTCCCAATATCCAACCTAAACCTCCCCTGGTGCAACTTTAGCCCATTCCCCCTCATCCTGTCACCAGGCACATGGGAGGATAGACCAATCCCCACCTCACTACAGCCTCCTTTAAGATACAACACATACATCAAGGGTTCTGGCAGTGTTCCTATGCCTCTCTGTTGTGGCCAGAAGAAAGTATTTCACAGTTCTCCAGAACAGACCATTGTGTAGGATAATTTTCAACTGCATAAACAGACACGAACATCAAACTTATGTGCAGGTATGTATAACACCGGTGAACAATAAGACATCTTCAACAAGTTTGGAAACACCATAAACCTGCATGGTACAGCAGCTATCTGGAAAATCCTTGGCTTTTGAAGAAGCAATTCACTCCAGCTGAGAAATTAGTGAACATGCTACCTCGAGAGCTATCTTAGTCACCTCACGGTTCTTCGCAGAAGACCCAGCTGGATGAAGAAGGCACAAAGTTTACCTGAATCAGTTGGACTTATTCTACTGAGTTCAGCAGGCTATAAAATGGTTATAAGCTGTGAAATGTCTTTCTTATGAGTTTTAACCTCATCACTTGGCCAAATCAAAACTGACTTTTTTAAGAATAAGGAAACACATTTCTCCTTCTGGATATGTGCCTGACCAAAGAATAACATTCCACCACTACATACTCTAGTACTACAGCTGTTCACAGAAAGTCACATCTACTGTTTTATAGCAGAAGCCCTGTGCTCCTTGTTTTTGAATTGATCACTCTGTTTTGG
This sequence comes from Netta rufina, assembly GCF_964035555.1. Classification (NCBI taxonomy): domain Eukaryota; kingdom Metazoa; phylum Chordata; class Aves; order Anseriformes; family Anatidae; genus Netta; species Netta rufina. The sequence goes on from NC_140123.1 coordinate 196,818,764, forward strand.
GGTAGGAGGGTAAACAAGCAAAAAAAAAAAAAAAAAAAAAATGTTTTGAAGCTATCCAAAAGCATGAAGACTACAGGCTTGGTCCAAAGAATTCTGGAAGTAGTCAAAGTAATGAGCCAGAATCAAAGCTGAAAATTCAGTTGAACTGTTAAGCATTTTTAAAGCTTAAGCAACTGAAGGCAAGTTCTGTGAATAGAAGTGACAGGCATGCAAGCATGCTGTTTTTAATGTCTTGTAATCTCCATTTTTGCAAGACTGTGGTTCATTTCAGAGGAGATCTGACTAAACATTAATAGGCAGTAAGCAGAAAAGAAATGATGCTGCTCAAAAATGTGAAAGTGAGAACTACCTGCAAACAGAAGGAAAGAGGGAGAGACTGTTTACCGTTGAAGAGAGCTAATCAAAAACAAATAAAGTTAAAGACATCATGCAATTTAGGTCAAATAAATGGCTTTGATAGAGGGATATTTTACACTGAAACACCCCCCCCCCCTTTTTTTTTTTGCTTCTAATCCTGAAATTACATGCAAATATTGACCATCTTGTGAATATCCTCAAGGATAACTTATGATTTGCTTCAACTGTGCTATAAATTTTAACTTTGGAAAAGCAACTTACCTACAGTATTCAAAGATAATGTTTTTTTCAGCATGAATGTTACTATTGTATACTATAACTATAGCCAGTGGCATTGCATACTACTATGCTTGCCCAGCAGTTATAATTAGAAGATTATTTTAGCAGCTTGTAAATTTTATTAATTTTAGCTATACAAAGTAACATTTTCCTTGGGGTAGGGGGGAAATATGAGTGAGAGTGTCAATCTCTTGGTTTTTCATTACTTATTTTACTATGCTTTCTTTGCATGGAAATGACAGGCAAAATGGTTAAGACATTATCTCATTGTTTTGCTCAATTAGAAATTCTCTGTAAAACATTTCTCTTTGAAATACTCTATATTTCCTTCACTGTAGACTAAAGATATAAAGTATTCTTTCAAAGATAGATCTTTTATTCCTTCCTGTATATTGCATTTTAGCCCGAAAAACAACTGCATGTCACTGGAGAGATTTTTCAGCTACATCCCCAAGATCCTACATGCAGATGTATTCCAAACCAGACAGTTTCACTCCCATCATGCTTCCTCCACAACTAAAACTCAGACTTACTCTGGTCTTTCCAGTGATCTCCAGATCATACCTGTGGTCTAATCAGTGCAAGAAAGAAGAGATGACAAGTAGATGAGGAACAAAGGATAAATGATTGGGATGATGTAGGAGACAACAGACTGGCAGGCAAAGAATAAGGAGAGAAGAGACTGGAGAGGAAAGGAGAAACAAACTACATGTCTGAGACTGAGAACTAGTAATGGAGGGAAAGATAGGAAGGGTGAAGAAAAATACTTGTCAGCAGAAACTGGAACAGAAACAAAGAATGTATTCAGGAGGACTGAAAGATAGCCCAACCAGCATAGCAGGAATATGGAATGGAAGGGCCAATGTCGGATCTGACATATGACGCTGAATGAGGGTATGGTGGGATGTACTGGGTTCACACAGCAAGGTTTTGGTCGCAGGGGGGCTGCAGGGGTGGCCTCTGTGAGAAGAGTCCAGCAGCTGCCCCCTGTTAAATCAGGGCCTGCTCCAGTTGGTTCCAAAAGGAATGCACTACTAGTCTGTGTGATGCTCATTGCACCTTTGTGAGAGAGCATATAAGAAACAACAACAAAAAAGAACCCACCATGCAACAGCAGCTGGAAGAAAGGAGTTAGAAAATGTGAGAGAAACATCTCTGCACGAAGGTGAGTGTAGAAGGAAGGCAGGAGGTGCTTCAGGTGCCAGAGCAGCAGTTCCCTTGCAGCCTATGGTGGAGCAGGCTGTCCCCCTGCAGCCCATGGGTCCCACATGGAGCAGATCTCCACGCTGCACCCCATGGAGGAGCCCCTGGTGGAGCAGGTGGATGTGGCCTGGAGGAGGCTGCGGCCCATGGAGAGCCCCCGCAGGAGCAGGCCCTGGGCCGGAGCTGCCGCTCATGGAGAGGAGCCCACGCAGGAGCAGGGGGTCTTGGAGGAGCTGCTGCCCGTGGGGAACCTGTGCTGGAGCAGTTTGCTCCTGATGTATGGACCCCATGGTATGGATCCGTGTCGGAGCAGTTCTTAAAGAGCTCCTGCCCGTGAAAGCCCCCACAGGATCAGTTCAGGAAGGACAGCGTTTTGTGGGAGGGACCCCATGTGAAGCAGGGGCAGGGAGCGACTGTGAAGGAGTGGTGGAGACAAAACTTTAGGGTCTGACCACAGCTCTCCTTGTTCTTTGGAGGAGGGGAAATGAGAGAGCAGCATGGTGAAGCTTAGCTACCTAGCATTGTGAAACCATCACATGGGGAAAAAGAGACACCACAAGTACGGAGGATAATGGATCACACAGAGAACAGATGAGCAAAAAGGACCCTGAATCCACTTAGCAGAAACTCCTCACCAAAACATGCAGAGAGAGACATGACTCGCAAGCCTTCTTGTCCTCTGTCAGCAGATATGTGTGAAATCCACCTACAAAAAATCCCATCAGCTTTCCATGCTGGGATAACCTTACAGTTCGTCAGGAAGCTTAAGTAATAGACGTTTCTGTGTTGTTGAGACCTTATTGTGGAAACCCACATGTGTATCAATCTAATGCTTTTTTTGCTAGGATTTAAAGATTTTGGTTTCAGTTAGGATTTTGTTTTCTGTTTGTTTGGGGATTTCTAAGATTAAAAACTGCATCTAAAGCATCTGTTTTAATACTCTTTTATTTATTTTGCAATATCAAGCACTCAAATGTTAGGAAAGGCCACAACTAAAATAATCTCTGCAAACTTCATTTATGTTCCTCATGTACATGCAGTGCCACAGCCCTTCCTTCATCAGGATGGGCAGGGATAGGGAAAGGGAAATATATGAACATGTGGTTGCATACTTTGTGACGATGTATAAACAAAGTTTTTAGGTAGCCTAATCCTGACATTTTCTGAATTGTGACTACATAGTTCTGCCATCTCAGAATGTGTTTTTAGCCTCTATGAATGAAATATAGCACAAAAATGTCTTCTCAATGAAACAATAATTTATTTCCTACAACAATAAGTTCATTCCTAAAACACACTTTGTATTAAATTAAAATAGCTGAATATAACTAATTTTCATTCTCATCTGTTTCTTGTAGCCAACGGCTGCTTCACAGCTGTGAATATATGCCCAAAAATGGTCTCCCTTGTTGATATAGAGCAGAATGTTTGACTGCTGTGAATGGTTGCTTCCTGGATACTTTATCTGACAAACATATAACATAAAAGCACTCATTTAAGGTGGGAGTGTTGCAATAATGGTAAGCCTTATGTTCAATGCTGCAAAGCTGATTAAATATTAGCAACAAGAAAGTGTTGCAACACAAAAAGAGAGAATTGAATGATGCCTATGTTATTCATTTCTCTCTCAGTAAGCACTGTAGAAGAGAAACACTACAGAGTTTAATTTCCCAGAGTCTTTTTACTATGTTACAATTAAATGATCATAATACCTAGATGATGCACACCATTCATTTCACTCTTCCTGTTATTGCACTCTAAGGCATATCTTCCAACTCACCGCAGCAAGCTGGTCCACTCCACTTGCAGTTCGTGCCAAAGTTACGAGGTCTTCTTGCATCTTATCTACCCATGATTTTATCCTAAAGAAACCAAAAAGAAGAGAGGAAGAGAAGTCCAATCAAATCAATGGCAAATACCTATGACAATCTCAAATACACATAAAGGCTGGCAGATTAACTCTCATGTAATAGGTTTACGCTGAAGTCCACCTGATACAGCTGTGAATCTGCTTTAGATATGTTCTCTGTTCTCCTTTTCTCCCTCTCTTATGCATGAACTTACTTTTTCAATAGTAATGTGAGGAACTTGCATTTAATTATACATTACAAGAAAAGGGAAAAAAAAAAAAAAAAGCAGAATAAGCAGAATATATATTATTAAATATAAAATATACGTGAGTATTCTTTGATAAAAACTAATCTTCTTGTAATAGACCAAAACAATCTACATCCTAATAGTGTTCTCTTTCACTGACTAAAATCTAAGCCATGTGTTTTTTTCTTCTACTTTTCAGCAGATGGAGTATGCCTGGTGCTCTCCAGACACTGTCCCTACAATATCACTACAGCAGACTCCTGCTAACAGTTCTGAGGTCTGTTTCCAAATGCAATAGAGCCTAATATACCTTTTTTTTTTTTTTTCCCCTTTTATTTATTTATTTATTTATTTATTATTTCATCTAACAGAGCTTCTACCAAACCTTGATGACCTGTACAGGATGAACGTTCTCATACAGTTTTCTGGTGTGGCCACCATACTTCATCTGTTGTAAACCAAGCATGCCATCATATCCATTACTAGCTGTAGCAAAGACCACTACAACAGAGCCTGTGCACTGCCCACCAGGACAACCTGCCTGGCCTACAGCTCATTCACAGCAACAGCTTTCTGTATGGGCTTGAGGTCCCTCTGCCAACAGATAGAACAATCAGAGAAAAACAACAACTGGAAGCAGGCTTCCAAACAGAATACATCTGGCCTGCAGCCCTTTTCTGGACACTCCAAGGAAGAAGAAGTAGGACAGGCAGCCACAGGCATACGTGGCATGAGTTGTTCTGGCAAGAGGCACCTGCTCCTGGCTGCTGTTGCTGTGCACACTTGGCTCCCTAAGCCCAGTAAACATGACTCTTTGGAAAAGTATTGGATCCAATACAGTTTTTGTGTTTACATGCAATGTCACATTTTGTAGCAGGAAACGAGTCATGGCACAAGTGTACTCCTGTGAGATCTATGCTTATTCCAGTAACAGAAGAAAGTGGTGTAGCTTGCCTAGCCAGAAAATTTGTTCTCCATCTCATCTATCATATCATGCCTGTCATTATTACTGCTCTCAGCTCTGAAACCTGGAACAGATATTTGTATTTATCCTAGCCATTTCCTAGTCTTAATGTGATACATTGGGAATGGCTGCTTAAAAGATTATACATGTAATTTGGAAAGAAAGCAATAAGAGAGACTCCATTTTTGCTGCAATGTCGAAAATTTGGAAGAGTAAGAAAGAATATGGAGGATTGGTTTTAGTCCTTCTTTCCACCATTATTAATACATTTTGTGTTAAACAATCAATATCTTGAAAGGTCACAGACTGTATCATGGAGTCGTGACTTGGGACTTTTATTAAATGATCCTTCATCATGCTTTAGAAGAAAGACATTAGTCATCCAAATGCAAAAGAAGATTCATGTCTGACTTCTATCATGAAGGACCTTCTGGCAGCTCAAAATAATCTGTGTGCAGGTAGGAATGGGAACCACCTTACAGAAAGGTACTGAGTTTAGTAAAAATGCCAGATATAAGATGTCAGATTGTCCTGGTTTCAGTTAGGACAGAGTTAATTTTCTTCCTACTATCTGGTAGAATGCTATGTTTTGGCTTAGGATGAGAAGAGTGCTGATAACACCCCAATGTTTTAATTGTTGCAGAGCAGTGCTTACACCAAGCCAAGGACGTCTCAGCTTCTTGCTCTGTCCTACCAACGGGCAGGCTGGGGGTGCAGCAGGAGCTGGGAGGGGACAGACCCAGAACAGCTGACCCAAACTAGCCAAAGGGATATTCCATACCATCTGACATCATGCTAAACAATATATAGGGGTGGCTAGCCGGGGGAGGGGAGCCAGACTGCTCGGGGTTAAGCTGGGCATCGGTCAGCGGGTGGTGAGCAATTGCATTGTGCATCACTTGTTTGTACACATTATTAGTAGTGGTACTATTATCATCATTATTGTTATTATTATTATTGTTATTATTATTTCCTGTCTTAATAAACTGTCTTTATCTCAACTCACGGGCTTCACTTTCCATTTCTCTCCCCCATCCCAGAGAGGGAGGGGGGAGGGTGAGCGAACGGCTGTGTGGTGTTTAGCTGCCGGCCGGGTTAAACCACAACATAGATATAAAACAAATCCTTCTTCTCAGTCAATATTGGGTGGCTCCCCAATCAATACACAGTCTTTTGTGAATCCTATTTTGAGACACCACAAGCAAAATACTCTAACAAAGTACACAAGAACTTTTTGAAAGTTTAGTTCAACGTGTCTTTAAGGTCTTTACAAAAAAATCTATATCAGAAACTGAACTCTGGTTTCATGCAACCTAGGAGAGAGCCTTATAATTATGACTCAGCATTCCTTACAAAAAATGCTTAAGCAACTGGCAAGTTGTAACCATGGATTCTCATTAACCATGGCTTCTGCCTGTGATACTGCTGTTTTCATCTTCTGTCTCCAGACCTTCACTTGGCTTGTCTAACACTTATCTATTGTGTCATATCTTTCATTTTCTATTGTGTCATATCTTTTATTTTTCCTTTCCAAATCTTTGGATAAAGAACAGTGATTTTAAGCTGTCTGTACAGCACTTCCATTGTTTTCTAACTAGATGCTAGGAGTATTCACATGCATAAAAATTACATCTTAAAAAAAATTTAAAAAAAGAAGAAAAAAAGTCATAATTGACATTATTTCACTAGTGTAGTTCATCACCAAGCAATTTCAATTGATTTAGTTCCTAGAGGCTAGAAACTGTTCAGAAGACTGTCTGTTCTTTAAAATCTTGTCAGTGCACCAGACGTTTTCAGTGTTGTAACAAAGAATACTCCAAAACTTTTTTTGCCAGTTATAGCTACTAATGATAATCTCATCCATTCACAGCTCATGGTGTGAGAATTGAAGTCTTTTTGCTGGCAGTGCACAAAACAGAACAAAAGAGCAACATTTTGATTAATATCTCCCTGCTCAAGCTACCCACATTACTTCAACCCTTAGACTGCCACTATAACACTTTATATTAGCTTGATATTTGCTACATACAATACTTTTGTATATACAGTATCTCATCCTTGTTTTTAATGCTTCATTCCATGCTCCCTGACAAGTGTCAGAGCATCACTCCACATTTACAGATGACAAAAATCACCCATCACAAAGCCAGACATTTGTCTTTCTGCTCCCTTAGCTGAAAGTGGAGCAGTTGCTATGTCCTGCAAATGGTGGACTGACTTCTAGCCCAGATGGCAGAACATCAAGTTATAATTCTGAAATTTGGGGGAAAATATTATATACATTAAACCACTACATATGCCAAATCAATAGTGCAAGAGGAGACCTCATTTAGTTTGTAATTATCTAGATTTGCATGAATGTGTTTTTTAGCTTGCAGGTATTTTTCTAATTTGGGACTGCTTTTAAAAGACTTCTAAAAAAAGACTTTGAAATTAATGCTTCTAAGTAAAATAGTGCTAAAGCATTACAGGAATCTTTCCACTGTATAAAATAGTTAATTCTCCATGAGGAAAAAGTATATGCACAGAATCATGAGTGTTGTAATGAAAATGCTTCATGAGCATTGTAATGAAACACAGAATTAAAAAAAAAAAAAAAAAAAGAAACCTTACTAGGACAAGTCCACTGGCACTTAAAAAGGACTGAAACTATAGAGAGTGTACTAGAAGGGCTTGAATAAGTGTCTTGAATGAAAATCTTACTGATCTGTCTTTACCATACCATGACATGAAAAAAGGGTTTGGTTCAACGTGCTTCTTAACTTGATACTTCTCCCAGCCTCTTTGCAGATCTTCAGAAATTCAAGGAACACTAGCAGAATGCATAAAAAGACTGGAGACCCCCAAAAGTGTGGTTGTTCTTAGGTGTGAGCTCCAGTGCCCCCACCAGAAATCTGCTGCAGGGCTTCAACATTTTATCAAATGCTTACAAGACCAAGTATGGTAACAGAAAAACCTCCAGATGGAGAGGATATTTTAAAAGGTGCTCAAAAGCTCCCTTCATCCATAATAACTGAACAGCTTTCTCTCTCTCTCTTTTTTTTTTTAATTGACATTCCTCATTATTTGTGGGACTATCAAGATTTAGGGACATGGTAGCAAAATGTCCATGTATGAACTCACCCTCAGAGTTGTTATGTGCTAGTGGAACAAGCCACTGACAAGAATGAGACATTTTAAAATAAGAGTTAACCTAGACACAACTAGCAGACATAACAACCTGCTTTGTACATGGAGTACTTATTTTCTCCTACCTACCTTTTACAGAGATTTGACCAATCTCTGGGCTATTTTACCATTCTTTGGTGAATGTCTGCTGTACCATTTAGTCAGTTTGCTACCTGTCTCCAATCCAGATAATGAGAATACCCCGTCAATTTAATGTTGATGCTTTTCTGTGGAGGTTCAACAAAGGCTATAGGTGCAATGAGTCAACAGTCTGTAGTTGTTCTTCCCCTTGCATCATATCACCAAGAATACTCTTACTGTCTTATTTCTTTGCTTATTCACATCCTACATCTCTAACATGGTAACATGAAAGTGATATATAACAGGATTTAGAGACTGATTACATTTTCATTGACTGTTATAACTGCTTCCATCATTGTCTTAATATTCCTAAATCTTATTTTCCACACTTTTCTTTCCAGAGTAAGATATAAAATAAATTAATTATCTGGTTGAAATCTCACAAACCCCTTATATTTTACAAACATCTAGTTTTGTACAAAATAGAAATCAGTTATGTTATCAGTATGTTAACAGAAATCATCCTTTATGGTGCATTTTGTTTACCACAGTTTTAAGTCCGTCATATGTATCTGTAGAACAGTATCAACTCATAAACACAAGTATAAATAATAATAATAATAATAAATAATCTACCATTTTTGTATGTTTTCTGTTTTTCTTTGTGAAAGAATGAGGTATACAAAAGGTGAAAAAGTGAAACTGATTACCCAAAAACATTTTCAAAAGCATAAAATAAATAATTGAACACACTGAGATTTTTTATGATCCATTTCAGCTATAAAAAATCTGGGTGTTATTTCTAAGAAGGGTTGATAGAAAAAGTCAGGGAGGATTGATTTTTAAATTGACTTTTTTCATTTCCCATTGCTTTGTTTTTTACTGGATATTTTCCCTTCTGTCCCTGAAGAAAACTGGAATGGTGAGAAAATACATTAATTAGTTAGTTAACCTTGAGTTACTGTTGGAAGTTACTTTTCAAAACACAAATTACTTATTATTACTTAATATTTCTATTACTTGAAAATGAAATATGGAATGTTTTCCTCTTTCATTTGCAAATATATACTTTATTTTTCAATAAAATCTTCTTATATATCCTCTAGACTTCCTGCTTCCAGCAGCCCAGGATTCATCCTGTTTAGAATCTGGCTGCCTAGACTTCTGTTACTTTTGTTCCTTTTTTATTTTTCTTTTGGTTTGAACAAGGTTTCTGCTACAGTTAATGGAGAAAGACACCTCCAGAGCTGCCCCATTGCCCCTGCTAGAACTCCAGACAACTTAGATTCTTGGTCCAGGATCCCCAGTACAGGTAGGCTACATGCTTGAATTTTAGGCAGATTACATTAGAAAGCATCTGTTTAAATGAAATAGGAAGAAGTCCACCTTTATTCCAACTTAACAGCAATTTCTCTCCCCATCTATAACTTGAACATAAGTAAGAATGCTTCTTCCAATCCTGATGGGGCATTTACCTTAAAAGGTTTTTTTATCATATGTTTATCTTCATCTACTGGACTTTCTGTAGTGGAAATTTTCTTTTTCTTACTTGTCTGGACAACAGCAGGGTCCAATGTAAAGATTAATTATTTAGGAGGGTTTTTTTCTGGATTACTGTCAGAAATACAAATAGTCAAATAGCATTCTAAATTTCTGAGGAAGCTTTATATAATTACCCTCTCCTTCCAACAAGAACTTAAATATTATTATAAGTATTACTTTAGGGTCTAACATCTGTATCTCGTTTCTTCCACCTCACCACCAGACAAAAGTGTCTTTGCAGCATACATTTTAGATAATCCGTGTTCCTGAACTGCAAACAACCCCAAACAATCCCAAAGCTTTCATGGAAAAATTTAGCAGAACATTTAAAATGGAAGTATTTTATTTATTTATTTATTAAGGAATCATATTATCTCATTGCATTAAAAAAAAATAAATAAAATCAATAAATAACAAGAGCCTCTAGGCACTGAAATGCTTGTCTGGTACTCCTTTTAACTGAAGCCTGTAGTGCAATATCTGCCTGACAGCTGCTCGTGGTCAGAGTTTATTTAACAATTGGAAAGCTGTCACAGCAAACATGAGGTCTCATGACTTAAAGAAGCAGCAGTCATTTTTCTGCAGAAGGGAACAGAAAGCCTGTGTGAAAGGTTACTTTGTTCCTATCACTGTTGGTTTGGCATGAATGTTACAATGTATGTTCCACTGAAAGGTGATTACAATTTTCAGAACAATTGATTTTAACCCCATTCTCCCACATGTAGGTTTTCCCCATATCAGGCAATGACAGGAGAACAGGAGAGCCCACATGCCTTTCCACCGAAGTTTCTAAGTGATGTGAATAATTAAGGGAGCAATCTGATTAAAGACAAACAGATATGGGTCATTTACTGTGGAATTAGGAGGTACCCTGCTGCTGCTGCCTGGGCTGTGATCAGATTGATGAAGAAACAGCTGGAACACTACAGAGCCATCTATACACATTACAGTATTATCCAACCTAGCATAACAGCTATTTTGACAACCCAGAAATCCTTTCTTCCTCTTTTTATTTATTTATTTATTTTTCAGTAAAGTCAAAGGATTTTTGCCAGTGCCCCTCACTCATGTTCCAAATAAAACTTAATATAGCAGGTGCCAACCTAATAAATCTTTCTTCTAACTTCATTAAAAATCTATTGTATGTTCAACTTGTACACCAAACTTGCAGAACAGAGTACTGCCCAATTAGAAGAGTACAAGAAAACAAGAGAGGTACATGTAGAACAGCTGGGCTAACACCTTTTCCTCCTGAAGCAGATGCAATTCCTTTCTACTGACTTCAAGGAAAGTAGATTCATGTAATTACATACCATAGCTCTGTCACCCTAATTTAAGGACTATTAGCTGACTTCTGCTTGGATACTCTCTTACAATATAAAGGAGCATGTGTGGACCTTAACTCTGCCAGTTTAAGTCATGTGTTATGTTGGAGATCTGCATCCAGCTCTCCTCAGTTAAGCTTACATTTTGTTCAAGTTTCTGAAGAGCTCTTGCATGCAAAAGTAACAACAATTGGAATAATGAAAGATTTAAGTGGCAAGAGGAAGATTATTTTTTTCCACAATAGTTCAGTATTTCTTAGTTTATATAAAATAGTACCACTATTGGAAAAATAATGCTTGAAAAATGAAGATAGATGGGATTAGACTCAGAAAGAGTGAGACAGCAAGCCATGCTATATTTTTACAAGCAACTCCACAACTTGCTCAGAAAATCCTTCATTTTCAGAATCAGAAGCTTTTTAGAAGATTTCCTGACAGTCAAGGAGAGAGGAAAGTCTACAAAATTATCGTAAAAGCAGCATTTTCAACAATTCTTTGCCCCTCTTAGGTAACACAAAAGGGCAAACAAACTGTTATCATAATTGATAGAAGGCATGTGAAAGAAGAAACTATGCTATGATGGAATTACAAACCTTCTACACAGAAATTACCCATGTTGCTGCATTTATACCTCCTCCTGCAAAACTACTGAGTTTTAATACCACTATATATTTTGATGACCTATTAAGCTGACAGTACAGCATTTCAGATATGTGGGTGGAAGGATAGATTTACAGATAACCCGACTTTGGAAAGAGTAATAAAGGCAAGTTTTATGAAATACTGAAAAAAAAAAAAAAAAAAAAGTAATAGTGTCCTAAAATCCCATTGATTCTAAATCAAGGAAAGAAGAGGTTAGATATGCAGATACTAATGCAAAGATCACTCAAATCCCATGGTTATCAGATTAAGCTCTTGATAAAGTGATGGTACTCAAATCCCCACTGAGTAGCCAGAAATAAATAAAAGAGGGTTATATAATTTAGATGTGATAAAAAAGCAAATTAAGGCAAAGTGGTCAGTGTAAGAATATGTGAATCTTCCAGATTTTACTGCAGGATTTGTAACAATCCAATTAGATCCACAGAGTGGAGGCAATTTAAATTCATCATTTAGAGATATTCTCACCTCATTGTATAACCTCTACAGCTGTTGTGAACCCCTCCAGTTGTCAGCTATGTGTTGAAAAATATATCACAAAATATTGTATAAATGTTTGGAAGAACTTTTCCATAATAAAAACAAAGTACAGATTAAGTCATTACATTTAACTACTGTGCAGAGCAGGGAAAGTGGGGAGGATATGCTCTGTTTTTACATAAAAAAGAATGCACAAAATGAATCATCTACTCCATAGGCAAAAATATTTCCTTCATTGTCAAGAAAAAAAATTGTACTTTGTCCCTTTGCCCTCTTTGACTGTTTTACCAGCCCACATGTGATGAGCAGTTTGTCCATGCAGTTTGGAAAGCCTTTCCAGATAGGAAACACCCATATAGCCAAGACCTAAGAGACCCTCTTGTTCTTTCTTCATTTCAAAATGTAAAAATTTTGCTTGAAATAATTATCTTACATTTCTCAAACTGAAACATTTGTGGAGTGAGACATAATATCTGTGTCATAATGTAGACAGCAAAGTCTTCACTATATATTTGAGTTTTAGTAGCAGATGTCTTAATATTTAGACTTGTGATTTTTAAGCTCTTATTCCATGTTTAAACCATACATGTCACAGAAGCTATACAAAATTTCAGTTTTTCTCCAAACGCTTTCTCATACATAAACATGGTTCCTCTCCATCATAGACTTCATAGAACAAGTACTCAGGTGCACTCACTAACCCACTGTCCTTCCAAGGAACACCCCTAATAAATGGGGCACTAAGAACTTACTGAAGCAGCATTTATGCAGACAGAAGCAGAAGGAGCAGCCCCCTGATTTAGCCCCAGCTCAGTAGATCTACTGAGTGGTTCCACCACTCACTTGTAGGATGATGCTCATGGCAAACAAAGAACTCACATCTCAGTGACTGTCTACATGTATGTCCTGAGCAATGATTTTCTTCCTTCATGTTCAAACCCAATGGCAGGTTCAGGGATGGAAATGGTCAGCTATGAGTAGCACATGGATCTGCCTGTTTTTTGCCCAAGTGCCAAGAAAAATAGAATCCCTTCCCACTTTTATAAGTGGGTGGTAGAATGCATTTCTCATTTAATAAATGGGTTGTACTTAGATGATAAATGGGAATGACCAAGTAATTCCATAAATGAGGTTCTCATTTTAAAGAGACATCATCAGGGCATGGTCATATTACTTTGTAAGCTGGTTCAGCCTAAACCAAGAGTCTGACAGGTGTTTAGCCACTCATGTTCATAATTACAGCTTCTGCTCCACAAATATTTCTCTTTACTTTGCCAAAAGTGTTCTTTTGGAGGCTAAAGCTTCCTAGCAAATAACATGAAAAATATCCTCCAACGGAAATTACTGTTGCACAAAATATCATTTAATAATTTAAACTCAGTCTTTAATGTTAAGCCTGACAAGTACAATCAGCTGCAAAATTACTGTAAGCTGTAAAAAAAAATAAAAAAATCCTTAAAATGATTATGTTTTAATTATCAAAGAAAGCAGTTTAACAGAGAAGACATTCATTTATAGCTTAAATAATTATCACTAGTCCTCAGATATATTTATTAAAGGTTTTTACAATCAGATATACCATTTATTGCTTAGCATTAAAAACACAAACACTCCAAATCTAGTTACCATTTCTGTAGCTGAGAAACATACACTTAAAATAAAGAATCTCTAATTTGTTTCTAATCTGTGCTAGATGAAATGCAATCATTTTGTTTTAAATTGCAATTGTTTTGTTTTAAATTCTCTATATATGGCCTAACCATGTAGATCTCCTGGAGATCTATATCAGAGAAGCTGCCACCAGAGACACATAGGTGTATCTCACCAGAGTTCCCCCAGAACAACACCAAAGATGACTCTCATCCTATCTTTGCTTCAGTTCTGGTACCTAGTATTTAAAGAACATACAGACTAAGCCCAGACTAAGTTTATCAGTATAATACAAACACAGATACTCCCCTAAAATCACCCTTTAGTAAAAAGTAAACCAAAACTGAATTTCACATTATTCCAGTATTGTATCAATGGAACGTGGATTAGAACCTGTTCCCTAAGCAAATACATAAACGTTGATGTTTTGCAGTGTTTTATGTTATACATTAACCCTGATAACGGTATAATGCCTATAAGTGGGGAATAAAAAAAGCATGTCTTGAAAACCATGACTGAAAAATAAATCTCAGTGTAATGGAATGGAACTTCACAAAGTGCTAACTGCACAATTTTGTTAAAGCATTTCAGGCAAAAAAAAATGATTTTATCAGTTGTGCTTAACGTATCACAGTCACACTTTAACCATAATTTGTATTAAAATGATTTTTTCCCCAAAACTAATAAGCATTATACTTTGGCCCCTGGGAAAAAAAAAAAAAAAAAAAAAAAAAAAAAAAAAAGCATAAGGAAATTGCAATATGGCAATATGGCAGATTGGATACCTGTAAAGAAGAGGTTAAAGGAAAAAAGAAGGAGGTTCATACAAATCAGAAATGTGTTCAGGAACTTACTTATGCCTGTGCATCCACAGACACATGCACCAATTCCAACTCAGTGAGAATTTCATCTGAAAATATCATCCCTTGTACACTACCATAGCAATAGCTAGCTTTCATGCATCTACAGTGCAGAAGCTACATATATGGACTGGAAGTGTAAATAAACAGTACAGACAACCACAATAACAATAGCACGCACATTTACCCCCTTAAAACATGCAATTGGTTTGATCAGCTGTTTGTGGTAACAAATTTACCTTCACATAGAAGAAACCTGAAGAAACCATAGGATCTAGGTATAACTGTGAAAACAGAAACTACATAATGTCTGCATGATGTAGCAGCGTCATACTGCTGTACAAGGAGGTGACCCGACAAGGCTGAATTTGAAGCCTGCCCCGTACTGACAAAGAGCTGAAGGATCAGATCTGAGACTGAAACAAACTTTCTGAAACAATTTGAAATATACAATAATTCAGATAACGAATAAAATGGATTAGCTTTTTTTTTCAGTTTATCTATCATTGAATGCATACAGAATAACCTTTTTTTTGTTTGTTTAGGTTTGAATTGAATATGTGAATATTTATATATATTTATATATATAAATTCAAACCTAAATAAACAAAAAAAAAATGCAGCATTGAACAAATATATTTAACAGAAATGCTAGTTAGTATAAGCGTTCACAGAAATGACCAAATGTCCATCTCATTTTGTCCATAGTGATACGTCTGAAGTAGTGAACAACAAAACTTCTCTTGAGTTCAGCAGCACATGAACAAGTTCTTAAAACTGCATTTCCCTGTCTTTCAGGGAAGTTAACATAAATCAGGACCCATACGATTATATATATATATATATATATATATATATTTATTTATTTATTTTTGGGGGGGGAGGGTATTCAAATACTTCACCACAATACTTCAATACAATGTACTAGATAACTGCAGCTAAGCTGGCGACATTGTGTCAGCTCAGCTCTATATCTTTGAATGTCTGATGTGAATTTTGGTTGTAGCAGCATGAAGTCTACTACAAAGGACTGACACCAGCACCAGCAAATCAGGTGTTACAGATGCTGCAGCAATGTACATGAGCAGATGAGTAATTCCTCCTATGCAAGTGGCACAAGTCATATAATTTAAGTACCCAGCTGAACTGCACTCAGATCACACAAAGGCACAGCAAATCTGCCTTTTTAGGTTTTGCCATTTGCCTAAATGCAAAAGATGGGGCTTGATTGTATAGGGAGAATCTTTCTAATAACTCTGTATGAAATTATTATTATTAAAATTGTATGTTTTTATAATGTTCATTTAATACAAAACTTAAAAAAAAATTCCATGATCACTTAAGCACTAAAAAGCAACAAACATTGGCAACAAAAGTGCGGGTTTTGTACTATACAGCTATAAGCTGTTCAATACCAAGCTTCAAATTTTATAGCCTCCTTTAAAATGTAGTTTTCAGTGATGTTGATCTCTCTTGTTTAATAACGACAAGGATTCATAAATAAAATATCTATTATATCAGATGGCAGAATGCCACCTTCTGATGAACCCATGTAGTTCACACACACACACACACAAAAAACTGACTCCAACTGTACTACTTCAGTGGAATGCTACACTTCTTGTAATGATGTTTTTTCAAATTATTGCATACTTTAAGAAATCTTTGTTGCAAAATGTACTCCAAAGAATTTTACTTGAAAACAGTACATCCAAATTAATCAGATGTTTCATTTGCAAATATATTCTTCCTTTCAAATCCTGACTTCCAATGTGTAAAGCTGTCACCTCCCTAACATGCCACTACTGCGGCATGTATAGTAACAGCATTTACAGTAATAAAGAGGCATTGTTTTGGAAGGACCTAAATAGACTCCATCTTTAGACTCCAAATAGACTCCAAAGATAACCACTATCTGTGTTTAGTGCCACCATTTAATACAAAAAGTAAAATATCATTACAAACGATGCAAAAGAGGCAAAGCAGAGATTATTGTGCAAGCAGAAGACTGTGGCATAGAATATTAAGTTTCTACAGAAATTAACATCAAAATTAGCAATCCTTTAAATTCTTTGTATTTCACAAAGTCACTCTGAATTACACTGAGTTTTTGCTAAAGGCGCAGCTGGCATGTTGTGGTTCCTGGGATGCAAATGGCTATTTAAAAAGGAAAATAGTTTATGAGAAAATAATCAATGCATTCTTTTCATCCCGTTCAGGAGGTTATCAGTCTGTTACCAGACACACAGAAGTCTTCTGTCTTGAAAACAGTTTTGAAAACTGTCCATTACAATATGAGATCCAAATCTGTAAACTATTTGTACATTAATCAGCCTAGTGGAAGTGAAGTCTCCTGTTTGGATCAGGGCAGCATCTGTACAAGCTGGTGCAGATAAAGCTTAGATATAATAAAACCACGACTAAGTTTTTCCAGGGTGTTCGACAGACCAATTGTATATCAGAATTACTAGTTGTAAACTTCTGGGAAAATAAATAAATGCAATAACTCCATAAAGAACCAGAAGCAACCAAAACCATATTTCAGTCTTTCACATTACAAAATTAACCTTTTGAAATGGCTAGTGTCGGGCTTCACAGGCCAGTTCAGTCATGCACAGCTTTGCAGATTTCATATTTTTGTTGTAATCCTCCAATAGTGATTTTTCTTAAATCTGCAGAAGCTGGAGATTGAAGGATAATACTAAATATCATTATTGGAGTGATATGAAAGTCTCATCTTCGTTCCTTAAAAGAAAAAGAATTCTTACAGATAGCTCACAAATAACTCATATAAACCTCAGAAGCAAAAGAGTACGTGCTTACAATGTTTGGGCTTCACTTTTGAAAGCCTGGGTGATCTGTTTGATTCAGAAAGCTCAGGCACAGAAATGGCTTCCAACTGTGCACACAGGGCCAAAGGGCTGTAAGGGTCAGTTCACAGCAAAGCTGAACAAGAATGACATTAAATGTAATTCAGCTTTAAAACAATGCCTTCTCAAAGAGGCTTTGCTCTCCTTTCTCAGGCTGGGGTAAATGCTCTAAGGTCAGGAGGCCACAGTACTTGTCAGTGTATTCAATGCACATTAGGAAGACAGGCTATTACGGAAGAGTGTCTGACATTTACTCAGAAGCCAACCCACCCCTCTTCCACTTGTTCCCTTCCCCAATTTCAACACATACTCTAATTAAGCATCAATACAACACAATATAATTGAACAGATGTAGTAGTCATTACCAGGAATTACCCATTCTCCTATCAAATCAGAGTGCACAGAAAGGGCTGTGTTTGAAACGGGTGAACTTAATTGCCCGATGATCCCCAAGAGGGATGTACAAATAGATCAAGACATCACACATGGGCAACTGATCTCAACTCTGACACAAGCTTTTTGTCATTCCCTCATCCATCTTAACTTACTAGGGTTAATGGTGGCTGCAATTGACACTGGACAATTTAATAAATAAGAGCATTGGATGTGTTTCAAATGAAGCATACCAGAATGCAGACTTTAGTGACATTTTGATTAAAGGTCCATACATAGCAAAGACTTTTTATGAGGCAGCTGCTTAAAAGACAATCTATTTGAGTAAAAACAGAGCAGAGTAGCTGGTATCCCTTGGCAATTTACTGTGAAACATTTGTTTGCTTCACAACGATCTGATTCACAATCATTGCACTTGCATGGTTGGTTGATTAAATCAGTATCTTTAGCAGTCATTACAGTGAGCAAAGAAAAAAAAATAAAGCAAATTGCTAAAGTAATGCCTCTGTGTTATGCAAAACAGATAAATCACAAGAGTGCATTCCATTTTGTTTTACAGCAACATTCTCCATTTCCATTTCCCAGTATAATGTACTGAGTTTTTAAGTCACAACCATAAATAGCAATTATTTTTTAAAATTATTAATCCAGACCAGTGGTGATAACTGTTCTGAAGGGAGTGCAATGCCAACAGTTTAACATACAATTGCAGATTCACTGAGAGTGATCTAAGAAAGAATTGATTTCCTTAAAGAGAGAGAGAGAGAGAAAGGTATTCAAACAGAAGCAGCAATGGTAATTTGAATCTGACCATGCAAACGAGGCCAGCCTCTCCCCACCTCAGGCTACCTCCCTGCACCCTGGATCCAGCCTGGGCTAGAAGAGGTGAATAACAACATGTAAAAGGCACAAATATGACACATTCAGGCAACAAAAAAAGAGGGAAATAAGAAAGAGCCTGGCAAGCAGAGAAAATGTCAACTCTGGAAGATCATGCTGCATTTATTTAGGCCTGGATGAGTGTAGAAGACAGTAGAAGAGAACAATACTTGGCACAGGCCAAAACTGGGAATGAGGAGACTGGTCTTACAGTGAAAGAATGTAAACTTAAAAAAAAAAAAAAAAAAAAAAAAAAAAAGAATTCCTTAGTTTAGGAATCTCCATGAATGAAAATATTTCACTTTTTTTTAATTTTATTTACAAAATGCTATGCTACAGAATTTCCAGATTGCTCAGTGAAAAGGCCATCAATATCATTGAGGAAAGATGAAAGAGCCTTTTAAATTGGATGCAGTTCCTGCATTTCTCTTCATTGTCATGACTGTAATACAATTTTGCTTTGACAACATACCACATTCCAAGGTTACACTGAATACCTTGACATCTCTGAATATGTAACATTCCCCAGACAGAAGGGAAGACAAAAACATTAGCACAACTATGTTCTCATGTTCACCATTAAGATAGCTCTGAAATAGTAGAGGCATACTCACTGTATCATAATCTGTACAATTTTATACTTCATAAGCATAACTTTCATAATTTTCTCTTATTTTTGTCTGATTACAACATATTAAAACACTACAGGAAAATCTCTGTGCTCAGATTGCAAACCTGTACTTCAGACCTAAGACTCATCAGATAACTCTTTCTTCCCTGGTACATCTACACTAGGACTGCCTTAAATGGTCCCATTTAGTCCCATTTAATGCAATGAGTCCACTGCTGACTGGGAGCCACAACAAGGAAAGATTTTTTGGTCAATGTAATTGCTGTCAAAAAGAAAAAAAAATCTATAAAGAAAAAAAAATCTGTAAAGATAATAAAAAGAAGAATGAATAGGAAAAGAAATAGAGAAATAGTGGGGGTTTTGTTCGTTTGTTTGTTTGTTTTTTCCAGTTCTACTGCTTACATGCTAAAATAAACTTCACAGCATGGTAAGGTGTGTTCTCACAGAGAGATATTTCTATTGAAGTAGTAGTAAATGAAGCACCTTACACAACATGTGAAAGTCAAAATTGCCCGCAACCCACTAGACAAATTTTGTGAAAGATTCTAGTTAGATTGCACTGAATAAAGGTCACAGTCTACTCCAAACACAAACTGATTTGTTATGCTGCAAACATGAGCCACCTTTAAAACCAGTGCCTGTCCCATTGTCACGTCTTACATCCTAGGTATCCTAGGTATTGATTAACGCTTCAGAGGTACATTGGAAGGTCCTAGATTTTCTTTCTGCTTGGATTACAGGCATTATTTTAAATGAACATAGCAGATGGGATGCAAACAGGACTGGATGCTCAAAGATGATTTGAAATAGATCACAACCTGATCAAGACCCTGTGAGCCATCTCCGTGTGCCAGTTCCATTGAGTTCAGTCTTCTATGAATATAAATAGTCTTTTCCTCCCTCAATCATTTCCACAAATCTCTCTTTGATTTAAGAGGCATCTAAAGGAAATAATGGATCAGGCCTCATATACAAAAATGTGGTTTAAAATGTATTTATGCTTAAATGTAATATTCAGAATCATTTTAATTTACCTTGGTTTTACCTGAGTTATTTGAGAGAGCTGGCAACAGACATGAAGTCCAGCTTCAGGAGGCAGTGACAGCAACAAACCCTTTCATTGATTTTGTTGCCTGAAAGTTAAGCAGCAGTAACAAGCAGGTGCTTTGTGTGCAGACAGGCAGAGTATGTTTATCTGGCACTAATTATGAGTAGCTTGTTTAACTTGTACACCTTTAGTGTTCTGCTGCATGATTAACTCTATAGATAGAGATATCCTTACCATAGCTTTACACAGTGCTTAGTGCTTGGGAGTATAAATGAAGTCTCTGAATGTTTTCCTAGTACAAGGATGAGATTTTTTTACATGCCTAAAGAATCTGTATACTCGTTGCCATTACACTAATAATGGTCTGATGGGTATTTCTGTGACCTGCCTTAGGTACTTGCTGTCCGTTCTCTAAATTTCCTGTTTGGAAGTTTCTTCTTCTTCCAATTAACTTATTGGGGATGTCCAAAGCCTGACGTAGGGGTTCTGAGCTGTACCTAAGGACTATATCATGGGGTAAATAGTACAGGAGCTTTCACATGTGTCTAAATGCCCATTTTTGTTTTGGAAAAAAAAAATAAAAATAAAAAGCATTCCTGAAATAAATTTTCAACCTAGCTCTCTCAACAAAATCCCCCTCATATCTTATATCCAAGTGAGAATTAGAGTACAGGCCAGTCTGTCACATTTACAAGCACCTGATCTGTGTGGGAACAGAAGAAGCTAAACAAAGACAGAGATGTCTGACCACCACGCATTTGCAGAATTAGCATAACCTTTTTTTTTTCCTACAAGCTATCATGACTGTTGAATGGCTATCTGGAAAGTATTCTGAGATCAAGTGATGTTTAAAAGGCCTTTAGCACACAACAAAGTAGCACAATCAAAATTTGATCCATTTATACCCCTTTCTAAGTCTGTCTGTGAAACATTATCTCTTTTCATGTACTATACGAGAGTGCACTGCTATGTGAGATGTGCTGCGTGCAGTACAACTGATGATACTTTGGATAAGAAGGATGAGATAGCTTTCAGTAGTCTTACCAAGGTAACAGAGCACTTTAATGAAAGTTTAGAATTTGTGTTTAATATTTAATCAACTTAACACTTTGATTTATGTAGACTACTGTACATCCTCCAAGGGCAAGAGGAGAGTATTTTCAAGGAAGAGCATTTGTGGAGAAAAATGTTGACATTCCTACTCCAATTAAACTCCTAATTGTGCATAAATCTTTTCTATTTCTTCTCTTTCTGTGAATACATTACCTTCACATTGCAAACATGAAATCAGACATTTCTAAACTGTAGTTTATGATAAGCACTCATCATAAAATGCTTGCTTCTCCTCATTTCCAGTACAAAAAAAAAAAAAAAAAAAAAAAAAGACATCAGACATCAGGAGAGGAATGCATGCACGCACAATACAGACATATTCATTTTCATGATATCCATCTCTGTAGATATCCTTTTTTGGAGTCAGATAACACTAGTTGTTGATGCAGTAGAACAAAATGGATGTAAAATAATAATGTACCATGGAAAGGCCAAAGAAGACGACGGTAGCAGATTTATGCACAAAAGCCAGGAAATTCTTAATGGCAATGTCAAACTTGAATATCTACATTCTATGTTCATAGTGTTAGGTGAGATGAAAAATCTATGCTTATAAGCTTTAACATAAAAATACAAGGGATTCTTCCATACACACTTTCTTCACTTTCTTTTTATAGTATACAATATAATGAAATACTGAGAGTGTGTACCAATATCTACTGTAGAAGAAATCAATGGATATTGGCTTTCCTATACCAGCAAGGTACACGTAGCTCAGCTACCATATCACTGAAACCTGTTAAATACAGTATAATCAAGTGTCATGTGCTGGACAAGTTAGCTATAAAACCCATTGCTATTTGCTGTCATGGTAAGATTGGAAAATTCTCTCTTCTCCACTTCTAATGGGATGCTTTTGAATTGTCTTTTGCCCAAGCTAAAATCATATTTCTCTTAGCCAGTGCACATTTACTGCATTGACTTTTGACTCTCACAGTTTCTTTTCAAATGCCAATCCAGAAAGTGTGTCAGCACAAGAGTCACATCATCATTCACACAGTCCATTTGTAGTGGTCTTGGGGAGGGAGAGTGTGTAGATACCTTTTGTTCCTACAAGAAGAAAGTAAGTGACCTATGAAATCTGAAACTGACCTTTTTTTTGTTATCAGTCATCTGGACAAGTAAAAGAGACCACCCTCTTTGTTATGTTTATTGAGCAATTGTCAATACTACATGCTCCAAACTGGTACTTCCTGAAAGGCTAAATGAATTACAAGGGACCTGCCAAAATCATAAAGGAAATCATGGCAGAACCATGAAAAGAATCATCATCCTTGTCATTGGTTCAACAGATGTTTGGGCAAAGAAGTGTGAGAAGAAATAGTTTAGTGCTGCAAGCCCCTAAACTCTCCACCCTGCTAATCCGCACAAAGGACGAATGTACAAAACCACCCAAAGCAGTTGTACCTCTCCGCTTCCACTCAGATCCTTAGCACTCACTTCATGCAGTGAAATAGGAATCTCATTCTACATTGCCTTGGACTCTTTTTTTTTTTTTTTTTTTTTTTTTTTTTTTTTTTTTTTTTCTGGTGTAAATCGATTGATTTAAGCAGCTTCCAGAGTAAGAGCGACATGACTGCACAGAAACCAAGTCCTACTAATTTTCCATTGCAAAAAGCTGATAGCGATCAACTGGGTGTTTAAAATTTCAAAAGAAAAGCCAATGTGTTTGTATGTGTTTGTATATGCCTAGTCAAATGCTAAGCCTTTATTTCTTTCTAAAGCTGCCTGACAATGGTCTGAGATGGTACCTGCTCCTTTCCATGCCTTCCTCTCCCACAGGCTCTGGCATCTCTCCACATGGGACAAGTGCTCAGGGACCTCCCTAGGTGTCACACTACCTTTAGCCATGTGGTGGTTTTACCGTGCTGGGCAGCTAAACCCCACAACCCCTCTCTCACTCCCCCTCCTTTAGATGAGGAGGGGGAGAAGTAAAGCAAAGACGGGTTGAGATAAGGATAATTTAATTAAAGGGAAATAATAATAACAATTAAATAAAGACTACCATGAACTAAACAATTTAACTAAGGGGAAATAAAAAGGGAAAGGGGAAAAGGGAGGGGAAAAGGGAAAATAAAAAGAAGGGAGGAAAACAAACAAACAAAATAAATGAAGGCTATAGGGAAGTGCAGAGGAAATAAATTACTCTCTACTTCCCACAAATGAGCAATGATTGACCACATCCTTGAAGCAAGGCCTCAACGCACGCAGCCGGTGTTCGAGAGGATGGCCGACATTTTCCCAACGAGAGCCCACCCCTTCCCTCTTCTTCCTGTTTCCACCTTTTATTGCTGAGTGTGACATCACATGGTATGGAATATCCCTTTGATTGGTTTAGGTCAGCTGCCCTAGTGATGTTTCTCTCCTTACTTTTTGCCCACCCCCTAGGAGGGTTAGAGAAAGGCCCGATGCTGTGCCACTGCTGCTCAGCAGTAGACACAACACTGGTGTGATAACACTGCTGTTCCAGCTACAAGTACAGAGTACGGCACTGTATGGGCTGCTGCCGGGAAAGTTAACATTCCAGCCAGACCCAGTAGAAGCCATTCAGGCCAGAGGATTTTGTGCACTGATTTCTCCTGTGCTGTGTCTACTTGCACCTATCCTAGGCACATACTATTCACCTTGCACAGACATAAATTTAACACTGGATTTCTCATATGAGGCTTTTTTCATTCCCAGCACTATGCTAGCAAGCCTAACATTTGGCAAAGTGGTGAGGTCAGCTGTCTTGTAGCTTGAATCCAAAGAATCCAAACTATGGCTCTACTTTATATACATTTACCAAGTTCCTCATGCATTAGCTCATGCATTCTTCCAGTAGTTCTCATGTTCTATCATATTTTTTCCATTCAGTTTATTGTCTTAGCCATATGCCAAAGACACTCTCAAGCTCCAGTCACTAGCAAACAGCATGTGTTTTATTTGTGCTATGTACTTTCAACTGCCATATTTGGATGTTTCTTGCTCTGCACATCCCTTACTACAAGTGGTCTGTGTAGACTACTGAAAGTCCTTTGATAGGACTTCTGCGACTATATGCCTACTCAATAGTTTAGTGTTTAACTGCTTAATCAGCCATACACTCAAGCTTCCATTACTTAAGAGGCATGCATATAATAAACTTTGTATTTTTTTTCAGTCGTGTAACACTGTTTTAGCCCCAAGGAAGGAAAAAATGGATGCTAATGGTATATTCCTCTCAGCCAAATTCTATTAATACAGAAAAGCTCTTACTGTTCTCACTGTTTAAGGACTCAATCTCAATCTCACTGTTTAAGGACTTAAATAATATGACTCTGTTTACTGAGCTCAATGAAGCCTATCTAAACATGAAAAAATAAGGGAGTTACCAGTAGGTATTTCAATGTTATTATTATTATTTATTTTTTTTTTACAAAATCATTCTGAAAAGGTTAAAGCAAGCTTACACATGTGCTCCAGGCAAAAACTGACCATTTTCATCCTATATAAAAATCTGTTTTAAACAAAGTGAGAACAGGAAGAATAACAAAAATCTGGTAGTAGAGAAAGACAAAACTGTTGTTGCTTGCTATCTGAAAGAAAGCAGATAGTGTCTGTGTTGTCTTCAGTGTAATCAGTGTAATTTCTTTTTATTATTTTTTTTCCATATAGCTCTGTTTCCAAAAGATGCTGAGTAGCTATAAAGTATTTTCAGTGACTTTCCACTTTCACTGGTTACCTACCATCTTCATGATTGTGAATACTTCCATGAATCCATGAAATCAATTAGTTTACATAAAAAGCCACTCTAACTCATGACAAAAACCAGAGTAATGGCATCTGTACATATGAAGCATGACATGGTGAAAACATCTAAACATCACTAATTGCAGCTTCTACCTGAAATTCTTTCAAGGAATCTGATGAGCTCCAATTTCAGTACTATAATGAAAAATTTGTATTTTAAGAATGGACAAGGGAATCGAACAATGCAGTAATGCAAGAGAAGACTTCTGTGGACTTGCTTTTTCCCCTCTTTATTGTAGGTCTGTTTCTCTACAAACAACAAATGTTTACTATAAAATGATAAATCTCTTCAAATCATACCAACTTTAAGGAAATACAAAGTAGAGGAGTGGAGGGAGGAAAGGCTATGAAATTTTGCTGGGTTTGTCATCACTTTCAAAAGGTTCACCATTGTCAGTAAGGTCAGGATTTTCCCAAGAAAAACTTTGTGCAATCACAGACTGTCCTGAATAACATCACTCAAACAGAACCTCTGTTCATATTAGCAAGCACTGCGGCACAATAGGGGCAAATCTGGGGTGCAAAACAGTTACACTGATGACTAAATGTCCAGACTAGGTACGATGGGAGCATTTGACTTTGGACAAACTGTAGTTTAGTCCGGTGGCCTGAATGCCTGTGAGCAGTTAGAGGATGTTAGTCATGTTTTTGAAGCACATCTTCCAGTTTAAATTCATGTGCTCCAAAATCACTCTGCAATGGGAATCCAATGTGCACATTCCTATGCTAACCATTCCAGAATCTCCATCTAAACTTAGTAAGTTTGTGCAGTAATATTTATATCCCTTTTCCCGCAGTCATGACAATTTCAAACACCATTCCTTCTGTATTTATAAAGAATATATATGTATTTAAACTAAGAACACTGTAGACTAGTTTTCAACAGAAATAATTAGTTTCTATGCTCATTTTATCCCTTTATCATTCATTTTCATCATAATGGCCTTCACTGCAATCATTCCCTCAAATCATAAATAAATGAAAATGCATTCAACTGTTGGTAAGAAAACAAATGATCAGGAAGATTTGTCTCAAGTGCTGGAGTTGCTGTGTAGCCCTGAGGTACTGATACAATAGCCAGAGATGAGGGTGCATTGACTAATTTGTCAGTATATCAAGCACTACATAAACAATTTTACAACTCAAATTCTTCATGTTTATAATCAATCCAAAAAAAAGTTGGCTTAGATAGGTACCTATATAAACACCTAATTTGTTCTTTTTATCAGCCTCCACTTGTAAAAAATATATGTATACATATTATCTTTAGATTAGACAGATTTTTTGTCCTCAGAAAATACATATGCAAAATTTAGTTCCATTATCACCACTGAATGGTAAGAATGTTTGTAGGAATGTATCTAGGGAAGACATTGCATTTAACTTCCTGCTGAGAGTGAGACTGTCACCAGGCTAGACCAGGTACGCCGTGGCTTCACTTGGGCAACACCTGAAAATCAAGGACAGAGATGTCAGAGCTTCTCTGGGTGTGCAGATCCAGAGCTGTGCTACTCTCTCTCTCTTTTTTTTTTTTTTTTTTTCATAGTGTTCAACCTGAACTTTCCTAGGAGCAATATGGGGCCATTAACCCCCTCTTTCCCAATACTGGGGAGGTTTTGATTTGTCCTTTATATTCCCTTCAAAATATATAGGCTACTACTTGATCACCCCTTAGTCTCCCATTTGCTGGACTAAAGGAACTTGGCTTCCTCAACCTCTCCTTATAAATCATGTACTCATGATAGTCTTGCTAGCCCTTCTGCGTACCCTTCCCAGATTCTCAATATCCTCCTTGAACTGGGAGGCCTGAAATGGGCACTGTATTCCAGCTGCAGCCTTGCCACTGCTGAGACCATGTGCAAGAGTGACAGAGCTTACAGTAAGGGTGGGATACATGATGACCTTCAAATCAGCTTCCTGAGTTACAGCTGCAATGTATGTGGGCATCAGGGCTATGCCTGTGTGCACTTGGCACGTTTATTCCCTGGGTGGGCCAGGAATTCCTGCACAGATCATTGACTGATCTGAGTCAAAGGACAGACTTCAGCCAAGATGACTAACGTAAGCCCAAGCAAGTCATGAAATGATGCAGGAACTTTCCAGGTAAGAATTTCAGTCCATCTGGAAGGTCCCCCAGTACAACATCCTTGGAATGTTGTACTTGGGACACCTGAATATAGCCAGCCTCTCAGGTGGTTCCTGCTAAAAAAATAACTATACTGTGTATTGATAAGGTATTTAGAGACATTCAGCAGAAACTAGCCTTGCAGGTGAAGACACGGTCACAGTCTTGTACATAGTTAAGACAGTTGGGATATTTTGTATGTACTTCAAAATAATTTATAATGCTGGTTCTCACATGCACTGGAGTAGTCAAAGAAATACAAGCCAGCTGCATATAAGAATTCAGCAGAAGACTGGCACATTAAAAAAATATAAAATAGTTCTTACAGTTGCTTTTTCAAAGGTATTTTAAATATGTAATTATATGCAGTAAATAAACAAATGAATAAATGAAAAACTTTGAATTCTAACTTTCAGAGGAAAAAAAATCCAAATGTAAATTTCACAATAGTTTTAAGCACTTAGCTGTTTAAATGTGTTTATGTATATATATGTAAATATGTGTATACATACAAAAACATCTTTACACAGAAGTCTTTTGCAATGATATGTGAATATATCAAATGATTAACTTATTCAAATGTATTTTAACAGCAACAGAAAAAATGTAATTATTTACACAGCTCAAATTCCTAGTCATCTTGGAAATTCTTTGGAAATAAATACTAGTTAATGTTCATTATTTCTCACTTTCTAACTGCTTTTAATTGAATGACATTTATGGAATTAAAGTCTTTATTTCTTTTTAATGTGTGCCACACAACTGATCTAAACAAACCCATGTGAAGATGTGTGGGGAAAGATTTACATAGACATACTTTTTGAAATACAAACCAAGAGAATGAGGTTCTGATTTTGTTTGTTTGTTTGTTTTACAATATTAAAATTGAATATTTCTCTGTTTTAAACATAGTCCTTAATCCTACAAACTTTTCTGCATGAGAAGGTTCATGTCCCTGCATGAAAACAACAAAATGTAACAAGAAAAATTAACTTGCACCTTCCTATGTGGAACTGATTACAGAACTGCTGATTTAATCTACAAATAACAGAGCAAAGAAGAGCAAGTATGGCAGCATCAGCTTCCCTGCACAAGCTAATAAAATGGCCAAATTTCTACCATTCCTCTCTGCAGTGTGTATCATTTATCTACTCGTCAGCTTGCAACTGCGTATTTCTCACTCATCCCATACAAAATTTCTACTGAAGGTATTAGGAATCCAATGCAAAAAGCAATGTAGCAGGCATTAGAGATCTGTGGTGAAGACTGGAGAATAATTTTTTACTACTGCTTCACTCTGTGGTTTCTTATACAAATCTGAATAATCTGAATCCACAGCGGTGTCATCTTGGAGCATAGTTCAAGCTGTGATCTACAAGCTTAGTGGACAAAAGAGAAGATCTGTTTAAAAGGACTAGCTGTACAAAGCTGTTGAAGCACACATCAAATTACTTGTGCTATATAAAATATCGTTAATGTAATCGCTAACACACTATTATAAAATTGATATCTATTTGAGAAATTAGAGTAAAGTTCCAAAAAGCCTGAATAGGTTCAATTTGTATTATAGCTAATAAAGTTTTTCCAGATAGGACAGAACTTAAGAGCTAGAATTTATTATGATTTTCTTAGTTTGCTTCCTGAAAAGAAAAAAAATATACCATGACCAGAAGGGTTCTTTAAATCAACACAGGGACTTTAAACATTACCAGCATCTCCTATATCCAGTAGTGAGGAGAATCTTTAACTGACTTTCATGTTTCAAATATTAATGTGAAGAACTTAACTTCCGTGTCTACAAAGTACTGATAGAAACACTGAAATTTTATAAGATGATCAAATTCAGATAATGAATGAAATAATGTGTGGAAAACTGGTTATATATATGAACAGGCACCAGAGTATTAGAGCATTCCAGGATAAACAGAATATATAAATAGGAGACAAGCTTGGGGAAGAAAGCTTGGATGAATACAGCACACATTGGTAGCAATATGCAGCTTGCTGGGTTGGAAGGAGGTTGCTCAGGAGTTGTGCAACATGTTACAGCACCAAGTACTATATTTTGCTGTCAATATTTTTCTCCTTTTACAGTAACATGTGGCAAGCCATGAACCATACTCTCTGGCTATAAAAACAGGGAGTACAAATGATGCTCCTTGCAACAACAAATCATCAGTAGAAGTGTGTATCTTCTTGAGACATTATGTGTTCTATGCCTGCTTCCAGCTGGCTGGAGAAGAGCCATTTCCACCCTAAAATCTGTGTTAGCACTGCATGATGCCCTGGCTGCTACAGCCCGCCTTCCCACACGCCCTATTAGCCAGCACAGCACTATTGCTGACATGGCTGTGTAGGTTCTGGCTGCTAGATCACTTCATATTCAAACAAAGTGAGCTTGTACTTGCCTAAAGTCATAGCCTAAAAACACCTCAAACATACTCAAAACTCTTATGTTTCCACCAGCTTTTTACACTTCTGCAAAACAGCATAGCCATGTGTCAAGCATGTGGCATGCAATCCATATTGACAGACTCTATCCTTACAGGTGAACACCTGAATGACTGCAACACAATTGGATCACATTATCTCACCCTCTCAGCAGAGACAGTGAGGTAGACATGAAGCAGTTAGGAAAAAAATCAAATACCTAGTGCAAATGCTTAGTAAGAATTAGCTAAGAGCAGAGGTTGGCTTTAAGACTTATACCTTATTTAAGTCCTATAAGCGTTATCCATCTTGAGAAGTGATGTCTGGTTTAGTGATGATGTTTTATCTACTCCTAATGTTAAATGGAGTCTCAGCAGTATTTTTGGTTAATAGGCTAGACTACAAAGAGGAAAAAAAAAAAAAAAAAAAGGACAAAAGAAAGTATCCTGCCAGAAACCTGAACCTCAAAGCAAGATAACCATTCTGCTAACTAACTGGTCCACTGAAATCTCACTATATGTAAAAAAAAAAAAAAAAAAAAAAAAAAAAAAGTATTGTGTCAAACCTGCATCTCAAAGCAAGATAACTATTCTACTAAAAAATTACTCCACTGGAATCTCAACGTATGTCACTTGCACTGAGCTTGTTAATATTTAGGTTTCAGGCAGCAACAGGGGAGATTTAGGGAATCTCAATGCTGCAGCACAAGCGTAAAGCTTTCCTTTAAAGAATGTATTTAAGAAGCTGACTTTCAGAGGGACATTCAAACTATTCACTCCTTCATCTAATGGGAATATCATACTTTTCTCCTCAGGTCTGGTGGTATCCACTCTGGTCTGGGACAGGCAGAATTAAAGTATATCTCCTAATTGTCACTACAGCTGGGTAAAGTCAAGCAGCAATTTACCACAAGAGCTAAGGTGGTTGTGGTTCCCAGAGGGAATATACCTCTGTGCCATATGATACAGCCAACTTTTTCATCCTCATCTCATACAGAAGAGTAGTAGCTCTCTGCTACGTAAAGGGAACCACTCAGAACTCCTCTACTTTCAATCAGTGACGTATATAATATATATATTTTCTAATTTAGGAAAGAAACCTGAAAGCTGAGATGGGAAGAATAGTTGGAGGGATATGTATAGATAAAGAGAACACCAAATTTTTTTTGCACAACAAAGTATTTTTTTTTAATTTACTATTTCACAACTGTGTCAGTTCCTATAAAATATATAGTTTCATTATGCAACAATACATTGTAAGACATATTGCTTCTACTTAGTTACACTCTATAATTCCAAATTATGACATGGAAATTATTATTCATCTTTATGGCTGGAAAGGTTTCAGTTATTACCATGACTTCTAGTTCTCAGAATTAACAGATCTTTCCTTTAGGTGTCAAATGCATAGAACTTTGTGTCATACACTTTTAATGCATCCCTCCTAAAGAGCCCTATGATCAAAGTCAGGACATATTTACGAGCTAGATATTTCTGAATCCTAGGAAACTGCAAACTTGTATCATCTTTTTGAAAAAGACTTAGTTAAGAAGTTAATGTAAGACTGAGTGATAGACAAAAGACAATCTGTTAATAAAATACAGACAGAAATAAAAGAGGGGATAAATGGGGACACTGTGGTGCTCAGGCTCCAAGTCTGTAAAACAATCAGGAAAGATTGTTGGCCTCTCCCCTTCAGCCTCTTCAACACAAGGCTGGCCTAAAAATGTTCTTAATAACAATGAATGGAAATAAAATGCATACTACATGTAGCTAATCACTGCTCTCTTCATCCTTCAAGTCTGAGCCCTTGTTGAATTCTGTCCTTAATGTCAACTGGACAGGAAATTCTATAATTATATGTAATCCTATATCCTGAGAAGAGGTCATGTGCTGACTGCAGAAATTACAGCGTGAGGTTTTGCATTAACCAGAAGGTCAATCTAGGTGATCACACTAATCTGTGGTGTAGGTCACCATACTACCTGCCACTAGTCTTAATAGCATGTAGATAGTCATATTTTAAGTTCTTTATCATTTTTCCAGGAAAGGAGAAAAGTAAGGTTATATGATTATCAACTCTAGGGCATACATCTCCTGCATGCAGACTATAATCTGCCACATTTCACCATCCCATCATAAAATTGATCATGAATAAATTTCATCTCATCCTACAAGAAAGTTATTATAGAGTCATTGTGATGATAATATAGTCTCTGTTACAAAATATATGTAACACAAACCTTCACCTACAATTGCCTTTTACCCTGTCAAATTCATATGGAAGACATGTCACAAGTAGAATATAGTCAGCTGCACTATAGCAGGTCTCGAGCACATGGACAACAGAGGAGAAAACATTGTCAGAAATTTTAAAAGTTGGCTAATGGTCGTAATCCTCATAGACTAAACAGAATTAGAAACTGTCTTACCAGTAAAACAAACAAGCAAAGGAGGAAGTACCAGCTATAACATTTTGTTTCAACACAGATAAACGGAATTTCACATTTGCAGTTTTTTCTCCCTTCTGCAAGTATTCCTTTAAATTCAAGCCTTCCCCAAATAGAGTCCAAATAAAAACCGAGTCAAAACTCTGGTATTTAGTCCTCTTCAGACTGCTGTGGCCAAAGAGCGAAAAACAATCTGTTCATCTTTGAGGCTTCTGTTATTAAACTGCAATTGAACTCAAAACGCTATGAAATTCTGGTGCCTCCTAACAGCCCAAGAGCCTTGAATAGATGTACTGTTGTACTCCTAAATAACATACACCAGGGACCTCTGCCTGGCTCTGACAGCAAGTGTCTGCAGACTTCATCCATGTACCCAACTCCCTTTCTCTTCCCAAAGTAGGGACCACTTCCAAAAGCAGTGACAACGTCCAGCCTGTTCACTGAGAGCAGAACATTCTGAGGTCCTCAGAAGCAGACTTGGGCACTGTCTGGGAGCTAACTTGCACTAGGGCCATGCCTGGCATCACTTAAACAGCATAAATGGTCACGGGCCAGTTCAAAAGTCTGTGTTCTAGCAACTTTTCATTTAATCATTCAGTTTATGCCCATTCAATCCCTTCCATTTTTGTAACAACCCAATATCAAGGAAAGGAAAGGTTTTTTGTTTTTGTTTTTGTTTTGTTTTGTTTTGTTTTTTGTTTATTACATTTTGTGAAATACTTTAGAAATTTTGTGATAGTCTTTTTCTTCTCCAACACACTTTTGTAGGCTGGAAAGGACAACAGCTGAGTCCCCAACACCGCCTTCTGCATAAAACAGAACAAGTTTAGTGACCTGAGGGTTCAAGGCATTACCAGTCCACTCAGCAGAATGAGAAATAGGGAACATGGGACAGTTACAAACACAAAGAAGGCCCTGGTTGAGCTGTACAGACAGGTAACATGTTTTACACCTGGTCATCTGCTGATACCATGTGAATTAGGCATTGTAACAAGGCACCTGTCTAGAGTTCCTAGTAGTCTTTAGTCTTAACAAATTATTCTTACCAGTGGTTGTCTAATCCATTCTCTGTTTGCTCTTGCAATCTAGAACCCTTTTTTTTTTTTTTTTTTTTGTAAATATTTACTCAAGTGTCTCTTCCTTCCCTGCTCCTTAGTTTAAACCATTCATTTTTACCACTCTTTTTGGAACTCTATAAGCTTCTTCCCCCATTTATGCCATTACCTTGAAGATATATATAAACCATGATCATAAGATGAGAGTATTCTCTCTTCTGAATTTTATACAATTAGCTGTTTTAACCTCTTTCAAAATTATACTCCAAATTTTCAAATCTTTAAAGAAATCCTTTGGATTTTCTCCAGTTCTTTCATAGTCAAATCCCTCCTAAGAATTTGCAGACAGAAATCGCATAGAACACATGGGAAAGTTCACAGAAAGTCTACATTTAATGTCTTAAATTTGCAGGTTATATGATCAAGGCTTTTATAAATGTTTAATTAATCTGCACATTATGCAACATGCCATAAAGAAGACCGATTTCCCAAACTTGCTGAATGGCCCCTTTTACAAAACCCTGACCTCAAGTATGGAAGCATGGGCTTTTATCGAGGATCTGGACAAAGGAATAGAGCACATGCTCAGTAAGTTTGTAGATGACACCAAGTTGGGTGCAAGTGTTGATCTGCTTGAGAGTAGGAGGGCTCTGCGGAGTGATCTCAATAGACTGGATTGATGCGTTGAGACCAACTGTATGAGGTTCAACAAGGCCAAGGGCTAGGTCCTGCACTCAGGGCACAACAGCCCTGTGCAACACTACAGTCTGGGGGGAGTGGCTGGAAAGCTGCCCAGTGGAAAGGGACCTGGAGGTATTGGTCAATAGTCATCTGAATATGAGCCAGCAGTATGATCAGGTGGCCAAGAAGGCCAAGAGCATCTTGGCTTGTATCAGAAATAGCATGGCCAGCAGGACCAGGGAAGTGATTGTCTCACTGTACTTGGCTATGTACTTGGCTATGGTGAGGCTGTGTTCAGTTTTGGGCCCCTTACTACAAGAAGGACATCGAGGTGCTAGATCACATCCAAAAGTACAATTCACGACCAGCAATGAAGCTGGTGAAGGGTCTACATAACAAGTCTTATGAGGAGTGACTGAGGAATCTGGGGTTGTTTAGCTTGGAGAAAAAGAGTCTCAAGGGAGACTTTGTCACCCCACCCCAAAGGAAGTTTTAGTGAGTTGGGGGTCAGTCTCATCTCCCTAGCAACAAGCAATAGGACAGGATAAAATGGCCTAAAGCTGCTCCAGGGAAGGTTTAGGTTGAATATTAGGAAAAATTTCTTCACTGAAAGGGTTGTGAAGCATTTGAACAGGCTGCCCAGGGGTGTGGTTGAGTCACCATCCCTGGAGGTCTTCA
This sequence comes from Netta rufina, assembly GCF_964035555.1. Lineage (NCBI taxonomy): Eukaryota > Metazoa > Chordata > Aves > Anseriformes > Anatidae > Netta > Netta rufina. The sequence goes on from NC_140123.1 coordinate 196,853,553, forward strand.
AAACATGTGTAGATGTCATGCTTAGGGACAGAACTTAGTGGTAGACTTGGCAGTGCTAGATTAATGGTTGGACTAGATGATCGTAGAGGTCTTTTCCAACCTAAATGTTTCTATGATTCTATATGTATTCTATATGTATATATATATATTTCATTTAAGAGAGAAAAATTCTCTTCTTTTAGAGAGTGAGGGTCATTTCCTATAATGTGGCTACTCCTCTGCCTCATATCTGATGCCCTTTATTTGCCTCAATAGTTTCCAAATAGCACTTCTCTCAAAGCATTTTTATACATTCTTTTATCTTATCTCCTTGAAGTGATTTCTTTTTTAATGAATTAACAATGAGAACATTGCACAGATCTCTTTCTAGACTTTCCAAGACACTGTGCAGCTAGGTCAGGTTTGTTCACATGCTACTTCTCTGAATGCTCATGGAACCTTAATGTTGCTTAAATTGATGGGTTTATGCATCTTTATATCAATTCCCTTTTCAAATTTCTTTTGCTAAAACCAACATGTTATGAAAAATATTTGTTTAACAGTATTTCTGGTAAATTCTGTAATTCCATCTGAAATACTTAGTAATAATTCCTGACACTGTTTGCATATTTTCTCCAGCACAGACTATTTGGTTGGTATCTCCCTAGGTCAATTTCTGTTCTACTACTATTATTATTATTATTATATTTTTTCCTCAGATAGAGAATATTTTTTTCTGATGCATAAGATTTACAGTAGATAATTTTTGCAGATTCTAAAGCTGTCCCTTTAGAGATCTAAAATATATACTGTCTGGACCTGCACATTTACAGACTATATAAGTCCAGCTAACTAGTTCTTGGTTTTATTTCCTGTGGGATATGCAAAGGTGACAGTTTGACAACTGATTGAGGATAACGAAGTTCAAATGTTCTGAGGTTGGGAACATGGATTTTGGCTGATGAAAACAGAGTAGTCATTCTTAAACAGTCTTAAAGGTGTACCTCACAACATTAAAATGAATAGAGTTGGAATTTGCATTTAGTTTTTCTGCATGAATAAGACTTTTTTAAGTTTTGTGACTGTAGACCCTTTACTTTCCTCTTTTTTTTTTTTTTTTTAATACCATTTTACCATTAGGTTCTGAGCACAGAATCAGAATCCTTTTGTACTCTGCCACCTCTGTGATCAAGTGTTGCTCTCCCCCTTCCTTCCTTCCTCCCTTTCTTCCATTTGTTATAATTATTTCTATACTGTCATTTTAGACACTCAAATTTTACATATGCAATTTTAACAATTTTTAACAATTTTTAAAGTCTTATTGACAACTTAAATATGTATGATAGAGTTGTCCTTCAGTATAAAATTATAAATACAGACAAGGAAAATGCATATAAAAAATAAAAATCAACTTGCTTTTATGACTCAGTCATTCAAGATACAGGATTCCTATAATAAAATCTACGATAACAGCATGTTCTGATAAAAAACCTCTTGAATTCTGTACTACAAAAATCTGAATGCTCCTGTAAATTCCACCATAGCAGTGTACAGCAAGATTTAACTGTTAAGTCCTCAATTAGTCTACTGAGCTGCTCAAATAGAGGTAGGATTGTAATCTGACAAAGCTCCTGCCACTTTTGCATGGGATATTGCTTTCATAAGAATTTTTTTGATATGTAAATTAATTACTATAACCAGGCTCAAACTTCAAGTGTATCAGATAAGTTGCCATCTTAATAGTTTGTCACTAATCTCATTATACTTACTACATTTTATTAAAATCAGCCCCCACATTCTCTTGACTGCATTTCACAGACGCCTATTGGTCTTGATCCGTGAAAAACTGTCATCACTTTATCAGCAGTACCACAGTCCAAGAAGAATTGCTTGGACCACGACATGCCTGGGGAAGATGACAAGCTGAGAGTGAATAAATCCAGAACCAGGAACCAGAACACTAGTTTTATGATCAACTGTCTTCCAGTGTAAAAGGAAGTGCCGCTCCTTGCTTTTATTTATCTGTGGAGAAAAGGTGCTTAATCTTTCCAGTTGCTGAAAGACAAGGAGAAGTTTCGGAGTCTGTGGCAGCTTGCACGGGAATCTCTGTACTTGTGCCACCTGAAGCTCTGTTCCTGCTAGAGTGGCTAATTTTTTCCTCACTAAGAAAAAAAATAAATAAATAAAAATGGAAAGCCTGTATTTTATAGAAATACTTTACGTAGTTGGAGAGGGAGGGGTTGAAACTAAGCAACCAACAGATACCAGTCTATGAAATGTATTTGCACAGTGCCTACTACTTTTAAAAATGGTGTTTTACGATTGGAATTTAATTCAGCATCCCTGCATGGTAATAGGTGATGACTCCTTACAGATAGGACAAGGGACTCAAAGAAACCAAGTGACAGTCAGAGGCTCCAGATTCTTGGAGCTCTACAGACTTAGGCTGTTGCCATTACTCCTTCTTCACGGACAGAAAGGAAAAATATGTTCTGACAACACAACAGAGTGTGTTGGTTTTTTGTCATGATGCCCGATGTCAGAGCAAGGAAAGCTCACAAATCTGACTTTATACATCACATACTAGCTCAGGAACAAATCCTGTCTGTCAGCTTCCTTTACTGGCTAAGTTGTACTGAAAATTCAGTGAGAGTACAGCCAGAGTTTGTCCCACCTCACGCCTCTGCCTGTTGCTTGTGCAGGAGCAGGGTGCGGTGCTGAGAGGAACATACCATCTCCTGCTGTGGCAGAAATGCCATCTGACCGGGTAGAGTTAGATCATATCTACAGGAGACAGGCTGCATTAAAAAGAACAAGGAGGAGAGAGACAGGCAGGTAGTGATATCCTACAACACATGTTTCAGAAAGCCTCCAGCCATTCCTCAAACGTGGCACGTGCACGTCAGGCACTGCGATCTCCTCTCTCAGCTGCACTGTGATTGCTCTCCAGCAGCACCAACACCACTTCACCAAGTCCAGGACTGACACTCTGGTCTTGAAGGACTCAAGAATTGCAGTGGGGCTGTGGGGCCCTAAAATTAACAGTTTTATCGATGCCAGAAAGTCTTGACAGAAATGGCTAAGTATGTTAGCGTAAGTGCTGCCCTTGCTGCTGTTCTTCGTTGTGTATTTCAGTCCCTCTAGTCATCAGGCTGACACTTTGACAAGTGGTAAACGTCTCCTGATGAAAGCCATTAAAAATGTGGTGACTGTATATAAAGTGCAGTGTTTTGGCATGTAGCCCTGAGCAACATTATATCAACACTGCTCTAGAAAAGCTCCTTTTTGGGGCTTATGCTTGAATTAGGAAAAGAAAAAAAAAAAAAAAAAAAAGAAAAAAAACCTCTCTGATTTCTCTTTAAAAAGTTGACTGCTAACGCATCAAATGCAGTAAACACAGTCATGCTGTCTTGCCACCCTTTATCTGCTGTCCTTTGGGAGCACCATGCAAGAGCTGCATTGCAAGAGCTGCAGACTTAGGCAGTCTTTACATGGGCTGTAAAACTGGAAGAAATACCTTCACCCTCTGTTGGATGCTGCAACATAATCACACACAGGCATAGCAATCTACCACAAAGGCATGCATAAGAAGTGTATGCTGCTGTGTGATTATTGCTAAGAACCTAACTTCTCTGTGTGAAATAATCATATAAATAGTAAAAATACAGTGGCTACTTTTATTTTTATCATTAGATTCCTAGCAATTCAAGAAATCCAGATTACATTCATTAATAAAGAAAACAAGCCAAGATTCATTTGAGCATGAGTGATTCATAAGATCTTAGCAAACTCTATTTACAAAGACTATTTGCAAAACTACAACCTGCAAGCTGCTGTGCTGCCAGGTGGCAAACCTCTCCTAGCAAGCATCATTTTAATACTCCCCATCCCAGTCTTCCAGTTATTTAGTCCCCACCACAAGGCATGTGAACAAAATGCTTGTGTTTGGACAAGCCACAGGTGAGACATTGGGACATTAAGTACCCTTAAGCACTTTGCAGAGCAACATCTACGGCATATATACTTTTCTCTTAAGAGGATCGTGGGACTTCAGGATTTATGACTCCTGTGCTTCAGCCACCTGGGGATTAATTCCTGAACTAGACATAAAATGACTGCGGTCAGGGAAGGTTTGCAAGCAGGATTATACAGAGAGATGGTTTAAGGTGCATGGCTTCTCAGGCCAAAGTGCACCTTCATGTAGGGTTCTGTTTCCTTTCACACATGGAAACAGAGCCCTTAATGTTCATACACATCTATTTCAGTGTGTTCTGCATCTCTATCTATAGCTGACTGCTTTACAGCTGCCCTGTTATTGACACTTCAGTCTAAGATCATACACTACACCCACTGGTTTGCAGAGGACATGAGCAAGCAGGTGTCAGTTACAAGCAATGCCCACATTTCTGGTAAGGTTTTCCCTGCCAAACTGGCAAGGTCTTTCCTGAAAAGTTTTCCTTGGGGAGGCCAGGGTTGAAGCTGCACTTGCAATCTTATGGCCTACATAAAGAAGAACTCACAGAAGAAAACTATGAATCAATAGCAGGCTTTTACTGTGCCTTTTGCAATATGTGCCTTCTGTCTCACTGAAATCTTCTGTTCTGGGGCAGCTGTTGGATCAGGACTGGCTCTCCAACAGCTAGAGAGCTGGGTGGCACATCTGTGGCCACTTTTTGCCACAGTGAGGTACCCTTTGGTAGATTCTGGCCTCTAAACATCATTTGGTGAACAATGCTGTGCAAATGTTTATCACTGTGACAAGATTAGGCTACATGTCCTAAATACATTTGGAGAGGAGTATTCAGAGCTCAGGGTCTACGTAGCGTTTGCAAAATGCATACATATACAGACTGTATGCACATTACTATTTGCTGTTTTCTGTTAATAGGGAATTTGTAGGACCCGTTTTCCTGGAGTACTGACTCTTTCATTTAGTTGAAGTATCTGAGTTTCAGCCTGGAATGGACAATGTGTTCATGGAGATTATCATGTGACAGCAATAGCTTTACAAGGAGAAAAACAGGTATCAGAAGAGATATGGGGTAGTTTTTTTCATTAAAGAATACTTGCCAGAACTTCTAACGTAGTCTCAATCATCCACACAGAAACATTTAGAAATATGCACCTTGAAAAATTATTTTTTCCTAAAGGAAATAAAAATGGGAGGCATATTTCTGACCTACAGGCTCTGAGATCCAGTAAATCCTAAGTCAGAACTGACAGAAAAGATGATACTATGCAACTGTCACAGCGTAGGTTTGCGCTCAGACATGAGGATCACAGTTCCTCCTTGCCTCCTAAAACTGCCATCCTGCCCATCTGTTTTCTGAACCTTTTACTTTGGCAGCACTGAATTTGGCCTCTTCCATGTAACTCTTACCATGGAGAATTACAGGATACCAGAACATCACTGCTCTGACAGTACTGGAGTAACGTCTCAAAAGAGAATTTTCTTCACCTTTGAAAGCACTGACTAGGCCACCAAAAGGTTTCCAATTGCTTAACAGTATTACTTTCCTAAAATTTGTGTTTAAGTCAGAATAAATAAAAGCTTTTAATAACTATCCAGCCCTTTGAAAAGTAAATACTTGGTTTGCTTTAGGGACTACCTGTATATCTTGAGAGGATAATTCTTATGTATCACATAAGATACAAGATCTCCATTATTTATACAGCTAGCTCTTAGTCACAAGTCTGTTTTGAAAACAGTGAAGGGCTCCTTCTCTTTGTGGGAAAATCATAACTGACTGTGCTTTTTTCAAGATTTATACCTCTTATCTAACTCTGTTGTCTGAAGATGCCTGAGCTTTGTACATCATCCAGCCTGACCGCTCCTGGTCTTTGAGTATGGGCAAGAAGAACAGAAACAAACCTACCTAATACCCAAAACACAATGCACAAAATGCACACAAAGATGCATTCATAAATTATTTCAGGATAAGAGATTACAAACTCAGCTTCTGGATTCCTCCCCTTTATTTGGATAAATATATTTGTACCACTATCAGTGCTGCAAATCACACCTACCTAATGCTACAGATCATCGGTGATTCCTTTTGCTCCACATATTTGTACTTCAAGTACATTATTACCAAGCATGTAACATGATCAGTGGTTCTATTTTTACTAACAAACTTAGTCATTCTGCTCACAAAGTACCCATAGATCCTTTCATTAACCTTCTTACTTCCTTAATCCAATTATGGGCACTATTTCTTATCCTCAACTTCAACCCAGTAAATAGATAGATGATCTGACAATAGACAGTATGAACAGATAGACAAAGAAGCAAAGGTTTTTATAAAAAAGGTAATTTCCCAATTCTTGCAACATAATTGCCTTTTTTCACTTTTTCCAAGGAGCTGTCTTAGTACAGATTTTCCTGAACAGACACTATTTTTTGCTTCATGTAACTTTATGATGTGAGTTACAGTAATGGAAATATTTTCACATAGACCTAATACACATCTGACCTAGTGCCCATGGAGGCTGATGGAAAACACGTGACACATTTTTTTTATTCTATTTATAAAATATACCTTGATCATGAAAACACAAATGTGAAAGTAGAGTATACGGATTCTATCCTGGATAAAGGGTCAAGAAAAAACATAGAGGCAAGCAGACAGACACAGCACTGATTCCATACATCATGACTGATGGGCAATGCTAGTGAGAGGAGACTACAACCTCTTCTAATAAAAGCTAACCTGGTAAGAAAAAATCAGCAGAAAAGTTATTCCCATTGTATTAAGTAAAGGATATACAAAAGACAGGCAGAATCTAGGTCTTCTAGTTGGCTTGAGACCTGGCTATATTGCTGCAGTGAAAACAAGGGGCAGGGGGAACAAAATGAAAGTACACTTCTAATTTTTAGATTCACTTCTGCCTTTTCTGCCTTTCAGCCTAGTGGTTCACACCCTCGCAGAGATATGTTTGCCTATCATAGCAGCCATTGCTGTATGTGCATTACCAGCTTATGACAGGTCTGTTTTAGTCCACTGGTGGGTTCACACCCAAGAACATCCTTTGAACCCAGAAACTCAAGTTCATAACCAAACCTATCAAAATTTTTTAGCTTCCAAGCTGAAGGTGCATTAGAAGCAGCTTGGATTTTTAGGTATAAAGCTGAAGAATACCCGTATGAAGAATGTTAGAGCTATCCCAGTATCTCTTGCCCCATCCCTGAGAAAGCACCTTTTCTTGCAAATATCTTCTACCTGAAGCCTTTTTCCCTTTTGCCAGGATCAGTCCTGTCATTTTTATCTCTTACTCCATTCTGGAGATTTGAATCCCCCTCAACAAACCACAAACGGATGTACCATAAGCAGATATTCCAGACCTGGCACCTGCCTGCAATAAGATTTTACCTACAATAAATTACAATAATTTTAAAAGGAGTCTAAAAAGGAAACAGGAGAACAGGTGGTTTCTTATGGCTGGGTATAAGGAGAAAAAATAAAATCTTACATAATCATAATAAAACCATGCTATCTTTTGCTACAGAATTTTCCAGAGAGACCATACAAAAGCACTAAAATAATCAAGAAAAAAGTACAGCTGTAATACTGACCCAATAAAAGGCACCGCCTTTACCTATGTTTCTGTGTTTAACACTATGTTTAATATCTTACAAATGTGCTACAATCCTAAAACATAAAAATTAAACCAAATCAGTATCAAAAAGGTTCTTCATCACATGTAACTTGCCACAATTCAATTCTGAATTTTAGGATCTCCTTCTTTTTTCTCTAGACAAAAAATATCTCTGAATGCTATTGATAACTGGGGACATGGAAAAGAATAATTTTGAGTCTCCTGCATACTGACTAACATCAAATTTTCAAGTTGTCTTTAGCGCAGTGATGCAGGTTTTGTTTTTTATTTATTATTTATTTTTTCCAAATATCATAATTAGAACTGTTTGCAACAACAATATAATAAACTTGGCCAATTAATTTTCAAGAATCAGTATTGTGCTGAGTTCAGCAGAACTATAAGCAAATCTACATTGAGAAATATATTACTCTGTGTTAAAAAAATCGTTTATTAAACACTATGGGCATTCAGTACAGGGCAACTACTTTTCCCACCAGCCACCTAATTTCTGTGTGTAGCAAAGTAAGCCCCAACTAATTAGTAGGCCTGAAGTTAAGTCTCTCCTCCTAAGGAAAAAATCATAAAAAGTATATACATTTACCTATGTATGAAATTGTGTTCCTTCATCTAAAAACTGGAGCTTATGCCTATATCCAATGCCAATGTTTTCCCCAGTGAGAGATTATCCTATTAACTAAACTGCTTAAATATAGGAGAGTTTTAAAAAAATATTTCCTCTCCCTTCCACCACAAGAGCTATTCCTGACAACTGTCATTCCCGAGACATGTTTGCTTATGGTATTCTTCATACTTTAGGATAACCTGGTTGATCTTAAAGAAAGCGTGTAATTGAATAAATGTATAGACATTTAAAAGAAACACCCTTCTGGAGCTTAGCTGGTTAAGAGAATTTCTAAATCTGTGCTTGCTGATTGCTGAAGCCAACTGACGGGTGGCTTCTATATTTAGGATCCTCCTTACACCTGTCAAGAGACAGAGAGAGACAGCCAGAGAAAAGGAAAGTGTGTGCAACAGAGCAGGCAATCCAGAGACCCATCTCTTGTAGCAGAGAGTTAAAAATAAATGCAACAAGAGCAATAAAGAAAACAGAGCAAAATCTTATTATTTATATTACCCCACTGTTCTGTGACATGCTGTCAGTGAGCTCTCCAAGCTCAGTGTGGACCTCATTAGTGATCAGCGATTCCAGCATCCCATGGGAAGCCACAACGATGCTCAAAGCTGGATGGCATTCAAATGGGTCAAAATCGGGCTCCTCAGGTGGATCCATCTCCCTGCTACTGTTCAGCTGAAGGCATGAGGCCTTTGTGGCAGCTTTTTTGTTCCAAACTGAACTCAGGTTCAGTTTTGTTTCAAACTGAACCTGAGCCCATGCCGAGCCACTGGCCAGGGGCACTCCAGCTTTGATTGACCCCTGTCTGATCCCAGGCTACTCTCAGGATGTCAATGTCAGCACTTCTTATGACAATGTTTTATAGGTCTGCGTACAAATGAAATAAAAGGAAAACCACATTGCTTTTCTTTAAATAGAACTACAAAATCAATTAACAAAACAATCCTATTGTAAAGGTGTCAGATCCTTTTCCTAGTTTTAAACAAAATAAAAGAATAATTTCAAAAGAAAAAACATCCAGGAATAATAGCTTTCTTGCAAGATATGGACACTACCTCCATCCCACCTGAGTTGCTTACTCCTTTACAATTTTTAATCTCCCAGTAAGCAGAAATATTTGGTTATATACAGATTAGGAACAAAGAAAAAGCACTGCTAGGGAAGTGGGGAGAATGGTGCTATTTAAATTTACACACACACACCTTTCTAAGTAGTATGTTTCAAATCCTAAACAAAGAAACCTGAAATTTCTTCCGCCCTCCCTGACTCATATCACAATAACCCTGGTAACCTTTTAACCAATATCTTATTCACCACCAGTTGCCCAGCATTCTTTTTCAGAACAGGAAACAAAATGGCCTGTAAGCATTCTCTAGTGTTCAACAAGCTATATCAATTACTTACCAAACTTAATTTAAGTTTCACCAACTATTATTTTATCAGAAAATAAACAACAACAACAACAAAGCCTTTCTTCCCATCAATAGCAGATGAACAGCATATTTACTTGTTAAAAATTCATGGTGTGCACGTATGGTTGAGAGAAAGTGCTTAGTCCTCATGAAAGATATTGAAAACCCCTAACCATGGATATTTCATTTTCTATGCACAGTATAGGTGGCAACTGAACAAATACCTCAGAATCTCCTCAAAAGTAACCTCATTATCTACCTTAAAACTAGTTTTAACTACTAGTGAGTAGTTATATGTAGCTCATCTGCAAAGTTTACATAAATGTAGTTATTCCCTTTAATTATACAGATGCAAACGTAAAAGATATAAAACATGCAGAGGGTAGTGAACTTACATTCAGCTCAATGAAGAGCTAAAGGCACACAGAATGAACCTATATATGAGGGACACATGCAAATTCCATGTAATCCTATGTTCCTTAATGTCACAGAAATAACTTCTAAATGTGTGGGGCAAGCATCTAGCTTTACTGAAGACAATGTGAATTTTGCAATCAACATCCCATGTAGTCATCCCATGGTTTAAAAGATGGATGAGAAAATGGTTCAACACCTGCTGGAAATCAGTTCCTGAACAAGTCGCTGGGGCTGGCTTTGGGCAGGGTGTGAATGATGTGCTTAGTGCAGGTCAGAAGCCACAGCAAAAGGTCACCAGCAAATGGTGTGATATGCGTGGGGTCACACAGCTATTAGGAGATTCTGAAAAGACTTTACAAATCTACATTTGAAGCATGGTTTAGTACACTTTTGAAATGTATAGTGCTTTTTACTTTGCGTGTGGTGTAGATTAATATTTAATACATTGTAATTCTGCGGTTAAAGAATATCTTTCTAGTTATTACCATACATAGTAAAGGGAAAGTGTTGTGCTGCTTTATAGTACCAATAATAATGCTACCACATAGAAATATGGCAAAGCAAACACAAACAGTTAAAATATATCACACGCTACTCCCACCCCAACTTACTCATACAAACGATGTTGGTCTGAACAGCTGCTAAAAATTTACCAAAGCTGAGAAGAAATTTTAGCCTCTTCAGACAGCCATGGTCTGAAAACTAAAAGGGACTACATTAGATGTAATATGATAAATTAATGCACCGAGCTCCTATATAATAAACTGGCAGTGTACAGCCCTACAGATAAATTTTTGACTATCTGTAGCACAACTGGACTGTTCACAAGTAGAAATCATTTGCAATACTAGAACGTTAAGACAAAATTGCCAAGTGTTATGAAGTCCTAAAGGGTGAACACATATATTTAGAAAACACTAAAAGCTTTGTGCTAAGTACTGGCTTAGCTACTGTTCTGTCCTGACTATCACTAATGGTGTCATCTATAGCAGAGGTTACACCCTTCTGTTGGGTATTAAACCATATAGCTATATGTAATACCTACCTGCATTACAAGTATGTCCCTCCTATGTTGATAACAGTAACAAACACATAGGGGAAAAAAATATCAGAAGTGATATGGCACACAAATTAATATTCATAACATTACCCCTTCCATTATTTGTTTCCCTACAGGTATTATCAGTAAGCAGAGAAAACCCTCAGGAGACATGAATTATATTGCTTTATCATTCCTAGGCATCCTGTTTCCATGCCAAACTTTCTGTCTAAGGATCTCTGTCTCATAAGCTTCTGTCATACAGAATTCATAATAATATGGGTATTGTTCCTTGACTGGAGCTTCTAAGTACTATGCTAATAAGAGCAGGGAAACATGTATATGGTGTATGCATTGCTGTTGTTTGAGGATATAAGAAGAAAACTCATCTCCTAGTCTGATATACTGCATAATAAAATTTAAAATGTTAAACTCAATTATGTATGATAAATTCAGCTTTATTATAAATTATTTTCAGAAATGTTGGTGAGAGAAAAAGTAAAAGTTGCAATAGATTCCCTTCTATATCTAATTTCTGTGTGTGTGAGCTTTTTTTTGTTTTGTTTAAATGGTTTACAAACACAAATAATCTGGGATGACAGACTGCTTCCATGCAGGTTGATTATTTTTTTTCCCCATAGCATGATGACAGAAAAGACCAAAAGTTATTTCATTAAAAGATGTGTCCTAAAACAAAAGTGGACCTAAGACATGATTATGGTGCTTCTTTGGAGTAGGTTGACAATTAAGATTTCATATATACGGAATCATTTACAATTATCTACTGAATCTACTGAAAGAAATCTTTGAAAATCAAATAAGAAAATCTGTTGTATCAGAGTCATTAGCAATAATTCCTTCAGATGAACTAGAAGCACTTGATGTAAAAAATGAAATTAAGTCTAGAATAGCAATGCTTTATTGAGAACCATTTTTGACACACTTCCATACTTATACCTTGTAAATGTACTTAAATAAATTTTTAAATAAAATAACAGTTGCAGGAAAAAAAAAAAAAAAAAAAAGTAAAGCAATCAAAAATGTACTGTCTAGTTCCCATATAATGCAGGAGTGAGCTTTTTGATTTTTCTGTTCAGTACTGACTTTCTTCAGATTTCTCTTCAGTGCAGAGTTAGAAGTTCAATGATTTACCACAAAAACTTACAGAATGAATCCATAAGCCACCTACTTGTACTGTCAATACATTTTGTGTATTTAATCTGAATTTTCCTTATCTTAATTTATAGGTTGGTCTGCAAAGCAGGTGAAAGCCTGAATAGGCATGCATCTTTTTGTATTTCTAATGGCACTTTGTATTCAGATTTTTCTTCTACTCTGCAATGTAATACCAAAAATCAGCATTTGCACAACATATTACATTTCGAATGCATTGTCCAAACAATTCTCTGCCCTTTTAAAGGACTAACATATGGAAGAGAAAACTGAGTAAGATTAAAAAAAAAAAATAGACCCTGAAATTCCTGTTTTATTTTTTTGTACATATATATTTGAGAAGCTTTAATCCGACTGTTCCCAATTTACACCTTTCAAGCCACATGAATCCCAATCGAGTCCAGTATCAAGATACATAGAATAAGGTATTATTCTAGAAAAAGTAAGTGTAGCAATGATAAGACATTAAATTTGTAAACACACAAATAGTTGTGAATGACTTAAACCAAAAGATCATGTGGTCATTAAACAGACTGAATTTAAAGCCTCAAAGAATTTTTTTACGGCACCATTTCAGACACTCAGAGAACTACATAAACAGTGTAAAATAACAATACTTCATTAAATTGCACTTATTTTTGCATTGATTTTGTTTAGATAGATATCGAGTGCTAAAAAGACTCTGTAATTGCTCCATTCTGAAAACAGACAGTATTATCAGGCAAGAAAACCTTCATTAGTTCATTATCCAATTTTCTCAGGTGAAAGAAATGTCACATGGATAGCGTGTGTCCATGTTAAATCACACAATAACAAATCACAGACTGGAATCTATCTAAATTACTCTTGAATTAGAAACTCCATTTCACAACAACAATTAAACTGTGTGCCTCCTACAGTTTATATTTGTTTATCATATATTTATTTAAAGATTTTGGACTAAACCCCACTCCTGATGTGGCAAGTTTAAAAGGAAACAAGCATGTTTTATTACTTTGTGGATACTGTAGGGATGTTTCCCTGTAGGAAATACGATCAACTTCATTTTAACCAATCTTTGAATGAATGAGTTTGCACATCTCCAGTTTGTAGGTTGCCTATTTGGTCTTTAAGAAATCCTTGCTAAATTCTACCCACACATATGCCATTAAGTATTAATGTATGACCAGCTGGATCTGGTACACCAGAAATATAAAAATTCAGGTACTTGTGAAATCTCTTAAATTTGGTCATGGTTGCTCGCAAAATAATCCCAAGATCAAATGTAGAGCTAAACACTCACACAAGAAGCATGAGTTTCCTGCACCATTAGGTAACCAAAAATGCTAGGGGCATTTTAGTGGTATACTGCTGACATTTCCTGTTAATTTGCAGGAAAAATCCCAGCTATGAAATAATTCCTGCCTAGCGAAGGGATGAACCCGTTACTGAAGTCATACAACATAAAAAACACAGGATCAGCCAGATAGTTCTCTTCCTGCAATGAAACAATATTCTAGCAACACAAAACATCTAAATATATCTCAAAAACATCTCTTTGCTTAGGGTATCTTTACCTTAGCTTTTGGGTTCAAAATATAGCTTTTGTTTAATACCTGACTTCCAGTTCTGAGGTAGATGCTTCTGCAAGCTCTCCCTGCAGTGGAAGCTATTACTAGCTTTTCGTTGCCAGAGACAAGGTGTATCCTTTGCAGCTTTACCAAAATTATCAGTGAACTCCACCTGTCTTGTTTGTCTTATGTAGGAGTTACATTTTGAATAATTAGCTACAGGGAAGGAAAAATAATAATAAAATAAAATAAAGTAAAATAAAATAAAGTAAAATAAAATAAAATAAAGTAAAATAAAATAAAGTAAAATAAAGTAAAATAAAATAAAATAAAGTAAAATAAAATAAAATAAAATAAAATAAAATAAAATAAAATAAAATAAAATAAAATAAAATAAAATAAAATAAAATAAAATAAAATAAAATAAAATAAAATAAAATAAAATAAAGCACCTCTTATTAAGTTGAAATCATAAAAGCTGTAAAGTCGGGTATAATAAGTAAAATAAGTATACATCTCCATTGTAATATGCAAGCGCACTGTAAGCATATTTCTGTCCTTGTGAGTCTATTTCTATTTCATATGCTCAATAAAATGAGTTTCCAGTTGAAAAAATAACGGTTGATTCTGTAACTGAAAAGTGGATCACAATGAAGATGTAGAAGGTAGACAAATTAAGGCCAATTTCAATATCATACATTTCCTAATTATCAAGTGTTTAGCTTTACAATCTAATAATTTACTTTTAACCTAGATTAAAATAAATAAATAAATAAATAAATAAATAAATAAAAATGATTACCATTTCTATCTATAAACAGATTCATCCCATGGAGAATAATGGGACAATTGTGGAGTAGAATCTATTCACTAGAAAGAAATAGAGCCCCAGGTAATTAGATACGTAGAACCAAATATTTAATCACTGATGTTTAACCTGTGCTTGCCAAGCTGAAAGCATCATAATTCAATACATAACGTCTTTGTTGAAGCATGGAAATCTATAAGAAGAACTGAGCATTTTCATGCAAAACTACCTTGCAGGCCATAGAATTAGCTTATTCTATGAATAAATGGAGTTATGCAAAGCAAAATCACTAGCAGCAAAATATCTGCAGTCTAAGTATTATTCTATACATCTACTACGATATTATTTATGACCATTTGTTAACTGTCTCTCACCATCTAAGCAAGAAAGTGACGGGTGCTTTTAATCTCAATTTTGCAGACTAGGAGAGTGCATCTAGATTAGTAACACTTACATAGCAGAGGAGTAAAGATATCAAATACTGTTAATAAGAAAGAAGCTAACACATCAGAATTGGGGTCTCATGGCCCTGTAAAGAGACAGCATCACTTTTCAGACTAAACCAAGCTTCATTGAGAAAAAGAAAAAAAAAAAGGGGAGGGGGGGGGAGAGAGAGGAAGGAATTCTTTTGGTTTCTTAGTGATTTTAAAGCTAATTACCTGAAAATCAAGATTTCATACCTGAAGGTGAACAAATTAATCAGTTGTGAGGGGTTAAAATAAATTACTTCTTACAAGTAAGAAATGTTACTACGCTTACAAGTATCCTGAATATTATTAGATGCTGCAGTATTTTAAAAAAATAAAATTTCTTCCTTACAATTCCATATGTATACAAAATTGTGTTTGTTCCTAACCTCTGAGAACATTTTCTTAGTGTGCCTTCTGGCACACTAAGTTCTTTTTTACATGGACACTTGCTCAGTAGGGCACAGACAATGAAGTGCTGTCAGAGCTTATCATTTAAAAGGAAGACAAATGACCACATCTGATATCATGCATGGTTTCTTTGCAATATCTTACTATTCCCCTCTGTATAGCCTAATACAATCATGTATTACATTTTATTTTATATAATTTTTACAATCTGGCCTTGACAGTGATGACTCATTCTGTAGGCATGAAACCTGTATGTGTTTAATCAGAAACTATTTTATGTGGGTTCATCCCTGCACCTAGGATTTAAATGATACAGGACTGATACACATTTTGCTGAAATTACACTGGCACAAGGAAAGATGAAATAGGGTACCTAACCATTTCCAAAGACATTCAGAGTATATCCTGAGACATACTCTTAGTCATGCAACAAACCAATTAATCCTTTGTGTATTTCTTATCAGTCAGAAGTGACTACAAGAACCAGGTTTTGCTTTCAGTTACTTCAAAGCTTTTCCCCATGTGTATTGTATAGTGAAATCTCTTCAAGACATGTTCCAGCTTGTATTAGCAATCCTCTCTATTAGCTTATATACCTACCTGCAATATCTAAAATATCTTCAGAAAATGAAAGTCTAATCCAGAAGGTAGGAAAGGTAGTCAAAGTAGGAAAGGTAGTTTTTAAAATAAAATAAAATAAAATAAAATAAAATAGTAAGGACTGCACTACTGTTATAACTATTACTTCTGTTGTAACTGTTACTAGGCCAATCAAAACAACTGCTATGAAAACTATGTTACTTCAACTACTCAAACTACTTGAAATCTGAGCAGCCTCCATCCTTTTCAGATAATTAGTGATCATTAGTGACTATGTTAGGCATGCTACTAGTCCATAAATGGGAATAAGTTGATGCCAGACCCCCTAAACAGCACTACTTATGTACTTCTGTGAACATCCTTCTCACAGAAAGCAGGACAACTTATGATATGCAACATGCTTGTTCAAGCAGGATGGCAATGGGGCACCATTCCCATTTCAATGAAATGGGAACAAAAGGAATAAAAACAGTAGTAAACTTCTTGAAAAGTGGGATCAGGTTAATGAACCCAAGTGACACAAGTTATTTTGGCTGTTATTGTAACCACCTATTGCCTCTATTTTAACTAGAAAATAAGAAATATTCACAGTTCACATTTCAGATAATCTATATCTATAGATTATCTGAATCATAGATATCATAGCATATAGATATCATAGATATCTATAGCTCCAAATGATTTCAACATCAAGAAAAATGCTGTGCAATGTGGCACAAGAACGCAGCTAACACACAGCATTGGCATGAGTCAGATGTGCTGGCTTTTTTTCACGATACTGTCTGCAGATTTTTGCTGACTCCTGGTAGTTCCTAAAATGCTTATGTTTTACAATCTGTGTGCATCCAAGAAGTAGAGATCATGGGGATTAACTTCTTCTAACTCTCCAGATTTCAAGTTCCAGCCAGGAAAGATTTGGTCATGCAAGTATCTGAGTCAAGGTGGGAATAAATCAAAAAAAAAAAAAAAGCATCTTAATAAACAAGCCTTAACAACTTAACACTTTTCAGCTACAGAGGGCTTTGGAGGCATTAGCTAACAAATTAATCTTGACAATAAACCCTCGCCTGACTAAATGGTAAGATGCCTCAGCCTCTTATTTTACTGATGAGAGAAATCAATGTGGAAGAAACTAAGGTCCAAAACGCAAGGCAGATAATGAGAAGCAGATAATAATGGAAATTATGGAGAGGGAACTATAATAATAATATCCTCAGCCAGGAGACATACAATTCAGGATGTACATCACAGAAAACATAAATTTAAAAACCTTTTACTTTATTTACAATATTTACAATAATTTTATTTCTATTATATATATATAGCAAATATATATATATAATATACATATATACAATAGTCACCACTGAATTTAGTTATGACAGAGGGCTCAGCTCAAGTAATACTTGCTGCATTACAGAATATGCAAACAGCTGCATGCATTCTAGAGGAGAACTTCCTACAGAAGATCATGGTGCAACAAAACTCTTTGCTCAATACACTCAATTTCCACCTTCTTTTGCCAGGAATTATTATACATGTATGTATTCTCTTTATTTTAAGCTGACTTTGAAAAAAATCTGATGAACTTGCTGCATCCATATGTAAAAAGCAATGAAACTACATATAAGACTAACAGCAAATATGAACATTCAATAACATCTGAAGGAGTGTTCTAAGCAATTACTGAAAAAAATATACTATTATACATATTTTATTCTAATTTAATATATGAAAAGAAATAAACCATATTCTGCAAAAAGCAATATCTACATTGATATCTGCACAGGAAGCTAGTGTATACCTTGACTAAACTCACAGAACACTGTACCAACATATCTCATAGGGCAGAGCACTCACCAATTTAAGAGCATTTTCTTTGAAGATAAGGCTGCATTTAGGATCCATACAACATATCAGCTAAATGGACTATTCAAATACACACTGGGGGAAATGATTACTGTGAGGGTCCATTCAACCATTTACAAAATAAACCATTTTTCCACTAGTCCACAGTAGAATACCATAAATCAAAACCTGTGTTTTAATGGAATGTTGAACTTACTCCCCAACAATTTGAAAAGTTTAATGGGATATTGGATATATATGTGCAAGAGTAAATTGTTACCCATAATACCAGGTTAAAAACAGTAAAAGCCTTAACTGAGCTTATATAAATAGTTATGTGTTTCTGCAAAATGACGTATTATGGCTGTTAGAAAATTTTGAATTCAAAGAGAGAATTTTTGCATCCAAACAAGGTTGATTCCTTGGAGCCTGCCACTCGTGCCATATTTGTAGATCTGGTTTGCCTAAAAGCACAGTCAGACCTCTGAAATACTGTAATTCATACTTCTGGTCATTTTCACTTTATGACTCTGCTCCTTCCTGCAATACTAAAAACCAAGATCCTTCAGCTCAAAGTGCAAACTGTTTCACTTCATCATCTTCAACAAAACATACTCTAGGACTCACTTTCCTCCTATGGAAAAGGCGTCATCATTAAGAGTCAGTACAAACCAGGTGTAGCGTTTTTTTCCTCATTCTAAGAACAAAGAAAATTTCCCTTCACTAGTTTGTTTATGGCTGCCTTAGTGCAGAAAGAAAAATGCATCATGATATTAAAAGTGACACTGACATGCCTTCATTTAGGCCTTAGTCCTGCAACCCTACCCAGAAAACTTTCATAACTGTATTTATATGCCTACTTTAAAGATTTAGTCCATGCTTTGCAAAATATTTTTAAAATCCCAGCAAAGATAAGAGAGGTAGAGACTGGGGAATGTTTTTAAGCCTTTAGACCAGCCTAGTGGTGATCTGCAAAAAGGCACAGGAGACAGAAACACCTGAGGTATGAAATTCTTTGGATGAACTGAGTTCTGCTTTTCTCCTTTAAATAAAATATAACATAATTTATCATTTGATCACTACGAAAAATAAATTCTGAACTCAGCCACACATTCATGTTATTATCTGCTTCACAATTCAATATGGAAGAGAGCTGAAAGAAAGATTCCTGATCAAATATATACCTCTATGCTACAAAAAATGATTGCTATGCAAGATTATTACCCCAGATGATCCATAAGACGTATTTAAAAAAATAATAATAATAAATAAAAAAAAGTTTTTGCTGAATGCCTGGTTCCATATTCATGGCTCTACAGAAACAGGGGAAAATTTTAAAAAATGCTTAAATTACTATGTAGAATATCTGTTACAAAGTCAGATTATAGCTCTTTTCCAGACAAACACTCAAATGAGAAGTATTGAGAATGTAATTAAAAAAAAAAAAAAATCTGAAAAATATAATAAAACTTTTTTTTTAATAGTCAGCAATATTATAACTTCACATTCATATTCTATGGGTATTTCAGGCCTGCCTCAGATTAAAAAAAAAAAAAAAAAAAAAAAGTGATTTTGAATTACTGTAATTAACTGCAAAAGCTTGCTGATTTGTTGATGCAAAAAAATGTCAATCTCTTTCATAAACTTGTTAGAATCTTTGTAAATAAATCACAGAAATTATACAAGGAGGAAAGATTCAGCTTCCTGTCTTTGTCATCTATTTGCTGTTGGTGCACAGGGAAAGGTAGCATGGGGAGGGACAGATGAGAACGAAGGCAGTCTTTTCCCTGACACCTCTGGTGTAACATAACCCAAGAGTGAGCTGCCCTCTTCTCACAAGGTGCTGGTGAAAGAGAAAGCGTATTTTACATTCCAGGCTGAAAACTTACTAAGGCTGGGAGGAATGAGGATCTGAACAGTTGAGTTTGCTGAGAAGAAGAGTAAGTCAATAAATAATTTGGGAAGCACTGGAGATGGATGAGACAAATCCCTCCTGAACTGCACGGCTACAGGCATGCATCGTTAATTTTTAGCTATTAAAAAGTGCTGAGGCATATTCTGATAATCTTCATTCTTACAATGATTTTTTTCTAGGACTATCAATGTCACCTTTTAATTTCAGCAGGATAGCCTGACTCTAAATGAGAATATCCAGCACATAAGCAACACTCAGTAATAAACTGAGCTGAGAGTGGTACTCTTCACTACCAGTGTTGCATATACCTTACATGCGAGCCATCCTGAATCACTACTTGTTGTATTATGCCGTACTGCTTGGTATAAAAGTCATATCCTTCAAGCAATATTGGCTTCAGTTCTCTTTTATTACTGTAAATCCAGAGTGAAAGAAGAATCATGCCACTATATAATGGCAATAACCAGTTTGCTATAGCAAGCAATGGCATAACTGCTGCAAAATGCAGCTATTGGTCTGGTCCTAGAAACCCAGCATTAATCAATATACTTTGAGAACAGTGAACAGGATCAGGCTATTTAATAGATGCAACAAGACAAATAAATCAGAGCTGTAACCTCAAATGTGAATCATTTCAGTATTCATTAATACCTATCTTTCAACAGCTGGAGATGGAAGGGAAAATCTCATGCAGGAGCAGGGTAAGAGTGACAAAAGCAAAGCTTAGGGGTTGGGAAAGAAACACAGTTATCATTTTGTAGTTGATTATTATTTTTTTAAAAGTTCTGTGCATTTTCAAGATGCTAGATATATTTTACCTGAATGCTGAGAACACTGAGTTTTCTTTCTTTCTAACAAGAAGCCTGATTCAGCATGTACAAAAGTATGACATCCGCATTCACCAAATTATAGTTATGGTCCAACAATTTTATTCCAGTGTTATGTTCTGGTAAATCTTTCCTTCTGCTAAGGTAGATGTTTTAACAAGGCACTAGAGAACAACATTTTCTGTAGTCCATAATACTAGTATTTGCCACCACAATCTTTATAAACACTCTAGGCACAACATGTATCCCAAGCATACAGGGATCAAAAGCTCTTGTGTTGCTGCGAAAAAGGTACAAAACAGTCTGGGGCCCAGTTCTGCTTCTACTATGTTCAACAACAAAAAGAGTGAGCCATTTTTCTCTTAACCTACTAAAATGCTCCTAAACTGCAACCCCTATCTAACAGAGGTTTAAGTCAAACATCGGTCTGGAAGATAATACTACCTTGGGTAAAGGATTCTCAAAGAAGGGAAGAGTAAAGAATAAAAGCATAAGCATGTCAGATCACAGTTATCAGTGGACAATCACAGACTGTTTTGTTTCTTTGTTACAAAAGATTAAAGTAATAATAATTTGACCATGCTTCCATCAATTTAAAATGCTCTGCTAGATAAATATTTTTTAAGATCTGTACAACAGGCCTTCTATTTAACAATGAATACATTTCAGACTAATGCACTGCCAAGCTCCAGCTCTCTAGCAGCTGAATTCTTGGATAAAATCATTTTGCAGGGTATGAGCAATACAGTTCTGAAAATAGCATCACTGCAAAATGAAAGATGGCAAGAACCTCTACAATGCTGATTTATTTCAATGAAATTTCATCTCTTATGATCAGTGTCTATTTTGATGTTTTCAGCTGAATTTTCATACCTAATAAAATGCAAATTTATAGAATATGCCTGTTTTAAGGCCCCAGCATAAACGTCCAGGAGGAAAACAGAAAGAATTTAGCATACAAACAAAGAAACAAACAAAAAGAATAATAAAAAATACCCATTCACAATTTACATCATAAAATATGTGAAACAGAAAAATGCTTTGTGGATCCAAATAATTTGCATTTATCACCACCACATGTGCAGAGACACTCACAAAAATAAAACAACACCAATCAACAAGCTGTTCTGCACTGATCTTTAAGTATGTTTCTACTAGAAGAACTGACTGGAGTGATACTTTTAAAAATATCTGTGGTTTTATGCATCTTGCGTAATGCTCAGCATTCAGATGTGCTGCTGAGAAAATACTAAGAGGTGATACTGCACTTCCCTGGCTCTAAGTAGATACATCTTTTGGCTTTCTTTCCAATTCACTGATAGGAAGGTATACTTCAGAAGATTTCCTTTTCCTGATAATTAAGATTTTTAAATAGACTGGAAAATACAGTTTTCAAATACAAAGGAGCCTGATATTGTACAATCTATTAATGCAACTGCCTTTCCTAATTAGCATCAGCAGTAAATTTTCACAGATTTCATGCTAAAAAATGAGATTGTATGTATGTAAGAGGTGTCAAAATCCCTAAGTATTGCAGTAGAAACAGATGAAAAGAACACTGATTCAGTCACTGATTTTGTATGGAAAGAGACACTATGTACCGAGCCCAGCAACATTCTCACCAAGACCAACACTTGTTAGGTCCATGTGCACAAACCAAAAATATGAACACCCCAGTTGTGCAAGCCCTAATTCATGTGAGTCATACAGACTTCCCCGAGTTGTCCTAATGACACCGAAACAGTAAGGATGATTCATGCAAATAAGAAAAGGGAATATACAACTTCTTTTCTAAAATTGCCTCTGGTGTTCATGCCTGCATACGTACATATATGTATGTTTGTATGTATATTATTTCATCCTCTGCATATTATTTTTATCCTTAGATGTTTGACACCAATTAATCTAAGTAGCAGATCTGTCTTGAATATAATGTGCAATTTATTCTCTACTCAAATATCCAAACATATGGAAAAAGATGAGTGAGAGGGAAGAAGTGTAGTAGATACAGGAAAAAAAAAAAAAAAAAAAAAAAAAGAGTAGGGGATGAAAATCAGAGAAGATAAAAAAAAAAAGAGATAT
Source organism: Netta rufina (assembly GCF_964035555.1). Taxonomy (NCBI): domain Eukaryota; kingdom Metazoa; phylum Chordata; class Aves; order Anseriformes; family Anatidae; genus Netta; species Netta rufina. The sequence goes on from NC_140123.1 coordinate 196,876,314, forward strand.
TAAGAATGATGTAATTGCAGAAATAGTACTATTAATATTGAAAGGTTTCAGCCCTGGATTTTTCAAAATCAAAATACCTGGTTTTAATTTTAATTAATTTATTTATTTTTTTATCAGAATAGCCAGACTTATCTGGAAGCAGTAGGTACATTTCTATATCATATGTTGCTCTTTATCATTAGAAAGATCAACACTGGTAAGACATACCATGTCAAAAGTCTACTTAAGAATTATAACATTTTTAAACCATTTTTTAAACTTAAGACTATCTGTTTTCATGCAGGAGAGATAACAGAACAACAATAAAGAGAGCCCTATGCTACCTTTACCAGGCAATGTACAAAACTACATTTACATATTTTCTTAAATCTGCATAAATATAGATGATAAAGAAATAGATAAGGTTAGAAAAGAAGAAAGAAGTGCATTGTGTACGGTGTTAGCATTAGCATGGCTATACGGACAGGAGAACCGCATACAACAATATTTCAAAATATCTGCACTGCTGCATGTATAATTAAAGTATTTGGACTTTCTACCTTAAAAGTAAGAGCTTGATATTCTCTGCTAACATATAATATATCCCCAATACATAATACAATGAAAATCTTGCATTTCAATAAAACCTCTTATATATATTGATCAGTAGATAAACCTGACATCTAAAGATCAAGACATAATTGCCACTATACCTAAAATGTTAATTATGGGAAGACGCCAATATTTGCAGTGAAATATTCAAACACAGGAAGCAACAAATGTGTTTATGCCACCTGCTCATATTTTCAGTGAGAATTAAGGCTCCCATTTCATACAGCACACACCTTCACTCAAAATTCTGTGTATGTTGCTGGGTAAATATATCAAAGCCTTTTTGCCGTGTCAGTGAAGGAAGATGAATCAAATGACTGAGATTCTATCAAACTGGCATAGCTTAAACCTTCAGCATTTTTTGCTAAAAAAATATGTCATACTTGTGCACTAATGTATTGGTGATACACACTTATGAATGTTTCAGTAAAAGCACATGTTAAAAGTATTTACTGGTACAGAAGGAACAGATGACTGAAGGAAAAGTGATTGTACAGTAATGAGTTGCTGATGAGATCACAAACTATACAGCCTTGAATATGCACATTTTTCATACAACAGCTGGGCAAAGCTGTTTCCTCAGAGCAACTTTTCAACAAAAAGAAAAATAGACTGAAAATAATGGGAAAAGGCAGTTCTCTCAGAACACAGTGTCAGCTAATCTTCAGTTCTTCAATTATTAATATATTTTCTTTCCTTCATTCTCTTTTGTTTTTTTTTTTGTTTTTTTTTTTTCTCCTATTTTTAATATTCTTAGAATATAAAATACTTCAAATTAAGAGCATTCCTATTTCTGCCACATCTCTTTGTTTTTCTCCATTTGTCATCTGTAGTAGGAAACAAAACACCACTAACTGTGAAGTCTTAAAAGAGATTCCAAAAAATTTCTCTTTCACCTGTTACATCATTATGTTTTGCAAAGCAGCTCTCCCTCCATCAACCTGTTGTGCTGTGTCCTAAATGAGCCAAGCCTTATTTGCACTTTGATTTAATTTCAAAGGAGAAACGTTACTATGAAGGATGGATAAGCACTATAGATCATTTCTGCAACATTTCAATGGAATAATAATGAGAAAAAAGAAAGTTAACAGTAAGTAGATTATGAAGGATATGGAAATGCTATTGTCCATATTCTGAGTTACTTATTCATAGGTTTAGCTTATAATTAAAGTTCCATTATATAGTCTGTTTCCCTGTTAGCAATTTCTGTTATAATAGTGGCAGTAAAGGTAAATTCTAAGGGAAGTGGCAAACATGGACAGGAGTGAAAATAATTTTAAAGAAATATCACGTAACATTATACTAAAAAGTGATCTAGACTTCTATTTGAATTTATATGACCTTTTAATATAGGCTTCTTTCTACTTCCCTAGGTTCCATACTTCTCTCTCTTAAAATAAAGTAAATCTAAGTAGAAGATAAAGTGTGATTAGTTGTGTATGATATACTTCATCAGTTCAAAAAGAAACAGCTAAACACAGGAGCTCAAGCACAAGGAAAGCACTGATTTAAAAAGCCCAAGCTTTGTATTTTGTCACTCTTGCTTTTACATGGTACACCTTTAAAACTGCAACACCAGAATTTTTTTTAAAGATAATTTTCCTTTCAATGAAAGGCAATATGCATTCAACTTAGAAGATATTAAGTGGTTATTTTACACTTATCTTTGTATTCCTTTTTTTCATTTAACAGTGTGAGGAGCATCCCTTTGAGTCTTTCATAATGGAACCATGGAACCGATACTCAGAACTGAATCCAATTATAACAACCTACCAGCAGTACTAATTGGTGAAAATGCATTGCTGGTAATTGCTGTATACTCATCCTTCTGCACAGAATGAACAAGGGCAATAAATTCCACCCAGCGTTAAACAATAGGGAAGAGTATCATCAGCACTATTTTTCTTGGGTAAAAAGCATTAAAGTGAGTCATCCACTTAAAAGTTACCTACTGATAGCTTTAATCCAGATTCAGGGACTAAGTGCATAAAAATAAATAATTAAATAAAGGGAGAAAGAAAGGGGGAAAGGAAGAAAACATGGTCCATAGTGTTTGTATATATACAAATATCTCAAATATGATGCATTGGATTATTTTTGCCATTTCTTTTATTGCTCGCCCTTCTTGTGTGATCCTTGCACTGCTCTGGGCAACAGTTTCACGCTGGTGTGTATGCGGTGGCTTAAAGATTTCTGTCTCACAGCCGTGCCAAAACAAAGCCGCCTGCCCCGAGTATCCACCGGCTCTCTCCAAGGTGATTTTTGGCATGCAATGCCTTGTAAGGCCGACACTCGAGGACGTGTAGGAAAACACTTCTTTACTTGCTTTCAGCTCGCTAAAAAAGATCGCCTTTTGCACATGCGTGCGCACACACGAAAGCACCCGAACAAACACATGGATAAAACAAACCCCGGAGCTGTCAAAATAGTCGCGGTGCGCCCTGGCACCCATCCCACTGGGAGCGAGCTTCGCCCGCGCCCACACCTCGGGCACTGCCGTCCTGCCTCAGGACGGCACGAAAACCTCTCCCTGCCTCTAACGTGAATTAAATCGCTCAAGTGATGGCTATTATTATTATTTTTTTCCGATATTCCTGCCAGAAATAAGCCCTTTCGGAAGGAGAGGGGCGAGCTGCCCGGGAGTGGAAACTTTCCTGCGGGCGCAGCTCGCCGCCGGGGCCATGCGCACCGGGAGGGGGACTCGGGGGAATCCGCTCTCACCGGGGCACCGTCCCCTCCTATCGGCCCCTCTTGCTCAAGCCACGGCAGCCGAAACCTTGCCGTTTCACCACTCCGCCGCTCCCCAGCCACACTTACTTTTATTGCCCGGGAAGCGCCTTTTGTGCTCTCGCCCCAGCCGCGCTCTCCCCCGGCTCCCGGGAAGCCCCAGCCGCTGCCCCTCGCCCCTCTCGCCCCTCTCGCCCACCCGTCGGGGACTTACGTGGTGGGCGAAGGGAAGGGTCCCTCCGAGGAGTGGTTCATCACCAGGGACTGGAAAAGTGTCAGGCTAAAGACCAGCAGCCAGCCAGCAGCCATCTTCCTGATCGAAGATCGATCCCCCCCACACACACACCCCAACCTCCTCCTCCTCCTTTTCCCCAAGTCGGCGAGACGGTAATAATAATAAATTCAATTATTGTGCGTGCGGCGTGGGGGGGCTGTTGTTTTTTAAAGCCTCCTCCGCTCCCCCCCCTCCCCCCCCCGCCCCCTGGCAGGAGGCGCAGAAGAAGCGGGTGGGAAAGGAGGAGGAGAAACGATGGAGAGCTGTGGGTGGAGAGGGGGAAGAGAAGAAATAGAGGAGCGAGAGAGGGAGATACTCTACTCTCCGCTACTCCAGCAGCAGCTCCAGCTTCCTCTGATCCGCCGCCATCAGGGCTACTTTTGTAACGGAGCCCCGCTCACTCCCTGCGTGCGCGCCTGTGCCCGGCCCTGATTTATCCCCGATTGCAGAGCAGCAGCAGCAGCAGCAGCAGGAGAGGAGCGGGAAGGCGGGGTGGGTGCTCCTGAAGAAGGGAGAGGAGGAAAAACGGGGAAAGAGTTGGCGGCGGGCGGCTTCCTCCCGGCTCCTGCCTTCGCTGCCGGCCGCGGGGGAGCGGGGGCGGGCGGCGGGCCCTGGGGGGGGCCGCGCTCCTTGCAAGGCAGCCGAGGAACTCCGGGCCGGGCCAGGGCTGCGTGCTGCACCTCCCCCAGGCTATTTTTAAAACCGCTTCGTGCCTTATTTTAATCCCCTCTCCCCTCCTCCGGCTAGAGCATTGGCCGCGCGCAGCCCCGCAGCACACCCAGCCGGGGTGTGCTCGTCTATATGGGGATGTATATACGTGCCTGTATGTATATAAGAGCCGCTTTTTTCCCCGTATTGCAGTAGGAGCGCTCCGAGGAGCCTCCGGGGGGTCCCGGTGCGTCCCCGCAGCTCCCCCGGGACCGGGTACCCCCCGGCGCACCTCTCACCGAGCTGTTTTATCTCCAGAGCCCTCCGACAGTTCAGAGCACCGGTTTCTTCTGCCCTCCTTTATTTCACCCGTGCTCGGGTACACCAGTCTCTGTGGCAACTCTACACGATCCATGTAAATGGAGAAGCCCGGGGAGATATTTCTTTTAGTAAAGCAATTGAAAGTTCAGCGACTGTTTTGATTTTCTTTAGTCTTCTTTCTTTTTGCACTTTTGGTAATTAGTCCAACAGGTGGAAATGAAAGAGCAGACCCGGTATTCGTGTTGTTTTCACATGCATTGTATCTCAAGGTAGCAAAATCTCGAATGTTTTAATTCACAACAATCTCTATAAAACAGAAAAGTTCTCATCTCTAGTTTAAAAGTGGCAGAAGTACTAAAGCTGCCATCCAGAAATGGAGAATTGAGTGTTCGCTGTGCCCAGGCTCCAGGCCAGCACAATATTTCAGTTGCAGTCTGTAAACCATGCAGTCACTCATCTACTTTGTTTCTGGATTGGAGCTGGCACTTCAGAGCTGGTGGGAAGAGCTCCCTGTTGTCTTCACCTTCCACCTACCTGTAGGTACGTAGGATTTAGGGTTTGGATGCAAGTCCTAAATAGCAATTTCTAAAACTGTACTGCCACCTGCAAACTCAAAACAGCCTGAAGAATATCTATAGTCCAGCTTTATATGTATCTACACACCTTACAGCTTTGCACCATACGTAGCAACACTTCGGACACAGCTACAGCTGCCCAGCTGAGCACCTCCACTTTCCAGCGGGGTGTAGAGGCACTGATAGCCTCTGTTCCCAAGTGCAGCAGGCACCTGAATTAACACTCCAACCTCACCTGACCAGAAGAAGGGGTGGAAATGCCCCAAATGGCCCCTTTCCTAACTGAAGGATACAGCATTCACCCACATCATCTGTGCTCGATAGGAAAGTGCTCATGTTCAATTCCCAGCTGAGCTTCCCCCATCAACCCATACACTGCTCACCAAGCCATGGTCACTGAGCTGGGAAAGCTGTGCTCTGTAGTCCCTGCACTTAAGTGGGCGTGCACAAAAGGGTGCACACTTGGTCAGGGCTGAGAGGGTGCAAATGACTGTGCAAGCCCACATGGGAAGGCCACTCTCACTCAGACATTTTCAATATAAAGTACAGGAGACAAATATCAAAGAATGATAACACAATAAACATAAATGCATAGGGTTACACAGGAATATTTTTTTCATTACTGGTATAATTTTGTATAAGCCCATTTGTGATGCTGCATCCATCACTTACAGAGCTGTTTAAAGCAATAACTATTGCTACTCACTCACAGTTCTAACAATAACGCATGGCTAGCAATGCAACAGTGCAATGCATGGGTGGGTTGGCACCCCAACTAGCATGGTAACGTCCAGATTGTGTCTGTTTCAACAGTACTAATGCTAATTAGTACTAATTAGTACTAGTACTAATGATAGCTCAAATGTGGAAAAGATGCAATGCTGGGGAAAATATAGCTATTTTTAATATGGCAGTATTTGAGGCATCAAATCTGCTGTGCTATTTGCAATTGTATAACAAGACTCCCTGCAAGGTGCTAACCCTGCAATGAACTCCGCCTAAGTGCAAGTGAATGCTTTAGAGGAGCTCACTGAATCTCAGGGATAAAGAAGAAGAGAAAGGGTGTCTATGTGCAGTTGCAACAAGGAGGAGAAATATCCAGATCAACTCCAAACAAGCTAGCTGAGGTATGAGAAGCAGCCAGAGCTGGAACATGGAGCTCAGCAAGGGCTACCTCTGTGGCATTCATGGGAAGACAGATCTGTGATACACAACTCAAGTTCAGCCTGCAAGCTTTACAGGATTTACAAGCAAGCTTGGACTGGAGCCCAGTTCTGAGAAAAGCTGGAGTCAAATGACAGTTTTCCTTCAAAATTAAGTGAGGCTTGAAGCTGGCTTTTGAATTTTTGCCTTTATTTGAGTCTGAAAATCAGGCAGCCAATGCTGAAGTACAGGGGAAAAAAAGAGTGCTCCAAGAGAATGTATTATTTACTATTTTCTCACCTTTTGTTCCACATAAAAATTAAAATGCTTAAAATGCATTTATCTGCCAGGTATTTAATAAAGATGCAGAATGTTTAGAAATGTTGACTTCATCCTAAAAGCATGTGTGGATATAAGTGCATGGATTGTGCTCAAATCAATTCTCTCAAGATTTGACAGGAAGGTGTGATTGACTTAATACATAATACTAGCAGAATTAAGGTTCTTAGTATTTCTTCATGCTCCCATAATCTGGCAGAAACAAAAATAATTTCATCATTAAACTTCTAAAAGCCTTTAAAATATTATATGTGATCAATTTCTTAACATTTGATGATTAGACTATTTCCATATGCTGACACCTGGCATGTTTCAAACAATATTTAAACATGTGGTTTCTACTTCACAATAATGTTGCACTGCAATTATTCTTAGAATTCATCTGTGTTGAGTTTTTTTTTTTTGTTTGTTTGTTTGTTTTTAAGAACTTGAATGAAAAACCAAAAAACCACGAAAGTAAATCTTTTTGTTCATTCTTACTTTCCCTCATTTTAAATTTATTACCCGTCATATCTGACCGAGATCTTTCTTTGAAGGCACATAGGGATGACTAGGATTAATATAATGACAGGGATCTTAGAAAAAGTTTGCTTTGCACCTACTGAGATTAGTGTGAATCTTTCAATTGACCTTGGTTTTCTATATGTCAGAAATAAAAATTCCTATTGCAAAAATACAAAATTTATTTTATGTCAAAGTATTCTTTTCAGTTCAGTATATCAGTAACAAAAATTAAGTTATGATTAAGATTTTGTCTTTAATTTCAGTTTCTGGATGTATTGTTTACATTTTCATAAATGATTTACACTGTCACAAATCCAGCATAAGACAAAAGAAGCAGGCCTTCTGTCTGTTAACCATTTTTTTTAAGAAACGGATTTTATGTGTTAGAACCAGATTCAGCATTTTACTAATCAGTATTGTAATGAAACTGGGAAAAAGGTGGTGTTTAACTTAACATACGTAGTGGTTATAGCACTTTTGTGAATAGATAACACACAATGACCAATTGTCCTTTATTTATTTAATTTATTTTAATTTATTTTTTATTTAGATCAACCAATCAGTAGTGGCTGTTATTCTCCATGAGCAGTGTTGTAAATGCACTTCACCATTGTGGTTGGGACAGATACTTTCCTAGATGGGACCCTAGGTCTCACTCAATTCATCCAAGATGTGCTTCCTAAAATACTTTAAAAATGATGACAGGGTCTTAATCAATGCCACAGAAATGCCAGGATACCATTTTATTCTTGGCCAGTCTTTATGTGTGCATGTTATACAGGGCAGGAAGGGGCAATCTTGCTGAATAATTCTTATTGTTTGATTATGCAGGGCTGACAAGAGAGTGCAGGCTGCCTGATCACAAATTGTAATTTCAGGAAAGAAACCTCCTATGTAAATCTGCACCAGATGGAAAGGCAGGATCATTGCAAGTGAGCAGAATTGTTTTCTGCATTTGAATTGGATAGCATATTAGAAAAACTTCGTGAGCTACATCAAGTTTCAAGGTAGTCAATACCATTGTTCTCAATGTTATTTTGTTCTCACCCTTGATTTTTATCATGTTTGAGTAAGTTTGCTGAATTTAGTAATAAAACTTTCCCTATCTTATTATTGTTGTGAGATTATTTTCAGATCTGCAGAATATGTTCATCCTCATTCTAGTCACAAGAGCAGGTCACATGCATTTTCACATTGCAAAATTTTTGTGTGTGTTTTCTTTGTTTTTGTTTGTTGTGGTGTTTGTTTGTTTGTTCTTGTTTTATTTGTTTTATTTATTTATTTACTTGGCATTGGTGTTAAAATAGCAATGAAGGGATAGTTGGGGGATAGCTTAGTATTGAAACTTGTAGCCCACGATCAGAAATATTCTTTTTCTGAATACTGAAGAATACTGTCTTAAAGCAATGTGCCAGGCATGTAAAACTTTGTACATTTAAGGAGGAAGCATAACATAAAGTTTATTCAATTGTCATTGATCCTAGTACATTTACACAGGGAGCTGCAGTACTGTGTGGAGATAGCTATTTGGTTTTGACCTGTTCATCCTGATGTTATAATGTTTTTGAGTCTGGAAGAAAAATGAATTTTTTGTTCAAGCATCACTGTATGGTATTTCACTGTGTAATGTAGAAATCCTTGTTGTAAATCTCATACTGATGTTGTGACACTATTCACAGAAAACCAATTTCACTGGAGGAAACCCTCAATTATAAATGTTAAAGCATGGTATGTTCTGAGCTTGTAAAGAAATATAACTTCTAAGAACAGTCATACAAGTAACATATATGTATATACCTTGTATAAGGAAGTGATTGAGTGACACAATATTTTTGTACAACCTTGTCTATCTTTCTCCCTGCACCTCATTTATTTTAACTTAGTTTATTCTGTTCTTTACATTGTCTTTATGCTGATACACGTTTTTTGTTGTTGTTTGTTCATTTGTTTGTTTAATAAATATATGCATTTCTTCTTTCACCTCCAAAAGCAGACCATTCTCTCCCAAATTTACTCACAACCAAATTTTCTCCCTGTGAGTGTCATCTTTATTCCAGCAGCTTTTCTAAATGTAAGAATGCTACTGTCCTGAAATCTGGGATCTTGCATCTTCATAGGACTAAAAAGGGGGACATTGTCCCTTTCGGGTGAGGGGAGGACAGCTGTCCCCTGAGGTGGTAATCAGAATAATCATACCAAGCCACTTTTCAGCCAAATGCTGTGAATCCACCTCAGTATCTCATACCTGGTTAACCTCTGTAACCTAATTGACCAGGTGGTTATGAAAGCTCCATTCTGACGTTATTGCTGAGATTATAACTAGCAATATTCCTGCAAAAGAAAACTTTTCATCATGTCCTGCAGAACATTTAGACTTTCCTAGCAAATGTCCTTGTACTGTATACTCATCTTTCATTTGTAACTAATCTGCTTAATGTAATAGCAGAAATAGGGATATATTGTCATTTCATAAATGTTAAATCATGAGCTTTCATTTTAAATGTTTTTCTAAATTGCAAATAATTGTATTAAACACGACCTTGCTCTACATTTGTACATGGCTATTTTCTACCTATTTCAAATTCTTAACTGAACACTACTATTGGTTTTTACAGTTGTGCACTTCTACAAGATGCTGAGTTAAGGAGAAAATTCAAGCAGATGTAACACAATGTTAAGGAAGATTTAAGTCCTAGGCAAAAAGTCTCATAAGGAGCTTGTGACAGAGAAAACAATTGAAACTGATCTCCAGAAATCTGGAAGAACACCTAGAACCCATTCTTTTTATTTATTTATTTATTTTTATTTTTGTTTGTTTGTTTGTTTTTTTATAGTAATTTTTCCATGGCTCTGACAACCAGTGGGACCAAACGTGTTCTCAATGATGTGTTCTCATGCAGTCCAGGCACAGATGCTGCTTTTGGAAGTCAAAAACGAGCGCCAAAGCTTAGTAGGAAAGTTGTATCTGATTCCCTGCTTTTGGCATCATAGTTTTCACCCTTCTTATTCTGCACTTGGTTACAGAATGGACCTCCTACAAGGAATAAAAGTTTCTTTTGTCTTATCCAATAATTAACAACAATAAGTATCATGCTTTTAGTTAAATGACTCTTAAGTGATTTGTGCTCAAATGACAAATGACAGCCTGAGAGCATGTGAGCATGGGTATCTTTGGACAAGGAATTGTGTACGAACAAAGAACATCATTTCTCAGACAATTGCCTCCAAGAACCTTTTACAGAGTGGTGCTTGCATTCAATGTGGACCAACCTTTTGATGTTTTTAAATTTAACAGCTAGTCAAAACTATGGGTCTCAGCTGCATTTGTAGTCGATGCACATTGACAAGCACCTCCAGAGAATGATACACCCCATCTTAAAACAGGTGGTTTGAGATGGTATCAGTCTCCTGCTTGATCCAGTTTATTAAATATTAGCTGTACAAAAATAATTTAGAAGCCATATGGGGCAGGGAAGAAATGGAAAAAAAAAAAGTGGGAATGGAAGAAATGGAAGATAATAATGGAAAATTAAGAGTTAATAACAGGAAAGTATAAATTGTGCAGAAAGCATATGTATGTAGAAATGATGACAAACAGTGAATTCATGTATTTTAAAAGGAAGACTTTACAAAAAAAAAAATAAAGGAATGAATGAAGTGGGGAAAGGTAGAGTGAAACAAGGAAACAGAAGAAAATGAGAAGGGAAAAACAATAGGAAGATGAGATATTAAAAGGAAGGAAAATAGTGATTAAGTGGAAGAGATACAGGTAAGTGAGAAGGATAATAAAGAAGTGGAAGGGGAACACTGATAAAGTTTTGGACTACACATACTGTTGTGCAAATGTCCCTTTATTTTAATAAAAAACAACAACAACAACAAAAATAATAAAAAAAAAAGGTTTAAAAAGGGTTAAAAAAACAAAAACAAAACATATATTCAGCAAGTCTTTGAATATGTCAGGAGAGACTGCCATGACTTTGCCATGACTATGCTGTGATTGATGAGAGGCCAGGTGGCCGTGTTATCTGGGATTGGGCACAATCTAATATGCTTTATCACTAAATAGAGATTAGATTATGGCTCAGATAATGGAGACCATGTTGCATTGGGTTTAGGAACACAAGACTCACTACTTGTGCTCAGAGTGAGGGCAGGACTCATTTACTGCTGTTTCCAATGCAATGTACTTCAGTCTGATAATACAGTGTCTGCCACACACTTAACACCAATTGCAAGACCAATTTAAGGTAAACTTGCACCACTTGTATTACGTAAGTACACATAGTTTCTAATGAGAGAAGCTGGTGGGATAGATTGGAGATGTTATACCAAGTACTCTTAAGAAATAATAAAATAATAAATAAATATTTATAATATTCATAAGCCTGAGAGCAGATAGGTTCTCTCATCCTTTTTAATGATTTATTAACAATCTTTAATTGGCAGTTCTTAAAAAATCCAATTCAGCTTTTAAAGTGAAAAGGCAAAAGATAAAAGACACTGTAGGTAAACTTGCACATCTAATCAACCCCAGTCTACAACTAAAATTAAGGCATTGATTTAAAAGTTACATTTCAAGCTTCTGCTGTCATTTTAGTAGTGAGTTTATTTTATGTTGTCTGAAAATATAAAGTAAAATTCTTGTAAGTGCCCTTAATATCCCTGCAAATCTAATTCTTTCCAGAATCATACCCATTAAACTAAGAAATAATGATGTCGGTTATTTATGTGGATTGATACCCCTTCTATTGCCCACAGTATTTTACAAGCCATAATATATCAGTATGGCGACGTTAAGCTCCTGTGTTATAATTGGCTCTGTAGAGTCTGTGGCTCCATGCAAAGCAAAAAGGGCAGCACTGTACAATCCACTCCTAATGCTGGGATTAATTATATTGTAGAGTTCATACTGCACTTGCAGATGTTACTAATTACTGCCACTCCCAGTTTAATAGCTGTTTCCATAGTAACTATGAGAATTTAAAGAAGGTGACGGGGAAGTGAGTTGAGTAGCTTTATTCTAAAAGGAGGAAGAGGACAAAGGTGATCTGACCAAAAATTGAAATAAATCCCCAAAGCAGTGCAAGATAAACAAAAAGTAATAACAAAGTGGAATGTGCAAATTTTCAGATGATACCAATGAATTTAAATAATCAGTTAAGTTAGCATTCTGCTCTGACATGATCCTTTGAAGTTTAATTCTAGACTTTTTGGTGCAGTCTAGAAAGTCACATGAAGTTAGAGTGCATGTAGTACAAGTACCAATGTCTGTCTCCAGCATCACTGATTTACTAGATACAAGCACACTACTACTGATCTTGGTCTAGAACTAAAAGTTTTAGAGACATAGGTCTGCGTGCTCCAAATAATTAAGACTATTAATCATAAAAGTTAATAACTTTTGTGAATTCTAAATTAACCAAGTGACTGTGTCCCCCAAAATTGAAATACAGGTTTTTACATTGACTATTCAGTATACCTACAAGAACACTAGCATCAGCTAACATACTGAGCATCTATTGTTATCTTTGCATCATCTTGAAATTCTGTCTTTAGACAACAATTGCTGTTGGTTAAAAAGCATTTTGAAAATGTCTAGATAGAACCTGCTGGTAAATAGAGATAGTGATAGTTTATATCTTCTCATATAAAAGTGTGAATAAAATCAATTATTGATAAATTGCAAAGTATTGCATCTCAAAGATAGTGTGAAAAAAAGAAATACTTTGATATTTCAAAACAATACGATGAAATAACAGCTTGAAATATTCCCTTTTCAAAAGGCTTTTCAGAGATATCTTAGCATTTCTACTGTTGGCTCTTAAAATAATTAAAACTAAAAGGAAACAGAGAAACTATGGTTATTGACAAAACCCATATTTTCATAAAAAGAACCCCCTTTACTTTTGGAAACTGCTATCACTTTGCCTGTAAATAATGTGATAATTTATCAAACTATAATTCTCAAATTTTCTTGTGAAAAGTGGGCTGTATGCATTCCATCAATGGCTGTGACAGACAAATGTCCAATTCTACCTCCCTAGAGTACACAAATTCTCTCCCTTTTAAATGCAGATGACTTTTTACTACGAAGAGAATCCCAGTGTTCCATATGCACCCATCTGTGTTCAGTGGATAAAATAAAACCTCCCAAAGGAGATAAGCAGTTGTCCTGTGCACTGTGTAAGTGCTGTTGAAATCTGTTTTCACAATTTGAGTAGGTCAGAAATGGTAGCCAGTTTGTGACTAATCTTCTCCAGAAGGGTACATAGCACCTCAACTGTTTGTATGTATTAATAGTCCAGTATTTATAATTGTCATCACAATATCTAGATGGATGGTAGACACCTAAAGCACATGGTAAGTATTAATAATCCAGGTCATAATATAATAATTAGAAATATAAAAACAGAAGCTGTAAAAAAAAGGGTTCAATATTAAAGAGGATAAATCTAGACAGAGAGTTTTCCTTTTATAACATAGATCAACATTTTTGCAGTGAGCTGGGAAATTCCTTTTGGACCAAAGCATGTTCTTCCTCCCACGCTGCACCTTGCAGTAGAAATCCTCTTTGAGTATATAAAGTTCCTCTCCACAAGAAGCTGCTGCTATTTTTTCATCTGGCACCTTTTACTGGTTGCACATACAAGCTACCTTTAGGCCAGCTGAACCATATCTTGCATTAGGTCCCACCTTGCAGCCTCCCTGGAGGTTGCCTGAGAGCACACTGAGGTACCTGCCGAGAAAAAAGAGCACCTTTCGTAGATGGGATCACTGTTAATTCCTCCCTGGAAATAGAGTTCCTTTGTTTCATTTTGACCTTGGAAACAATTTCTGCCCTTGTCTAGCCTTTTTCTTCTGGCCAGTCTCCCGAGGTCTGCTTTCTAGGCATAAGAAGATATGAGAGGGAGATCATTTCTGAAAACATGAAAAGTCTGAGGAATACATTGAAAGGAGGACATAACCTTGAGAGTACCCGGGTAGAGGAGGCAGAAAACCTAATGCAGGGTCAGAAAAATGAAAGGAAAAGGATTAATTAAAATGCACTGTAAGAGTTTTGAGGATGAAAAAGGCATATAAGTGCTAAGTATTTTTCTTTGTAACAGAAGCTCTGCTCAAAATCAATGGGGAAAGCATGGCTTTTATTTGAGTGTCAATTTGCATATTAATATTGTGATAGCATTATGCAATAGTATATAAGACAGATTGGGTAAATAAAGGCTGTGACCAAACATTTCAGCTTTTCCCCCATGTCTATTCAAAATAAAACTGGCAGAATGTCACACTGTAGGCTTGTCCTTGATTTGTTTCCAGTAGAACATTAATTGATGTGTTACCATGTTTTGATATGTGATTTACAAGCTCTATAACTCAAGGGGTGATTACAGCCAGGCTAGCAATCTGTATGCCAAGCCTCATTTCAGTGAACTGCCCTGGGTATTTTGCTGAAGAAATCATGGCTTCTAAAATGTGTGGGAGACAATATTAAGCAGTGGCAATCAGCAGCACAGTTTTCTGTTGGTGCAGCGGGAGGGAGTATTTTGAAATAGCTAGTGCATCTGCTTAGTAGCTATTTTTTTCTCAAGCTAGAAAAATCTCCAATGTTTCAATACCCACAAAATACCTAAAAATGTAGGAAAAAAAACAACAACAACAACAACAACAAAAAAAACACTGCATTTTTCAAATCTGCCTTCTGAAAGCAACTAAAAAGAATGGAAGAAGAATATGTAAATTCAGAAAACCAATGCATTTTCTTCTTCCCCAGTATTTAAAAAATTGCTTTGCAAAACTCTTGGTAATGAAGAAACTTTTGAGTTATAGTTTAATTCCTATGCAATCTACAGTGGCTCAACTATGACCCTTAAATACCAAAGCTGGCAAAAATAAAAAAAAATAAAAAAATTAAAAAAATCTAGCTTATTATTGCATTATTGCACTACCCTGTGTTACAATAATACCATCTACCTACTTCATGTTTCATCTTGTTTTCTAGTATTGTTTCATTTGCTGAAAGATGCTTAACAGGACAAATTTTTAGAAGCCCTTTTTAAATTAATTTTATCATTTTAATAACTCTGCATTGTTAAAGGAATTGTAGAGAGTTTATATATCAAAGAAAAAGTAATGTGTTGGTAAGTTTGTTCAATTGAAGACTACCTCCAGTACAACAGCTTTACAGGTTAATTTCCTTTCATTATAGATCATTTTAACTCACACGTAAAAATTAAATAGGAGATGGTATTAGTACTGAGGAGCAGAGTACTAGAAGTTGGGTAAGCCAGATTAATGTTGCAGAGTGAAAATGGGCATGTGTTGGCCACAACACTGTGGAGCAGTGGAGTTTCATTTTAAATGAAGCAACTGACAGCAGTAAATTGTTGATAGCAAAATATGTCATATATATAAAACACCAAATCTAGTTCATTATTTCATACAAAGACAGTACATTCAGCCTTGTCTCTGAAAACTATGGCTATAAAGTTTCAGATTTTGGTTCATCCAAATTGAGGGGAATACTATTGGCCTCTTTTTATCAATGGGGCATGTAGTCATTTCACTGAGATCCTGTGACAGTGCAATCCTTTGTTTAGCATCATTTCAGGACTTGTTGCAGTTACTGGTTATGGTGACATTGCTTTACTAATGCCTTTTGCAGTATGTGCAATTCCATAGGTACAGGAGCTGAGTCTATTGTGTTTTGTACAAACTCATATATAGTGCCAAGCCATTCTCCATCATTGCCAAGCCACTCTACATTATACTTGAAAAGTCCTGGCAGTCAGGTGAAGTCCCTGGTGACTGGAAAAAAGGGAAACATCACTCCCATTTTTAAAAAGTGTAGAAAGGAAGACCTCGGGAACTACAGACTGGTGAGCCTCACCTCTGTGCCTGGAAATATCATTGAACAGATCCTCCTGGAGGCAATGTTAAAGCACGTGCAGGACAAAGAGGTGATCTGAGACAGCCAGCACAGCTTCACCAAAGGCAAGCTGTGCCTGACCAATCTGGTGGCCTTCTATGACAGAGTGACTGCATCAGTTGACAAGATCAATATCCTCTACTAGGACTTCTGTAAGGCCTTTGACATGGCCCCACACAACATCCTTGCCTAGAGATATATGGTGGACCATTTAGTGGATAAGGAACTGGCTTGAAGGCCACACACACAGAGTTTTGGTCAGTGACTCCATGTCCAGGTGGAGGCTGGTGATGAGTGGTGTCCTTCAGGGGTCCATCTTAGGACCAGTACTGTTTAATATCTTTATTAATGACATAGTCAGTGGGATTGAGTGCACCCTCAGCAAGTTTGCAGACAACAGCAAGCTGAGTGGTGCAGTCAGTACAACAGAAGAAAGGGATGCCATCCAAACAGACCTGGACAGGCTGGAGAAATGTGCCCATGTGAACCACTTAGTTCAAGAAGGCCAAGTGTAAGGTGCTGCATCTGAGTCGGGACAATCCCAGATAGGGGTACAGACTGGGAGAAGAATTCATTGAGAACAGCTCTGCAGAGAGGACTTGGGGTGCTGGTGGATGAAAAGTTTGTCATGAGCTAGCAGTGTGTGCTCGCAGCCCAGAAAGTCAACTTCATCCTAAGCTGCATCAAAAGAGGCATGACCAGCAGGTCAAGGGAAGTGACTGTCCTCCTCTGCTCTGCCCTTGTGAGGCACTGCTTGGAGTCCTATGAAGAAAGGCTGAGAGAGATGGGGCTGCTCAGCCTGCAGAAGAGAAGGTTCTGGGGAGACCTTATTGCAGTCTTTCAGTACTTAAAGGAGACATAGAAAAGATGGAGAACATTTTTTATTATGGCAGATAATGATAGGAAAAGGGAAAAATGTTTTAAACTAAGGGAGGGAAGATTTAGATTAGAAGTTTGGAAAATTTTTCACTCTGAGGGTGGTGAGGCCCTGGCGCATACTATCCAGGGAAGCTGTGGATGCCCCACCCCTGGACGCATTCAAGGCCAGGCTGGATGGGGCTTTGGACAACCTGGTCTTCTGGGTGGTATCCCTGCCTATGGCAGGGGGGTTGAAACTGGATGATCTTTAAGGTCCTTTCCAACACAAACCATTCTAAGACTCTATGAAATTAAGAACTTGAAGTTTGATCTCAAGAGAAGCAGAGGCATTATACAGTTAGGTTAAGGAAAAAGATGTCATACCTTTCTTTGACTATGTCATTATAGCTATGACATAGCCTTTAAATCTAAACAAACTATTTCATGTTTCTGACCTCAGTTTTACAAAATGCTTCAGAAGAGAGTGTGAAAGTAATTAAAGGTATAGGAAAAATGTGATAAAATACAACATGGATTTGCAAATGATTTGATCATACTGGATTAAGCTGATATTTTTCTTTGATTTTTTGGACAAGGGAAATGAAATGCATCTAATCTATCTGGACTTTAACAAAGCACCTAATACAACTCCTCAAGGAAAATTATTAACTAAGATAGAGAAGCCAGGGATTACTACAAGCACTTTAAAGTGGATAAAGAATAGACTTCAAAGGGAAAAAGTGAAATGTTGAGGTAAAATGTTGGTTAGACAATTACCTTAATTATTAGATTAGAGACTTGCTCCATATACTGTTTTAATTAGTAATCTTGGCTCATGATTTTCCTGTTAAAATTGGCTGATGACACAAAGGATTTGCCCGTATGGGGGAAGGTCAACCATCATAGAGGATGAAAAAGATGACTCTGATGATGGCAGCAATAGAGTATGACAGAAGGAATGAAGTTAAGGAATACAATGAAAAAAATATATATATATGCTAGACATATTATCTGATTATTGGATGACTATGAGTCATTAACGTTAAATAGATGCCAAATAATCAAATATAACCCTGTAATCAGGTTGTGCTTCTTTATATTATTTCTAAAAAGCACTTGAATTCAGTCAGAGTTCACAGTGTGAAAAATCAGGAGCTTGAGCCCTGTTTCTTATGTTACCATGAAGACAAGGGACCCCATCCTGACTATGGAATATACTTCTGGACAACCATGTTGAATAGAATAGAATAGAATAGAATAGAATAGAATAGAATAGAATAGAATAGAATAGAATAGAAATCTCTGTTGGAAGGGGCCTACAAAGACCACCAAGTCCAACTACCTGACCACTTCAGAGTTAAACAAAAGTTGAAATATATTATTAAGGGTATTATTGAAATGCTTTTTGAACACTGACAGACATGGAATATCAACCACCTTGTTAGGAAGCCTGTTTCAGTGTTTGACAACCCTCACGGTAAAGAAAATTTTCCTAATAATCCAATCTGAATCTATCTTCACAGCATGGTACCATTTCCACACATCCTATCATCAGAAGAGGCCTGTACCTCCCACTCCATTTTGCCTCCTCAGGAAGTTGTGGAGAGCAATGAGGTCACCTCTCAGCCTCCTTTTCCCTCCAACTAGACAACTTAAGTGTCCTCAACCTCTCTTCATAGGACATGGCTTCTGTCCCTTTTACGAGCTTCGTTGCCCTCCTCTGGACTCAATTACCTTATTATCCTTTATGGAGCCCAGAACCGCCCACAGTATTCAAGGTGCGGTCACACCAACACTAAATACACTGACAGAATCTTCTCTTTTGCCCAGCTGCCTATGCTGTGTTTAACACACCCCAAAACGCCATTTGGCCTCTTGGCATGCTTCTGGCTCATGCTGAGGCTGCTGTCACCAGCACTCCCAGATCCCCTTCTGCTGAGCTGCTCTCCAGCCACTCATCTCCCAGTCTGTTCCTGTGTTCAGCATTACTCCATCCCAGCTGCAGAACCCAGTGTTCACCTTTGCTGAACTTCACACTGTTGACGATTGCCCAATGTTCCAATCTATCTAGATCCCTCTGCAAGGCCTCTCATCCTTCCAGAGGGTCAACAGCACCTAGTATCATCAGTGAACTTTTTAAGGATGCACTCCAATCCCGCATCCAGATCATTTTAAAAAATATTTAACAGGACTGGCCCTAGAACTGAGCCCTGTGGAACACCAACAGTGACCAACTGCCAGACAGATGTAGCCACATTCACTGTCACCCTTTGAGCTCTGCTGTTCAGCCAGTTCATCCCCCAGCATAGTGTGAACCTGGTCACCTTGAAAATGGACAATCTGTCTAGAAGAATAATGTGAGAAAGAGTAAAGAAAATTTCAAACTGGAGCAAGGACTCAGGTTTCCTGTGATTAGTAAATTGCTCTTACAAGCTGAGGGCCAATAAGGCAAGGCTACCCTCTGAAAACGTAAGTGCTGCCCTCTGAAAATGTAAAAGAGAGAAGAACCATTTTAACTAATGAATAATGCTGGCATGAACAGATTAGTCAGGAATAGGTTTGAAGAGACCATGGAGCAGTGAAAGTCTATGAGGGTAAAAAAGAGAAAGTGTCTTTCCAGCTCATGAAATAAAACCAGCAGTGCAATTGCCCCTTTGCCCAAACCATTTTCTCACTTCATTTTTATCTCCACTGTGAGTACATATTTCCCTTAACATGAATAACACTATTCTTCACTAACACGTTACATTGCTAGGCCTTTCCAGTCAGTGGAAATTAAGTATAATTTCTCTTTTAATAGAGACTTCACATTTGCTGTTACCAGTCTACATTCCAGTGTTGGTGACCTTTTTCATTACGCTAGTTCACCCTCTGTGTTTTCTTCATCTTCTTTATATACCTTTCTTCATGTTCTGTATCATATTGTTAGCTTTCTTGATCTCATTCATTTACTTTTTTTTTTTTTTTTCTTTCTTTTTTAGCACTGCTTTGCACCAAAGCAGATCAAATATCATTTCTTGCTCAGTGCTAGCAAAAGCAAGTCTCTTGCAGGCTCTGTCATGGTCATAAAATTTACATAGGACAACGTATAACTTATTGGATTGATACAACCAAAAAGTGTTTTAGATTCTTTTTCTCTGCTACCCCTATTAAGTAATTGTATCACTGATTTATTATTCATTTTTATTATCTGCCAGAAATGCTCTGAGATGTTTCACTCTGCTTGGTTAAGTGTCAGCCCATATGCAGCCACCAAAACCCAGAAGTCCTTTGACCCCCTTAGAGCAAATATGGAACAACCAAAACTTCATTTACTCTCAGTATTTTCTGATACTTGCTTAGAAATAGATAAAGCTTTTATCCACCACCTTCTCAAACCGATATACTTACCAGGAGTGCAGAAAAGCCAAGGAAAATATGGGTGTATTCTTATTATTATTATTTGTTTGTTTCTTTATTTTCTACTGACCCTAGACAGGTCAAAATCCTCTAGAATGTTAGTTAGTTAGCACTTCTATCCTGATTTTGTCTAGCAAATCATTGTGGTGGTTTCACCCTGATGGACAGTTAAACTCTAGCACACCACTCTCTCACTCCCCCTTCCTTAATAATAGTAATAAAAAATAATAATAATAAAAAAAAAGGGGGGGGGGAGAAGAACAATGCAAAGAACGATGCAAAGAGCTCAAGGGTTGAGATAAGGATAGGGACATCACTCAGCAGTTACATTCATGGGCAAAACAAACTCAGCATAGGGAGATTAATGTAATTTATTGCCTATCAGACTAGAGCAGTGAGAAACTGAAAGCAAACAAGAACATCTTCCCCCCCTCTGCCTAAGGAGCACAGGAGAATGGGGGCTGCGGTCAGTCCCAAACACTTCATCTCCACCACTCCTTCACGGTCACTCCCTGACCCTGCTCCACATGGGGTCCCTCCCACGGAACGCTGTCCTTCCCGAACTGAGCCTGCAGGGGCTGCCCATAGGCAGCAGCTCTTCAGGAACTGCTCCCACATGGCTCTGTACTACGGGGTCAGCACAGGTTTCCCACGGGTTGCAGCTCCCCCCAGACCTGCTCCTGCTTGGGCTCCTCTCCACGGGTTGCAGCTCTGGCTCAGGGCCTGCTCCTGCAGGGGCTCTCCATGGGCCGCAGCCTCCTCCAGGCCACATCCACCTGCTCCACCAGGGGCTCCTCCATGGGCTGCAGCGTGGAGATCTGCTCCATGTGGGACCCATGGGTGCAGGGGGACAGCCTGCTCCACCAAACTCAGCTTCTGGACTGCATAAGCTTGGGTCACTAAGATTCAGTTACAAATTTTGTTTTTCTTTGAGACTGAAGTCAGAAAGTTAAAATCACTAATGTTAGACATGACCTCTGTTTCATTTTAAAAATAATACGTTAAGTTATTCAAACCCAGATAAAGATGACAAATTATCTGTTCTTCAGCGGGATTGGATGGTCAGAGAGTAATTACATGCTTACACTGCTTACCAAAGTTAAATAAATACATCACGAGATACATACTGTTCATAACTGACCACTGCCAGTGCGCGGTCTTCTCTGAGGAGAACAGTGGGGACTTGGACATTTCCCTTCAAAGAGTTTTCATATCTTCTTTTGTTCCGGGTAAGTACAAAATCCTTTTACTTCAAAATGTTCCACATAAATAAAACTGTAAGTTAAACATGCATTTGATTTTATATTTAACATGTTAACACTGCTGAAAAATGTAAATGCAATACTGAAGCAGTTATCACAATTGGATTGCATTCTTTAAGTGTTTTGGAATTTTTGCTGAAAAAAAAAAAAAAAGGATCAGTAGATTTCTGAATGTGTAACTTTTAATTTCAATACTCCAGTGCAAAGTCACATATGCTATTTTTATAGCAGCTGAAATAAAATTAAAATGATTTAATTGCAGACTTATGCAATGACCGAATTAATATATATATATATATATTATTTATTTGGAACAGTTAAAAAAATCTTAATTTGAAAACATAGCTTGAGCGTTTTTCAATTTGACCCTATCTAATTGTTTCTCTGTCAGCCAGTGAATCCTCAAAATATTCACTAACCTCTTCCCCTTGAGTAATCTTTCACAGTGATGTATGGCAGAATTAGAAAAGGAGATACCTTAGCCTTCTGTAGGTAGAAGAACAAGCTCAATAAACTCAAGATCCTGCAGTGAAAGGAAGAATAAAGAGGTGTAAAAACACAACAAGATAACAGTTTTTTAAATATGTTGTGCTGCCTAAAAAATGTTATTTTTCAGGCAATAACTTTTTTTTTTTTTTTTTAAATATATATATGTTTTTATGATGGAAAGTCTTATAAGGACAGTACATGTGATGTCCTTGCACTGGCCTGGCTGGGGCTGCCTGTGGGCAGAAAATGAGCCATGCAGGGCTCACCTCTGACCCTGCCCTGCATCCAGCTCCCAGAGTTGGTAATGTTTGGCTCACTTTGCAGGAATAAAGGAGAAAGTTCAGAAATGTAACTGTATTTCTTGCCAAGCTCAGGGCCAAAATAGGAAGGATGACCAAGAAGGAATGAAATATAGTCTGTGATTTGCATGCCTGCAGTGCTGCAAAGGCAGATGGGTGGCTAATACTTTGCTTTTCTTCATTGCTTTCTCTTTCTTCATTGCTTTTTCTCTCTCTCTTTTTTTTTTTTTTTATTTTATTATTTATTTTCTTTCTGCTTTATTTTCCTTATTTGCTTCTATATTCATTTTTTTGACAGCTTGAGTCACTTGCTCAAGGGAAAACTAAAGAATAAAACTGGGTAAAATTTAGAAAGAAATAATCGTAGATATATGTTTTCTCATAAGCAAAATGCATTTTATTTTGTGGGAATCCCATACAACATTCATCAGATTTGGAGCTTATTTTATAAGCTGTTATATGTTAACTTTACAATGGTAAAAAACGCTATTGTTTTTGAAATTTTATTATGACATTTTATTGTGATGCCTAGCAATCATAGGATAATGTGATACTGATAACAAGCATCCTATCATATTATTTAACAGGGATACAGTAGGAAAGACTATAGTTATAAAATGCTATTTGTTTCATGAAAAAAAGTGTTGGAATAGTTGTCGCTCTCTTTCAATTAGATACTTTTAATTATTATTATTTTATTAACAGGGCTGCTTTGTATTTTTCTGTATTCGTAAAACATCTATCTTAATGGTCACCATGTAAAGCTGATAGGTGCTAGCCCATAAATAATGTATCATAATATAGACATCTGTTATATATTACAGTTTTTAAAATGGTAGAAAAGAAGAAGGTTGATAGCTGCAAGTAAAAACTCATTATAATCACTGCAGAGATCTGTATTTACATTTTCACGTGTTTAACTGTACATTTATTGTTAATAACAATGTCAGTTATCTGCTTTCACAATCCTAAGAAAATGAGTGCATAATTCCTAAATCCCTTAGTTATAGACTGGAGGAAGTCAAAATTCCTCTCAATAAAAACTAAGGTCCTAAGATCTAAATTTCAAACCTCTGTTCTTCCAGAATGATGATGCCATGCTGGTACAAACCAGAAGAAAAGGTGGTTTAGACAGGTATCCCATTAGAAAAGTCTCTTGAAAAAAAGGTTTGATATATAACCATTAACATGTCCCCTCTTTTGCCTTTTGGGTTTTGCAATTGTTTGGGGGAAGGGAGGAGGGTTTGTTTTTGTTTAGTTACAAAATTATTGTGACAAAATATTTCTGCCTGTAAGTTATTCTCAGCCAACACTTACGAGGATTAATGGGCTAAACATGACTTAAGGCTGCTTGGTTACCACAGTGACTGAACTTATTTCTAAACACAGAACATGGCATGGCGTAATAGCTCAGCAGTGTCCATTCAGCCACAGTTCTAGCCCAGCAAAGTTTGTCAGATATGAGATTTGGCTCAAGAACATCAGAAAAATGTAACTGTTATAAAACCCGAGACATAAAGCCCCCAAAAAAGCAGCCCACAATGAGGAACACATGAAAATATTGATACAATGCTGATTTTATGACTTTTTATTGCTACTTTCATCAGCACTTGTGGCTTTTGCTAAGAGGATTCCCATTCGAAGACTGATTGTGATAGCAAAGGTTTAATAACAGAAGTTTGTTAACACAGATACTAGAGAGAACCTGATCTGATGACCAGGCCCTTCCCAGAGGATGAAGTGAAATCATCACCAGATAATTTCTACCTTGTTTACTGGCTTTTAGTAGAGCTTCCTGATAGCAGCAAATGTAAAACAACTTATATAATGATGCTAGTCATGGCAAAAATACAGTTTGACTGCAGGATACCTGTGCTCATTTTAGTAGGACCTGGTCAGTAGCGAGGCTTATGTTCTCAATGGATTTTGATTATTTTAGTTGGAGGTCAGGCAATTTTTCCCCTGTTTGTGTCTTTAAAGAAGAGATTCTCTAAGTTCAAAGGTGAATGGCAGGTTATCACTTCTGTCTCCATGTAGCAGGAGTTACTCTCTCCATTGCCAGAGACAGAATACACTTGTAACATGGCTACCTCATCAAGACATCTACAGTAATGTTGCATTAGACTCAGTCAAAAAGACAGGGATTCAGTCTGAGCAGTTGGCAGTAAATACACCCAGGGACCCCATATTAAATCACAAACATAAAATAAATGGTGAACAAATAGTTCCTGCATGAGATCTTCCATACAGTGTACCTAACTGTCCAAAAGTCCTTGTTTCACTCTTTCGATGATGTGAACACAATTTGCTATAAGGCATGTATGGTGTAGATGGATGAGGGAGAGTCATGTGAAGATGGAGAAAACACACAATGGGGACTGAATTAAGGTTGCAGAGGTAGCTTTTGAATGCTTGACTCTGTAACCTTTGTAACCTTAATAATGTCATTTGAATGCATACTGTATTTTATTTGCTTAATGCCTCAGAGTAGCTACACTTGGAATGAACTCCATCACCTGCACTGAAGGAAGTAACTCAATAGGTCCTGATCCAGGATGGCCTGTTGTGATCATCCTGTGTAAGGTCATATGCATCACCCTTAGCCCTGAGAGCTGATAACAGGGTGCAGAAAAATTCTGTCCTCCGTTTCATGAAAGCCTAATTGCTCACTTTGTCATGCTGATCTTGTAACATGTCTCCAGTTCCTACTGCTTCTTGGTAATTTTCTGCACAGAAATACCCTCTGTGCACTGTCACCATTCACTCTGTGACATGGTAAAAGTACTGTACAGGCTATTTCTGTTAGATTTCACTAGGGAATGTTATTTCTCCCTGGAGCTGCCTCCATCAGCTTCATGCTATTTCTGTCTCCAAAGAAACAATTCTAAGCAGCACCCTTTCCACTGATATCAATCCTTCCCCCTCCTCCCTCTCAGAGTTGGCAGTCATAGTTGACCATGTGCCAAATTAAAATTCAAGAGGGTTACTATCCAAAGTGTTTGATATATGCTAATGTTTCAGGATCCTTTCACTGTAATGTCATCTTAGACTTCAGCAGTGTATCACCCTGCTCCTGAATTCCCACAAATTCAACGTGTCCATAATCCTGAAGCAATGTGTTTGTGTTAGGGCAGCTCTGTCAATTATAATATCAGTCTGTAGCATGCTATTATGACTTTATGGTCTTACATGTCCTGAGAGAGTACAGCCATGGTTTAACAAGCTGCCTCTTTTTCTGCAGTCCTGTGGGCCATTTGCTTGAATGCAGAGAGTGGAAAGGGGATGCTAGGGGAATGAGAAGAACAACACATTAACCTTCTCCATGCCTTGGTTAGTCCTGGACTCTGAGCACAGAGCTATGACTCCGGTCTGAACCTAAAGAAAGAGCAACTTTTGTGATCTACTCACCACTGCTTTGAAGGCCATTTTACTTAATTAGAAAAATGCACCCAAATTATATCCAGATCACTGACATCATATGTTACCCCTAGTTGCCCCATAGAAAAGGAAAACATCATTAAGCATAAACTCTCTTCACAAATGCTATCCTGTCATCAGTTATTTCATGCAATGTTATCTTTCTTTCCTCCCTATTTACCTAATGACTTGGCGTTGTTATTTATACTACTTCAGTGTTGATTTATCCTACCACCTCCACTCACGTTAGATTTGATGATAATGATCTTTTGTGGTATATGCACTTTCATGCATTAATTATTGCCAAGATTCAGATGCTTGGCTTTCAGAAATAAAAAAGCAAGTTCTTTGTACTTTTTTATCATTCAGAAGCACGGACTCCTTTTGCAAAAGGAGGAGAAAAAAAAAATTGTTTATGAGAATTAATCTTTAAATAAGCATAAAACTACAGAAGAAATAAGGAGGGTAAAGAAAAAAAAATCTGTTAATTGTTCCCCATTTCTAAAAATTTGCTTTTGTATTTCTGACTGCTGTCACTGTCATATAATTTCAGAGGATATTTGAATAGATAGATTACAGAACCTATGATGGGAAGAAAACATCCAGACAGATCTGTATATACTTAACACTGAAAAGCAACTTCATTCTTCACTGATACTTAACTGCTATAACTCTTATATATGGTGTATTACTCTATACTAATATTTTAGGAATCATATGCCAGCTATCTGATACAGTGGTCAAAGTGTTCTTTTGTTGGATGGAAATTCATAACTGATGATATTCAAGGGTTTTCTGTATTCTGCGTTCATTGCCTTTTGCAGGATGGAATGCCAGAAATGAAGATTTTGGCTCTAGAGATGAGGATGCTCTTAGCATTAATTCACTTTCGGAGGACACAGAAAAGCTTTTGACCAATGTTTGTTTTAATAATCCCATCAATCCTGTTCTTTAGAAGAACACATCTGAAATGAAAGCTGTAGAAAACCACTTATTTTCTGACTTTCCCTTGGAACAAGCAAGAACTCTTCGTTTTGGCTGGTCACGCATTTCTGAAGAATTTGATTTGTATTGAAAAGTTTGGCTCCTTATGATATTACCTGGGATTGCTCTGAATTAGAATTACTCTGAAGCAGTCATCAGAACTGCTTGTCCTGCAGTATCCTTGATGAGTCTCTTTCCTTCACTGAGCTAGCATTAAACAACCTGTCTTTTGTATAGAAGACTGCAGGTTGCATCAGAACATATATATTAGCATCCTGATGCTGGAAACTGTACCCTCACAAGAGAGGAATCAAAGCTGCAAGGATTAATTAAGCAACTGAAACACCTGCCTCATTTTTATCTATAGAGGAAGTTTAGAGAGGAAAGTGTCTGTCAGTCAAATCCCAAATTTAATTATGAAACAGTTTAGATAATCTAGTTTTGATCCACTAGCTGAGCTTAAAAGCATGTGGAAATATTTTGATTTCACGTAACTGAAATAAAAATATTTTTCTTTACAGAAATAGGGCATTTCAAACCCCAACAAGAAAATGCTAACACCTTATTATGGAAATGGAATCGGGTTGTAAAGGGTTTAATTTTGCAAATCTTAAAAAGGAAGTGTTTGAAAAATTGTAAAAATTGTAAATTTAAATTTGCATGTCAGGGCTGAAGGTGTTCAAAGATTCGGTGAAAGTATCTATTGCTATTTAGCCTCCCTGAAGCTGCAATTTTTGATAAATATTTATCTCCTTATTTATTTATTTATTTATAATAAGAGCTACCCATAATAAATTTTATAAGGACTGGAAACTTTACTACAACTACAAACGTGGCAATAACTAGTACTTTTTTTTTTTTTTTTTTTTTTTTTTAGGGATAAAGAATAGAATCTCTTTGATCATCAAATAAAAAAAATCATCTTCTAAGGATACTATGTGCATCCGTTCTTTCAGTTATGGCCTGCAATGCTGTGTTTTATGCACTTAAATTACCATTGTAACTAAGAGTAAGCATGATCTACTAAACTTCTAGTATAATATAACTGCACCTATCTTATACCAAATGTTTAAGTGCTTAGAATCAGTGTGTTTAATCTTTCTGATTTCATCATTTTTAACTTGTCTGCTGGCAGGAGTAGGAAATGCTGTCTTTTGTGTGCATGTTGTGTGCATGTGACAAGGGTTTGGTAGCATTGGGGCTGCAGGGGTGGCCTCTGTGAGCAGAGCTCAGCAGCTGCCCCATGTCACATCAGAGCCAGCTCCAGATGGCTCCAAAAGGGATCCGTCGCTGGCCAGAGCCAAGCCAGTAAGCAACACTGGTTGTGTCTTTAGGAAAAAGAAAAAATAAGAAAGTGAAAAAAAATGCTGCACAACAGCAGCTGGGAGAGTGAGGAGTGAGAAAGTGCCTTGCAGACACCAAGGTCTTTGCAGGAGGGCGGGAGGTACTCCAGGCACAGAGCAGCAGTTCCCCTGCAGCCTGTGGAGAGTCCCCTGGTGGAGCAGGCTGTCCCCCTGCACCCATGGGTCCCACATGGAGCAGATCTCCACGCTGCAGCCAATGGAGGAGCCCCCGGTGGAGCAGGTGGATGTGGCCTGGAGGAGGCTGCGGCCCATGGAGAGCCCCCGCAGGAGCAGGCCCCGAGCTGGAGCTGCAACCCGTGGAGAGGAGCCCAAGCAGGAGCAGGGGGGAGCTGCAACCCGTGGGAAACCCGTGCTGGAGCAGTTTGCTCCTGGGGGATAGACCCCATGGTACAGAGCCATGTGGGAGCAGTTCCTGAAGAGCTGCTGCCTGTGGGCAGCCCCTGCAGGCTCAGTTCGGGAAGGACAGCGTTCCGTGGGAGGGACCCCATGTGGAGCAGGGACAGAGAGTGACCATGAAGGAGTGGTGGAGATGAAGTGTTTGGGACTGACCGCAGTCCCCCACCCTCCCCCTCCATTCCCTAAGGAGCCCCCTGTGCTCCTTAGGCAGAGGAGGGAGAAGCAGGTTGAGGGGAAGGTGTTCTTAATTTGCTTTTAGTTTCTCACTGCTGTAATCTGCTAGTGATAGGCAATAAATTATGTAAATCTACCTACACTGAATCTGTTTTGCCCATGAGGGTAACTGGTGAGTGATCTCCTTGTTTTTATTTCAACCCTCGAGCTCCTTGCATCCTATTTTCTCCACTTTTTTTCTTTGAGGAAGGGCAGTAAGAGAGTGTTTGTGGTGCAATTGAGCTCCCCATCAGGGTAAAAGCACTTCAGTGTAAGATGAGAGTTCAACTTCAGAACTGCTAAAAAGCCCATGCAATCATGCAATGTGTGTCTCTGAAAGGGAAGGGGGGAACCATCAACGTCTGTTGTTGGGATTATCAGGAATCCCCACCCAGATCCATCCAAAAGAAAAGTGTTTCTCAACAGTCTGAGAAAATGTATGTGCTGTATATTTTACTGCACAGAAACATGGGTCTGACAGCCTGCAGGATGGTAATGTTCAGATGTGGAGCTGTACCTCAGGTCTTCCGTCTTCATCAATAAAATCAAACTGCTGCAGAGCTGGAGGGCCCTGTGGAGCTGTGTTTTCTCCCTCCAAAGCAGCTCACATGCAGCATAACCTACAAGCTAGGTAGGCTTGAACTGGAAAGACATGCCCACACCAAAATGGCCTTGAGAAAATGACTTCATCCTTGAAAAATACATGAATTCAAGCCTTTTGCTAGATTCAAAGGAAGGTTGTTTTCAAATATACCTGGAGTTTTGGAGGCTGGAAGGTCTAGTATTTGAAGAGCCATTTGCAATAACACTTTTGGAACTGACTTCTGGATGACTCTTTTATTCCGCAAAACCTGCAGGAGAGTTCCTCTGTCTATCCTAGGGACAGGAAGTATGGAAAAAATACCCTCAAGTATGATAACCAGGCCACACATAAGCATGAATGTACCTAAAAAAAAGTTTTAATGTGCACAATATTTTACAGATATTTTAAATCAGGCATGACATTTTAACTTTTGTGCTGTTGGTATCATTTGTCAGATTTTTTTTTTCACCTCTCCATTTAACCAATGCAGAGAGGTGTTGAAAACCTTTTATAAAAAGAAGTGTGTGTCATATCACTTGGACGATGATCTGGATTTTCTTTTAGAATCTAATCAAACAACTGCAGTTATAGCTCTGTTCATTACCTGAATAGATAACAAGCATGCCCTTCAGCCATTGCTGCACTTGCATATTTGAAACATACATATTGACAATTGTAAGATATGTTAGAATACTCATAATGAACAAAAAGCCTGATCGAAAAAGTGGGTGGTACCCTATTCAGTGAGGTGTTACACGCACTTAATCAGTAGGGCATGGAGGAGGGAGGTCATTTTTATTTCCTAAATTATATTGTTAATTTATATGTGAATCAGACATTCGTTAGCATTTAAATACTTTCGGACATTTAAGACACTCCCCTATTTCCATGAGGTTTTGACACAGTTTCATTGAATATCTTTTTATAACCTGAATCTATAAATTTGTTTTAACCATTTCTACGTATTCTGTCAGCTGTGGGCGAACTGTCAAAAATTTAGAGGCTTGTTTTTATTTAAGCACTCAAATGCACACATTTATGAGGATCATATGCCCTGGTTTGGACCTGAACAAGGCATTTGCAGTTACATTTTTTAGAAGCAGATAACAAACACTCTGGAGTGGCTGGTGTGAAAACTTCTGCAATAATGGCTGCTGCAAGCAACTTCCAAAGCCAAGTAGGCAAGCAGAAAAAGGATAGAAAAAATACTGCGTCTGCCTTAAAAATACAATACTGTGTCTGCCTTAAAGGCTAGAAACTGAAGAAGGAAAGTTTTGAGTCCCCAGAGATCAGGGAGGAAGCCTGCAGTAGACTACTTGAATGTTAAAACTTCTATTTCTAGATGCCTCATCCCAGGTGTGAAAGCACTCTTTATGCTGATTTGAATTTTACTGGGAGAGCTGAAACTCATAACAGAAAGCAAGTAAAGTCATAGATAGGAAAATGACAGGCTCAGCCTTTTTATCTGGATTCAATTGCATATTTTGGACCTGATTTCTATTTCAAGGCCATTTATTACATAAATCAAAAAAACTTTTCTGGATATCCTACTAGAACCTGAAGAGGTACTGTTCTACCAGTTGCCCTGTTAATATCTGGGTTTATGAAAGAGTGTGAAATGTCCAGCTGTTTTAAAGATCATCTGGGATTTCTTCATGTTATTTCAATCTGTTGAACTGTTTATACTTTGTATAAACATCAGTTTCTACTTAAAGCTGTATCTAAATACATGTGAAGGCTTCTGTCACAGTTGGTCCATGACATCTAGTACTTGGTTTACAAGAGTAGAGCCCAAGGTCTGCTACCACATCCCTGCGTTTAGCATATGGATATATGGATAGTTTGCAGGAGGAACAAAAAGAAACAAAAGAAGCATACATGTATTCTTTTGTTTTATACGGAAGGACAAAGAAAACAGCTATGGCATAATAGACCTTGAAGTACATCAGCTGCAGCATCTCTTGAGAAAGACTTCATGTTTCCTCCCATCAGCTACCCAGCTGTCCCTTGCCTTGCTACAGCTGCATGAATAAAGGATTTTTTTTTTCTTTTTCTATCCTGAAAAGTTCTGAAAAAAACAAACAAAACTAAAAAAAGCACCTTTTGAGGTCAAGCCAAGACTAATTTTAGCTTGATGGTTAATGAAAATTGTTGTTTAATTTTTTTAAACAACAAAAAAGCACTTAAGCAGAACATTACTTTTGACTGGGAGTAAAACATTTAGTTTTCAAGCTTTCTGCTCTTTATAAATGTTGTTATGAGAAACATTTTGAATAGTGAAAAAAGTGAAGATTTCTATTTTTTTTTCTCAGTATATTTCCAGTCTCAGACCTATATGAAGTTTTTCACCTGTGTTTTAATGCAATTGTGAATAAATCACTGCATGTTTGTGAAATCTTGCAAGTGTTCCCACAATTATGTCTTCCTTTGAAAATAATCCAATATATCAGCCACATGTTGATTTTATTCCTGGTTCACTTATCTGTGCTGTGTTTCTGACTAGCCCAGTAACTGAAATTTTCTTCCAAAACCAATCCCTCCACCCCCTTATTTTTGAGTAGGAAATAAATAAATAAATAAATAAATAAACACCAAATCCTTCAGCTTTCAGGATCTCAGAATAAAACCATTCATCCTCTGTATTCAGTCAGTAATAGGCAACATTTGGTCCAGCTCTTGACCTTTTCCCTTCTGTAACTGAAAGTTTTGGGTCCTGAAATTTCTGCAATGCCTTGGTGGTCTTTTGCCCTGTGACTTGCTCATCTTCCAAGTCCTAAAACCAGCTGCCTAAAGAAAGGGGGGAGATTATCAAAGTGGGTAACTGAATTTCCTTAAATAATTTTTAAATTCCCTTTGTAAGAACACAAATGTAACTCAGACACTGTAAGACAGCATTAAAGACTTATTTTTTCTGAAAAGGCTTTAAAGCTTAAACAAACAAACAAACATTAAAATAGACTAAGGAGCTGAATCTTCCCTTATTCTCCATAAATGAGCATTACCCAGGATTTGCTTCCAATCCTACTGCTGGGCTTTTGTAGTTTCCTGCATTTCAAATAAAGCCTGTCTTGCCCATTTTCTTCAGGTGAGGAGCTGTGCATGCCAGTGTTGGCTTTTCTATCATCCTTATTATTCTTATATGAAGCAGCTGTTACCTCTTTCTGAGTAGCAAGCAGGTTGCCAGACAGCCTGAGGGGCTAACCATCTGACATCCATATTTTGTTCTCAATAGGTCCATGACTCATGCTTTCAGGGGAATACAGGCGTAGATAGGTTTTGCCTCCTTTTGTGCGGATGATAGATGCAGTTTCATTTCCTACCACAGCTGGACAACCAGAATGGTTGCATTTTGTTTTCAAACAAAACTCAAGCAAAACTGTTTTGCTGCACTTTCATTAGTTTGTAACATGCACTCAAGGAACATTACACAAATTTCCCTTTAGATCCTTAAAATGAAATCAATTACTTAAAGACAGTTTAGTTTAGGAATAAGAAAAAATGAATAAGAAGGAGATTCCTAGTGAAGGCTTCTAACATCATGGTTTATGGTAGGGGGAGAAAAGGATGTTATTATTTGTATTGTAGTGGTGCCCATGTGCCTCAACATGTGGATGCTGCAAGTTCCTTGTTCTCCAGGACAGCCTACTGTCTTGGCAAGAAAAGTGTTGTGTGGGAAGCAGACTAGAAGGGTGAAGTGATGTGCTCTGGGGCAGTCTGCAAAGCCAAGTGTAAGCAACCACCTTTTATTTCACTTGCCTCAGGTTGACTGCCTAGAAAAATATTTTTCAAGGAAAAGTTGAAAAAATTAAAGCCCTGACAATCCTAACAAAAAGATAATTGAAATCTGTAGAGGAACCAGCAGAAAGAACCTTTTTTGGGGGGGCATTTTCCAGCCTTTTTTCTTTTTTTTCTCTTTTTTTTTTTCCCTCAGTTTCATGCAAGCTCCTCAATTCTTGTCGATACTTCAGATCCGTATCTCTATCTCTTAATTTATTATTCTCAAAAATCATATTTATATCAAGGCAACTAAAATCACCCCTTCCTTTACTGATTTTTTCTCCTCTACTTAATCCCTTCCCATGTTTTCACTTTCTCTCCTATACACTATGTACATTCCTTGACCTTGAAACATTCCTTTGTGCTCTGAATTATAGAGTCTATGTATTGTTACAAATTGGCATAAGCAGTGTATAAGAGGTAAATTCCATTGATGAATTGATTCTGAAGGTACCCTCTTTGACTTATGAGCTATGCACATTAAAGAAGAGACAAGGAATGTTTTTGACTTTCAGTGCACCCAACTCTGTTCATATGACTGAACTGCTCTGAATCACAGCCAGCTGTGGGATGGCGAGTTCAACACTGATATATTGAAAATGAAAGAATGAAGCTGCCTCAACAGTTCATCTGTAGATTAAATTACAAAAATAGAAATAAATCACCATAAACAAATCACTGTAAATAATAAGATAATTTAAAGCATTGTCAGGTCCATTTGATTATTTTAAAATTGTATTAATTGGGAAATGAAAACTTAATAATGACTGCTATTTTAATACAGGCTCACATTTACACATCCACCCTGCTTCTGTGTATCTCCCACTTTCCCACTGTGTCAGAAGAATGAGTGGGCTTATTTGGAGTCTTAGGGTAAAAAAAAATAACCATTTCTCTTCTTTTCTCCACATCCCAGCTGTACATTTGCACTTGGAATAATTTTTCTGAGCTTCAGCAAAGCAGATATTTGGAAAATAGATACTTCACTCCCTATATCATCTTCTTCCCTGAGCAGACACACATTCTCAGCCCTTTTTTTGAGTTATGATTAATGCATTTGTTTAAAAATATTGAGTGCCTCTTCTATCAGCCTCTCAGCTATAATTTAGAACCCTCTTCTTCACTTCAGACAATGGTATTTATTGTGAAGTAGATTCAACATTGTGTAAATCAGAGGAGTTTTAAAAGATAGCTTTTTTTAGCATAGCTTTTTGCACCAAAAACCCCAAGTTCTTGGGATGTTCTGATCAAAACCATCACTTATTTTTCAGTCCAACCATACTGCAGCCAAAGCATAACCTAGCATTGATGCTAGATAGCTCTATTTTGAATTATATGATTTCCTAGAGAATACTTTTTTGGTCAGTGTTCAATGAACTCTGTCCAGTGGCTGCATAAACAGTTTCTTTGGTATGAACCTGGGTATGTAAATGGGATAGGATTGCAATGAGACTGATAGTGTCTGCTTAGGGAAAGAGGATTAAAGGTTCTCTGCTGGGACTAGATCCTAGAGAAAAAAAGCTTCCTTAATGACAAGCTTAAGGGGCTGATAAATCCATAACATAGCTATGGGCTATTAGTTGACAATTATGTTTCACCATCCACAAGTTAAGTGTGGAAGATTCTGATTCAAAGATAGTGGAGACGTCCATTGATTTTAGTACAATTTGCATGCATCTCAAGATAACTGGGTCTCCAGAACTCCAGGAAATAGCACCGAAACAAACTATTTAAAATGGAGGGAAAAAGGTGCTTACAAGAGTGAACTAAAAAAGAAAGGAAAATGGAAACAAGTGCAAGTGATCCAGAAATCAAAGGTTTGAGCCCAAATTCTTGATACTTCATGCTATTTACCTATTTACCATAACCTATTGATGTGGTCTCTGCATCAGAAGTCTGTTTACATTGTATAGTCTAGAAAGTAACTGAAGATTCTCATTTTTATCTATGTCACAAATGGATTGCATAAAAATAAGTCAAAACTTTGGAGTTCACTGTTCAGATTTGCTTCCCTGATTTTTATTTCTTCCCCTCATTCTTTCAAACTACAGTTGATGTGAATTTACTGCAGCAAAGTCACAAAAAGAAAAACAAATCAAAACAAAACAAAATCACTCACATGACCCTATATGATTTTTTTTTTTTTTTTGGATTATTTCTTGCTCTTTAATTTTATGGGATGATTTGTCATTCTGTCATAGTGGAGATCACGGGAAGACCCAATGAGTCCAAATTTGTCATTCTGATCTCTGTTGTATGTGAGAACACTGTCAGTCTGCAATAGATGTTACTTGGTTGGTATTTTTTGAGAGAATACTTTATACTTTTCTAGCATCCTCTGTTATTAAACTCTCTAAAACATTTACAGTAGTTTAGCTTCTGAAAGAAAATGCATGTCTTGTAATGCCCTGGAAATTAATAAAATTGAAAACTGAAAAAGACAAGAGCAGCAGCTGTGAGCTGTGGTCTGCGGTTTGCTGGGGACTCCCCGAAGCATGACATGCAGACATGCCAGAAAGGGCTCTTGTTCTTCTGGATAGTTGACATGTATTCTACACTGGAAAACTGATGCAGGGAGACTGAGCAGATATGCAACTTGTTACCCTGTGGTGTATCCAGCTAACGCAGTGGGTGAACAGCTTCTGACTGAACAGCAAGGTTTTGCTTAGGTAAGTTCTGTAGTTTTGAAGAAGTCTGTGATGCATGTTCTAGAAGTTATTGTATTTATTGTATTTTTCTATCATTTGTGTAACTGCCTTTCTCAGCCCCTCAAAGTAATAAGAAGAATGAAATTCTGGGATCCAGACAAAGGCTCTTAATAATTTTCATACATGATAGCTATACATAAAGAGGGGTTTTGTATTACGCTAATAGGTGAGGCTAAAAACATATCACCTGGCAGGGATATATTATTTTCACTGCTCAGCACAATGCTCAGCACTATAAATTGAGTGATTAGCACATCAGTGAGGAAAAAGATAACAGTAAATGCAAATGTCCTTACAGCTCAAGTGGCAACAACTGTGGGTTAGTGCCTTTTTCTTTGCTTATGAGAGGCACCATCCGAGTATATTCATTGGCATGTAAATACATTCATGACATTATTATAATGACATTCTGTGACAGTTTGTTTGTCTGGAAGCGCTGAATACAGTATTTTAAATACTCATTAAAGAGACGATATGACAGCTCTCCCCCTTGCCTGGTAGTTAGAGCACTGTTCTTGCTCTGGGAAACCTTGGTTTGAGCAGGGAAGGTAGACATTCATTATGAATTTCTGAGACAGGTTCTCTCTTCCCTTCATCAGGCTGTGCAGTAGAGCAAAACAGGTCTCTTTTAAGTACCCCTTAGTATGAAGTACAAAAATATTTACTGAGACAGAGTGGGGGAAAAAAACCTCATGGTCTTTGACTATGAACAGGAGAAAAAAGGTTTTCTGGAGTTCCATTCCCTTTGCCAATTTATATTTCTACAGCTGGAGCTCCCCAACCTGCTCTGAATGCTAGCACAATTACACAGAGGCTGTGGATTTAAATCTTGTTCAGACAGAGGATACAAATCTGAATTTCTGCAGTGAATACCTTAACTACTGGCATTTTCAATAAAATAGGGTGCTTCCTCTTGTTTTTTTTTTTTTTTTTTTAATTTATTTTAAAAGTACTCAACAATGCTATTTATTTATCTATTTATTTATTATTTTAATTCAGTCAAAGGAAATATTTAACTTGACAAAACTGTTTTGATTTGTTTGTTTCTTTTTAGAAGATTGCTCTTTATTCCTCTCTCTATCTCCCACATTTCATGTACGCCTGAACTTAAATTCTTCCAATTTCTTTTAATGGATCTGAGGTTTTGAATAAAGTGAGGTGTTCATTTCTGTTCCCTAAGACTGATCTTGGACCTCATAATCTGAGAAAATGTGGTAGAGACTGCATTAAATTGGCAACATCAGTAGTAATCATTAAAATCAAATACATGTTTGTGGCAATCCCCAGCAATGTGAGCAACCTGATTCAGAAAGGAGCAGATTTAAAGTGCTTGTGTTGTGCCTCAGAAATGACAGTGATGAAGCCATTGGCTACTGCATACAGAAGTCACAAATCCCTGTTCATGAGATCTGCTAGCCCAGGTGGAGCCATTCTTTGCATCTCTGTGTTCATCTGAAGTTACCTGCTTTGCTTCAGTGTGTAATGGTGATTTAAATGTCTCATGTTTGCTTCTTTGGTTTCCTTGATTGTAGGCAAGCAGGTTGCACGGTCACATACAGATTGTGAAACAACTGTGCATTTGCTCAGTAAGCTCTCTCCTCTGGGTTTGTTAATGAATCACATTTCATGATTTGTGACAATGCTTTGTTTTGGGGAAGCTATATCCTGCTTCCTGGTGTGAATTACCAACTCTCTCTTCCCTCTGATGGAAAGAAAAACAGCAGCACTTAGAGCTACTCTGATCCTCCATGGACTATCAGATACGGTTTAGGGAGGTTCTTTATGTTCTCTTCATTCTTTCCCAGATACATAAAAAAGATTAGGGAGTCCTAAATTTGTCATAGGATTAATTCCAAAGGAGGATTTCTCAACATAAATACTAATATCAACCAGCATTATTCTTTCTCTGAAGAGAACAATGTCTGTAAAGGCAAAATAGAAACATGAGCTTCCTCATTTTTGAGGGATCCCAAGGAGAGACTGAGTTGATCTAACAGTAAGCTGTATCTAAATCTTTCTCCAGTGGCTGCAGAAGAAAGTAGGCACATACTACTTTATTGCATGCCTAAACTTTCCCACACATTTCACACCCGACTTAAACACATAAAATAGATGTGAATAATACCAAAAAGTGGCAACTGTGTAACGTGAACAGTCTCGTTTAGCAATCAAGACTCCTTAAAACAGCCTCTTGAATACATGCACACTGTGAGCTGTTTTGTTACATTGTATATACGGTGTATTCTATGTTAATATTTCTTCCATTCCTTTTATAATTCTTTATTATTTAATGCTGTATATGTGATTTAATATTGTGTGCTATATGACATTGATAATATTCAATATAATTAACAAAAGAAAAACTACGCTGAAAAGGAAAAGAGACTTAGTCAATGTAATAGTTACATTACTTGAAATAACACCAAGACATTTCTAACCAAGTGTAAGCTGACATTCTATTGAGAGAAATCCTTTCACACAGAAAGACAATAGAGACCTGATGCATCTTGGTATAAACTTCAGACAAACAAAACAAAACAGAACAAAACAAAAAAAACAGACAAGCAAACAAAACCCACTATATTTATAGGCTTCATATTTGCAAAAGATTTGTTATCATTTCATTAGAATTTGTGAATAAAGCATAAATGAACGGTGATTCCAAAAAATGTATGTTGATTAGATGGCTGGATTCTCTGATTGGTGCTGTTTCTGAAATTAATGCAAAAATCATTGTGATTGTTAGTTACGCATCAATATTTGATTAGTCTAAAAATTCTGAAATCATTTTTCCTCCTCATTTATGCTAATAGAGTATTTGTGAGCCCTGTGTCTTTGATGTCTATATTCATTTATGTAGATACAGGGCCAGATAAAAATCCATCAACGCTGGATGTTAAATTTTTGACGAATTTTTGTGTATCTAACAGAGCACTCTTTCAAATAAATATATAATACAAAAATATATATATAAAAAAAAAAAAGATAGCTAAAAGTTAGGATTCTACAAATGCTACACAAGAAAGATCTAGTATATCTAAGGTGCCTGACTTATGACTTATGTGAATAGGGTCTTCCCCTGGAAGCCTCCAAAGACACTTATTTCTCTCCTTCACCTCTACAGGGAAGGTAGACACTTAAGTTCGGAGTTTAGGACTAACTAGATAACTAGACAACAAAAAAGTCAGTATTGGTGAAGAGCTACCTTGGTGGTCTCTGATACACTTTTGTTATTTCCTTCTCTAATAAAAACAAATGTCAATATTTGTCCAATTAGTAAATGCCACTATTTTGAATAGTGACAAAAATACAATTTGGGTGCCATTCCATCTTGTGGAAATGTGATGGGAGGAAG
This sequence comes from Netta rufina, assembly GCF_964035555.1. Classification (NCBI taxonomy): domain Eukaryota; kingdom Metazoa; phylum Chordata; class Aves; order Anseriformes; family Anatidae; genus Netta; species Netta rufina. Next base: position 196,915,466 of record NC_140123.1, read on the forward strand.
TCATGAGGAAATTGTCATTTTTTGGTCAGGGCAGATGTTCATAGAGTTCATTTCATAGAGTTTAAGGCCAGAAAGGGCTGGAAGGCATGTCCTATGAGGAGAGGCTGAGTACTCTTTGCTAGTTTGAAGAAAAGGAGGCTGAGAGGTGACCTCATTGCTCTCCACAGCATCCTGAGGAGGGGAAATTGTGAGAGAGGTGCCGGTCTCTGCTCTCTGGTAACCAGTAATAGGACACGTGGGAATAGCACAAGGATGTGCCAGGGGAGGTTCATACTGGACATTAAGAAAAAATTCTTTACTGTGAGGGTGGTCACACACCTCTTCCTAGAGAGATGGTTGATGCTCTATGCCTGTCAGTGTTTGAGAAGCATTTGTATAATAATCCAGTAATCCAATAAACCCTTAATAATATGCTTTAATTTTTGTCTAGCTCTGAAATGATCAGGCAGCTGGACTTCATGATCTTGTAGGTCCCTTCCAATTAAACTAGATCATTCAGTAGAGTCTTCTGCATGTTGAATACCATTTAATTTTACTTTTACCTCTCTTTTTATCCCAGTGACATATGACTGCTTAAACCATATATTTATCTTCCCATTCTTGCTGTGTATTAACAGACTTAGAAGATATTGACATCAATGTATGTGTCTGTATGTGGCTTTTGTTCTCTACGACCCTCTATAACACACCTTACCTTGACAATACACCTGAGAAAGACACTTAAAAGTTTTTGCAAACAGAATTCTTGAAAGGGGGATTTATTCATTGTCCTAAACTGCTAAAAATGTAAGCTCTGTGTAAAGCTGTTATTTTGTGGTAATGAAACTGTAAGTATGAACATTTTTTTTATCCAATTATAAAGTAGAGAATTGGGATATTCAAGACAGCTTGCATTTCCTTATTTGAGAAGATATGACTAAATCATATCTTTCTGGAGACTGTTAAATTCCCAGGGGATACTCTAGGGTAGGGTTTTGATCTCTTCTCTCACATTGCCTCACCTCATGAAAGACATACGCTAATTTGTACAAGTCTGATCAGACTCTAAATTTCAGGCTAGCTCAGGTTGTCTCTGGAATAAGGATGCTCACTAGTGCTTGGAAAGAAAGGCAGAGAGACAAGCACTCCTAACTTCCAAGATGTGATAATAGAACTGTGTACAATAATGTGAACAATAAATATGTATTTCATGCAAACAGATTGGCCTTGAGGGCAAATGGACACAAAATAATATGCTCAATAAGGTGACAGTGAAGTATTTTCAGGGGAGATGTTTCAGTGGCTTCTACATAAAAGAATATATTAAATCTGGAATATTTGTATGTCAGGTAACAACATATGGGTTGTGCGTACTTTTCTAATTACCAAATCACACTAGACTTAACAATTATTCTCCACCTTTCTCTGCCTGATATTCTGCAGATGACCAATCTACAGCCCTGGAACTAAAAGGTGAAGGAAGGTGAGTGCTTTCCTTTCTGCCAGGAGAGTTTGACCAGGATGCAGAGATTTCCCTGTGCACACAGAAAGGTCTGCTTTTACACACGCATGGCTTTTGTGGTAATGTGATTTTGGCTCTGCCTTACTGATATAACACATATCCTTGATATAATGATGAGCTCACAGGCTGTTATTAATTGAATGTAATTAAAAGTAATTTGTTCTGAAATGGTGATACAACCAATATTAGACAAAATTTTTTTCTTTGGGGCTAGAAGTAGTGGTTTGTGATAGGATGAGTAGCTAGGGTTTATTTTTTACATTCAGCACATATAGAACTTATACATACCCTAAAAGTAGTCATCAAAACAATTTTACTTCATTTTCTCATGTTAATTATTTGCTGTTGAAGTATTTTCAATCCTGAGACTGAAAGAGTCTGGGACAAAATTCAAAGAAATAGACTATTGGTAAAGTAAAGAGTAAATCTGACTATTAAAACAAAAAGTAAAGAAAAAAAAGGGTGTGTGTGGGGGGAAGATGCTTTATTACTATAGATATGACCAGCAGTTGAAAATGTCTACTGTGCTTTTATAAATAAAGGAAAAAAAAAAAATCTCACTAAATAAAAAGATTTGTTTGTGGTTCTGACAAAGCTTGCATTTTGTCGGTATCTCTGGAAGCATCTGTTCATGGGTACTTACACAGCTCCTCTATCACCACAATCTGTGTATACCTTGCAAACACTAATGAGCACTGAATTTATTCTCTCTAATTTACAGGGTCTCTGAACTGTCTGCAGCATTTTTGTTGCTACCTTCATCCTAACATAATTTGTTGGTTAAAAGTTTCTGAACCTACATTTTATTTTTTTATTTTTCTCTACCCCAATAACTGATCTTGAGTCTTCATTCAAGATTTCTTTAATTAATCTGGGATTCAACATACAATGTCTGTTCTAGTCTCCTCACAAACTGACCTCACAAAATGCTAAATCAGAAGTGAACTCATTAACATTCAGAACCACCACAGACGAACAAAGGAGGAACATTACAGAAAATAAGAGGAAAGATATTAAAAGAAGAGCATTGTGGGAAGGAGGACAAGGAAAATAATTTCTTAAGTGGACTGGAGAGAAGAAATAGGTTAAGGAGGCTACTCTGTATCAGAACATCTTTGTAACAATCCATCATTTGGCAGACAGAATGAGATTGCCTGTAATTTTTAATTTATTTATTTTTTTTTAGCTTGAATGCAAGGAGTCATTGAGAAGCATATTTAAACAGGATGAAAAGCATACACATACACAAAAACAATGCACGTAGCTGATGTCATCATCTTAATGGACGTGCAATGAACTGGTACGGTTTTCTTCAGCATAAAATTGCCAATGTTTTGAATCTTTTTTACTTTTACTTAATGGTATTTTTCTCCTTCTTCCTAAACCAAACATCTTAGCAGGCTTTCAGCTCACTGACATGTTGTAAGAGTCTCCATCATTAAAACAGTTTGGTAGCACTACTTATTATAGCACCTGTGATGTTCTAAGGAATGTCTAGGACTACACAGTCTTGAACTCAGTTATTTGGCTGGGAAAGAAAAGAAAGTGAGAATCAACATAATTAATACCTCATGGTATTAAATGAGTAATTTGATTAATGACTAAAGACTAATTTTAGTTGTTTGGGCAAGGGAACATTGCAGGAGTACATTGTACACAAAGTATTCTACTTAGCTAAGTTAGGGAGTGGAGTTGTTTTAAAAATAAAACAGCCTAGTTGCTAAGATATTCATCAAGGAGGTGACAGGAAGTCTGAATTCCAGATTCCTGTTCTCAGAATTATTTTTACTTTTACCCAATGATTTCTTAATATGAAATGTATAAACAGTGTTGGGAACAGTTACCAGAGTTCAGGACTTCCCTGCTGAGGTCAATGACCTAAAGACCACATTAGGCTATCTGTAGAAGGTGTAGGGATTTTTGATATATATACTTTTTTTTTTTTTTTTGGCTTTTTCCTCCTTTCCATTTTGTTCCTATGCATCTTACATTGTTAATAGATCCAATTTCAGCAAGAGGGGTGGAAGGTGACACGCTGAAGCCATATGGTTGATAAAGCCTTTTGGGGGATGCAAATTATATGCATTTGACTCTTAAACTAAAGATAGATAGGAGTTTAAGGCACTGATGTTTGATACCTAATACAGATAACTTGCACCACTGATTCATCTTGCCCTGATTTGAATGAAGGGGCTTCTGGCTACTATAACTTGTATTTTATTTGATATTATCATAATATGCCCTGTTTAACTGAATTAATTTCTCTTTATGACAAAATTACTCATCTGTTTGACCAAAGGAAAGCAGTAGATGTAATTTTTAGATTTCAACAAAGCTTTCAATATTGTTAATCACAGTATCCTTCTAGAAAAAAATGTCCAGCATACAGCTAGACAAATACACAATATGATAAGTGAACAATTGGCTGACAAATCTGTCTCAAAGGGTTATAGTAAATGGGTTACATCAGGCTGGCAGTCACAAGTGGGGTTCCACAGGGCTCCATTTTAGGGCTGGTTCTCTTCAACGTTTTTATAAATTATCTAGACACAGACCTCAATTGCATACTAAGTGAGTTTGCAGTAGACACTAAATTAGGAGAAGCTGTTGACTTCATCGAGGGTAGAGATGTCTTGCAGAGAGATGTTGACAAACTGGTGTGTTAAGCAATCCCCAACCTCATGAAATTTAAGAAGAGTAGGTGCTGGATTCTGCACATGCGATAGGACAACCCTGGCTATATGCACAGACTGGGAGATGAGAGGCTGGAGAACAGCCCCACAGAAGGGGATTTGCAAGTTGTGGTTGATGGTAACCAGGGCAAGCAGGCAATCAGGCCCAGTCAGCATGGGTTTATGAAAGGCAGATCCTGCTTGACGAACCTGATCTCCTTCTATGACAAAGTGACGCACTGGGTGGACGAAGGAAAGGCTGTGGATGTGGTCTACCTTGACTTCAGCAAGGCTTTTGACATCGTCTCCCACAGCATTCTCCTCAAGAAACTGGCTGCTCTTGGCTTGGACTGGCGCACGCTTCGTTGGTTTAGAAACTGGCTGGATAGCCGGGCCCAAAGAGTCGTGGTAAATGGAGTCAAGTCCAGTTGGAGGCCAGTCAGTAGTGGCGTTCCCCAGGGCTCGGTGCTGGGGCCGGTCCTCTTTCATATCTTCATTGATGATCTGGACGAGGGCATTGAGTGCACCCTCAGTAAGTTTGCAGATGACACCAAGCTATGCGCGTGTGTCGATCTGCTTGAGGGTAGGAAGGCTCTGCAGGAGGATCTGGATAGGCTGCACCGATGGGCTGAGGTCAACTGCATGAAGTTCAACAAGGCCAAGTGCCGGGTCCTGCACCTGGGGCGCAATAACCCCAAGCAGAGCTACAGGCTGGGAGATGAGTGGTTGGAGAGCTGCCAGTCAGAGAAGGACCTGGGAGTGATGGTGGATAGTCAGCTGAATATGAGCCAGCAGTGTGCTCAGGTGGCCAAGAAGGCCAACAGCATCCTGGCTTGTATCAGAAACAGTGTGACCAGCAGGGCTAGGGAGGTGATTGTCCCCCTGTACTCGGCTCTGGTGAGGCCGCACCTCGAGTACTGTGTTCAGTTTTGGGCCCCTCGCTACAAGAAGGACATCGAGGTGCTTGAGCGGGTGCAGAGAAGGGCGACGAAGCTGGTGAGGGGCCTGGAGAACAAGTCCTACGAGGAGCGGCTGAGGGAGCTGGGCTTGTTCAGCCTGGAGAAAAGGAGGCTCAGGGGCGACCTTATTGCTCTTTACAGATACCTTAAAGGAGGCTGTAGTGAGGTGGGGATTGGTCTGTTCTCCCACGTGCCTGGTGACAGGACAAGGGGGAATGGGCTAAAGTTGCGCCAGGGGAGTTTTAGGTTAGATGTTAGGAAGAACTTCTTTACCGAAAGGGTTGTTAGACACTGGAACAGGCTGCCCAGGAAAGTGGTGGAGTCACCATCCCTGGAAGTCTTTAAAAGATGTTTAGATGTAGAGCTTAGGGATATGGTTTAGTGGGGACTGTTAGCGTTAGATCAGAGGTTGGACTCGATGATCTTGAGGTCTCTTCCAACCTAGAAATTCTGTGATTCTGTGATTCTGTAAGTTGAGTATAAGCAGTGTGCTGTGGCAGCCAGGAGGGCCAACTGTACCCTGGGGTGCATCAGGCAGAACACTGCTTTGCAGTCAAGCTGGTGCAGCCTCACTTTGAGTAGTATGTGCAGTCTTAGGTGACACAGTATAAAAATTATATAAAACGATTAGAGAGTGTCCAAAGAAGGACTTAACAAATGGTGAAAGGTCTAGAGGGGCTGAGGTCCCTTGGTTTGTTCAGCCCAGAGAAGAGGAGACTGAGGGGAGGCCTCACGGTGGTCTGCAGCTTCCTCATGAGGTGAGCAGAGAGGCAGATGCTGATCTCTTCTCTCCGGTGACCAATTATAGGACTCAAAGGAACATCATGAAGCTGCATCAGGGGAGATTCAGGCTGGGTGTTAGGAAAAGGTTCTGCACCAAGAGGGTGGTCGAGCACTGCAACAGGCTGCCCAGGATAGTGATCACTATCTTTTGTAGATAGGAATTTAGGGTTTAGATGTTTAAGCTGGTACAAGTTGTATTTCCCTATATGAGGCCTTTTTCATGTCTGGCTTGTGGACAAATACAGTCCTAAAACTGTATTCTCATGGTAACTCTGTCTTAACAGTAGATGATTTCATGCTCTTGTCATAAAATTATTAATACATTGTTTTCTTTGAAGCCACAAGTAGCTGTTGGGTAGAGGGAAAAGAAAGGAACAGATTGCCTGAAACTCTAACTGAAATAAGCCAAAATATCCCTGTCATTCAGTACTGTGGCTAGTTTATCTTTATATTATTTATTTCCAAACGTCCATACCTTTTCATAAAACTGAATTGGGAAAGATTTAGGCTGGACTTGAAATATATAAAGTGAACAACTGTGGGTGGATGTTTTTGTTATTCCCAGAGGAAAATGCTCAAGCCACATTTTGGAATTTCTCTCTTGGGGCCAATTATTGTAAAGGACATCTACTCTATGTTTCAGAGGCTACAAAATTATCAGTTGCCAAGATTGCTTAAATGTTCAAAGGAGGTTCTGCACATGTGTTTGTGTTAAGTTTCAGTGTTCATGAGTACATTAATTCAAAGAAGGGCTGAGTCACTTTTAAAGTTATATCCCTTGTCCTTCATGTATAGCAGATTGGCTTTGCAATTCTCTAACAGGCATTTTAAGTCTCCTCAAAGAAGCACATGATATACATTAATAAATGTCTGTGGTAGTCTGATACACTCAAAAAGGATATAGGAAAATGGACCAGCATGAAAAGGAGTCCAAGAAAAAAAGACCCAACAGTGTTCTGTACTGATTTGGTCTCCTTGGAGTGAATATGGCTGTCATCATCTCTCCTGTAGAAAATAAGCATTAAAAAAGCCAGCTGGCAATTATTTCTCAGGATCTTATTTATAGTACAAAGGGATTTTCTTTCTAAAGCACTGTTACTCTTTTTTCAAAACATTTTGTTACATTTGTGCATTAGCTTTTGAAAAATCATAGGAAAGAACCATAATTGCTAATTAGAAAGCTGTTACAGAGACATTAATGAAACTCCTACTTTTTTTTTTTTTTTTTTTTTTTTTTTTAGTGCAGAGAATTGATGGGATTTTTTCCTAAGTAGACACAGTTCTCAGACAGATTCATTAACTGGTCTCTAACATCCACAATACAGTTAATGAGCAGAACATACATACCATTTATTCAGCTATATCTAGTGATATTTACTCATTTAGGCAAAAGGATACACATTAAATATAGTTATTATATGAAAGTTCTATTTTTAGTAGAGTTGGAAGTTAAACTTTGGAAGAGATTGTCAGCTTGTTTCATAAATTCACCTTCATTTCATAAATTCTTTATCACTTGACTTTTTTTCAGAATATAGACTAAATAAATCTTTATCGTGCTTAAATTCAATATACCAGATATTTGGGAAAAATCATACTGTTTCCTGTTGAAAAATCATACTATTTCTTGTTGACTATGCAGAATGTCAAATCGCATGATCACAACTGTGCCTTCAGCCCTTTACATTTTCAAGTAAACTCTAAATAGCTAGGTGAATAATACTATACAACTAACAAGTTTTGAGTATAGGGTGACATATGCAACTATAATTTAGACATTGGAACAGGCTGCCCAGGGAAGTGGTGGAGTCACCATCCCTGGAAGTCTTTAAAAGACGTTTAGATGTAGAGCTTAGGGATATGGTTTAGTGGGGACTGTTAGCGTTAGGTCAGAGGTTGGACTCGATGATCTTGAGGTCTCTTCCAACCTAGAAATTCTGTGATTCTGTGATTCTGTGATATATGTTATATGCAATTTTATGTCAAAAGTCGGCATGGTGAGTCAAACCTTAGATGTTGTTAATCGTAACAGCTGTAAATATTAAACTAAATTTTATCAGCCAGGGTATTGCCTCTACTTTTTATTTTTTTATTTTTTTTTCTAAGTTTATTTGTTATGCTGTGATAAATTTTCATCATAGGTAAATTTTCATCATAGATAATAGATCAGATATACTGTGCAGATTGATGATTAGTAGTCAACCCATGCATTATGTTTTGTGTTCACTGTAATAAACCTATAAGTATATATTTTAATATATGGTATTGGGCTCTGTGGCTTTACAGTAGTCTACTAAATTTGTTCCAAAAAGGGTTCCAAAAAGGGATTCAGACAGGAGGAAGGTGGTCCCAATAAAGTATATCACAACATTACTACAGCACTAGTCTGTGGTGTGTCCATGAAGAACATTCTTTTGATCTTTACTTCTAGAGGTATAGCTGTTTTGCAAAGTAAATGAGAAGAGATTAAAGGGAATGTAAAGCTTTTTGGAGCTGGGTGCTGGAAAAAGGATGAAGAGGGGTTAAAGGAGAGTGTTCAGGTTTTCGAGACAAGGTGAAGAGCAAATAAGAAATCAAATTGTTAGACTTCTGTGAAACTGGTACACTGATGGATAGGAGGTTTCTGTGGCTCTGTGGCTCTTGGTCCAGCTATTGGAGAGACTGAACTTGTATTCCTGAGGGACACATTCATTCACAGCACACAGTGTCTTATAAGAAACACACACCACCCATACAAATGTGAACATTGGGGATAGCCTGAAGGACTGTATCTATATGCAAGGAAAATTTAACTGTAGGGGTGGAGAGTGGCGTACCTATATGATTTTTCTTTATTTTTTATGCTTTGCACTTTAGACCAAAGAGAGATGTAACTTCACAGAAGCTATTCCACTTTGCATAGTAGAATTATTGTTATGAAAACACAATACAGAAATGAAATACCTATAATAACTTTAAATTTCTTAAACGTAGTACCTGAGTGTTTAGGGGTAGAAAAAGGGTAGGTCTGAAAGTTCTCCCAGCCCATACAATCCTAGAATCAGCTCACCATGTTGCTCCATTGAGAATGACCCACCATTTTAATGCTCTGGTGGGACTATGGGCACTGAAAGCTGTTAGTACTCTAGTAAATAGTATTAATGAATCAACAAAAACTGAAAGTATTACTTAAGCAAAACTGTCAAAAATAGCAGCTATTTTTATACCAGTGACACCTAGCAATATTAATCAAAAAAATAACACATTATAGAATATAAACAGCTGAGATATCTTTAAAATCTCACTTTGGTTCCAGCAGCTGTCTAAAAATCTTAGACTTTTCACAAAGTCTTGACCTATGGAGCATAAAAAATGAAATGTTGTGCAAAAAGTTTTATCTTCCATACAACCTGAGTTATCTTTGTTTCCACTTGAAGTCACTGTAGCACACATATGCACTTTTTTTTTCTTTTTCTTTTGTTTGATTGATCAAATGAGGTCTGAACAATTCATAACTCAGTACAGATAAAGGGAAGCTAAAAATACCACTAGTCCTGAAAGCACACACATTTGATTCTGAAAGGTGTGACTTCAAAGTGTCGGGTGAATCAACTCAGTTCTTAAGGTTACTGAACTCTGTTAGCTCTATTCCTTAGTATTAACTCAAAGTAAAAGGTGCAAAAAATTAAGTTGATAAGAACAGGGTTTTAATGGGTTCAAACTTTCACCCATGGATTTCTGTTGCTCACAGAAATGGGTTAACATTTTCAACAGTAACTGCTAACTTCAAATATTGCAAATTTTGATTGCCTAATTTTTGAGACTGTTTAATGATGCTTATTCTTTACAGAATGCACTGGAAACTTGTTTTCTAATGATTTGGCTACTTTAGATATGATGTGTTAACAACTTTTTTTTTTTTTTTTTGAATGTTATTTTCTTTCCCATTACTAACATTTCCATGTAGAGGTAAAGTTGCCATCACTTTTGTGGTTTGATCTGCACAGTTTTAATGGATATGTGTACTATTAGATATGTCTATCAGATGTTCAGATCTCTCTTCTAATACAAGGTAATGGCCAGATAGTACCATTGATTACTAAGAAGAATTGTCCATTGATTTCACTCGACTGTCTGCTGGAAAATCAATAAAATAATGTGGCCTAACATTCACTGAAAAAAAAAATCTACAGCACATTTTATTTGGAATATAACTGACCCTGTAGGAAAGACTCCATGGTGTTCTCTGCATTGGGGTATTTTACATGCCTGTTCATTCTGAAATGACTAAATGTGAAATCCATTAGCACTCGAGTATGGAAAATAATGCAACACACACAGGGGGTCTAGTTCACTCTCTCCTGCCTTGTGTCACCAGTTACGCTGGTGTAAAGTGGGTATGAAAAACTACTACTCCATTTTGTTTTTTTCTTTATTATCACTGCAATAAATGGATTCGCCATGTGTGTTACACATCATGAAAGTATTTTTAAAGCTTCATGCTATTTCTAAGCTTGTTTTATAGAGGAGATAGCATTTCTGAAATATACTCCTGCTGTATCATTCCTGTTAGCAATTATGAGACCAAAAATCAGCTCCAAAGTATCTGCCTTTTATTACATGATCTTAACATTAATCCACACCTAAACAGAAAGCATGGTCCAACTCTGAGGGGATTGGCCCTCACATTTGCATAGCCAAGTTCAGTTTTCTATTTTTGTGTAATTTGTGCAATGCCACTAACACCATACAAAGCAATTTTCTATAGAAGTGCTATGCCAGCCCAATCTAAGCTGATTTTTTTGAAGCCTGCAGAGATGTGAATTTGAACCCTGGAAGTTGTGTGACTTCTTTTTAGTCTATATGTAATAATTACCCATGGATCTTGCCATACTTGAATGTCATTGCCCAGTCAAACACCATCTCAGTTGTCTGAGCTTCACTCCCTTTTGTGGAATGGACTTAATAATATTTCCTATCTGACAGTGGTACTGGGAGGAAAAATACATTTAAGACTGTAAAATGCCAAGTGCGTTGAAAATCCTTGGAATACTTATTTATAGTAATTTGTTGTATTAACTTGATATATCACTGATTCACTATAAAATAGAGAACATCCTCAATAGTTTGCTATACAGTTTAATCTGGTTCCATGATGTAATGAAAACTTTTAATTGCTTTTCTCTTGTGTTTTGCTGATGAATAAATGTCTCACTGGTATTGTTTTCAGGGCCTGAACTGTGTGCATCTGCCAACAATTTATTGTTTTGCCAGGCTGTCCTAGCTTTTACAATCCAGACTTGGGCTCTATCCCAACGACGGCTGAATTTTATTTTCTTTTTTTTCTATTTATTTATTTTTTACTTTAAAAAAAAAATACTGAAATAATGCTACTTTATTGCAACTAGAAGATGTTGTAACAGAATGGGGTAGCAGTCAACTGAGTCTTCTTTCTGCATCCCAGTGATAGTTGGCAGAATTTAGTGGACTGAAGGCCTAGAGACAAACTGACAGACAAATTTTTACCTGCCAAAATGCAAAAAAAAAGAAGTGTGATCTGCCTCCTGCAGGCTGTGCTTTCTTCTCTCCCAGGTGTACAGTTCAGCAGGGCTTGAGAGGCCAGGAAGAGGAAGGGAGGATACATTGTTAGCTTAACACAAGAACACTGCAAATCTCACAGCCTGCTAGGAATTATAACCATGGAGTCATTACCATTTTTCAGACATACTGAAGCACTCACTATTGATTATTTGTTTTGTTTTGTTTTGTTTGACCCTAAATTCTTATTGATTTATTTTTGCCTTACCAGAAATAGTTGGCACAACTAAGAGAAAAGAAGAGAAGAGAAGAGAAGAGAAGAGAAGAGAAGAGAAGAGAAGAGAAGAGAAGAGAAGAGAAGAGAAGAGAAGAGAAGAGAAGAGAAGAGAAGAGAAGAGAAGAGAAGAGAAGAGAAGAGAAGAGAAGAGAAGAGAAGAGAAGAGAAGAGAAGAGAAAAGGAAAAGAAAAGAAAGAAAAGAAAAGAAAAGAAAAGAAAAGAAAAGAAAAGAAAAGAAAAGAAAAGAAAAGAAAAGAAAAGAAAAGAAAAGAAAAGAAAAGAAAAGAAAAGAAAAGAAAGAAGAGTGGAAATGAGATGAGGCAATGACAGAAAGGAAGAGGTGTCTGGAGTAGAGAGGATGGTGCCAGAAATTGTTTATACATTTCCCTGTTTTGTAGGAGAAATTCCATGTGCTGACAAGGGCTCAGGCTGGAGTAGGATAACCTTTTATTGTGCTCAGCAGAGTGAGAGGAGACAACCATTCAACCACTGGGACTTGGGCAGTCTGCAGACTACATCTGCTATGGTACTGCTGCACAGAATTTCAATCTGTTTTGAAAACTATGCTTTTCCTTCACTCAAAAAGTAGTCAACAGCAACTCAGCACTGAAGATACTGTGACAGCAAATGATGAGAGTTACTTGTGGCAGGAGGTAAATACCAAAGGTGGTACACAGTTCCACACTCTGATGCTACTAATTAGTCAGTTACTTATTTAAAAATTAGCCTCTAGCAAAATATTTAAAATGTCTGTAGCAATGTCGGAGACTTCTTCAGATATAGACTCAGACAATGAATAAGTAAACTTAGCCTTAGGCTCAAAAAAGAAATATATTTTCTTAATTTTATAGTCATTGCTTGATGAAAATTTCTTTGTAGACTCCTGAAAGAGTAGGATTTATTATGCTTCCTCCTGGGTCACAATATTTTAATTATCTTGTTAGACTTCTGTGTTAGGATAGGTGTCCATAAAGGCACGCTTACGGCATACCTGTTCTACCAGTATAACACTTCCGTTAATATTGGAACTGCTTCTTCAATTCATTGGGGTAAAGGAAGTTGAGCTCAGGAATACGCAATATCTTTCTAGACTGGATGCTTTGGATAAAGAGGTTCCTAGTCTACATAAAATGCCTACGTAATAACTTTCAAACTGAAAACATCACAATTTTTTATCAGTCCTTGAGTATTTTAAGGATTCTCATGAGAGACTGTGTATATATATATATATTTATTTATTTATTTATTTATCTATTTTCCCTGATGGCAAAACTAACAGCAGAGATCATTGAATTGTCCTCAAAAATATTGATGCATTTGGTAAAACCTGGAAAAAAAAAAAGTTGAAAACAAGAAAATTTCCATTGACAAATAGGTTTTTCAGAGATGGGGATTGTTTCCTATGAATTAAATTATGCTTCTCTGTTAAAAATATGTGAAATTTCTTTGTCATAGATACCAATGCCAATCAATAAAAATTCTTTTTAATTGTGAGGTAAGATTCAGAAAACAAGTGATACTCGGCAAAGCTTTGCAAATATATATGTGTGACATTTACAATGGTTGGCTCACCTTGTAATTCTTTTTACTAGTATTTACTATTATTTATCTTATATTTTATCTTATATTTTAATATTTATCTTGTATTTGCTATTGTTTTTGAAGATCTCTTCTGTCCTTTCTATTATGAAGCCATATTTCTATTGCTTTCTTTGCTATGAATTGACCCCATAAAGGCAGATGCATATTTTTGATGTATTTTACTAAATAGGGACAAAATCAAGCTTTTGATCTAAGAACTTTCTTTTAATACAGCATCTTAAGTGAGCTCGTAAGTGGAGACATTGCATCTAGTAAAATAGACAATAGCCATTAAAAAAAATGTCTTGTTTTTCCCTTTGTGGAAGGTCAGGAACTCCCAACAGGGCATTCAACACTGAAGATGGTATCAAACATTAACTGTATATGGACACAGTGCTGGCTATATCCTATATGACTCTTTTTCACCGTTCACCAAGTCAGTACAAGAGAAAGATGCAAGCTCACAGATTTTTTTATTTTTATTTTTATTTTTTAACCTGCTGTCACAGTTATTTTCAAATGCATCCTTAGATTGCACATTCCTCAGGGAAAGTCCTTTCGTCAACTAGCACGAAGCCGATCACTTTGCTGCTGTCCTTTTGATTTAGAGAGAAAAATCCCTTGTCTGATGTAAATCTTTGATTTCCTGCTAATTAAAGTTGCAGTGTGGGAGCTCATCACTTCTCCTCCACTCCACCCTGCTGAGGTTCAAAGCTACCTTTGGAATATTTCCACCCCCTGACATGTTAAGACTGAAGAGAAGTCCTTATTGCTATTTACACAGTTATCCCAAATTTATGAAATGCTTTGTGCATCTAGTAGTAGGTGAGATACTTTAAAGCATGAACTATGCTTTAATATGGCTAAATAGAGTACATATTTGTACTGTCTGGGTACTGGGTTTCTATCGCCTTTATACGGAAAGTAAGGGATCTGACTTTGCTGTCTTTCAAGACCCTTTTTTTCCGTCTTTCAAAAGGACATTGCCATGGGAACTTCTAGCACTACAAAGATCAACAGCAAAATTTCACTTATGTGTTAGTTTTGGAGAAGTGAACTATAATAGTTAGGTCTTCTGCAGCATTATTGTCACTGAGTAGAAATTTAAGTCGCAGGAACTATTCCACTGGCAAAGAGACCTACATGTATTGCACAGATACAGGAATAGAAATCAGAATAAAAAGTGAAATGATTTTCTGAAATGATCTTTGTGGCTTGCAACAAGATGAAAAATCCTCTCCTTTTTCTATTTTATTTATTTATTTTAGTAAAAAAAGACAGTCCTATAAATCTATCATTTTGGTAAAACTAAAAGTAATCTTTTCATCTTGTGTCTTCCCATAAAAGCTCTTGGCAGTTTTGCTTTCACACGTCATGACAAAACCAAAATTGACATTAGTTTAGAAACTGGCTGCCAAACATTATTTGCCTTCCCGTCTTTCCTTGTCTGCCTTCCCAGGGTGACTAAGGTAGGAAGGCTGTAGGTCAAACATTAAGCCAAAGCATTGAAAAGTCACACACTTTCTCTCCAGGACTGGGTACTGGAGAAGCAGGGACTTGTGATGCTTTGCTAGAAGTATCCTACTTGGACACCTGTTCACAGTTTCACTTTTTGTCTGTAGACAAATTGAAAAAAAAAAAAAAAAAAAGCAAAAAAAGCAAAACAAGCAAACAAACAACAACAACAACAAAAAACCTGCCATCCATCTAGGTGCTATCCATTTCTTCAAAATACCACTCTAATAGAAAATTATGAGAAAAAGACTCTAGCATTCCTATTAGTATGATATATGAAACAATAGTATGATATATGAAACAATATTCATTGTTAAGCAGAAGTTTACCCTAAAACAAAACACTGATTTGAAAGATTTATGTAGTGTTGCCTGTGTTGTACACATGCTTCTCTGCTTCTCAGTGTGGAGCAGCCACATCATCATGCCTCGGGGAGGCAAATAAAAGCACTGAAGTTTATTACTCACTCATTTTCTACAGTGTATCAGCACTGAGTTATTTAGCACAGTCACTTCTCTTATTTTGACACATTTGGGAAAATTCACAGCGCCTAATTGGCTTTCAAACTCCCACTTCTACCTATGTGGCTTGTTAATCTGTCATTAGTACACATGGGATGTAAAAGAAAACATGTAGCACAGGAATATTGACTGACTCAAAAGCTGCTAAAAGGTTTCATCTTGCACTCTAGTGCCTTTCACAACCTGGTGGGTTTTTGGTGTTGTTGTTGTTTGTTTGTTTGTTTCATTTACAAAATAGAAAATAGCGTTCTGAGTCTTTAGCTTGGCTGCCATACATAGACATCATCTTACTGAAGTACTGTGGTTTGAAATTTTCTTTTTTTTTTTTTTTTTTTTTTACAATGAAAAAAAAATCCTTTTTCCTTGCAGCAACAGTCATATAGCTGTCTTTTGTTGATGTGATTGAGTGTACTAAGGATGAGTACACAGCTTGGATACTAATCTGACTGTGGATCCTGAACACACATTGTATGTATTTTCCTGGATGCCTGTACCTGTCCAGAAAGTCACAAAAACTGTTCTACTAATTACAGCACAGAATCATAGCAGACACTCCAGAAATTTATTTTTAATTTTAAATTTTCCAATTTTGTGTGCAGAGTAGATTTCAGTTTCTTCTTATCTGACTAGTTCTGTAGTCACAGGACAAAAATACTTTCAGGTACAGAAGTTTAGTGGAATGTTTGTTATAGGACATAATTTGGATATATAGAAATGAAATAAGTAAATTTTACATTCATTTAGGCTTCTGACAGTTCAGGTGAATTCAATGGAATTGCCCATGCAAGGGTGGTATTCAGAATGTTATTTCTGTTGTTGTTATTGTTCAGTAATTGTGTCCAAAAAAAAAAAAAAAAAAGACTTAAATTTCAATCTTTCAGAGAAAAAGTGTTTACACAAAACTAACAGTAAATTTATCAGCAATAATCCCAAAATTGGTTGCATAAAATTCTGGAGAGCAGTACTGCAGCCTTAGCAATGTTGTAAACCAGGTGACCATAAATGAAGATAGTCTGGAGCAATACTCAGATCCATGTAGTCTGTCATAACAGAGACTTAGGTACCATATTCTGAATTCTTTTTTACCCTGTGTTGTACATTTTTGAGCGTCTCATCTCAGGTTCTCACATATTTGAACAAATGAATTCTTTCTTTTTGCTCTGTTTTTGTTTGGTTGTTTGTTTTTAAGCAATTCTATTTCCCAGCTTTGTTTTGAACCATACCAGGAATTCCTACAGGAGACCTAAGTTTTAGGTGTGCAGAATGCTCTTTCAGTGCTGACACTATCACACTTAGCACACAATACAGAATCAATGAACACATTTTTAAAATAACAAAATTCTCTTGGGGACTGAAGCCAGTTCTATTTCTGACAAGTGATTAGAGCTCCCCGCACAGAGCTGGAGCCCTGCTTTCAATTACCTCTACAGGCAGTTCAGCTTCCAGTCCCAATCATCAAGGTATACTGCCTGAAAAGACAGGGGGATGTAGAAACACCTATCCTACTATCCAGAACCTTGTTTCAGGCTGTTTACACACTTTACATTGGTTAGGTGTTGTATAAAACACACAATTATGTTTCCCTTTCAAAGAGTAGGGATTCGTCTGACAGTCAGTTATGCTGGGCACATTCTTGTATGATTCCTGCACTGAAATATGTTATATGAAATAACGTGTGTGTTTCTAGGTGAAACAGCACTTTGTTTAAAAATAAATAAATAATAATTTTAAAGGTCTCTAACATGCTAAATTATGCATTTTCTGAATGTGAATAATAGGAATTTGATTCTTATAAGATTAAGGAGATTACTGAATTAGCTGTCTTGTTGCCTTGCCACTGTTATGATACTGCTAGGTGGATGATGGGCAGCAACACCACTGTATCTGAAATAACCACTGAGACCTCATTAGCATCACAGAGCATCAGTCTTTATGTAAAGACTTGCTGTCTGGAATGTCAGATGGGCAGAACTGATTAATCTGCTGCCACAAGTGTGGCATAAATGTCAATTTTTTACTGAAATTCACATTCCTAATATCCACAGAAAGGATAGTCAGTGCTTTTTTGCTAGGTAGCTCCAGAACATTTCCTTGGAAGGGTGAAAAAGCACCAAATAACCTTCTGGATATGACCAATTTCCATGTACCTTTCAGGGAAGAAGGGTATTCAAGATTCAGACATCCTGAATTACTTTTTGAAGATGAAGATATCTGTCCATTGGACAGACAAAACACAGGAGCTCAGCTGGGGGTCTCAAAGAGTCTGCCAGGATAACATGCCAGCTTTTTCAGTTATTGCTGTTTTAAATTGAGTGTCCAGTGTAACCACTCTGAACCCTTCCCAGTTCAGCAGTGAAGAACACAGAAAACAGCTGTTATAGATGTAGCCCAAGTGTTCACAGAGATCTTCTCTACTATTTTGGAAGCACAAATTGGATTACTGCACAGGGGGACACTTGGTAACATGTTCATACCTCAAAGAGGAACCAACTTAAATGTCAGGCTCTTAATTAATTTTCATAATTTGCAGCCATTTTATATGGCCAATAATGAGTTGTTTTAGGAAGTTAAGCTCTCATAGATCAATAATAGGAAATGTAATGTTCTGGGTGGGATTAATTTTTACTTCTTTAATTTCTGATAAAATATTGTCTATTTTCTCGTTCTATTACTACTATCTAAACACTGTGGCTGCTTTAGTAAAAATTCCCATACAATGTCTTTTGAAGACACTATAACAAAAAGAAAAAAATAATTGTTTAAAACTCTAAACTTTAAAATCTTGTATTTTTTTTTTTTTTTATAGGAGACACCCAACAACCCAACTGTACAGGTTGTTAAACCCTCTTGGTCTACGTACCTTACTGGAAGATTACTGACATATATTAAATTATCTCACTTTTATATATTTGTATTAAGACATATGCAAAAAAGCAATAATAATCAATTATAACAATCACCAAGGAGAAGAGATTGCTAATATTTAAGTAAAAATAAAAAATACAACAATGTAATTGAGATCAAATTATCTAATTAACAATTTAGCCCCGATAATTGGAATGGTGCTTAAGCAAAAATAATTTATACCAAAAATAATGTGTGAGTGCTGAAAAGAATGATCCTGACTTGATTATAAACTAAATGAAATGACTTTTCTCAAGTTAATCAGGCATTTTATCTAAATGATTTAAATTCTATTACTGAAGCCATACTGAAGCAATTTTCTTAATAACTAAATTGCAAGTTAGAACCAATTATGATCCTTCTATCTTAGACTTTTGTTTTTACCTAGCAGCTCTTCCTCTACATCCATGAAATGAGATACAGGATTTATAGAAGAATATTCTCAATAAACAGCCAAGTTTACTTGTTATCTGTCAAAAATTACAGATGTTAATCTCAAATATCCTTTACAGAATGCGTTTTTGTGTGTATTTTATTGAAACTGCTGAAATCAGGTAATATTTCTTTCATATCCCTCTCCTGAAGAGGCTCTTAGTTACACAGCCATATTTTCATACCTTAAAATAAAAAAGCTGACACATTTTCAATTAGCAATGTAAGAGAAAAGCCTGAGAAATAAAGTATTAGGTATTTGTGATGTTTTCAAGATGTTTGCAGCTGTTATGGTTTCTCTGATTTTAAATAGAAGCTTCAGTGCAAACAGAAAAATGAAGTTTTCTTCCTTATGGGTCCCTTTCAAGGCTGGAAAAGACTGGTGACATTCCAGAATGGAAGTATTGAGTCTGATTAATTCTATTCATTTTCCTTTCTGGAGACCAGAGATTCTGGGATAAAGATTGTTGGTTTACATAAAGAGAGGCACCTTCTTGGTCTGCTTAATTTTTACAGATCACAGATACCAATTTAATCATTCAATGACATCTTTCTGAAAGACATGAGGTTCTCCAAATGACATTAGTTAGTGCTGTGTGTGTTGATTGAGTCAATGTTAGTGAGCAACAATTTTAAATGGTTTTATATGAATAATTAAAGTGACAAAAATATTTTATAATATCAGGCTGCATGAGGTGATTTTTTGAGGATAGGCAAAATGGTCTAATGCATGTTCAAGATGTTAAGGTTGAACTGTCATTGGTCTATGAAGTTAGAATAAAATAAAGATAGTTGATGGGGAAGAGAATTTAATGACAACTGACTTTTCTGCATTAACTCATTAGAAAAAAATAAAATAGGTTTAAGTTATTGACAGATTTATCTTTTTTTTTTTTTTTTTTTAATCTTTTTATCTAAAAAACAAACAAACAGTTTGAGATGGAATCTGTACACAAAGCTTGTTTTCTGAAGTCTTTTGAAATAAGCAACAGACCAGTTCCATTGTTTTCCTTGTTGATATCAACTGAAAAGAGATATTTTTCTTATTCTTGCCTTGTCAGTAAAGAATCAGGTGGTCACTGTACAGTGAAAGCATTCCCTATTTGGAATCATAACCTTATTTTTTTCTGTTTACGAATGACATTATCTACAGAAATCCATAAATATGCTCATAATCTGTGTATACACAATGACAAATCAAAGAAATTCTGTGAAATTCTCTTATAAGAAAAGAGTTTACAATACTACTTAAAAAAAAAAAAAGTTATTATGGTAAAGCACATAAGATTATAATAGCTTGTGAGAACAAATCTGCAATTTTCATTCAAGCTTGTTGAACTTTGTGAAACTATGAAGAACAACAGGTTATGCATGTTTATGTTATTCAAAATGAGACAGAATTTTAATTGCATGTGGTTTAACAGAAAGTGTATAATACTAATATGTAGACAAAATATTTAAAAAGATGGGTTGGTTCATCCAAATGATCAAAATGTAGAGTGTCACTTTGCCAATGGCCAAATTGCTGTGACATGCAGAACGGCTGAAGTCATGTATTACTTATGGTGACTTATGGATGTGAAATAAGAAAAGATGATTATTAGCAAAGATTCAAATAGCTGAGAGACATAAAATGGACAGCTTGTCATATTGATGGAGCCTAATGTGTTTATCATTGAATAAGATAAAGATTATAACGAGAGGAAAACTTTAAGTACACAAAGCTATGCAGTAACAAGAAAGACAATGACTGCTATAAGAACATATGGGCTTGCAACATAGATTGTCCATTTCCACTTTACGGATCGTCTGCTGACAAAGCAGTCTGACCTTAAATGAAGCTTTTGCTCATATTCTAATGTATTAGAGCTTGGAGTAGAGACAATTCAATTATGAACTTTTTTTTTTTTTTTTTCTTGAGACTGTTTTTGTTTTTGAAAACCTAGAAATATAATAGAGTTACTGCAACAGAGTGAATTAAGTTGAGTTGTAGTAATTGAGTGACTGAGCACCTAGCCCACTACGAATGAAATGTCAGATGCTATGTTAAATTACTTCCATGGCAGAAAGTGTACAAGTAGTTATTGCAGCAAGGTTATAAGGTACTTCTGTAGGCTGTATGTGCATGTGACTATCTTTCCTAATCATCGTTGTTACCATATATCATAATGTTATCACGTTTTTATTATTTTTTTTTCCATAAGTTTTCATTTTCTAGACTTACTTGTTGCTTGCATAAGGATGTATTATGTTCTGCTGCGTAAGGGGAACAAGCAGAATTTAGCAGCAATATTTTAAGATAACCTATTTTAAAGGATGAGGGAATGTTAAAATTGAGCTCTAGGTATCACATGTCACAAAAAAGTGTTTCTCATGTAGATATAACTACAGAAGGAGACAATCTAAGATATCATATCTTAAGCTTGAAATGCCCAAAAATCTTTAAATCTTTAATGAAAAACACCTTGGACACATCAAGCTATATCAGCTGTAGGTATCTTTCTTACACACAAAGATTGATGTTGCATCACCAGTAAATATCTGAGCTGAATAGAAAGGCTTCTTATAAAGTGAAATTAAGCACTCTTAAACTTTCTACCTTTAAGGGTACTTTGCTGCATTGTAATACTTCACTGTCCTCAGATGTAATCAAATTTCCTGACTCCTACATCTGCATGTAAAATTTTTCGTCTCTTTCTTCTTTGCAGAGGACTTTCCAGAAGATATATTTAAGTCTGAGCTAGAGGTTATGGAACTAACCGTCAAAATGAAGAGCAACAATCTGCTTGGATAATGCAATGTTTATTTAGAGGTTCCAAAGGAACCCAGAGATGAGGCATCAGAATTGCTAACACTGATATTTAACATTTAATTTAAAAGTGCTTTACTAACTGAAGACTGTGGGGGGGTTTCAAGCATGATACCAATTTAAAGAAATAATCTGGAGGACATGAGAGTTACTGGCTGGTAAACCTGGTGTCTATAGTGGGCAAATAAGGAGAAACTATTATTAAGAACAGATTTAGCATACATGTGGGTAGATGTATTATACCTGGGAAACATCGGCATGGTTTTGTAAAGGGAAATATTGAAAGTTTATTGGAGATCTTTGAAAGGGTCAGCAGGCATGTGGGTAAAAATGATTCGAGTGATATGATCTATTTGGATTTAGATATTAAGCAACCATGCATAAGATATAGAAAGGTCATAACTTGGATAAATAATTGGTTACAAGACAGGCAGCAGAGAGTGGGAGTAAATAGTCATTTCTCCATGTGAAGGGAGGTCAGCAATAGAATTCCACAGGGATATGTGATTTTTCTGCTTAGTGCAGTCATCAGTAAACTGCATAATGGGGTGAGCAGTTGATGTAAAAAAGTTGGATGATGATACTAAATTATTCAGGGTAGTATGAGATCTGACTGCAAAAAAATCACAGAAAAGTTTTATGAGGTAAATGAAAGAGCACAAAAAATGGCAGAAGGAATTCAGCAGAGATGAATGTAAAATATTAAGCAGAAGAAAAAACAATCCTACTTTCACATAGAAATGATGTGCACTGAACTGACCACTGTGTGCCATTCAGGAGCAAGTTTTTGTGGCCAAGAAAAACATTTCCATTGAAATGTCAGTTAGTGTTTGGTAGCTGTCATAAAACAAATGTTAGGAATTATTAAAAAAGTAATAGGGAGTAAAATAGAGATCACTGTTCTACTATATAAATTCATTGGTTCACCCATATCCTATATTATACATAGTCCTGGTCCTCACCTCTCAAATGCATGAAGAAGAGCTAGAAAAAGTGCAGAGGAAGCTGGCAAGTGATCAAAGGTCTGTAACAACTTTCATACAGGGAACCTGTGAGTAAGCTAGGAGTCTTCTGAATGGAAAAGAGATGACATGGGGGAAGGACGTGCTAGAAATGTACAGGGTTATTATCTACGTGAAGAGAGTAGGTGTAGATTAAATTGTTCACAGTCTCTTTCAGTTGAAGAACAAGAGAGTCAAATAAAACTCACACAAGTCATCTCTTTGCTTGTTTTCAAGACAAGTGTAAGGTCATAATAGAAGACAGAAGCCATGAACAAGTTCTTACTGAAGCCTATTTTGCATACTAAAAATGTCCATGGACTGAAGGGGAGACCAGACAAGTTTATGCATAAGAAATCTATTGAAGTTTACTAAACACCCTCATCTGGCTCAGCCAATGTCTGAAGTGGAAATCGCTGAAGGATAGGAGAGTGTTAAGGAGAAATATAATATAGTTACCCTTCTAGTTTGCATAGTCCTCCATAATTGTGCCCATTTTTAGAACTGGGTGACAGGAGTAAACCCCAGTGGTTTTACCTAATATGGGCATTCTTACATTTCTATATTCTCTTTCATCCAAGTTTCCTTCTCAGGACACCAGTTAGTGCATTCGAAAGCTGAATTTCAATGCATGACAAAATGTAGGCAGTGGGGTGGATGTAGGAGCTAGGACATAAGCATTTTGAAGCATAAAGAATAAACTAGCGTTCTAATATGTACATCCAGTGTCATGCCCATTGCAGCTGGGTCAAGTGCATACAGAAATTTAGAATATCTTTGTATTTCATCCCATACTTCTGTTCACCTATTTATAAAAGCTTGGTATGGGCTTAGAAAAGGACAGACATGCAGTTGAAGAGACAGACTGCAGACAGAATCAGGATGATTAGCGGTATGCAGCAAGAGTAAAACTATGTAGACACATATACAAAGAATTAACCATTTGCCTGTTTGGCTCTTGGTAAACCCTGAGCACTTGTGACTAGGCAGTTATGAGCCGTGATGATGACAACTACACATGTACTTTGGAGATCATGAATGTAAAGCTTCATTGCTACTATATTTTCCATGGGCTTTTGCATTTTAGACTCTTTTTCTCATCATTACAGTCCACCAAGTAAAAATAAAAGCCTCTGAATATACATGACTTTAATCTTAAAACATAAAATGAATTTATCTTCTGTTATCTCATTATGTTCCTAGTTTTGCCTTTTTCAGATTCACAATAGCTGGTATGTTTCACAGATTGGCATGTGTTTTTGTTTCTGTCCATGAGCAGTTTAAAATAAGTTGTGTTATCTAAACAGAGTGATATTCTAGAAAACTTGCCTGATTCATACCATTATTATCTCTGATCTTTTTTAACAGAGATTATTACCGATCTCTGATATTGTCCTACTGTCCTTTCTGGAACATGCTCATGTGCCTATGCACCCACCACAAGCTGCACAGTGACATTCCTTTAGAGAACTATTGCAACATTAATTATTAGAGACTATGAGAATAGTCTCTAATAATTAAAGAATGGGACATAAGACACAAGTAGTTAGGGAATTTATTGCTGGCTCTGCCACTGACATTGTAATTATGAAGTTTATTCCATTTTTCTTTTTATGTACAATAACAACAAAGAAATTTTCTAAACCAAATCAACATAAGAAAATGTAGTTAATACATTTTTGTAAAGTGCTTGGAAATTCTTCAATGGATGGACATATCTTCAACAAATTTCTTGATGAATGGTGTATATTTCCATTATAATTCACCTGCATATTTTCAGCTAAATGTCTAAAACTCTGGAGAACAGGAGAGGTTGCAGTTTGCAGCTAAAATTTTCAAATGTCATCACTATAATACTTTTGTGTATGGAGCTAGTTCCTGCTAGTAGATTAACTAGGGGCAAAGTGCACTATCTACACAGTGGGGTTATTTTAAGAGTAAGTACTTAGATGGAAAAATGTTTTCATCCATCTAGCAATGCAAGGAAGCACTTAAAAACAAACAAACAAACAAAAAAAACAAGTAAAGAAGAAAGTGCTACTGACTTATCAATAAAGTGCACTGAGTACTTACCTAGAGACTACCTAAGAAAAAGACTCAAAGACCATCTGTGTTTGAAAAGTTATGCAGCTGATGCTTACAATAGCCATAACACACCAGGATGATTGAAGTGTTTTCTGTTCAAATTTATTTTTAAAAATAGCCAATGAATCAAACACTAATGTAAAGAAAGAAGAGTCCACTTCAGTTAACTGTATAGCAAGAACCTGTATACTGAGATGTCTAAGTATCTGTAATATTTTTTGACCTTTGAAAAGTAAAGTAGGACTCCTGTGTTTTAATTATGGACTAGTGATGGAGACACTTAAAAAAGATAAGGAGAAATCTCCTCTCCTTTAAGGTCTATGGAATTCTGTACTCGGTGGTAACACAGATCCTTAGTAATGTCCATGTATTTACTGTAAATACAAGAAAATTTATAAAAGAAAACACACACATATATATACACATATATATATATCTATAAACAGATACACACACACACACATATATTACATTTTTGTATTTAGGACACATTCCAAAGCTCCCTGATGTCACTTGGAAAAAGTCCATGTATATATTTATATTTTTGTATTCACATATATATTTGTTTACTGATTAACAAACAAATGGTGTTGATGAAGAAGGAAAACTAAGAAAGCCTGGGAAAGAGAAGAGGAAAAGGATAAAATATACACAACAATAACAGCTAGGAATAAGATGGTTCAGTGGCTCTTGATTTAATACTTCTGGACAACTCCCCACTGGAAATCAAGAATTAGAAATCAGTGATATGTGCTTTGTTCATCTCCTCATCAATGTGCTGAGCATGAAAAAAGGATCTAATTTAATGAAACAAACTGCTCACCCTATGAGCTGATTACATGATGTGCACGCAGAGTACTTATTCTTATATTAACATAAAAGACTGAATATGAAAACAATGAAAACACATCTGTTACTGAACCTTGGCTTTTTTCAGTATGATTTTTTCTTCCCTAAGGATTTCTGCCTTGTATTTGAAATTTCATGGTCGCGGCACACATTTCCACTCAGTCCACAGCAGTAGATAATAGTTCACTGCAATTTTCCCTAGTTCCATCATGCCAATCCCAAAAGAGTTAGCTCCACCAAAGAAAGAGATTTTGGGGGGGTTAGTTTTTAAAAGAAGCAGGAAAAAAAAAAGATATTTCTTTTTTTTTTCTGATATGACGGAAGCATTATATGGTGGAATGTATTTTGAGACTGGATTCCTTAGACAGTAAAATTTGCTAATAAGATAACAAAGACTAAGGCCACTTGGCCAGATAAATTGCTTTAATTGTCCAGAAAGAAAGAGCCAGATGGCCTTGTGAATGAAAATCTCTTAAATCTTGTTAAATAGTTTATAATTTTTTATTAGAAGCAACTATTTTTGGAGAGATAGTTGATGAAAATTCTGAGTGAAATGTCAGCCACATGGCTGCATGTGTCTTGTTTATCTGCCCAGTACTGAAGTCAGGGCTTTCTGATCTGTCCTCATCAGTGATTCCCTTACATACTTCCACATACTTCCTCTTCACATTAAAAAATCAGAGAAATAAATAAATAATAGATTTTACATAACTCTGCTATATTTTTAGATAATCAAGGCATTCAGTTATTGCTTAAATTTACATTGGCATCCTTTGAAGGGCAATGACAAAGAAAAATGAGTAGGGAGATATCTATAATCAACTTTCTGACATGCTCCCATCATTACGCGGTGCTGTCTTCTTTTTTTTTTTTCTGCTTCAGGCTACAGTACAGTAGATGAAGTTCAATCTATTCATCTGGCATGTGCTATCTTTTTCTCAGGAGCGGAGTGGAGGGGCTGGCACTGATCTCTTGTAGGACCCGAGGGAATAGCATGAGGCTGCATCAGGAGAGGTTCAGGCTGGATGTTAGGAAAAGGTTCTTCACCAAGAAGGTGGTTGGGCAATGGGACAGGCTCCACAGGGAAAAGCTTTAAGCACCGAGCCTGCTGGAGTTCAAGAAGTGTTTGGACAATGCTCTCAGATAGATGGTCTGATTTTGGGGTGGTCCTCTGTGGAGTCAAGACTTGGGCTTGATGATCCCCTCACTACCAGAAGGACATCAAGGTGCTGGAGCGTGTCCAAAGAAGGACAATAAAGTTTGTGAAAGGTCTAGACAACAAGTCTTATGAAGAGTGGCTGAGGGAACTGGGGTTGTTAAGCCTAGAGAAAAGGAGGCTCAGAAGAGACCTTATCACTGTCTACAACTACTCCAAAGGAAGTTGTGAGGTGGTGGTTGGTCTCTTCTCCCAAGCAACAAACAATAGGACCAGAGGAAATGGCCTTGAGTTGCACCAGGGGAGATTTAGGTTGGATACTGGAAAAATTTCTTCACTGAAAGGGTTGTGAAGTATTGGAACAGGCTGCCCAGGGACGTGGTTGAGTCACTATCCCTGGAGGTCTTCAACACACGTAGGTGTGGTATTTTGATTAATTGTTTAGCGGTAGACTTCGCAGTGCTAAGTTAATGACTTGATCTTAGAGTTTTTTTCCAACCCAGTGATTCTATTGGGTTTATATGGCAAGGGTTTGGCAGCAGGGGGGGCGCTGCAAGCCTGGCCTCTAGAGCCTAGAAGCTAACATATTAGAGAACAGTTTTAGCTGGCTCCAAAAGTGACCCGCCACTAGCCAGAGCTGAGCCAGTGACACTGGTTGTGCCTGTGTGAGAGAAGATTTAAGAAAAGGGGAAAACTGCTGTGCCACAGAAGCAGGGAGACAGGAGTGAGAACCAGCCCTGCAGACACCAAGGTGAGTGCAGAAGGAGGACAGGGGGTGCCCCAGGCATGGAGCAGAAGTTCACCAGAGGCCTGTGGAGAGGCCCCTGGTAGAGCAGGCTGTTGGAAGGGATCCTTGTGGGTCCCTTCCAACTAGCAATTTTCTATGATTCTATGAATCTGTATTCTTGTTCTCCTATACTGACTGCAGTATATTTTGGACATGTTCAGAAGCTCATCAGTGCCACTTTAAGTGTGATCAATTCACCATGCTGGATCTGGCCTAGAGATTATATTGGAGACTATTTACTGAGATTGCACACCACCAGATTGATCCAATATCTTATTTACACTTATTTACAAATGGTGTGACATATACTGCAATATTGAGTCTAGGTTGCTTGAGATGGAGACATTCTATGATTAGATAATAAGTGTGTGTGTTTCTGTGTCCTGGATCTATCTGGGATTGAGTTATTTTTCTTTCTTGTACCTAGTATGGTGCTGTATTTCGGATTTAGGATAATAATATTGATAACACACTGATGTTTAAGTTGTTGTCAAGCAATAATTACACTAAGTCATGGACTTTAGTTCTGGCTATATATACTTTGAGAAAATAATCTTTGTTTTATAGGTGCAACAACTACATCTATAACATACAAACAACAGCAAGACTACATTCTTGCAGGTCTTCGCTGTGAAGAAAAGACAGTTCAGCTGGTTTAAAAATAGGCAGGAAACAACAACAACAAACAGGAAAAGGGAAAGACTGTTATAGCATGTGTGGGTAGATTGCTGACATCATAAGGAAATCACCAGTTTGATATGTTTATTGTTATGCTCTTCAGATGACAAGTTCTCACATGGTCTTGTTGCTGTTCTTGAAAACACCTCACTTATTAAGAAAAACAAACAAAAAAGCAAACAAACAAAAAAACCCTTTCTTATTCCTCAGAATCCTTAAAATACTAAGAAAAAAAAAAGGCAAGGAAGGGAGAACTGAAATGGTATGTCATTCCTAGAATAAACCTCCTCTTCATCAATGAGCCAAGAAATTCACATACACTTTCTTCCGATCGTTGCTGATCACTGTTGCTTTGAAATAAAGAGCAGTGGTACAAAGCTGTAGTGCCATTATAGTCAATTTACAATAGACTGTTTATACCAGCTGAGGAACTGCCTCATGATGTTACTTAAATATGATGACAGCCCAGAAATTTTTTTGATGAATGAGTCACCTAGTTGTGGAACCAGAATTCATTCCTGACCCACTATGGCTACTGCATTTGTATTATAAAGAAGGTCACAGTTGTTTTTATGTTGAATATGGTACCCTGAGGATTTAATTAAGTGGGATTTAAAATTATGAATACCAAAGCCAGACAGGTCATATTGGATAATCCAGTTTTATTTTACAGTAATTGGTTACACAAGTTATTATTATATTATTTAGAACATCCTGATTCTCAGTGGAAGTTCTTGTGCATTTAATTAACCATGAATACAAAAAGACTTTAACAAACTGAAACCATTAAACCCTCCTTATATATTCTTTTCAAATGGAAATTGACAACATTTTCATTTAAATCCTTCAAATTTTGTAGTTTTTAAATGAGGAAGCAAGGTAAATAATGCTAGCTTAATTACTGTTTTAGTTATTCATTTTATTTACTAGTTTTAGGCACATATTTCGTATTTGGATTTTCATCAGATTTTTTTTTGTTTGTTTTCACTATTGAAGTTTTGCATCCTTTGTCTTTATGGATAGCTTGACCTTCACTTTGCTAAAGTTTGCAGAACTTAGAGTTTCTAATCACAAGAACTGCTAGCTACTGTTACTGTACCTTTGCTGAGGTCTACAGATTTCAATGCATTTATAAAAAAGGTGAAAGACTGCAGTGATGTTAAATTTTAAAGGACAAGAGAAGATTTAATCTTTACTTAAATGAAAGACCAGAAGACTGCCTTATTACTGTGGACCTCAGCATGATATTCAATCACAATCAAGTACTCAGTAAATTCCTCTGGACCAAACCAATTTTTTAATTTATTTTTTTTTTAGATTTTTGTTGTCTAGATTTTTAAGGTGCTGTTAACTGCAGTTTTCAGTACCACTCTGGGGAAAATGGGATATTCTGACTCTGGTATCAAGGGAGCCAGCCCTAGCTCACAGAGACTTGTCCTAGAATACAGGATGTGTTGGTGACAAACCTATGGCAAAAGCTCACTTCCCTGCTGGTCTATGAGCCATATGGACATAGACAGCTGATAGGCAAATCAGCAAGGGATTTATTTTCAATAATTCTTTTCACTACTTGTATTCTGCTTCTGCCTCTTCGGTTGTGCAAAATGATTCACCCTGGTTACCATCAAGAACACGGTATGATGGAAGTGCTCTCTGGCACATTAAAATGTGCTATATTAAACAGAGTTTACTCACATGTTTGTTCATATCATAGGTCTGGGCAATTCTGAAATATAAGTGTAGTCAAACTAAATTCATTAGGAACCATAAGACAGGTTACTGCATGTAATGTTTAGTTAATTGTTCTATATGACTGAGAAATAGATGAGAATTTACTGTAGTCTTTTGTTATTCAGTATTGCTGTGGCACAGCACATCGAGAATAATGAACAGGACATTCACTTAGGAGCAAAGAACATTAGTTTTCTTACCCAGGACACAGGGAAGCCAACTGGAGAGGAGAAAATTGCCAGGTAGATTGTCAACATAAAGGCAAAGTTAACATGCTGATAATAACCAGGGGAAATATGAAGATAATAACAGAGGATGATAACAACCCAGCTGAGGAGAAGAGGGGGGTCTGGAAGATCAAGTGATCCCAAGCTGTGCACAGCTATTATGCAGATGGAGGGGCACCTCTGCTCAGGCAGAAGGAAGCTGGTTTATTTCTCATGCAGCACAGCGTGTTAACTTCAGTCTTGTGCTAAACAAGATTAGGCCTTGCTTTCTCCCTATTATCAGGAGTATGTATTTTTTGACAGATTTCCACACTGCTGCCTTGTTATTGCGGATGTATCATTATTTATCCCACTTTGTCCTCCCTCCCCCCTCCCCTTGGCTGTATGGCTCTGCAAGTTGGCGATGAGTGTCATGTCAGGTATATGTGAATCTGTCAAATGCACAATGAGGGAAGATGGAGTGATCACTTCTCGCTGCAGTGTTTATTCTGTTTTCTGTCTTCAGCTGGCCTGTTTACAGCAAGAAGCTTTCCAGAGTGCTTCCTGTCAAGGACCCCAGGAGGAGCGAGGGTAGCTGAGGTAGCGGTGCTGTTGCCCAGCAATAACAAAGATCTTGGATGATCTCCCTGCCTCCAGCAGCTCATCCTGGAGTACCTTTTCTCTCCAACACACTTACTCCTCCCAGATTGTCCCAGCTCCTCATAGCCATCTGCCACCCCTGGCAGGTGAGGAGCAAGGAAGAGGAGCCGAATGGGGACAAAAGGTCAGGGTGGTGGGTGATGGGGAATAGTTCCCAGCTGTGGCAAGAGTGACAGGGCTTTTGACAAAAAGCAAGCTATTTTCTATTTTTCTAATTCTGTAGCAGCAGTGACTACATGTTTTTTTGTCCATTTCTTTTCCAAGAAAAAGTAATTTATGAGTAGTCTTGAAATGTGAATTTTGTGTTCCCCGGGGATCAGTGCTAGGTCCGGTCTTGTTCAACATCTTCATCGACGACCTAGATGAGGGAATAGTGTCTGCCCTCAGCAAGTATTCTGATGACACAAAGCTGGGAGGAGTGGCTGACACGCCAGAAGGCTGTGCTGCCATTCAGTGAGACCTGGACCGGCTGCAGAGATGGGCAGGAAGAAACCAAATGAGCTTTAATAAGAGCAAGTGTATAGTTCTGCACCTGGGAAGGAACAACCCGAAGTATCAGTACAGGCTGGGGGATGACCTGCTGGAGAGGAGCTCTGAGGAGAAGGATCTGGGGGTCCTGGTGGACAACAGGTTGGCCATGAGCCAGTAGTGTGCCCTCGTGGCCAAGAGAGCCAATGGGATCCTGGCGTGCATTAAAAGCCAGCAGGTCAAGGGAGGTGATCCTCCCCCTCTACTCTGCCCTGGTCAGGCCTCACCTGGAGTACTGTGTCCAGTTCTGGGCTCCCTGGTACAAGAAAGACAGGGATCTCCTGGAAAGAGTCCAGCGGAGGGCCACAAAGATGATACGGGGCCTGAAGCATGTTCCCTATGAGGAAAGGCTGAGAAACCTGGGTCTGTTTAGCCTGGAGAAAAGAAGACTGAGAAGGGATTTCATCATTGTGAATAAATACCTGAGGTGTGGGTGTTGTGGTTTAACCCGGCCAGCAGCTAAACACCATGCAGCCGTTCGCTCACCCTCCCCCTCCCTCTCTGGGATGGGGGAGAGAAATGGAAAGTGAAGCCCGTGAGTTGAGATAAAGACAGTTTAATAAGACAGGAAAATAATAACAACAACAACAACAACAGCAACAACAACAACAATAATAATAATAATAATAATAATACAATGGTGATCATAGTACTACTACTACTAATGTGTTCAAACAAGTGATGCACAATGCAATTGCTCACCACCCGCTGACCGATGCCCAGCCTAACCCCGAGCAGTCCGGCCCCCTCCCCACGGCTAGCCACCCCTATATATTGTTTAGCATGACGTCAGATGGTATGGAATACCCCTTTGGCTAGTTTGGGTCACCTGTCCTGGGTCTGTCCAGCTCTTACTGCACCCCCAGCCTGCCTGTTGGCAGGACAGAGCAAAAGGCTGAGATGTCCTTGGCTTGGTATAAGCACTGCTCTGCAACAATTAAAACATCGGGGTTTTATCAGCACTCTTCTCATCCCAAGCCAAAACACAGCATTTCACCAGCTACTAGGAAGAAAATTCTGTTCTAACTGAAACCAGGACAGTGGGAGACGGAGGGATTTGGCCAACCTCTTTTCAGTGGTTTGCAGAGACAGGACAACTGGTAATGGTCACAAGATAGAGCACAGGAAGTTCCGCACCAACATGTGAAAGAACTTCTTCATGGTGAGGGTGACGGAGCACTGGAACAGGCTGCCCAGGGAGGTTGTGGAGTCTCCTTCTCTGGAGATATTCAAGGCCCGTCTGGATGCCTACCTGGGCAGCCTGCTCTAAGGAACCTGCTTTGGCAGGGGGGTTGGACCCGATGATCTTTCGAGGTTCCTTCCAACCCCTTCAGTTCTGTGATTCTGTGATTCCCAAACTCCAAACTGTATTACTTCTTAATATCCTTCTTCTTTGTCTACTTTTCTTCATCTTTTCTCCATGTGTTTTTTTTTGTTTGTTTTTTTTTAACCTCACTGGGACCACGATTTGCACTCAGCGTGTTTTCTGAGCTAGGCTTAGATCAGTGTCCTAACTTGAACTTGAGTGACTCATAACCTCTTGTGACTTATTAATGCTTGCCTTTGGAGAGAAGAAATGATGTTCTTTAAAATGTGATAAAAGTCATTAGACATTATACTGTATATTTATGAATGACTCATACAATATCATTAATCTGAGAAAGAGCAAGTGCATCATAGGATGTAGAGGATGAAATAATAACACAAGCATTTTTATTAATTTCTGTGATAAGAAGATATACTTGATGTTGGACCAGTGTCTTGCTTACATACGCACTATAAAACACTGCTTTTGCTAGCACCTATTTAGTTTCTTTCTTTTTTTTTTCTCTTTTTTTTTTTTTTTTTTTCTTTCAAGCTGTAAAACAGACTCCTTCTCCTAGACAAAATTTGCATTGAAGCAATGATACAAGTATTTTCCCAGATCAATTTTCCATTTTTGGTTTCTCACTGTTGGAATTGTAGGAAAGAACTGTGCCTAGCTAGTCAAATATTTTCATAAAAAAACATATTTTGTTTTTACAAAGAAGCCCTTGGAAGATTTGGGTCATTGACTTTGTAATGGTAAGTCTGTCTCCTGCGCAACTCCTGACTGTCAGAAAAGATGACTCAGGAGTGGTAGGCTCTGCTCTGAACCCCTGATGTACTGAAAAAAGTAACCAGAATGGGAGCAGTATGAGAATGGTCACAGATCACAGACAATGTAAACGTTTTTGAACTAAACTCCAATTCATTGCTTTTTCGTTCTTTTTATAGTAGCTTAGCCACAGAAATTAAGGGAATGCCATAATTTTCTGATTAATATGATGGATCTTTTCGCTCAGGTAATGCCAGTGCTTAATATTTAATGCAGAGTTCTATCCACAGTTCTCCCTACCAGCCCTTGTTATTTATTTAACCTGGTTATAGAAATTCTGTCAGCACCATGCCTTTCTGTCATGTTAAGCTCTCTGTAATAGTGGGAGCTTATTAACTTGTATTTTGCTAGATTCTGTGCCTTTACAACCAACTCATTAGACACAACCATTATCCTAGTCTCCTTTTGTTTCTGTTTTAAGATCCAGCTTCACCATGATACCCATGCTTAATGAGAGTGCTTAAGTACACAGGCTGCAAGTGATTCATTTTCATCTCTTGTCCACTTGTTCTATAGAAGAAAAAAAATCTTTAAAGCTTCCAGTTGAATGCTCAGCCAATAGTTTTTTCAGTCGTGTGTTCCAATTAGTTGCCCTCAGGTTCAGCATCTTTCTTCCACACTGCTTTCTTCAAGCCCCGATTTGTGTTGCTGATTGCAGTGATTTTGAGGCAAGGAATGTTTCCTGTTTATGTTCCTACAATAACCAGCACAGTGAGGGCTCTGAACTAATAGGGCCTGAACTAATGGCTGCTACTTGCTTTCTT